>NC_090442.1:869317003-869942003 GCF_031143425.1 Pleurodeles waltl | reverse complement strand
GGGGCCGAAGATGATTATTTCGGTTTTGTTGGAGCTGAGTTTGAGGTGATTTGTTGTCATCCAGGTGGCGGTGTCATGGAGTGCAGCGTGGAGGTTGGTTTTGGCGTTAGTGGTGTTGCGGGTGAGGAAGATGCTGAGTTGGGTGTCGTCTGCGTAGAAGAGGATTTTGATTCCGTGTGGTCGGAGGATGTTGGCGAGTGGGGTCATGTAAATGTTGAAGAGTGTGGGGCTGAGGGAGGACCCTTGGGACTCCGCAGATGATTTTGGTGGCAGTGGAGTGGAAGGGTGGGAGGCGGACTTTTTGGGTTCTATCAGTGAGGAAGGAGGTGAGCGAGTCTAGGGCTTTGTGTTGAATCCCTGTGTTGTTGAGGTGTGTGCGGAGAGTTCCAGGAGGATGAGTGCGACGGTCTCGCCCTTGTCAACTCTGGTTCTGATGTCATCAGTACATGCGATGAGGGCGGTTTCCGTGCTTGGTTCTTGCGGAACCCAGATTGGGAGGGGTCGAGTGTGATGCTTTCCTCAAGTAAGTAGGATAGGCGGGCGTTAACTAGTTTCTCAGCGACCTTGGCGGGGAAAGGGAAGAGAGAGATGGGGCGGTAGTTGGAGAGGTCGTTCGGGTCGGCTTTGGGCTTTTTTAGGAGTGCAGTGATTTCTGTCTGCTTCCAGAGGTCTGGGAAGGTGGCGGTGTCGAATGAGGTGTTGATTATGTCACAAAGCTTGGGTGCGATGGTTGGGCTGGCTTTGTTGTAAATGCGATGGGGGCTGGGGTCGGAGGGGGATCCAGAGTGGATGGAATTCATTGTTTTTTCAGTTTCATCATCGGTGGTTGGGGCCCAGGTGATAAGTAGGTTGGGGGGGCATGAGGGGGGTCTGTGTTGGATGGGTGGGGGGTGTGTGTGGTAGGTGTGTGTGGTATGAAACTTTTGTGTATGTCCAGGATTTTGCGGTGGAAGTGGTTTGAGAGGGAGTCACAGAGGGGTTGTGTGGGGGTCTATGTTGCTGGCTTTGGGTTTGGAGAGCTCTTTGATGATGGTAAAGAGTTCTTTGCTGTTTTGGGAGTTGTTGTCAATGCGTTCCTTGTAGTGTGCTCTTTTGGTAGTGTGTATGAGTTGGTGGTGATTGCGAATGGAGCTTTTGAAGGTGGAGAAGATGGTGGTTGAGGGTTCTTGTCGCAAGGCTTACTCCGATTTGTGGCATTTGCGCTTGGAGTTCAGTGGTGAACCATGGGGCATTCTTGATTTTGCGATCGGTGATGTTTTTTCTGAGGGGGTGAGTAAGTCTGCGCAGGTAGTGATCCATTTTGTGAGGTTGTGGGCCGCAGTGTTGGGCTCGTTGGTGTGGAGGGGTTCTGTGCCAGTTGGGAGTTCAGGCGTGCTGATGGTGTCAGCGATGGTGTCACAGAAGAGGGGGCATGGCCCTGGGGGACTGTAAATGAGTGTACCTCTGAGGGTGGTGTTATTGTTTATGTGGATTAGGAAGTACATGTGTTATGCGCTGTCGAGGGTGTTGTGAGTGTTGGTGGTGACCTCAAAGGTGTCTTTGTGCAGGATGGCGATGCCACCTCCTGGCTTGTTTAGGGGGTCTTTGCATTGGAGTTTGTATCCCATAGGGATGGCTGTGGCTATGTCGGGCTCAGAAGAGTGGTTCGTCCAGGTTTCCGTGAGCAAGACGATGTCAGGTGAGTGTGATGTGATGAGGTCCCTGAGTTTTATGGCATTTTTGTGTAGGAGAGGTGTTAAGGAGCAAGCAGTTGAGATGGTTGTGGGGTTGTTGTTGTTGTGTTATGCAATGGTGTTGTTGTGGGTTGTGGTGGTGTTGTCGTGGGGTGTGTTCAGGTTTTGGGGTGTTTTGTGGTGGGGCCGGTTGGTGGGCGCGGGTGCTGTGCGGGAGTTTGATGCATTGAGGTTTTTGTGTTTGGTGTGGGGGCACTGGGGTTGGTGTGGGGCGTGTGGGTGTTTGAGGTGTGGGAGTGGAGCAGGAGAATTGGCAGGTGTAGCAGGTGAAGGGACCCTCTGTGTGTGTGGGGCTGGATCGGGTGCAGGCGAGGCGTGATCCTGGGTTGAGGGAGTGGAGACTGAATGGGGAGTAGTGTTGTCTGGAGGGGTCTTGGCTGGGGGGACCAGAGGGACTGGCGCTGGGCACGGTCCAGGCACGGACGGGCGCAGACGGGCTTGCCTCTGGCGCGCCAGTGGCGCAGCCGTGCAGCGGCCTCCATTAAGAGGGTGGGGTGGGAGGCTGGAGCAGCTGGGAGGAGGGAGGGGGCCAAATACTGTGCGCAGGGGGTGGGGCCGCAGGGGAGGCAGCGGCAGGGGAGATGGAGACCGGCCGGAGCCGGAGGAGTGAAAACGGGTGGGAGGGAGAGAGCGAGGCGAGAGCTCAAAACAGGGGGGCAGAAAAGCACAGTGAGAGGAACGCAGGAGGATTAGGAGAAGGCAGAATAGAAAGGCATAAACAGAATGCAAGCGTACATAAAGCGGAATATATGGAATACAAAAATACCAAAAACACACAAAAGCGAAGCGAGAGCTCAAAACAGGGGGGAGTGTGGGGCAGAAAAGCGCAGTGAGAGGATCGCAGGAGGATTAGAAGAAGGCAGAAGAGAAAGGCATAGACAGAATATAAGAGTACATAGAACAGCATATACGAAATACAAAAATACCAAAAGCACACAAGGATTACTTACACAGAGATCGGAGAAGCCTACCAATGAGCACCAGGGATGAGGCACAGGCGGGTGCCTGCGGGTGGAGGAGGGCCTCGAACTGCTGTACAGGTAGCATTTGGAAGGATCGGGGAACGGGGGCAGGCTGGTGGAGCCAAGTGGACTCCTTGCCAGAAGCAGGTCAGGGAGTCACATTGGTGTCCCTCTGAAGCAAGCATTCATGCGTTTGGTAGGAGCAGCGCTCTTTTTTTAGGGCTCTTTTTGTTTTCACCCAGCAACTAAAGGGCCATAATCATCTCATCAGGACTGATCGTCAAGTGTGTTGTGCCTACATAATTTGGTGGGGGAGGGGAGGGTTGGGGCGGGGCACAGGACATATTTTATTTGGTAGAGGTTCATCTTCAATCATATGTTTTCCAGTGATGGAGAATACGTTTACAGATAGTTTCAGTTACCAGGTCTGCCCCCTGTATACTTCTACCTATATCACTATGTGTTTCTTCAAATCTGTGCCTGTCAGGGGACTCCTAGGTTGGACTTGTTTGCCTTCCAAGAGAATGCTCCTGTGTCTCTGTCTTGTGCAGGAGTTCTGTGCCCTCAGGCTTGAAGGGTCTATTTTATATCAGTCTAATGGCCTGTGGACCATCTTTATATAGTCCCTCCAGTCTAATTTCTGGCACGGCTGCTGGTGAAGATTCAACTGGAATGAGTGGAAATAGTTTTAGTGGCTCTAGTCTGACCCTGCCTCCCTTGCTTTCTGGTGATGTTGCAGATGGTAAAAGGTACTCCTTGAATACTGTTTGTGCTTTAGTCCCCTCTCCACCTTCCCCTTATGTCAGTTTCGACTCTGCAACATTTTGATCAGGGATTGTGGAGGTGGTGCAGGTTGCACTTAGTTTTGTTGACTCATAGTTGCAACTTCATTTTTCCCTTCAGGTTGGAAGTCCTATGTATGTATGTATGTTTGTATGCATGATATATGTATGTATGTGAGATTTCTCTAGTATATGATTATTTCATAGATTCACAAGCTTGAATCCTCAAGGTGAGATGTGCATCATAATTATAACAGTCAAAGTATAATACAGTAAACCTTAAACAAGTGACATTGTTAACCAATTCACATAGTTTAGACAGAACCAACTGAAGCCAATCAGAGAACAACTCTTGAATTATCCTTCTCCTCCAGATCCACCACACCTCAGATTTCTAACGGCATGTTGTGTGAAGGGAGTCTTGATCCCTGCTCAGTTCTGCTGGAAAGCCGTTACTCTTCTATAAATTGACCTTTGATTGAACTCTAACTGCTATCAGACAGGTGGTTTATTCTGACAGACATTCACCATTTCAGAAGGATGCAGAAAGGGATTATTTATTTTATACCATGTAAGTCCAGTGGAAAGCTGAAGCTGTTTACTGATGGCCCTCCCAAAGGGTGTCTTTATTAGTTATTTCCCAGCCATAAGCCAAAGGATTTCAAATATTGCAGAAATCTCTTTGCCAGCACTCTGAAGGACAGGAAGGCAAGGCTCCTTTTGTGTCTACAAAAAAAAAAAATCCATTGAAAATCCAGTCTCTAGAAAGAACAACGATTCTCAACTCCCACTAAAAAACATTTAGTGGGAAAGACATGAAAAAGGGGTTATGTGAGGGCCCACCAAAGAAACTATCAAAAGAAAAAGAAAGGCTAACTGGAGTCCAGACCAGGTCAAGACATTCAGCTCCCCCTAGGTCTTCTAAAGCAAAGAAGATAAGATCAGAACCTTCTACTCCTTTTGAAACTGCCCTGTCTTTTGCAGATACCAAAAACCCTTGCTTCGATCCTCCTCACAGACCACATGAATCAATGGTAAAACTGTCAGCGAGACTGTCAGCAACACCATCAATGCCTTCAGTGTTGTCTATGTCGTTGTCTACGGTATATATGGCCTCCTTGTCATCAAGATGAGTATCTCCTTCAACAAGACCTTCAACAGCTCCTCTGTTAGTGAGATCATCGATGAATGACACCCCATTAACACCATCAACTGCTGCCCCATTGGCACATTCGTCAGTGGCTGCTACTTCAATGGCTGAGCCAGACAACTTTTCCAAGCAAAGAGACTCACTTGCACCTTTAAGGTCAGCAGCTGAGCCAGACAACTTTTCCAAGCACAAAAACTCACTTGCACCTTCAAAGTCAGCACCATGGACTGGCTCATCGACTATTACTGATACATTACTAAGACCAGATCAAACCTCACAAAGTATGGTTTAATCCTTACCACCGGTCCACCTTCTAAAGATGGGAGGTACGCACGTAGATGACGACAATAGAGCCCGTGGGACTGCAAGTAGCCCGCCGCAGCTGCACGTAAAATGTCAAGAGAAGGATGACCAAATTGAGACAACATACTTGTCTGAGAATTTCTCCTTTAGAGCAAGCCAAAGTAAAATCCTACTAGGAGTTCAAAGAGGAATAACCTTAGGAGGAAACGTTTGAGAAGCAGTCCTTTCAAGAAATGGTGATGCCGGTTCCTACAGCTCTGGTCACAGATTTTTGCCCGATACTTAATGACTGATTTAACCGATTTCCAGAGAAAAGGAACTCCACCTCAAAAACAGCATCAACCATTGCTATTCTCAGTTGCTATTTCACCGAGTTCTCCAAGACAACTAACATTAGAAAAAATCCTTACAAGGCAGCAACAAGTTATTCCCCTGTTATGACAACTGGATCCAAGTACATCTACTATGATCATGTGGGTGGAGGATATGAGGATGATGAACCAGAGGAGGGCAAAATACCTCACTATGAGGCTACAAGTACGGGAAGTGAATGGGATTATGTGGCACCAATATCAGCCCCCCCCCAACACCTCCAGCAGCCAGTTCACCACCAAATCTCATGGGGGATGGGTTTCAACACTCTCTTAGGAAGAGCTGCTAAACTGTTCAGTTTACCAGTGCCAGTACAACGAACTGATTGTTTTCTATAATATTTCAAGAAGACAACCAGGAAATTAGTGAAGTTAATACCGAAAGTAGACCATATATGGGCAGAAGGCATTAAGCTCATGAAAAACCTTGCAGCAGTGGCTGCAGTAATACCTAGACTAGATCAAAAATACAAGGCCCCTGACAGTTCTCCAACTTGCTTAGTAGGGCATTCAAGGCCTGATTGGGTAGTTATGCAAGCTGCACAAAGAAATCAAAGAATCATACCACACCATGTTCAGTTCCACCTGATAAAGAAGGCAGGAGGTTGGATAATATTGGGAACGTTTTTCAGCCATAGCTGCATTGAACATATGGGATTTTAATGCCCTAGCTATACGGGCCATATATGCTTGCCAAATATGGTTGGACTGGCACCGTTCATTGAATCTCTACCAGAAGATAGGAAACATGAAGTGAATCTATTGTTCAGGATGAACCTCCTCAGAAATTGGCACAGCGACGGACGTAGCTTTGACTGATTTCAGGCAAATGGCTGGAGCAGCAGTTGTAAGACACCAAGGCTTGCTGAATTCTTTTAGGCCATAGGTACAGTCATAAATACTAGACATGCCTTACAATGGCCAAGCTCTTTTTGGAGAGCATAACGATGATGTGCTCCAATCGATAAAAGCAGATACTGAGACAGCAGGATCCCTAGGAGTGCTTCAACAGGGCAGGTTTCAAACATTTAGTGGTGCTAGGGGCAGAGGTGTCTAACTATCCACCAGATATCAGTGGGCCTGTAAACATGAATATGCTCCAGAACCCACATCTGGCATTTAGTGAAGTGTGCCCCTAAGCAAATCACCTGCCCTTGCATGAGCCAATGATTGTTGTTGCCTTTGAGAAATGTTTACTTGAGCCAATGCTTGTTTTTGAACTTGTGTAGGAATCTGGGCCACGTGTCAACTTGTTGCCTGAGCTTGTGGCAGCCTCATAACTCAGCCTAGGTATGGCCGGGTACAGCAGCCTTATGACTCAGACTGGGTGTGGCCAGGTGCAGCAGGTATTTAAAGACACACCAGTCTTGAGGTGATTGCTTGCTGTCAGATGCAGAGTGGGATGCTCTGCTCCTCCATGCTTGTTCCTGGATCGTCTATTCTACTGTCCAGTGTCGCAGATGCCGATCCGGTTACCGTTAATAGTTGTTTGCTGGATGTTCAGATGGCCCGCACGCACTAGAAGGGCATGTTATCAGTGTCCTTGGTTTCTTGAATATTTGCTGTCTTTGGTTGAGAGGCAGCCGCTATTCCATGAATCACGCAGCAACCATGATCTTGGGTAGAGGTGAGAGAAGCACTCTTCCTTGAGCGCTAAGGGAGCCCCCCCTGGGAGGGTTCATGGTAGTAGAGAGGCGCGGGGTTACAGGGAATCACCGCACCTGCTAGGGAGAATCCTCAAAGGCAGGCACCACTTAAGCATACCACTAGGGTATGCCTAAAGTTAAATCAGAATAGGTACACACATTTGCTTTCTTTGGCATGTTAGGCCAGATTCATGTATTCACTCTATTGCAGGGGGTAACCAAACATTTCTGTAATAAGAGCTGCTCATGCTTAATGAAAATCTTCCTAAACTACTAATAAGAATTAAGATTAGTGTTGTAATAGGGACCACCTCAGAATAGATTGCATTAGTGTCCAACTCACGCATGATTACCAGCAGGTAAAAAACGGCCTTTTCATTTTGGAATGCTCCTACATGGGTAATACATACAAGGCATAGCTATAATGCCCTCCATTTAGTTAATTATATTAGTAATACTGAATGATTTATCACTCAGATATCAGCTTAAAATTTTAAATATATTTTTGGGAAATTCACTTTTCTACAAACAGCTTCTGAATTCTGAAAATACACGTTTTCTTCTCAAAGGTGCGCTTTTCTATTTCGGGATGCTTATAGTCATACAACCAAACAAATGCATCTTTGATTGTAGGCTGGGCTGCACACAAAAGGCTAAGGAAGATGAGAGGAAGCTGTCACCAGTAGGTAACCAGGAGCTACCAGGAGATCAGGTGACTTTGCAGCTATAACACCTATAAATCTCTCATGCTCATCTTGGCTGGGATTCATAAAAACATTCATGCATAAAAGGGTAATATCCATGTACATACTGTACTTTGTACTGCATTGCAAGTGTGCAACGTAATCATTGGGAGTTTGCAAGTGACTGCAAAAACATATGTAGAGAGAAATGAATCTTCAAAATCACCTCTCCATGTGTACTGCCAGGGAGGGCTTTGGGGACTTTCAGTGCAAATGTGTTTTACACCTACAAAGGAACAAATCCCACAAAGAGGTTTGTTGATTCACAAATCAGAAGGACATGATTTACGTCTGTCTGCCCCAGGCATGTGCAGCCTTGTTCCAATATAATTGAAGTCAAGGATTTACCTTGAGAAAACAGTAAAAAAAAACTATGTTGGTCTTGTTGGTAAGTATTTACTAAGAAATAAATAATCCCCCCTCCCCCTTGTGGGGCACTTTCTAAAGCAAAGATATTACTACACATATGTATCTGACTCGCATAGCCTTATCCATTATTTGTTGTGTTTCCGAAGGAGTGGACACCTGCTGAGTCTGATTTTTTTCTCCCTGTGACCATAGTTCCATTCAGACAATGATGCACTATATTTTCTTTTGCAATTTTTGTAGACCTTTCAGGCTGAAATATCCTTCACCCGCCTGAGAACTAGCAGTTTCTCTAGCTGTCGAACCTGCTTTATTATATGTTACCAAATTCTATAAATTGCTACGGTGTGGAAACATTTGCTGACAAAATGTTCTGCCAGTGTGTCGATGTAATATCGGATCATAACTATTGATGAGATGTAGTTATTATTCATTTGAATGTTGGAATTACTATTTTTATCTGTTTATAAGATATATAATTATATTTTGACCTAAATAAAGTTATCTATTGATTAATGTACAGTTCCATGCACGTTATGCCCAGGGACACTGGAATTATGCGTCAGGGATCACCAAAATATGATGGAGGGTTGATTAAATTATGCGGCAGGAAAGGGCAAATTATGTGGCATAATGCAGCACATATTTCCATATTCTTCCATTATTATTTTGTAGTTTTAACAAATGGTATTATTGTCTGGACAATCATTTCACCACAATAAACACAGAAATAGGCAACTGAATGGTGACCAGCTAGCAACCTATGCGAATGGCCTTCGGTTGTGAGAAAACATGTTCCATGCTTTCAGCGACTTTTGATCAGTCTGGGATAGAAACGATTTTTTTGGTCAGAATCTGCAGCAGATAATGGATTGATGGATTATGTGATTCCATATTTATGCAAAAAAAGCTGCGGCCGCCAAATTGCATAATTCCAGTGGCTCTGGTTATGCTGTGTGCAATTTACATATCCTGTAGAAGGGTATGTGCATTGTGGAAGCTGTCGCAGCTCACACTTGATTTGGATGAAAATGCAACTTTTTAAATAAAGGAAGTCACAATTGGCTCATGTACCACTTCACTACTTTTGCTCACCTGAGAACCACTTGTAGCATGCATACATTGACTCCATAACTTTACTAAGCAGCTCAAGTAAAACCTAAAAATATGCAAAATGGAACAAAAAAAACCAAAACAATGGAACATTTTCCGACAAACCATGTTGCTGCAGCTCAGCAAATAAAATAAATACTTCTATTGTTGGAGGCATTTCCAAACAATACTTTTTTGCTGACAAAGGGAGATTTTTTGTGAAATATGTCAAACAAGAAAACTGCTAATTCTCAGCTACTTCCAATGCCAGTGTTTGTTTTCAGTTCCACAATAATAATTCTCAGCTGGTAATACTCAAATAACGTAACCTATTCATTTGTAAAGTGCATGTTTAATCTTTGGAGCACTTGGGCTCTCAGTAGTAGATGCGTGATATTAGCCAACTCAATAATACTCATTTTATCGGCCTTGGAAGGACTAAAGGGATTTTAACGTTTGAGCATGAAGTTGACCGCAGTGTTTGGAATCAATGCATTAGACCAGTGAACCCCCATGCAAACTTCATATCACTGATATTTACAGGCCCAATTGTGCACCTAATGTAAAATCTGCTAATTAAACTTGCAATGACGTTGGATCATCTACACTTGGCTAGAATGTAAAATTGCATCAACACCAGACAATTTCGCATTATCTCTGTATTACATCTCAGTTCCAAGTGTCATTCTACCCTAATTGTGGCTGTACGTGTCACCCAGTTGTTTTCTGTGTAATGAAAGTTGTAATATTCTATTTTTTTCTTGATTGAAAACCAGCGGTGGGTGTGTGGTAGATCCTATTTAATGCTGCCCCTCCACCCCCCGCATTAACAGGAAGAATTCTTAAGAAGTATCAAGGCAATGTTTGACGTTCAGTGCTGCATTGTCGCAAAGAATTTGAAATGCTTGGCACATTTTAGTGCAACATTTAGACATATGCTAAATTACTCTAGCGAGACCAGAGGCAAATCTTCAACTCAAGATGACTCTGTAATTATCATGACAAGACGATCCATGCCCAACTGGCTAAACCAACCTAGGTCACCCGACATCATAAGAAGGCAAACATAAAGTGAAGATTCTGAGTTTTCGCGTCCTAATGACAGTCAGCTAAGTGTTCTGGGAGCAGGCATCTCTGTGTGAAGCAGACATCTTAAATACAATAAATGCGTACAAAGCAATCAGAATAAGAAAAACGAAACAATAAAAGAAAAAAGGCGCACAATACCAAACCATTGTCCTTGTAATATTTGTATTTCATCCAAAGAAAATAAAATGTAAGTACCTTCACAATTTCGATATCAATGGAGCTTAAGGAAGTTCGTTGAAATGATTTTGCTCTGTCGGTAGCTCCTGCAAGTGGGCATCCGAACAAAGGTTCATTTAGTACTGTATTATCAAGGCTCTTAGGGGCAGGGATAGTTTAATCAAATTTAAATACCTAGTGAAGCACAAGTCGTCCTGTTTTATTTATTTATTTATGATTTCTTAGGCACTGTACGTTGATGTTAAGAAGAGCTACTCCTAACAGATTACAGTATCAAACTTTTGTTCATGTTCAACAAAACAATTCCTCAGAAAAATGTTCTGAGAATGTAAGGTTTAACGGGGCAAGGCTGCAGGAGGTGTCCGAGAAGGGAGCATTGTCGTTGGATAGCCTTGGGTCGAAGCCACAATGAAGATTTCTCTGTTTGGACTCTGAAATGGAAGCCAAACATCACCAGTGGGACGAGGCAGAGGGCTGTAGCTGAATACAGTTCTCTGACTCCAGATACCCCTTAGACGAAGGATGGCTAAAAAGCATTTGCTGATGTGGAGAAGAACTAAGTGGGAGAAGCTACAAAGTAGATCTGACTGGTGATGCTCCTTGGGCGGATTAGCAGGTTGGTGCTGGTGTCCAAGTGGCTCTCTGAGCAGTTTTTAGTCAAACATTTTTTAAGTCCCAACTTTCAGATTTTGCCTATCTGGTCACCTTCAGCACCACCTCTAAGCATCTAGGACTGGTTGAGCACCACTTGGAGGGTCAGGACTCACTCAGGCTGGATTCAGGTGTGGGTTCAAGGTGAAGGTAGTCTTTTATGTCTCTGAGACTCAGATTGTGAAGCCAGCAATCTAACCCTTTGGATTCACTCTGGTTGTCCTGGGTTTAAGTTGCAAGGACAGTCCCTCTTCTCAGGCAAGAGGGCAGGAGGGCAGAAAGTCAGTGATTTAGTAAGGCCGCAGCAGATCAGCAGTCCAGCAGCGTGGCAGTCCTTTCAGCAGCACAGCAGTCTTTCTTCCCGGCAGAGTATCCACAGGTCTAGAGGTATACCAAAGAGATAGTGTCTGAGGTACTATTTTTGCCACCTTCCACTCTTTCTGGAAGGTGGGAGAAGCTTCTAGACAGTTACTTTGAAGTGCATGGAATTTCCTGTCTCTCCTGCCCTGGCTCCAGGCTGGCTGAAGTCACAATGTGGAGGTGGTAGGTCCTTTGTGTGAGGAAATAGCACTCCCTATTCAGTTGCAAGTGGGGCTTTGCTCAGCTCTGTCAGCAGATTCCCCATTGAGGCACACCTAATATATGTATTATGTGAGTGCCTGAAAGGAATTAATAAACTCTAACTGTCAGTTACACCCAATCACGTGACCAAGGCCAAGATGCATTTTTAAAATTGTGATAAAAAACTCGACTTTACCATTCAATGGGTTTTATTACAATTCCAAAGACACCATACATGACTTAGCTTCCTCTTACCATTTGGAAATAACAGCTTATTAAATGTAGTAAGGAATCATCAATGTTATCCTATGTGAGGAGTAGGTGGCACAGTAGTAAAAAAATGAATGTAGGAGTTTTTCACCACCAGGACATGAAAAACATAAATGCCCAACCTTTATGTTACACAGCACCCTGCCTATGGATTACCTGGGGCCTACCTTAGGGGTGACTTATATGTAATAAACGGCGAGTTTAAGGTTTGGCAAGGGGGTTTTACTGCCAAGTTGACATGGCAGTTTACAACTGCATTAAGGCTGCAGTGACAGGCCTAGGACATGTTTTGAGGTGCTACTAAAGTGAGAGACACAATAAGTGCTGCAGGCCCACTGGTAGCATTTAATTTACACGCCCTGGGTACACAGTATACCACTTTATAAGGAACTTATAAGTAAATAAATATGCCAATTGGGTATAAGCTAATTTAACCACGGTTCAGGCGAGTAAGGACAAGCACTTTAGCACTGCTCATCAGTCCTAAGGCCAACAAAAATAGGTTCAGGAAAATGAAGGAGGGGAGGCAAAGGTTTGGGGGAAGACCACACTAAGGCTGACAGGTTTAACATAGTCACATGGGTTCTTGATGTGCCCTTCTTTTTCAAAACTCTAAGGTATCTATTCACAAAGTCACTTTGGAGTATAAACGTAATACTCCTGCAGAACTGGTTTGAGAACTGGCCACAAAAACAACTAAAATAGGAATAAAATGGTACTCTTCAGGGAATATTCATAAACACATGGTGTTAGGATTTGGATTTCTGGTTGGCATATGCATGCACCCTGTCCAAGCAGGAACAACAATCCTAGTCAGGGTAAGTCACAAACATAGCCAAGGATAAACTGTGATTGACATCTGGTAGCTTGGCACAGAGCATTCAGGCTTAACTTAAGAGGCAATGTGTAAAGTACAACACTTCAAACAGTAAACCAGTAAAAACACCACACTAGGTCAGAAAAATAGAGCTTAATTTAATTAATAAATCAAGACAAATCCAATAAGTAGAAGTTGAGATATGATTTTTTAAAGAATAAAACTAAAATAGCACATAGAAGCAACACGCCCTTAAATGGGGTATCTGGTCGAGCTAGACTGGGGAAAGTCAAAAGTTGAGGCCGACCGCGATGCAGTGTGAACCAAACACAGGGACCTACTTGGGCCAGTTGAAGAAAAGTACTTTGATCCGGGGTGCGTCACCGTCGACGAACATGCAAGGTACAGTGGAAGCGATTTGACTGTGTTGAGCCACACAGTGGACAAGATGCCTCAATTTTCTCCACACAGTGTGGTGATGCATTGGTTTCAAGTGTGACACTCTGGCTCTGAATGCAATGCATGGCTGCTGCTGCAGCAGTAGGCGATGTGTTGATTCTGTAGGCGATGCACTTGTTCCAAAGGCAATGACCTGGGTCCGCTTCACGCAACGAAGAGGATGCGCTGGTTCTGATTCACATAAAAGCAAAGATGCACCAGTTCTGATGAGGATGTTGGGTTTTGATTAAAGCAGCACTTTATACCCACTTCCAGGGGCCCATGACTGAGCTGGCACTACTTGGCAGGGCACGACTTTTAGTAAGCAAAGTCAAAGTGCTGTAGCAGGGTGAGTTGAAGTCTTTTGTATCCCTGAGACTTCAGAAAACAGGAGACCAGTCAGCTGGCCCTTGGAGTCATTCTGCGTTCTGTTTTGTAGAGATGCAGGTCTAGTCCTTCTCACTCCTAGGAAAGAGGGCAGATGGTAGCAGGTCAGCACAGCAGACAAGGAGTCTAGCAGAGTAGCATCTCAGCAGAGTGATAGTCCTCATAGCAGCACAACATTCATTCCTCCTGGCAGAGTATCCACAAGTCCAGAAGTGTACAACCCACCAGTAGCATTTAATTTACATGCCCTGGGCACATGTACTCGGACTTATAAGTAAATAAAATATGCCATTTGGGGTTAAATCAAAGTTACCATTATGTATGGGAGAAAGCACAAGCACCTTAGCACTGGCTAACAGTGGTAAAGTGAGCAGAGTCCCAAAGCCATCAGAAATAAGGTCAGAAAATTGGTTGAGGTAGGCAAAATGTTGGGGGGAAGACCACCCTAAGGCTTTGAGGTCTAAAACATGGTAAAAACAGAAATGCTTGTGTCCTTATTGCATGTTTAGCAATAGAGAGTGAGACGTTTCAATTCACAAAGACATGTTGAAGTACATAAAGGAGTACTCCTGCAGTACTACTTTCATTACTCATTACTGGTTAATGTTATGCATTACACACCACTTTGAGACAATTACTTCAGATTGATTTCTAGAACGGAATCCAACACATAGATATTTGGAATAGTTTTGCCTGTTGGTTTAGCACTTTCAGCAATTTTAAAAGATATTACACCTAAGTGCCAAAAAATGTGCAGAGGATACCTTGTTAAGTAAACTTCAGATTTTGATAGGTATCCTAAAATGGCTATTCTTACATAAGATTTAAACCATGCTTTGCTGCCATATGAAGTAGTAATTTCCATCGGTGTTACAAAAGGCTGCTACCTGTCGATATTCCGAAAAGCGTGGGCATTCATCTTTATTGATTTTTCCAGTTTTTCCAACTCAGTCCCACAATAGCTGAAAGACTAAAAATATGAGCTCATTCTTACGCTATCAGCGAATGCTTTTGGAGGTAATTTACAGAAATCTCAGTTCACAAAGATGAGCTTCATTAGCTCTTTCATCAGTATTTCAATCATTTTTAAAGCTAAATTCTGCCAACTTCGATTTATGAAACTGAAGTAATTTTAGAGAAAAGGTTTAATACTGCCTGTCGCCTGAAGATACAACTGTGCTATAGGTACAGGGCACACGATCGCAGTGTGACGTCTGGGAAATGTTACTGCAAATTTAGTGCACTTTTAAAAACTGCTGTGTAATCTCACAGATCACGGCTCCCTTCCCTTTTCACTTGCAGAATTTTTTTGTGCCTGAAGGACAAATGACGGTTATACATAAATACACACAGAAACAGTGCTTGAAATGGAAAAATAGAAGTGCAGGTACTCTGTACCAGAGGACCTGCTTGTTTCTGAGAAGTGCTGGGGCTTCTCCAATTAAAAGTATTCTGTTTTTCTTGAGAAGAGCAGATACTCTCCCTGTCAAAATAAAAAAAAAGTGTCGGTACTCAGTACCGGACACTATGGGACCATTTAAAGCACTGCACAAGGTCACTCTCGATCATGGCCAGATAAGAGGATACATTCAGCTAAAACATTTCGGGGTTCAGCAAACGGCACATTATTCTCCTTCAAGCAGAAAGTAGTGAGTGGGTTTTCGTAGGTGCCGTTGGGGGTGTGTCTATGTGCTACATATGGGTGTTGGCAGTGAGTTCAGTCTTGTAAGGCCACCATAGGGATTTAGAGCCATATGTACAAACACTTTTTCCCATAGACACAGAATGGGGAAAAACCTTTGCTACATCTGGCCCTAAATTACTTAATTCTTGCCGTGACCTACTCTACAACGCCGAAAGTAAATCTTTGCATCTTGCAAACATCTCAGCTCAATGTTAAAAACATCTGCAAAAAAGTTGTTTTCAGTTCCAACTTTCTTGTGCGAATGCTTTATGTAATTAAACCACCGAGGCCTGCATAATAAAACAGGCAACCAATAGCAGAACATAAGTGCACATTTATATCGCAAAACTTGACCCAAGCACAATTTATTTAAACAAATTAATAATTGAATACAATACTTTTAATTAAGTTTAATAGGAAATGAGATCAGATTCGTTGGTCGGAATTCAGCTAACACACAATTAGCAATCTTAATTCTGCCACTTGGGAAATTCGGAATTAAAAAAACTGTGAACTTCTTTTTCTAGTTTCAGCTATTAGCTATGTCTTGAGCTTTAACGATTCTTGTAATAGTTCAGACTGCATGACATCTTTTGTCATGTGCTCCACTTACATCTTGTCCTTTCATTAAAGGAAGTTATGAAAGTGCTGAGTGCTCATGTTATTAATGGTGGTTAGCATATTATAATAAAAGGCTCATTTTTCTAAGGCACTGCCAAGCTTTTAAGTCATTATTCATGACTGACTAATGCATTCAAAGGAGTGGAGTGCTGATCCCGCAGGACATTGTGACCGACAGGAAAAAATATCAGATTTGCTAATAAGTAGTTGTTGTTACATTTTACTGAAAGAGCAGTGAGTTCTATAATAAATCTTACTCTGCAGTAAATAACACATATATGATATACGATATAAAGAAACTGCACTACCTTTCAAAATGTACTTCAAAAAATATTTTTTTGCCTCAACCAAATCTGAATACACACTAATAATTACACATAAACATATCCACACGAATACATTGATCTCATTTGAAGTAAATAATTTAAATACTGTATGTTATACCTACACACACACTGCATCGGGTTTAACTCCTGTGGTGCAGACGCACCATTCTGAGATGCTATCTAATGTGTATATATCGGATTTTTACTAAAAAGCATACAATCCACTAATTCATGTTTTATGTTTATACTTCAGCAGGAGAGTGGTAGAGTGGTAGAAATGGGGTCTTTGGTTGGCAGTCAGGTTACCCTCTGTCCAAGCAAGGACCCTCACTCTAGTCAGGGTAAGTCACACAATCCAAATTATCCTGTGCCCACCCTCTGGTAGCTTGGCACTGAGCAGTCAGGCTTAACTTAGAAGGCAATGTTTAAAGTATTTGTACAATAAATCATACAATAACATCATTTAGCACCACAAAAATACACCACGCAGTGTTTAGAAAGAAGAATATATAATATTTATCTGATTAAATGCAGGTCAAAACGATCAAAGATGCAATAAGTAAATGTAGAGATTTAATTGAAAAGTGATATAAAGTGTCTTAAGTCTTTTAAAAGCAAACAAAGTCTCTTTCAAGCACAAAGTACCTGGTTCACGTGAAAAAGCTCCACAAAGGGCCGCAGAGGAGGAGAGGTGTGGAAACAAAGGGGTGTGTGTCGATTTCTCAGGCCGCACACAGCGATGCGTTGTTTAGTTTCCAAGCAGGGGCGGCTGTATGTCAGATTTTGGTACTCGGTCGTGGATCCTCTTGCGCTCGGGTTGCGGGGTTTTCAGACACCCTGGGGACAGTGCATGGATTTCCTGCACTGGCAGGATGAAGCCACAGGAGCTGTGTCGATCCAGTGGGCGTTTTGCTCAAATTTTCTACCACACAGCAGGGTCTGCGTCGATTCCACTCTGGAAGTCGGGCTGCGTCATTCCGGCTCGGTTATGCACCGATTCAGTGGGCCGTGTGTCGAATTTCCGGTCGCTACGCTGGTGCTGCGTCAATCTTTGTGCGGCACAGTCTGTGCATCGTTTCTGGCAGGCTGTGCGTCGAATTTCACAGCACAAGGAGTCCTTCTTGAAGAGGTGAAGTCTTTTTAGTCCTGAGACTTCAGGGAACAGGAGGCAAGCTCTAGCCAAACCCTTGGAGAGCACTTCTTCACCTCAGCCAGAGAGCAACAAGGCAGCAGTGCAACAGCAAGGCAGCAGTCCTTCACAGAAAGCAGTCAGGTGAGTCCTTTGGGCAACCAGGCAGTTCTTCTTGGCTGGTTGCAGGTTCTGGTTACAAGTTTCTTCTCCAGGAAGTGTCTGAGTTGGAAGGGGCAGAGGCCCTGTTTATATACCTAAATGTGCCTTTGAAGTGAGGGAGATTTCAAAGAGTGGCTTAGGCGTGCACCAGGTCCCCTTTCAGTTCAATCCTGTCTGCCATGGTCCCAGTAGGGGGTGTGGCAGTCCTTCGTGTAAGAGCAGGCCCTCTACCCTCCCAACCCAGGAAGACCCATTCAAAATGTAGATGTGTGCAAGTGAGGCTGAGTATCCTGTGTTTGGGGTGTGTCTGAGTGAATGCACAAAGAGATGTCAACTAAACCCAGCCAGACGTGGATTGTAAGGCACAGAAAGATTTAAGTGCAGAGAAGTGCTCACTTTCTAAAAGTGGCATTTCTAAAATAGTAACATTTAATCTAACTTCACCAGTCAGGAGGAGTTAATGACACCATTCTGGCCATACAAAATATGACCTTCTTACTCCTTTCAGACCAGCAGCTACCACTCAAACAATGTATGAGGGCAGCCCCAATGTTAGCCTATGAAGGGAGCGGGCCTCACAGCAGTGTAAAAACAATTTAGGAGCTTTACACTACCAGGACATGTGAACTACATAGGTACATGTCCTGCCTTTTGTCCACACAGCACCCTGCCCTATGGGTTACCTAGGCCATACCTTAGGGGTGTCTTAGATGTAGAAAAAGTGGAGTTTTAGGCTTGGCAAGTAATTTTAAATGGCAACTCGAATCGGCAGTGCAACTGCACGCACAGGCCTTGCAATGGCAGGCCTGAGACAAGGTTAAGGGGCTACTTAAGTGGGTAGCACAATCAGTGCTGCAGGC
This sequence comes from Pleurodeles waltl, assembly GCF_031143425.1. NCBI lineage: Eukaryota > Metazoa > Chordata > Amphibia > Caudata > Salamandridae > Pleurodeles > Pleurodeles waltl. Next base: position 869,923,683 of record NC_090442.1, on the reverse strand, counting down.
CCCCCACTAGTAGCATTTAATCTACAGGCCCTGGGCACACATAGTGCACTCTACTAGGGACTTATAAGTAAATTAAATAGTCCAATTGGGTATGATCCAATGATACCAGGTTTAAAGGGAGAGAGCAAATGCACTTTAGTACTGGTTAGCAGTGTTAAGTGTGCAGAGTCTTAAAACCAGCAAAAACAGTATCTGAAAAGTGGAGGGAGGCAGGCAAAAAGTTAGGGGTGACCACCCTATGGCTGTCAGGTCTAACATAGAGCTAATAAGAAAGAGGGACTGGGAGAGTTAAAGGTCCAGTATACGTACTCCCTACATATAAGCCTATATAACAAAAAGTATACTGTTCCAAGGGTGTCTGCCTATGTTAATCATCACGGGCAATTAGTGTCATCAGGAGTACCCTCAAGCATCAATTACGATGCTGAGCATCATCATCGGGTTGACTCCTCGCCGGACCGGCACTGCAATATCCGACGGGCCACCACTCGAAAGTGGTAGGCTCTATGACCGAAAATGATGTTACTGATCAAGTAGAGTCAGTGAAATATGATAATGTGTGGTGATAAGAAAGGAGAGTAAACGGTGTATTAAAATTGGCTCTGAACACCAAAATGTCTTTAATACTATATGTAGAAGTCAGGCCAAGATTAAAAAATTGAATCAAGGAGTCTAAAGGGGAGTAATGTGCCCCACACTCCTTAACATAAAGTGAGGAAAGGAGGAGAACTGCTCAATCCTAACATTAAGGGGTCGACATGTTTCACGCCTAAATGGTCTGTTAAAGATCCAGCGGCGTTTCTTCAGGACCTTAGAAAAGATAACTTCTCCTTAAAGACAAATAACAATAAGTGCTGGAAGGTCACTTACAGTGTATGCATTAAATAGTCGCTGTCAGTCGTCTATTAGGTCGCCCTGAAATAAAAAAAAGACACACAGACAGACATAGAGGACAGCAAAATATGCATTGATATATACAGGTGAGTCAAAAAGCCCAGTATCAATACAATAAAAATTCAATGAATCCATTGTCGCTCAAAAAACGTGATCAAATTCATTCAGCATGGAAAAGAGGGACTTACCATCCCATTTTGAGAAAGGGCCTCATGAGGACGCTAAAATCCCGACCAGAGACGGAACCGCTCTATCAAAGGTAAGTAAAAGAAGGGTACAAAGTATAGACAAGGGACCAGTTAAGTCAAAAGTATTGTTAAACAGATCTGATCATACATTTAATCTTGTCACATAGTCCAAAACCACTTTGTAAAAATTGTAGTATGAAGGTGGAATTCGGTACATTACCCCAACCTTGAACTACAAGTGAGCTCATGGCCCACACTTGTCTTTAAAAACAGATAGTCGACATGCAAGTATCCAGCCATAGACAGAAAAGTCCCGTCTATCTCAAATGTCCAATGCCCGGGGAGTGAGAGTGCAATGTCAATCTTATTTTACCGCTAAGCGAATCGTGGAATATGCTGTCTCGCGTGTTTGTGTAAGTAAAAAAGGAATTAGCCTTATATTTTTAGCGAGACCGCTTGTTCGCGAATTCGCGGGTAAGTAAAAAAGAAAAAAGAAAACAGTCAAGCGGAAACCGCTGCAACTGCCTCTTCGCCACTGACTTACTTGGGAATGGTCGCTGGTCAGCACTGCACCTACCCTGGGGCGCGTCCTCGAAGACAGGAGTAACGTGAAGCCGGTGTGTTTTAAGGCTTCGTTAGTTTACTCGGCAGTGTCTCTCACAACCGACACTGAAGAAGGACATACAATCATATGAGCAAGTCTCATGAAAGATGGCGGCCGCCATATTGGAGTGGTTTTGAAAATGTTCACAGTTGACGTCTCGAGCTGCGATCTAGAGTGGAGTCTATTTCACTTGACTCAAAAAAACACAAAAACATTTCTGGCTCAGACCATAAAATTGTTGTATTCGGTCTAGAGGTAACAACTAGCTCTTACTGATAATTATTCGGGACCCATTAGTAAATAGTACCGAATCGAGTATCTAAAGATTATTTTGACAGTACTAAATAAGGTTCTAAAAAAATTTTTTTTTTTTTTATTTATTTTTTTTATTCTGAACATTCGTTCTGGGTTGTCAAAAATGATTCGTACTTATTATTAAGCTGTACCCTACTAGAAATGATGCCATATTGTTTGGATCTGAATTACTGAGACACTGGCAAACAGTTATGAGCTAGAGAGACGGACAGGTCATGGGAACAAAACTGTACGTCATATCAAATGGTAAACGATCTCTCAAAAACAGAAATTTAACTATCCCACTAGTAGAACCTCCTAAAGTTGTCTCTTAAATAACAGGTCAGTTCAGAAAGAACATGTACAGAACTGAGTTTCTAAACCGAACATCAGTGTCCGTCATAAGGCAGTTACGATGAAAGGGTGCACCATGGGATCTCGTCATTTAGACCTGTGTCAGCTGTTTTTAATTTGTAAATCCAGCGTTGTTCAGTCCTCAATAGAAATCTAGGATCTCCATCGTTACGTCTGGGTACTTGTAAAACAACCCACCAAAGGTCATTAGGACCGTGATTAGCTTCTAAAAAATGTATGCTCAGTTTTGTAGTGATTCTCGAGCATCTAACGTTGCTACGGTGTTCATTAATACGTAGTTTGACTGGTCTAGTCGTCATACCTACGTATTGTAGATCACATGGACAGGTTATCAAGTAAATGCAGTTCCGGGTGTTACAATTCGTATGTTGGGTCAATCGCCATGAACCTACATGTTTCAGATTTAGAATGTCTACCTTTTTAGTTAAGGGACAAACATTGCAAGAACCACATGGATAATGTCCGGAGACAGGAGGTAAATTCCACAGAGTGGACTGCTCATGTGGTTTATCGTATACAAATGGTCGTGTATGGATCACCATGTCTCTGATATTCGGAGATCTTTTGAAAGAAAACAATGGTTTATCCAGAGGGACACCTCCGCTCTGTAGAATGGTCCACCGTTTATTAATAAGTTTTTTAAGGGTGTTGGACAGCGGGGTATAAGTAGATACACAGGTCAGTCGTGTTAGGTCGTTCCGTGTAGCAGGTGCCAGTAAAGCATCACGGTGGTTGTTGCGGGCTCTTTTATAGGCCGGCTTAATGACCTTAATAGGATAGTGTCGTTCCTGTAATTTAGTTTTTAATTCATCTGCTTGTCGTTCAAACGCTTCTATCGTAGAGCAATTCCGGCGTAGTCTCAAAAACTGGCCAAAAGGTAGGTTGTCACGTAAAGCTCTCGGATGATGGCTCTCATAAAGTAACAGGCTATTCCGATCTGTAATTTTGTTAAAGGTATCGGTGACCAATTTACCTTCCACAATTTGAATTCTTAAATCGAGGAACGACACTTGTGTGCTGGAGACATGAGCTGTGAACTTTAGAAAAGAATCTAAAGTGTTGATCCAGTTGATAAATGGGTCAACTGCCTGTAGGGGTCCTTGCCAGATAATCAAAATGTCGTCTATGTAACGACGCCATAACTTGATGTTGTCATAAAAGGGATTAGTAGATGGTAAAATGAAGAGTTTTTCAAGCTGAAACATGTATAGACATGCCAGGCTAGGAGCAAAAGTGCTACCCATAGATGTACCTCTTATCTGATGATAGAGTAAGTCTTCGAATTGGAAGAAGTTTTGTGTCATAGCCAGGTCAGCACAGTGCATTATAAAGTGTACCGGGGTCGGGGAAGTCCAGGATTGATGGAGAAGAGCGGACTCGACCACTTGCAGAGTTGCTGCCTGGGGGATGTTTGTGTATAGAGATTCAACGTCTAAAGTAATCAAAACCTCGACCCGTGTAGATAAATTGATAGTCTCTATGAGATTGAGGACATCTTTGGTGTCCCTCAGATAGGTGCTCGAACTCTTAACTAAAGGTTGCAAGAATGTGTCACAAAAAGTGGAGAGTGGTTCCAAAAGTGAGCCAATGCCTGATACTATGGGGCGACCAGGCGGGGGTAAGATCCCTTTATGGATTTTAGGTAAGCAATAGAAGTAAGGTACTACCAGTCACCCCCGGATACCTTACTTCTATTGCTTACCTAAAATCCATAAAGGGATCTTACCCCCGCCTGGTCGCCCCATAGTATCAGGCATTGGCTCACTTTTGGAACCACTCTCCACTTTTTGTGACACATTCTTGCAACCTTTAGTTAAGAGTTCGAGCACCTATCTGAGGGACACCAAAGATGTCCTCAATCTCATAGAGACTATCAATTTATCTACACGGGTCGAGGTTTTGATTACTTTAGACGTTGAATCTCTATACACAAACATCCCCCAGGCAGCAACTCTGCAAGTGGTCGAGTCCGCTCTTCTCCATCAATCCTGGACTTCCCCGACCCCGGTACACTTTATAATGCACTGTGCTGACCTGGCTATGACACAAAACTTCTTCCAATTCGAAGACTTACTCTATCATCAGATAAGAGGTACATCTATGGGTAGCACTTTTGCTCCTAGCCTGGCATGTCTATACATGTTTCAGTTTGAAAAACTCTTCATTTTACCATCTACTAATCCCTTTTATGACAACATCAAGTTATGGCGTCGTTACATAGACGACATTTTGATTATCTGGCAAGGACCCCTACAGGCAGTTGACCCATTTATCAACTGGATCAACACTTTAGATTCTTTTCTAAAGTTCACAGCTCATGTCTCCAGCACACAAGTGTCGTTCCTCGATTTAAGAATTCAAATTGTGGAAGGTAAATTGGTCACCGATACCTTTAACAAAATTACAGATCGGAATAGCCTGTTACTTTATGAGAGCCATCATCCGAGAGCTTTACGTGACAACCTACCTTTTGGCCAGTTTTTGAGACTACGCCGGAATTGCTCTACGATAGAAGCGTTTGAACGACAAGCAGATGAATTAAAAACTAAATTACAGGAACGACACTATCCTATTAAGGTCATTAAGCCGGCCTATAAAAGAGCCCGCAACAACCACCGTGATGCTTTACTGGCACCTGCTACACGGAACGACCTAACACGACTGACCTGTGTATCTACTTATACCCCGCTGTCCAACACCCTTAAAAAACTTATTAATAAACGGTGGACCATTCTACAGAGCGGAGGTGTCCCTCTGGATAAACCATTGTTTTCTTTCAAAAGATCTCCGAATATCAGAGACATGGTGATCCATACACGACCATTTGTATACGATAAACCACATGAGCAGTCCACTCTGTGGAATTTACCTCCTGTCTCCGGACATTATCCATGTGGTTCTTGCAATGTTTGTCCCTTAACTAAAAAGGTAGACATTCTAAATCTGAAACATGTAGGTTCATGGCGATTGACCCAACATACGAATTGTAACACCCGGAACTGCATTTACTTGATAACCTGTCCATGTGATCTACAATACGTAGGTATGACGACTAGACCAGTCAAACTACGTATTAATGAACACCGTAGCAACGTTAGATGCTCGAGAATCACTACAAAACTGAGCATCCATTTTTTAGAAGCTAATCACGGTCCTAATGACCTTTGGTGGGTTGTTTTACAAGTACCCAGACGTAACGATGGAGATCCTAGATTTCTATTGAGGACTGAACAACGCTGGATTTACAAATTAAAAACAGCTGACACAGGTCTAAATGACGAGATCCCATGGTGCACCCTTTCATCGTAACTGCCTTATGACGGACACTGATGTTCGGTTTAGAAACTCAGTTCTGTACATGTTCTTTCTGAACTGACCTGTTATTTAAGAGACAACTTTAGGAGGTTCTACTAGTGGGATAGTTAAATTTCTGTTTTTGAGAGATCGTTTACCATTTGATATGACGTACAGTTTTGTTCCCATGACCTGTCCGTCTCTCTAGCTCATAACTGTTTGCCAGTGTCTCAGTAATTCAGATCCAAACAATATGGCATCATTTCTAGTAGGGTACAGCTTAATAATAAGTACGAATCATTTTTGACAACCCAGAACGAATGTTCAGAATAAAAAAAAAAAAAAAAAAAAAAAAAAAAAAATTTTTTTAGAACCTTATTTAGTACTGTCAAAATAATCTTTAGATACTCGATTCGGTACTATTTACTAATGGGTCCCGAATAATTATCAGTAAGAGCTAGTTGTTACCTCTAGACCGAATACAACAATTTTATGGTCTGAGCCAGAAATGTTTTTGTGTTTTTTTGAGTCAAGTGAAATAGACTCCACTCTAGATCGCAGCTCGAGACGTCAACTGTGAACATTTTCAAAACCACTCCAATATGGCGGCCGCCATCTTTCATGAGACTTGCTCATATGATTGTATGTCCTTCTTCAGTGTCGGTTGTGAGAGACACTGCCGAGTAAACTAACGAAGCCTTAAAACACACCGGCTTCACGTTACTCCTGTCTTCGAGGACGCGCCCCAGGGTAGGTGCAGTGCTGACCAGCGACCATTCCCAAGTAAGTCAGTGGCGAAGAGGCAGTTGCAGCGGTTTCCGCTTGACTGTTTTCTTTTTTCTTTTTTACTTACCCGCGAATTCGCGAACAAGCGGTCTCGCTAAAAATATAAGGCTAATTCCTTTTTTACTTACACAAACACGCGAGACAGCATATTCCACGATTCGCTTAGCGGTAAAATAAGATTGACATTGCACTCTCACTCCCCGGGCATTGGACATTTGAGATAGACGGGACTTTTCTGTCTATGGCTGGATACTTGCATGTCGACTATCTGTTTTTAAAGACAAGTGTGGGCCATGAGCTCACTTGTAGTTCAAGGTTGGGGTAATGTACCGAATTCCACCTTCATACTACAATTTTTACAAAGTGGTTTTGGACTATGTGACAAGATTAAATGTATGATCAGATCTGTTTAACCATACTTTTGACTTAACTGGTCCCTTGTCTATACTTTGTACCCTTCTTTTACTTACCTTTGATAGAGCGGTTCCGTCTCTGGTCGGGATTTTAGCGTCCTCATGAGGCCCTTTCTCAAAATGGGATGGTAAGTCCCTCTTTTCCATGCTGAATGAATTTGATCACGTTTTTTGAGCGACAATGGATTCATTGAATTTTTATTGTATTGATACTGGGCTTTTTGACTCACCTGTATATATCAATGCATATTTTGCTGTCCTCTATGTCTGTCTGTGTGTCTTTTTTTTATTTCAGGGCGACCTAATAGACGACTGACAGCGACTATTTAATGCATACACTGTAAGTGACCTTCCAGCACTTATTGTTATTTGTCTTTAAGGAGAAGTTATCTTTTCTAAGGTCCTGAAGAAACGCCGCTGGATCTTTAACAGACCATTTAGGCGTGAAACATGTCGACCCCTTAATGTTAGGATTGAGCAGTTCTCCTCCTTTCCTCACTTTATGTTAAGGAGTGTGGGGCACATTACTCCCCTTTAGACTCCTTGATTCAATTTTTTAATCTTGGCCTGACTTCTACATATAGTATTAAAGACATTTTGGTGTTCAGAGCCAATTTTAATACACCGTTTACTCTCCTTTCTTATCACCACACATTATCATATTTCACTGACTCTACTTGATCAGTAACATCATTTTCGGTCATAGAGCCTACCACTTTCGAGTGGTGGCCCGTCGGATATTGCAGTGCCGGTCCGGCGAGGAGTCAACCCGATGATGATGCTCAGCATCGTAATTGATGCTTGAGGGTACTCCTGATGACACTAATTGCCCGTGATGATTAACATAGGCAGACACCCTTGGAACAGTATACTTTTTGTTATATAGGTCTAACATAGAACCATTGTCTCAAAAATATCTACACACACTCACACATGCACGCATTCAACACCCCCTCCCCCGCACTCAAACACACATGCAGACACCACACACGCTCACTGAACGTCCCCCACCCTACTCCCCTGTCGGACGATCAACTTACCTCGTCCATCGATGAGGCCGTCTGGGAGGGGATGGATCCCGGTACTTCTACCGCCAGCAGTGCCCACCCTCAGGACACCACCACGCCATATTACTTGTCATAATATGGTGTGCAGCGTCCTTTTGGTGTGGTGGTACCAGCGGTGGGACCACCTCTTCAGCGCCGACCACCAGCACGACTGCTGACGCATTTCCACCTGATTTCTGGCAGAAATCTCTCATCACTCGTAATATAGCGGTCTGAAGACCACAAGCACTGGCGGTCATCTGGCGGACACAGCTTTGGCAGTCTTGAGAAAAGACCGCCAAAGTCGCAATGAGGGCCTATGTTAAAATGAGAATTTTTGAATGAATTAACAAAAGAACATTTGTAAAAATGAGTAATTTCTAAGAACAGATTCCCAAATAGGTGTGTGGTTGATATGCTTGCCAAATATTGCTGAGTAGTGATCATTGGTTTGGTTCTTCTTCTACTTGCTTCTATCTACGTAGTGTTTCTGCAGCACAATCTGTTCAGAGAGTGAGCCTATAGGTTGATCAGATCACTACTAGGGAAACTGGGCGCATTCAAATCCTTTATTTTTGCTAAACTTAGACAGATTTTCTGTTGTACAGTTTCATTTAAAAAATTTATTTGAACAGGTATCAGGCATGCTCTAAATAAATCTTCCTTCCCCTTATTTGCCAATTTTTTGTTGCCCCCACACATTTTAAGTCAATCAACTTCAGCCAATATTCATAGCCTTCTATAGCCAATCGGGAAACAAAGGAATCCGAATAAATGAATTTCGTATCTGTCAATAGTACATGTACATTTTCCATCAATGGCAATTTGAAATAATATGACTCAGCATTTTTAACATTGTTCCCAGAAAAATATGCACATTTTTCGGAATACGTTTTAGAACTCCCCTGTTGTGGAGTTGGACAATGTTCCCATTTTGTGTAATTAAAATAGTTTTTGGGCTACTCACTCTGTGAATGAAATGGTGTCCATAATAATTATAGCAAAACATGTCACCATAATTCTCTTTAGAGTGATAAACATCCTCACTGTCAAATACAGTAAAGTGCTGCAATTCAGTCATCATAGAATCAACTGTTTTTACATCCCAGTCATCAGAAACAACTCTAGGTATTATTACATCGTTCATTGAAAGTTTAAACACATATGGTATTTGAATGACCTCGGTGGAGTTGTATATATAAAATGTGACTTTATCCCAAACATTCCATCAGGAATTGGTATAGCGGAAATGTTCAGGAAAGACAAGTCTCTGCGGACCTTGTGAGAAGAAAAATTACGTTTTAGGACAACTGTTGACCTTTCAGTAAGGTAATGACCATGTATTAATAGAAAGAAAGTTATGACAAAGCCAGTCCGAAAGAGGAAAGCTAATACAGTCAAGGAAAGTCATAGATAGTTCCATGGGAAAGAAAGGTAATTTGTTTTAAGCCAGTTTATCAGATTACGTGTTTTTGACAGTTCAGATGTAGAAGAGGCAAATGAGTCTGAAAAGGTTTCTTTGATGTCGGCAAAATATCCAGAAGCAGTTTGTGCAAAATCTGGAGCCGTATTTGTAGGAGATGTCAGTGGAACTAATGCAAGGTCATTTTCAACTCTTCCCAAGCTCAGAGAGGTATCAGCGTTGCTGCTCGAAAGTTGTAGAGAGGCTTCTCAGCCAGTAGTGAGTGGGATTCAGGAACTACTGGCTGCTGCTCTTTGTCTGCTGTGCAGGATTGGCCACATGGTGTAACTTGACATTGTCGATAGATACAAAGCGATTTTCTTTAGCGCCAGGCACCGGTGGTAGAACAACCACCGGTTCTGGTACCGTGTATTCCCAAGACTGGGACTGGTGCATAATAAAAAGGAGCAAACTCCTTTTTTACAGCAACTTTTCACATACTAGATCTCCAACCTTCGGCATCCAGCCAGTAGATGTTATTGGTGCATCCTTAATTCCTGCGGAGGCAGCACTGGCAGAAGCGTTGTTGTCACGGAACTGTTGTAATTCCTGCAAGACAGTGATACATTCATTTATGTCAAAAGGTATTTCTGCCACCTCGACTATTGCCGGGACCATCAAGATCTGGAACATACATTCGAGTTCCAAACAGGCATTTGTATGAAGTATGACCCCCCCCAGGGACCTTCTAGACAGATTGTTAAGTGCTCTCTAGACTCCATAAAGGTGATTAAGCCAACTACGACCCATACCTAATACTCTGGCTGTTAATGACTGCTTTAAATTGCTCCAAAACACTATTTCCCTTGGGATGAAATGGAGACTAGTAACAGAGTTGGACCCCAAATGAAGCCATGGTGTCCCGGAATGCCCTTGAAGCAAAAGCAGAGCCCTGGTCCGAGTGGAAAGCAGCAACTGCATATGTGCAGATATAGACTTGCAAATCTTTAAATCAGTCCAAGCATCAGTCGAGCATTGTGGCCGCACACATAGAAATCTGGAGCAAGAGTCAACAGAGACTAAGATGTATTTGTCTGAACTGTCCGGTGTTAGGGGACCACAGTGGTCCAAGTACACACATTGTAAAGGTTTGTTGGAAATTGGGTGGGGTGTCTGTGGTGGGTGTTTGACGGTGGAACCCTTAATTTGTTCTCAGATATCACAACAAAGGTCATACTGCTTGGCCTGTTTATATAGACATGGCCACCAATAACATGCTTGCCATAAGCATATTTGAGCTGCCACCCCAGCATGGGCAGATGCAACCCCCCCCCATGAGCTGCTTTAATCAACTCTGGTCTTATGTCTTTTTTGGGAATTACTCAAATTCCCACGCCTGGTATTTTTACTTCTGTGTCAAGGGAGCATCCCCTTCGGTAGGAATATTTAGCGGGAAATGCTTTTGGATAGGGCATGCCTTCAGCTGTGGCTTTCACGGCAGCCCATATGTCATCGTCCGGTTTCGTTCCAGAATGAGTTACTGCAGCAACAGAAGCCATGGCTACTGCTGATTTGGCTTCTTCATCAGCCAGTGTATTTCCAGCAACGTGTATTCCAACGCTCTGGTGTCCAAGTGTATGTACAAAATAGATGTTTGGCAGCAATTCCTTCAGATCTGCTACTTTACCCCACAGAAGCCTGTGTTTGATGGTGTTACCTTTGGAATCTCTGAACCCATTCAGGGGCCAGTAATGCAGGCATTCATTAAAGGACTGGACACAATAGTACGAATCACAGACAATCAATGTTAGCTGTGCAGGATCCAAATGTTTCAGCGCCATCACCAGAGCCTTTAGCTCTGCTAGTTGTGCTATGCAATCCCATAGGGTTTGCGTGAATGTATGTTGTGGACAAAATGTATTACCCTCCATATAGCCGCTTAAGACTGCGCAAGCAGCGGAGCATTGATGCTTTGTGCCTATTGCTGATTGTGCTGAGCCATCGGTGTACATGACTCTTTGATACTGATCAATAGGCAGTGTATTTGCTGGAACTGGATATTCTAGTTCATATTGCAAAAATTCTTGAGTTTGTAATTTTGGGTCGAAGATGTAGTCAACATCAGTGGCTGTCAAAGAAGTTGCCCATTGAATCCAACATGGATGTCATGCTTTAACGTTTGGAACGCTAGCTTTGGTAACAGTCTCAAGGGCTGGAATTGGAGTTACGACAATAATGCGTTTCCCCTGGGTCAGTGGTCTTTCTTTAATGACAGCCATCTGAACAACAGTGAGCATTTTCTCAGTGGGAGCACAGCGTTGTTCTGCTGCTGAATTCAAATGTGATTTGTATGCAATTGGGACTGTCTTACCCTCATTGAAAGTTACATAGGTGAAACCAATGGCACCAGTAATTACTCTGATGACCAGATGTTTTTTTACTGTCCTTTGTGTGTCAGTGTTGTGCTGAAAGCATGTCTGTTTGCAAAGCTCTGAGAATGCATGTGTGTTCGACTGTCCATAACTTACTGGAAAAGTCAGGACGTATTAAGTCATATAAGGATTTTATGCATGATGCGTAATTCGGACTGTAAGTTCTGCCAAGATTAAGGAAACCCAATAGTGATCTGAGTTTTTTAATGGTATTTGGAGGTTGTAACTGTGTGCATTTTTCTAAGAATTGTGGCACTAGGCTCTTTCCTCCAATAGATCACAAAGTTTGTTTTTGTTTTTTCGAAATTGAATTTATAGCCGAATTCGGCAAATCCTACAATGCGGGCTACCTGTCTTAGATGTTGCAGTAATTCATCATCCGTGAGATAGATATCATCTACGTAGGACAATGCTTCAGGGTCAATGTCGTGCAATATTGAAGTCACATGAGCCACAAACAGTCCTGGACTGTTCTTGTATCCCTGGGGTAAACTACAGAATTTTTTGGGAGCCTAGTGCGCTGAAACTTGTTAGGTCTCTACTCTCAGGTGCTATAGTTTGGCAGAAGAAACCATTGGAAATATCCAGTGTTGTTTTATATTTTTGGCGCACTATGTTTTTCATGAGTGCTGTGCTGTGAGAGTTTTGTATAGCATATGTGCATGTATGACTGTTTAAATGTCTGTAGTCTAAGACTATTCTGTATGAATGGTCCGTTTTAGCTACTGGGAATGAGGGGTTATTTATTGGTGAGACATAGGGTTCGATTACGCCCTGGTACTCTAGTTGTGTGAGGATTTGCCTCACAGGTGCTTCAGCATCATGTTTTATTGGATATTAGGGTTGAGGTTGAATTTTTATTGGAAATTCATGATAGGGGGAATCTTTATCCCACAAACAACGCACGTGCCTGCGACAATGCCCAATCAATGGCGTAGGATTCTGCAAGCTCATCGGGAACAAGGGGTGAGAAAGAAGGTTTAGTAACATCTTCCCCTTATGGGCAAGACCAGACAAATTCAAGTGGCCAATCCCTTTCGGCCAGTAGAATATCATTTATCTTTATGATGCGATCCCAAAAGATTGCGTTGATTGTGCGTTCATTGTCTCCTTCTAACTGTAATGTTACTTTGTACACCCTATCAGGCATGGAGACACGCATGTCTGCAGTTTCAACTTGTAAGAAGTAATCAGTCTGGTGAACTATTGTGACCTCTGCCACTCTGTCTAATAGTGCTAATGCCCACTTTTTGTTCTTCAATAGAGCCGTCTTCTTGAGTGGCATGTCGAACTGAAACATTTGCCACTTTTTTCTTTTTGAAATGGGGTTTTTGTTGGGGAAGTTTCTCTCCTTTTTTAACAGAAACTTCTGTAGAGTGTTTTGATTCCTGTCTCAGTTTCATGTACTCAGTTCTTCCCTCTGACCGCCCACCTTTCTCACTGCATTTTTCCAGTGAGTCCTGAATGGAATGAGATTGACGTGTGTCAGTATATTGAAATCTGTCAGGCGTTTTCGTATTATCTCTATTTCTGAGATTATATCTATTCTATGGGGTCTCCGCATGTGGAGATTCTCCCCTTTCTTTTTTAGGTGTTTGTTGTTTTTTATCCCAGCCTTTGTAAAATCCCACAGGAGCTTGCTTGGTAGAATCTTTATTAGATTTACCCTGAAAGTGTAGTTTTGTGGGTCTGTCCCCAAGACTTCCTCAACCAATGCTAGAGTAGGTTTCCGCGATAATCTTTGGCAGCTCACGTTCTTGATTCTGTGGAGGAAGGTCCCAGAGCTGCATGTGCACTGCTAGTGCAACTGCTCCCCCTTTAAGGTTACTTAATATAATTGAAGATACAGTGGCAAAATTGCCCATTAGTTGCATCCCCAAGTCCAGGGCTGGGGCAGCCCCAGTATTCATCTTGAATTTGTTTTAACACTTCCGGTAAATTGGCAAGTGTTGGTGTACCGTGTACAGTAGTATAGAGCATGACAAATACTATTTCTAGATATGCATATGCTCTGTATTGTGCAGGTATGTTTGCAGGTGTGTAGTAATGAAATGTATTTGTGTTCCCATCAGCTGCTGGAAATGTGACCCAAGAAGAAAGAAATTCTGTTCTGTAGGCTGGATGAGCCTTGACAACAAATGGGACTGGACCCCCCTTGGCTGTTAGACCATGTGCCAATAATTGTACAGTAAGGGATGGTCGCATATTGACTGCAATTGCTACCTGTTCAGAGATAAGTATACCAAATGGGGTTTATCCTTTTAAAGTTCAAGCTTGAACAACCTACAGTGTTAGTTAGGTACTCCCTACTTAGCTGAGAGGGAAATCCTCAATACCACGGACATCTCCGTATATAGTACTGAGGTGTCTGTAGTGAGACAGAGATACTCAGGAGGACCGGAAAATTAGAGCCTGACCAAACGTTGGCTGCGCCTTGTCACGTAGGCTCTCATTATTCTAATGAGACTACTGGATTTGGATGGCAGAATCACTTGCACTGTGAGGGGCTGAGTCTGAATCCACTACAGGTAACACCTGCCAGCCTATTCCGGGTTTTGCTCCAGCTGACTAGCAGTGCCTCATCTCCACCCAAGAGCAGAGATGATTGGGCAACTGAGCACATGACACAATTTACTCCTCAGGGAAATCGTGGTCACTCAGATCTCATCTGTTTCTCTCAGTTATATTGGTCTCACATACAAAGACAATCAATTGCAGAATATAGTTCAATAAGGTTTTATTGAAGTAACTGCATCTTAGAAAATAAAGCATGAACTGCAATAACCAGGACGATGAAGCATGACAGGATTAAAATTGTGACAAGGAGAGTGAAACATAAAAATAAGGCTACCACATTGTCGCTAGAGTCATTAAAATAGCTCCTACCTATGCTATGTTAGAGCACAGCATGGTAAGCTCTAGTTCTGCCCTTCAGGTTCCCCTGGGAAGACATCATCCCTTATACCTGGGCAAGAGACTTGTGGTCTACATAAGCAGTTGCAGTGTGGCACTCAGCAATCAGCATACAGTCATGGTCTTCTGGCTGGAATCTCCCTCCAACGTACCTGGGTCAAAGTACTGTTATTATAATAAAACAACTGATGTTCCAAGAAAGGATCCCCACGTACAAGTGCGTATGTTTCCATGAACACTAGAGACAAAGCGTTACCACATTTGTTGGCAACCAATCTTACTGCAGCCTTGAGAACAGCAGAGTGAAAGAAATGTCTTGTTTAAGAACTCAGTGCTGGCCTAGGAAAAGAACAGCTAGATAGAGAAACAAGACCTTAAATGTTGCTATTGTAAAAATAATAAAACAAAGCTGAATAAAATATGCCTAGGTTAAAGTGCACAGCGGCAGGCCTAGTTTGCTAAGATAACATGGATGAAGCTATGACTAAAAATGGCTACATAACAGTAGAAGATAAAGATTCTACATCTGCGTAGCTCAACTCTCAATGAACAGATGTATGGGGAAATGTGAGAGACAGAATATAAATCATCATAATGTAGAGTGATAGTTCTTGCTGCAAAGAGACACACATAGGAGAGCATACTTGTCTTTTGATTCGCCGCCAGGGAAATATGCAGAAGTGATCGTTTTTACCATTAAATGTTTTTCTTTGCTCTCTCTTGCAGGCCTTCTATACCTTATTCCCCCAACAAAGCATTGTACTTAGTAATTCATTCACTTTCTCTCTCGCTCATTCACTGTTTTTAACTTTAAGATGCACCTCTGGTCCCTCCTACAGGCAGCCCACCATAATCTTCTCTCTAACAAACACACTGTACTGCACGGAACTGCAATTTTTTGTGCAATACTCATTTTCTCCAGTAGTACAAGATACTAAAATTCTACTGGGAAATGTAGAAGACTTTCTTTTCTACATCTCTAATGCAACCATAAGGGAGCACTTTATCTTTATGGTCCCATGCTACGTGGATCACAGCTCTCACTCAGTCAAGAGCATGGGGGCTCAACTACAGCAGCCTCATTGAGAACCTAGGATGAAATCCTATATTTTGCCATAGGACACTTTGAGATAGGTAGACGCGCATCCATACTTTTCAGGATCCTGAGCAGCATGGCTACTTGGACTTCAAAAGTATTATGATTATAACGAGTGTATCAAAGGATGACCAGATTGGGTTCATATATTGGCTGAATCAATAAACTGTTCTAGCCCATGTAGTTGCAACCTAGCAATTATTAAAAGAACCTCTGTTTTCAAGTATGAAAAAGTTTTCTTCATTTTATATGGTGTACTGAAATGGTATGCTTTGCTGATAATCTGTCAATACTTAGGACATTTACGTGAATGTGCGGTCCGTATGGGCGTTACTCTTCATAAATATCTGAGTGCTTAAACCAATGAAATGTCTAAACAAAATAAAATATCTTCCGTTTTTTTATATATTCTAAGGTAGACTCTGCACCTACGGAAGTTCATACAACCTGCCACCATTGATAAGGATCAAGTTTAGATAAATAACCACAGGTCGCTTTGCTATTTTTATAATTTATGACAACACACATAGGCCCTCATTCTGACCTTGGCAGGCGGCGGAGGCCGCCCGCCAAAGTCCCGCCGTCAGGTTACCGTTCCGCGGTCGAAAGACCGCGGCGGTAATTCTGACTTTCCCGCTGGGCTGGCGGGCGGTCTCCTTCAGACCGCCAGCCAGCCCAGCGGGAAAGAGGCTTCCACGATGAAGCCGGCTCGGAATCGAGCCGGCGGAGTGGAAGCTGTGCGACGGGTGCAGTTGCACCCGTCGCGTATTTCACTGTCTGCGCAGCAGACAGTGAAATACATGTAGGGGCCCTCTTACGGGGGCCCCTGCAATGCCCATGCCAGTGGCATGGGCACTGCAGGGGCCCCCAGGGGCCCCGCGACCCCCCCTACCGCCATCCGGATCTCGGAGGTCCGACCGCCGGGATCTGGATGGCGGAAGGGGGGGTCGGAATCCCCGCGGCGGTGCAGCAAGCTGCGCCGCCGCGGAGGATTCAATGGGGCCGCGGTACACTGGCGGGACCCCGCCAGTGGTGCCGGTCCGACCGCGGCTTTACCGCCGCGGTCGGAATCCCCATTGGAGCACCGCCGGCTTGTCGGCGGTGCTCCCGCGGTCCTCCGCCCTGGCGGTCAAAGACCGCCAGGGTCAGAATGAGGGCCATAATGCAATAACTTACCCTAATAATGACATCTGCGACTAAATAGTCATGGATGTTACCTAAAGAGAAAGGAACAGAATATTTCAGTCCAGTTTGCTAGATTATGATTTTTAATGCATGTTTTTCAGGACACACAACCATTTTTTTTATAGCTATGGTACATTAATAAATAAAACATATGAACAAAATGAACATCACTTCGGTATGGACAGCGCTAGTGAATTACAATTCGAACAAGTAATAAAAATTCCCCCAAAAATCTAATTAACAATTTTGTAATTGAATCTAACAGGAAGAGTTGTGAAACTGGCTACACCAATGTGCTAAGGGTAAGAAAATATCTTTTAATGCATAGTGCACCATGCCTCATATCTATACTTGTTTAGAGCCGCATTTGCGTCATTTTCTGACGCAAAAGTGGCGCAAACTTACAAAATACAATTGTATTTTGTAAGTTTGCACCGCTTTTGCGTCAAAAAGTGGCGCAAATGCAGCGCTAAAAAAGTATAAATATGGGCCCATATTCCTTACAAATACTGCGGGAACAGGGTGTGTTTGACACCTGTTTCAACCACTTCTGCTCTGCTTCCAATACACAGCAATACCTCTGACTGTCTGCAGGGCACCTCCTCTTGGAGAGCAGGCTGCAGCCCTGCCCCCCGCATTGATTGAAGCAGCAGAGCACCAAGCTGAGCTTCATATGTGAGCACTGAGATCAGTCTTCGGTGCATGTAAGTTGTTTCTTTTACTTTTTGCTACAATTAACTTTTTTATACTCTGGCCAAGAGACATTATTTTTTTGTTTTGAAACATTGCCATAGTTGCACAGAGAGGCATGTCCAAGTGGATACCACTGGCCAATCCTGTTTTGTATCTGAACATGTTGCATTTTATGATTTGTAGTTTTCTTCTTTACATTGTAGATTTGCACTAAAAAAACACCTTGCAAAGTGATCATGTCTAAAAAGCTACAGCTGACCAAAGCTGTAAAACAGAACATGGCTGCCTTGTCTTCTTTGGTAGTAGTTGGGGGGCAACAGGTAGAGCATGGTTTCACATGTTACACGGAATAAATAAACTCACAAATGTGCATAAAAATGATGTCGCCTCAGAGTTCCGTGACTTCATAAAGGTATTTGGTCTATCACTTAATTCCTGTATGTATGCTCTCATTGCTCGTTGGTGATTTGCAATATTTTTATCAGGTGTAATTGGGAGTACTTTTGGCCGTATCCTGACAGGGATTACTTTTTTTTAATTTGTTTTGGTGGGGACTGCCCAGCATGGGAATGACCATGCCTTCGCCTCCCCCCAAAAAAGTTCCTGTCTCTGGCACTAGGCCCAGTCACACAAGTGGTGCCCAGTCACACAAGTGGTGCAGCATTTTTATTGGCACAAATGGAGCAATGCTGGGTGGTAGGAATTGTGTGGATTCCGGAAGTTTCAATCTCCTAAATGTAAGGAAAATGTGTGAGTTTGAGTTTTGCACGGCATTGTGGGTAAAAAAAGCTTATGGGATCCATGCAAGTCATCCAATTCTAGATTCCCCCAGGTTTCTAGGTTTTCCTAGATGGCAGCTGAGCTAAGGGCCCCAAAATCACAGCTAACCACTTTGCAAAAAATAGGTCAGTTTTGTGAGGACAAATTTAATCATCCATGTTGCATTTTGTGCAGTTTTCTGCAGCGCGACCTAAGCCTACCCACACAAGTGAGGTACCATATGTATTGGGAGATGTAGAAGAATGCTGGGTGAAAGGAGGTGTGTGGCTCTGCGTAGATTCCAGAACTTTCTATCACTGAAATGTGAGGAAAATGTGTTTTTTAGTCAATGTTTGAGGTTTGCAAAGTATTCTGGGTGGGACAACCTGGTGAGAGCCATGCAAGTCACCCCATACTGAATTCCTCTAGGTGTTTAGTACAGGGTTACTAGGTATTCTTACATGCCAGCTGATCTAGGGCCCAAAAACGACAGCTAGCCACTTTGCAAAGAACAGGCCAGTTTTGCATAGAAAAAAGTTATGTATCTGTGTTGCGTTATGTGACATTTCTTGACATTTCTTGTAGCGGGCACTAGACCTACCCACAGAAGTGAGGTACCATTGTTATTGTGAGAGATAGGAGAATGCTATGTGGAAGGAAGTGTGTGGCTTACTGCAGATTCCAGAACTTTCTACCACAAAAATGTGAGAAAAATTTGTTTTTTTAGTCAAAGTTTGAAGTTTGATAAGTATTCTGAGTAAAACAACCCAGTGAGAGTCATACAAGTCATCCCATCCTGGATTCCCCTAGCTGTCTAGTTTTTAAAAATGTACAGGTTTGCTTGATTTTCATATATGCGAGCTGAGCTAGGGTCCAAAAATCACAGCTGCCCACTTTGCAAAAAATGGCTCCATTGTGCGTGGAAATATATTAAGTATCCATGTTGCGTTTAGGACCGTTTCCTGAAGCGGGCATCAGGCCTACCCATAAAATGAGGTACAATTTTTAAGCAGAGACCTAGGAGAAGGATGGAAGTTAGTGGCTCTGTGTAGATTCCAAAACTTTCTATCAAAGAAATGTGAGTAAAATGTGTTTTAAGTTACAGTTTGAAATTTGCAAGGTACTCTGGTTAAAACAAAAAGTGAGGTGACATTTTTATCAGAAGACCTGGGAGAACACAGAATAGCAGAACAAGTGTCATTACCAATTGTCTTTCTCTGTATTTGCACCTCCCAAGTGTAAGACAGTGTGAAGAAAGACGTAATGTTGAGAAATACCCTCTAATTCACATGCTAGTATGGGTACACACAAATTGAGAGACATGCAAATAGCCCCTCCTCTAAACTCCATACTAGATAAGTTTCCTTGATACCTATTTTCATTATTCATATTTTACCATATGAATTGCTCTATACCCAGAAGACAAAGAAAAACAGTTGCAAGGTGCAGCTCAGTTATTGGCTCTGGGTAACTTGAGTTCTTGGAAAATCCACAAACCCTCTATATCCACTCAACCAGAAGGGCCTATCAGATGTAATAGTATATAGCTTTTGTGATTGGGCCATCATGATGAGAAGTTACAAATGAAAACATTGTCACAAATACCCGGTTTTCCTACTGATTTTCAATGTTTTTTCATTTCAACACTTAGGCCCTATTATGACATTTGTGGTAAATGCTGCTTAATGCCGTGGTGACAGCCGCCAACATACCGCTGCAGTGGCGAATATCCGTTCGCCATATTATGTCACATACACACCAAACCGACAGAATACTGAAACATACACAAATCTGCCATCCCAAAGGTCAATGTTAAAGTGTCAGTACGAACACCCATACCGTTACGCCAACAAAATAACGTCCACCATATTATGACCCACGAATCACCACAGTGGACATTCAATGGGGATAAACCATCGGCAGTACACACCGGCGCGCTCAGATTGGCCACCCAAATGCAAAACAACAACATCATTGGCCTAAACGAAAATCACACCTGACACTGATACACACACTACACACACACACCCACAGCACTATAAAACACACAGCCACATTACCCACAACCCTTTACCAACACCAATACTCACCACAAGACTAACACGAAGACCACTGAGACAACTACACACACACACCACAAACACCCATCCATCCATCAAGCACCCCACATCCCACAACACCCTCTGCACAACACACAACACCCATGTCCCCACAAAGGCACCCCCGTTTCACTGATGAGGAGTTGCGGGCCATGGTGCAGGAAATAGTCAGGGTAGAGCCACAGCTGTTTGGAGCACAGGTACAGCAAATATCAATTGCCAGCAAGATGGAGCTATGGAGGAGAATCGTGGACAGTGTGAACGCCGTGGGACAGCATCCAAGAACAAGGGACAACATCAGGAAGTGGTGGAATGACCTACAGGGGAAGGTATGCTCCATAGCAGCAAGACACCAGCTCTCCATCCAGATGACTGGCGGTGGACCCCTACCTCCTCCCCCATAGCTCACAGCACGGGAGGAGCAAGTCTTGGCAATCATGCATCCTGAGGGACTCACTGGAGTAGCTGGAGGACTGGACACTGGTGAGTCAATATGAGTCAATATTTACTACTTATCACCCCCAAACCTGCATGCCATCACACCCCCACACCTTCACTCCTATCACTCCACTCCATCCCACAAACTGCACCTACACATTTGCCTAACCCCAATGCCAAGCCCTGCATGCTATACCAATGCAGGGACAGCCCTCCCAGCCCTATATGTACACCCATCACCAAAGCATGGACAGCTTGGAGAACTAACAATCCCACAATACATCACCATACACAAACAAAGGTGGCCGGGAAACAGCAACAATAGAGGGAAAGCAAGGGATGTACAATATGTCACAGACATGAAGCATAATACATTACTTACATCCCCACAGGTGCCCCAGTCAATGTCAGCAGCGAGGAGGTGCCACAAATATCCAGTCCCCCAACAGAAGATGCCCCCAGTGATGACAGTAATTCTGGACTTCAGGATCTGGATGAACTACCTGGCCCATCAGGGACCACTGGTCAGTCGGCCACCCCACCCCAGCCCACTCACAGTCGACCACAGAGCCTCCCCCATCAGTTTCGAACACCACAGCACCCACCCAACGTCCCCACACCTTTGTCCCCAGGACACATCAATCAGCAGTGTGCCCACCTGTACAGGGACTCCAGTCCACACCTCTCCCCCAAGACAATCAGGGATCTGGGCTCAGTGGCAGTGGACACACCGTTCAGGGGACACATGCACAGGGGAACAGGGACACTGGGAGGACCACTGTGCATCAGGTGGCAGACAGGCCCAGAGAACCGACTCTCCAGGAGGCACTCACTAATGTTGTGGGGACTTACCAACAATCCCAGGACAAGATGAGCCAGATCCTTACCAACATGCAGGAGAACAAGTGGCTGCAGGAGGAACACCATCAGGAGATCAGGGATGCCTTCAACACCACCATGGTCTCAGTAGCAGGGGTGCTGACCGATATGGCCAACATCATGAGGAAATGGACAGCAAACTAGCAGGCTCCTACCACTAGCGAGTCTACTGACCAGCCCTCCACTTTCTCTGCAGCTAGTGGGCAGGAGGCCCTGCCACAGGCCCCACAGGACACCAACACCCCTCCCCCTGCAGAAGGTGAACAACCTGCAAACATTCCCTGCGACCTAGACATAAGCCAGAGACACATGGCAAGGCCAAGAACACCGCCAGGAAATGAGACCCTCCTGAATGTTCCCCTTGTATCCCACCCTGTCACCTTGTCCACTTTGAACTGCTTTTGCTTCCCTTCCTATGGCCCCTTGGACACTGAACCTGTGCTACAAACAGACTGGAACAATACCCTGGACTTTCCTCTATCATCACCGAATTCCATTGCACTTTTCCGTCAATTATTTGCACTACAATAAACACCCTTGAACACAACTTGAGTGATAGTGTTTTATGTGATGAAAATGTGTATTCATGGAAACAGTCACATCTTGTGCAAATGATCTGAACACTGTGATAGCATACAAGTAATGACCTGTTGCTGTCTGTAGTCATCACATCAGTACACATTTGTCATTTCACCAACATCTGCAAAATGAGTAGCCATAGGTGACAGTAAGTTGTGATGCAAAGGAAATGAATGCCATCCTGCTACTGTCACACAGAAAACATCAATATTCAGTGGAATGGTCAGTTCCACTGTCTCACCTGTGTGTCATTGGAATTATTGACGTATAACTGATGTTCTGTTGTCCACATCCTCATCCTCTGCTTCTTCATCCTCAATTACCTCAGGGTCCACTGCTGCCACAGGGGCATTTCCAGTCTCCTCCTCCTGCAGATAAGGCACATATCGTCTGAAGGCCAGGTTGTGCAACATGCAGCATGCCACTACTATCTGGCAGACCTTCTCCGGTGAGTAGCACAGGGATCCACCTGTCAGATGGAGGCATCTGAACCTGGCCTTGAGTAGGCGGAAAGTCCTTTCAATAATTCTCCTGGTTTGCCCATGTGCATCATTATTACGGTTCTCAGCCCCTGTCCTGGCATTCCTCACCGGCGTCAGGAGCCACATTAGGTTTGGGTAGCCAGAGTCACCTGCAAGTATTGGGGCACAAACATTAGCCTTACACATTGGTATGGGGTTAACACCAGAAGGCATACACTGACATTCATTCGGTGGGGAGTTAGGCTCACCTATTAGCCACGTCCTGTGCCTCTGTAGGTGTGCCATCACATTTGGGATGCTGCTATTCCTCAAGGCGAAGGTGTCATGCACTGACCCAGAATACTTGGCAGTGACGTGGGAGATGTACTGGTCCGTCAGGCACACCATTTGCACATTGATTGAGTGGAAACTATTCTAATTCCTGAACACTTGTTCATTTTGGTGGGGGGGACAAACACAATATTTGTACCATCAATCGCCCCAATAATATTGGGTATATGTCCCTTTGCATAGAATCCTGCCTTCATAGTGGCCAAATATTCCACCTGGGGGAAAGCAATGTAGCTGCACATGTGTTTGACCAAGGCAGACAAATCCCTTGACAGCACGATTGAGAACATTGGCTGTGAAATTCCTGCTGCCAAGCCCACTGTCACTTGCAAAGAACCAGTTGCTAGGAAATGGAGCACTGATAGAACCTGCACAAGAGGGGGGATCCCAGTGGGATGACGGATAGCTGATATCAGATCAGGCTTCAATTGGAAACACAGCTCTGTGATTGTGGCCCTGTCCAGTATATAGGTGAGTATTATGTGCCTGTCCTCCAGTGTAGCCAAGTCCACAAGGGGTCTGCACATGGGGGCTTGTCTCCTCCTCCCATTCATCCGCAGTGGTAGGTATCTAAGGGACACAAGAGTGAGTAGGCTGTCACAATTTCAACACTGGAACCGCCACCTCAGTGTACATTGAGGATTGATGTGATGGGACAATGGGAATGTAAATGTAAGTGCAAAATGATGCAGTTATGGATAATCTGAATGTAGTCCACCACCATTAAATGGTGACTGCCTGTTGTATATCTAGGGACTGGTGGAAGTCAGGTAACTCCGCCGATGTTAGGCGTCATGGTGGAAGACGGTCTTGCATTGCCATGCAATTCCTCATTGGCTAATATGGGGCTCTATGGAGTACAGTGACCAATGGGGATCAGCGACGGCGGTGATGGTGTACACCGCCGCGGATGTGACTGCCATTTTCTATCTAAATCCTCACTTGATTCCTGACTTTCCACAGGACAACACCTGCACTGCATGTGCTGCTGTGACCTGTGTCTGGATCCTGCCATGGCCCCTGTGACTGGGGAAAGGGCCCCTGCCTTCACTTCAGAGGAGTTGGAGCGCTTGGTGAATGGAGTCCTACCCCAGTATGGACAGCTGTATGGGCCTCCAGACGAACAAGTGAGTACACCTTGGGCACGATGCATGTGACAAGTTTGCATGGGGATGTGTGTGCAGGCCTCGTGTAATTTAGGGGTGGTATGTCTGGTGGTAGTGTACATGGTGGGCTCTGGGTGATCTGTGTGTCAATGGAGATGGAAATGGGATTTGTGGGTCATATGTGTGACAGGCTGGATTGTATGTGTAATGGTGTCCTCCTGTCTGTGTTTCCTCTGCAGGTCAGGACCCATCAGAAGAAGGGACTGTGGCGTGCCATCACCATGGACGTGCAGACCCCGGGGGTCTACAGCAGGCATAGCACCCACTGTAGGAAAAGGTGGGAGGACCTGAGATGCAGGGCCTGGAAGACCGTGGAGGCCCAGCTGGGGATGGCCTCCCAATGAGGGTGGGGTGCCCATTGGAAACCCAACCCCCCCCTGATGGCCTGCATACTTTTGGTGGCCTACCCCGAGCTGAATGGGCGCTTCAGGACATCACAGCAGCCACAAGGGGGTGAGTACCGTGGGCTTTACAACTATACTTGGTAGGTGGCATCGGATCCTGGTGGTGGGTGTCAGTTAGTGGGTGCTCCTTAATGCCAGCTCAGACATTGCAGCGTGATCCAGCAAAAGGGTAATGGGTGTATTGCTGAATCTGGTAACCTAGCTGTTGCATTCCATGTCAGATAGGGCTTAATGGCTCCCAGGAGGGGTGCAGTTGGCAGTGGTTGGCTCTCATCTTGCTGTGGTACCTAGCCAATGGAATGCCAGTGTGATGCAAGGTGCTCAATCCTGATCCCTGTGTGTGACGGTAATGTGTATGCCAACTGTGGTGTTGGTGCTGTAATTGAACTAGTGCTCCCTTTCTCTCCCCCCCCTTTTTTCTTCTGTCTTCCTGTCCATGTGTGCATTAGCATAATCTGGCTGAGGAGCAGGGGCACCGGTGACAGAGGGAGCTGCATCCCATAGGACCCAGGAGGCAGAGTCCACCAACGCAGAGGGAACCAAAGGGACATAGGGCGAGGGGAGCCCTGCTGCCCACAGTGAGGAGGCTATTGACCTCCTGATATCCATCTCTGTAGGGCAGTCAACCATTGTGAATACCTTCCAGGGGCTGGTATCCCAGATGCAGCAATGCAGTGCATTCCTGGAGGGCATTCACAGTGGATTTGCGGCCCAACAAATATCGTTCCAGGCTCTGGCCTCCTCTCTAATGGCAGCCATTGTCCCTGTTCCTACCGTTCCCCCTCCAACTACTACTTCCCATCCCAGTCTCCTCAACCCCAACCAATCCCATGCACACATACAGACAAGCATGCACACAAAACATCACACAAGAGTGGCACAAACAAACACAGGCAGCACACTTCAGGCCACAAGCACTCACACAAACAACAGACAGTTGCACACACAGCAACATCCACTGCCTTCACTGTCTCCCCCTCCTCCTCCCTCACAGTCACATCCGCATTCACACATGCATGTACTGCATTAGCAGCCACCATCACCACACCAAGCAGCACATAGACCTCACTTGCAGACACCTCCACAACATCTAGCCACGCGTCCCCTGTGTCCTTTCCCTTTTCTACCCCCTCCTACAAGACACAAACACTCACACTCAAACTCCCAACTGCCATCCACCTCACATCAGCACACTGCCCATGCACCAGCACCCAAGTCCAGCAGACATTCACCTCCAACAACCACTCCCTCAACCTCCACTCCCATCCCTCCTCCCTCATCCCACCCCACCATCCCTAAGAAGCTTTTCCTTGCCCAACATGACCTCTTCCTTCCCCCTCCGCCCCCCCATCCTGCCCATAAGAGCAGGGTCACAACAACCCAGCCCAGCATCTCAGCCAAACAGTCCACGGGGAACAGTGGAGGCACCTCCCAGTCACGGAGACAAGAAAGGGAAGGATCCCACTCACCACCCAAGAAAGGAAAGGATCACACTCCATCACCAAGAGAAGGAAGGATCCCACTCCACCATCCAAGAAAGGGAAGGATCCCACTCCACCACCCAAGAGAGGGGAGGATCCCACTCCACCACCCAAGAGAGGGAAGGATCCTACTCCACCACCCAAGAAAGGAAGGTTCCCACTCCACCACCCAAGAAAGGAAAGGTTCCAACTCCACCAGTTAAGAGAGGCAAGAGGCCCCCTCCAACAGCAGTGGGCAAGGAGCTCTCACCTCCAGCAAAGGCTGGCAGGGGTTCCCCTCCAACAGCAATTGGCAAGGAGCCCTCACCTCCAGCTGAGGCTCGCAGAGTTTCCCCTCCAACAGCAGTGGGCAAGCAGCCCGTTTACCCTCCAACAGCAGTGGGCAAGGAACCCTCACCTCTAGGTGGGACACAGCAGCCCTCACCTCCAGCAGAGGGTATGTAACCCACACTCCAGGGAATGCTGTACAAGGAGCCCCCTCCAGAACCAGTGGGGAAGTTCCCCACCTCAGAGACTGTGACCTTGCACTCCCCAGCAAAGGATAATGGGCATGGAGCTCCCTCAGAAGCAGAGAGCAAGTTCCCGACCTCAGAGACTGTGACCTTGCACTCCCCAGCAAAGGATAATGGGCATGGAGCCCCCTTCAGAAGCAGTGGGCAAGTACTCCAGTTTAGCTGAGGTGCCCCCACCCTTGTTCCCCCAGAGGTACCTGGCCATTTCCAACATGATGCCCCTGGATAGTGTAGTGTGGATTTCGTCAGGAAACAAGTTGTGGCTTTGACTGTGCCCTGTGGCCATGTGGGCCTTTTGTACTTTAGACTGGCCATTGGCCCTTTCTGAACATTTACTCCAATTTCTCTTACCACATGGACAATATGGTGGCTGTTGGCATCAAATTACAATATTAGTTAGAGCTAAATGTTGTCCTTGCATTATTATGACGTGGCTCCTGTGAGATTGGTTTTCCTCTGCAGCTGGCTGTGTGTATGGTGTGTGTGTGGATGGTGTGTGTTGTGTGTGTGGGTGTCACTCTCCTTTTCCTCCCTCCCTCCTTTGTGTGCTAGGCAGCTGTACTCACCGTTGTCGTCTTCGTCGACGTTGTGTTCCAGGTGGAGCATGGCTTAGAGGAGCATCGGGAAGACTTGAAGTTCTGGTTCCATGGCGGCATTGATCGTCTCTGTGTCTCTGATGGTGTGTCTTTCGTCTTCTATGTTCTCTTTCCGCCAGGATTTTGATGGTGTTGGTACCGCCACGGAAATCGTGGCGGTTTGTTATGTTATAATATGGTGGGCAGTACCTTGTCATCTGCCTGGCTGTTTATGGCTGCCGCTGTGGTCACTGGTGTTAACACCCTGGTGGTTGGTATGTGTTACCGCCACTTTAACAGTCACTGCCATTGTCATAATGACCTTCTTAGTTTCTTTAAGGCAACCTTGAAGGATTTACACAAATGACCCCTTGCTAAATTTAGAATTCGATCTAGTTTTCAGAAATGATTAGCTTTCCAGGATCCACCATGGGTTTCACATCTGTTTCCACCACAAACTGGAAGGAGGTTAAAAACACAAAAAATAAGGAAAATGGCCTATCTCCCAGTAAAATGCCAAAACTGTGTTAGAAACTTTGGTTTTCTGAATCAAGTCTGCCAGTTCCATAAGGCTAGAAAGATGGTGATTTTAGCACCACAAAGCTTTAATTGATGCCATTTGCAGAAAAAAACTAGACACTTTCTTCTGCAGCACTTTTTTTCACATTTCCCCCCCCAAAAAACAGAAATAGCTATATTTTGGTTAATTCCTTGGTCTTTTCCAGGGGAACCCACAAACCCTGGGTACCTTTAGGATCCCTGTGATGTTTGAAAAGAAGGTCACAAAATTGGCGTGGATAGCTTATGTATTCAAAAAAGGTATGGGGGCCTAAGCATGAACTGCCCCAAGTAGCCAAAAAAAGTCTTAGCACAGGGAGGCTAGCAGCGGGGGGGTTAACATCTATGCAAAACTCAACCTAGTCTATCTATATATGTATATTTATATGGTAATTCTATTATGCAAACCTAGAAAAAAGGCCGCAAACGCTGTACAACTTCAATGAGAAGCATAAAGTCAACAAATATTAGAGTAGCTGCGTTGAGGATGGTTAATGCATTGTGGTGCAGTGGTTTTTAAAAAGATGGGTCTTGAACTCTTTTCTAAATTGGGGAAGCCATCATGAATGCAGGGAATTAGTTCTAGATCTTAGGTGCAGAGATGTAAAAGGACTGCAACATTATGTTTTCTCTTCTACACTTCTTAATATGGAGTCTGATGATATCGTGGCTATGGGAGTGCTGAGAGCTACCAGAGATGGTGAGTTCTCACGCTCGATAAGTTGGGATTTCAGTTGTGATGGCTTTGTAGATGGTGTAGCTTGTTTTGATGATAGTGCCAGCAGAGGGAGCCGCTACAGTACTCAGGACACATATCAGCCTTGTTGGAGGCCACAGGGAGAACAGCGAGAGGGCCTGACTACCAGTGTGGGCCCGAATTGCAGGTTCATATGGCGCAAGGATACAATAGTTTGCTAGGCATACCAGGCTGTGCTACATTGAGATGAGGCCTAGTTGGAACTGTGTCAGAGAGCATCACAGAGAGTGAAGGAGCCCCGCGATTTGATCTTAAGGCTGACCGCGCAGGCCCACTCTTGTAGACTATCTGCACAGAGCTCAGCCTGGGAATCTACCAGATTGCATATATTACAAACACTGCCATGGGAGCCAACTGGGTCAATGCCACCTAGAGACAAAACAAGCCAGCATAGCCAGAGTGGCAGCGGAGCCAGTGACCAACAGGAGTGGGGAACATATGGGAGCACAGAGCACCAGCTGTGAGAGAACGATGGATATTATCACGAAGGTGGGCTGGTCGTCTGCAAGAGGTAACAAAGATGGTGGTGACCAGTGAGCCTACAACAAGGCAGGGGACTGCACCTTAATTCTTCTAAGTAACATCAATTGCACGAAGGTGCTGAAAAATGACTCTGCAAGTGCACAGTATCCACACCTGCCAACTGCATTAATAAACTCAGACACCAGCCAACAGTACTGTCAAAAATAACAAAGCCTGCCATTAGCTCTCTGCATGAGGACTTAGCACTCTTCTTTATCCTTTCCCCAGCTGGTTTAGTCCATCATTGCCCCAAAGGCTGCAGAGAATCTGCTTTCCATGGACCCCATGAAGGTACTACTACATTGAAGCATGCAGCCTTGACTGTGTGGGTGTCTAGTTTGCACTTAACAGAGACCTGGCATGCGAGGACACGAATGAGACTCTGAGACCCCTGGAAATACCCTGATCCAGGCGAGAGACCGACCACTGAACCAAGGCATATTTGCCGAGACTAGAATGGGCACAATAGCAACATGGGCAAACCTTCCAGGAAAAAAGACATGTATGTGGGCCCATTGTCGATACCAAAACCACTTAGTTTTGAAATCCCTATCAAAGATCAAGACAGTGTACAGAGGCCCCCGAGGGTCTCATATTACAGGACATTCTCCAGGCAATGACTTCCACCAGAGAAGCCCTGGAAACCAAAATAGACTCACTTGGAGCTAAATTTGGGCTATTAAAAGATGATCACAGGTGCCTCACTGAGAGAGTCACCACTGTGGAAATGACTCCCCTGACCCCCAGGAACTGTGAGAACGATTGTCAACAGTAGAAGGTAAAGTCCAACAACCAGTAGAAGACACTGAAAATAGATCTTGAAGGAATAACATATGAGTGATTGGATTACCGGAATCAGTGGAAGGGAATAATAGGGTGATCGTTTTGGAAAAATGGATCTGAAGAACTGGCTCTGGGAGGCCTATTGCCTTTTTATGCTCTCAAACAATCACATAGAGTGCTGACATGTCCACCACCCCAGGAGTGCCGTCACACCTTGTGGTAGCAAAATGACTATACTACAGGGATAGAGACTGCATATTAGCTCGAGTTTGGAGCAGGGGAGAGCTCATGGTGAAAAACAGTAAGACTGTGATCTTCCCTGACTTCACCAAGGATGTTCAGTGGCCGAGATCCAGCTTCTTGGCTACAAAATGATGACTTAGACAATGGGGAATGACTTATGCCATGCTGTTCCCTGCCTGGCTCAGAATGGCTACACTGGTTGAAGTGCAGTTTTTCTGCACCCTGCAGGTGGTTTGGGACTGGATTGAATGGCACCCACTACTGGGTCCTAGTTGCAACAACCCTGAAAACTCCACTGGACAGAAACAACAGAGATGCAGACCTCGAGGAACTCAAAGAGGGACACCATCTGGGGCAGAAGTGCAAAGAGAACAACAGAGAACATTAAGGGTGGCAGCAGCCTTTAACAGCGGTGAAAGAAGCAGTCTGCCTGCCTCAGCAGAAGGTGGCGATAACAAAGAAGAACAAATGGATGATCATAGTGAGGGATCTATCGCTGCTGGAGACATGGACCTTGAAATGCTAGTGATGACTCCGGGGACTTGATATGACCAGAACTCAATGAGGTAACAGATGTGTGGCCTTGAATAAACACTGTTCCGGGGCAGGCATGGGAAGCCAAACGTTCAGCATGGACAAGGATGGTTGACAGCATTTCTGCACTAACTGTATACCTGGAATAATGAGAGTCCAATGACTTGATTGTGAGCTGCACACCGTGGGGTGTGGAGGAGTGCAGGCTGGCAGAAATGCCCAGCACCCCCATAGCTATAGCTTAAGTGGCTTTCTCCTTCTTCTTCTTAGGTTTCTGATGGAGTTTAGATGGGTGTGTGTTCTCTGCTTATCCTGGGGATGGGAAGTTTGGTAGTTCATTTTTTATTAGTTTTGGAGGATTTTGACCATCACTGTTAGAAATGTGGTCATTGTTTGGCAGTCAGGTTACCACGTGTCCAAGCAAGGACCCTCACTCTAGTCAGGGTAAGTCACACACAATCCAAATTATCCTGTACCCATCCTCTTGTTGCTTGGCACGGAGTAGTCAGGCTTAACTTAGAAGGCAATGTGTTAAGTATTTGTACAATAAATCATGCAATAACCATGTATACACACCGCAAAAATACACCACACAGGTTTAGAAAAATATAGGATATTTATCTGGTTAAAATAAGGTCAAAACAACCAAGATTTGATGAGAACAAGTTAAAATATCACTTTGGTAATGATAAACAGAGTCTTTAGTTCTTAAAAAGCAATAAGTGTCTCTTGCAAGCACAAAGTACCTGGTTTGCATCGAAATTATCCGCACAGGACCGCAGAGAAGGAGATGTGTGAAAAATGGGGAGGTGTGCGTCGGTTTCTCCGGGTGCACACAGGTGATGCATCAATGCTTTCCAACGCAACATGGGCTTTGCGTCGATTTCTGGTGTGCAGACTTGGATCCTCTTCTGGTTGCGGGGTATTTGGATGCCCCGGGGATGATCCGGAGAAATCCTGGCCATGCAGGACGAAGTCACAGGAGCTGCGTCGATCCGGTGGGTGATGCAGGGAAATTTCTGTGACATGGCAGGCACTGCGTCAATTCTTCTCGCAGGAAGTCAGGCTGCGTCATTCCGGCTCAGCTATGCATCGATCCAGTGGGCCGTGCGGCGAAGTTCCGGTCGCAACACTGGCGCTGCATCGATCTCCACTTGGGGAGCCTGGCATCATCACTGAGGTTCAGCGTGCAGTGATTTTCTCATCGCTATGCAGGCTATGCATCGATTCTGGCAGGTTGTGTGTCAATTTTCGTCACACAAGGAGTTCTTTGTAGAGATAAAGGGGGTCATTCTGACCCTGGCGGTAAAAACCGCCAGGGCCGCGAATGACGGAAGCACCGCCAACAGGCTGGTGGTGCTTCCTGGCCCATTCTGACAGCGGCGGTAAAGCCGCGGTCAGAAAACCGGGTTCGGCGGTTTCCCGACGGATTTCCCCCGGCTGGGCGAATCCGCCAGGGCAGCGCTGCAAGCAGCGCTGCCCTGGGGATTCTGACCCCCTTCCCGCCAGCCTGTTTCTGGCGGTTTTCACCGCCAGGAACAGGCTGGCGGGAACGGGTGTCCTGGGGCCCCTGCACAGCCCATGCCACTGGCATGGGCAGTACAGGGGCCCCCTAACAGGGCCCCAGCATGCTTTTCACTGTCTGCTTAGCAGACAATGAAAAGCGCGACGGGTGCAACTGCACCCGTCGCACACCTGCAACACCGCCGGCTCCATTCGGAGCTGGCTTCAGTGTTGCAGGCCGCCTTCCCGCTGGGCCGGCGGGCGCTAACAACGCCTGCCGGCCCAGCGGGAATGTCGGAATGGCCCCAGCGGTCTTTCGACCGCGGAGCGGCCATATGGCGGTTCCCGCCTGGCGGGCGGCAGAGTAGGAATGAGGGCCAAAGTCTTTTCGGCTGGAGACTTCAGAAAACAGGAGGCAAGCTCAATCCAAACCCTTGGAGAGCACTTCTCAGCAGAGCCAGAGGGCAGCAAGGCAGCAGGGCAACAGCCAGACAGCAGTCCTTTACAGCAAAGCAGTCAGGTGAGTCATTTGGGCAGCCAGGCAGCTTCTCTTGGCAGGCTGCAGGTTCTGGTTCAGAGTTTCTTCCCCAGTAGGTATCTTGTCCAGAAGTGTCTGAGTTTTTAGGGTCACGGACCCAGTTTATATACCCAAATGTGCCACCTGGTATGGGTTCAGACTCAGTCCCCGCAGTACAAGTGATTCTGCCACCCAAATCCATTAGTCTCATTAGGATAATGAGAACCTATGCGACAGTATTAGTACATACTTTTGCGATTATCTTTTTGTATTTTGGGAATTTCAGTATCCATGCTTTTATTTTATTTTGCTTTTAGTGTTTCTTAACTTCTTTTAGAGGATGCAGCTTCATTTTGGAGAACTAATATGTAGCACAATACATAGCATAATAATAATAACAACAACAACAGCAACAATAATAATAATAATGGTAATAAATCCTTTATTTGCTTGGTTAAAAAAAAAAAAGACAAAACATGTAAGAAACAGGGATCTCCCACAATACACCCTATTAAATCATTATAATATTGAAACGTTTTCCAAAAAAGATACAAATAAAGATGTAATTAAAAAGATAGGGGAAACCATAGTACCTCCTTTGAGCATGATACTGAAAATGCACGACCCTAGGCTAAGAAAATGAATTAATGTATGGATTCGTCTTAGAACTAGTGAGACTGGCAACAAACAATTCATTAACAATATGCCCTAAGAATTAAATAAACAGTTGCCTGGGAGGCTATAAGCAGGAAAGTCGTACAGCACTAAGATAGTCACAGTAATAAAGTGTTTTTGTGCAGATCATTCAAATAATTCCTTAGCTGTAACATTCTGGACTTTTATCTAGCTTTTAAGGTACTGTGCCTAGGAAGAGAAAGATCTTGCGATGTTTGCAATATAAAATGCTTTGATGCTTAGTGTCAGCCTAGTTTAGGTCTTAAGACAGTTCTAAAGTTGCATCATGCCAATGTCCCAGTTCGACCTTCCAGGCTCTTAAATTGATTCAAGTTCTTTTATTTCTCGCTTTTCATTTCTAGTTCCAGAGTTGAAACCTTTTTCTCTACCCTCTGGAAGTATTTTACTGCCGCACAGTTCAGTCGAGGATCACTAGGATTAAAACAAGCTATCGCCACCTCTCTGCATGACCTTATTATTTTTTCATTGAATTTCCTTTGTAAGATTGCTTGGCAGTCTTCTATAGGGGCTTTATATAGACACAGCAGTGGGCAATATCTTAAATCCCCTGTCTGCATAGTCTGCACATGTGTTGGCCTTCTATTCTTCTCCATGGTGGAGCATGCTTCAATGCAGGCAGGACTCCCAGCCTGTATTTTAAGAACCCTTCTATTAAGTTATTGTAAAACTCTCCTAGATACCACTGGTGCTTAATCTTTGTGTAGTTGTTGAGGGTTAGCCATCCTTGGCTGCACCTGGCTAGGGCAGTTTTATTCTCCAGGGGTGATTGGGTTTCAGTTCTTGATTTTGTTATTTTTTTAAATTCAACCCTGCACAGTTGTCGACACATGCTGAAGAGAGGCCCAGAATAGTTATAACAGTTACAGCACATATCACTATTTTATTTCTTTATTATCTTAAACATGTTTGCTTATAATTTGTTCAGCCTTGATTTGTTTTCAAACTTACTTTGTTTCTTGTATTTAGTGGGTTTTTTAAGTGTTGAAATCTTCTTTTTTAGAACTGCACTATGGCAGAGTGCCGCTGTTCTACTGTATTAGTTATTCAATAAGTATATTATGGTGAATTTTGTGGCCTTTTGTATTGTTTTCAAATTAGGAAAGCATTTCTATTTGATACCTGTTTTTAATCAATATGTTAGTTGGCAAGCATTTTTTCTTTTGTGTTTTACCATTTATGCTAAACGCTCATTAGTGGGTTCATTATGTAATGATGTACATTAGTTGTGTTGTGAATAATTTTCATGGGTATATATTTATTGTAATCCCATTTTTGTTTTACTTAGAATTATGTTGACTTTTTCGTCTTCAGCATTTCATTTTCCATGATAATTGTTAAGGTTCTTTAGTTTTAAGATATTGACAATATTTGCCATTTATTTTTGTTTTCAATACATTTGTATTGTAGTATTTTTTCACAAATATTTTTGTTTGCAAAATTTTTGCCTTTATTAATTAAGACTGGGGTTACAATAGTTTGGTTCTCAATATTTTGTAGGTGATATTTGGGTATGTCACAATTGATTTTTTTATTAAATAGAGCCATACAACTTACTGAAGACACCAAAGAACAATGATGTAAACATGGCAGATGAGTGAGGTTGTGAGGAGATCTGAGAATTCATCAATTAAGTCCTTGCTTTCCCCAGAAGGGCTGCAGATTTAGATGCAGTCTGAGTTGTAGAGAGTGGGAAATGTAACATTAGAAACTCCATGAAGTTGTGCTGCTTGCTTGCCTAGGGTGTGGAATCAGAAAAATCTATGGATGGCAGCGTGGCCAAATCTGT
Source organism: Pleurodeles waltl (assembly GCF_031143425.1). Classification (NCBI taxonomy): domain Eukaryota; kingdom Metazoa; phylum Chordata; class Amphibia; order Caudata; family Salamandridae; genus Pleurodeles; species Pleurodeles waltl. The sequence continues at coordinate 869,888,465 of NC_090442.1, read as the reverse complement.
TTGTGTGTTGTGGTCCACACAACAAATGCCACATCCCGTGGAATGATTGACATCTTGGATGTGTAAACGTTAATAAGATCTGAAAGGTCTGATGGGTGGTGTAGTGTGTAGTGCAGCAAAGAGCTGTTTCTGTCACCCAACCTTCACCAGAAGTGTGGAGCTCTGCAAGGCTCTTCTTTGACCCCCACTGCCATGGAAAGGCTGGCGGAAAGTGTGGTTGTAATCAGCCAGGTGGCACTGAGTTCAGTGCTACTGTCACTGATTACAACTCCGGCTGCCGTTGACCCATCAGGAACCATGTTCCCGGCGGGGACTCTGGTCTCTTAGTGAGTTCGTCCACCAGGGTTGGGAGGTCAGACTGCCACAGTTGTGGTGGTCCAACTATCACCGTTGGGCTGGAAGTCCTGGGACTGCCAGCATCATAATCAGTCCCTAAATAACTGCCTAGAAAAAGTGTCTGAGTGGATGAAAGCCAGCTGCCTGAAGTTGACTGGCCATAAAAAAGAGGTCCTAGGGCGTAACTCAGCAACCTGGGATCAGAATATCTGGCCTCCTTCACTGGAAGAACGGCCATCCCCCAGTGCAAAAGTAAAGAGCTTAGGGACAGTCCTGGATAAACATTTAAATATGGCCTCCCAAGCAAAAAAGTTGGCCGGTAGTTGCTTCGGCCTCCTAAGAGTCCTGAAGAATGTGCTAAAGTGTCTTCCAGAAGATACACGTAGAATTGTGATTCAAGGTTTGATTCTTTCTCACGGTAATGCACTTTACTTAGGTAGTCCATAGGCAGTGGCAAAAAAGTTACAAATCATTCAAAAAGCTGCTGCCTGTGTATTATTGGGCATTTCAAAAACAGTCAGCAGGCGTAGGCCTAAAACTCTGCATTGGCTGTTGATAAGTGGCGGAATAAAATTCAAGGCATTATGCATTTTACTTTGGGCAAAGAACAACTCAGATCCAATGTTATTGCAGCAGTTGACCATTCTTTACTGTGCCAATAGGGACCTGACGTCAAAGAAGCAGGAACTGCTGGTGGTTCCTAGAATCAAAAGAACTAAAAGCAGAGGACAGTCTTTTGCCTATCTCGCATTCCAGAACACATTGCCCATAAGCCTTAGAATGGAAGACAACTCTCTCAGTTTTGAAAATAAAATAAAAAACGTCTTCTTTTTTCTGAATCGTTCTGTTAGAGATTGTTATCTTACTCACTCAATCTGATAGTGCTGGGAACCCCGAAGTTCGGGTAGTCATGCGATTCATAATACTGGAGAAAAAAATAGAATAGAATAGAATGAAGTAGAATAAAATAGAATAGAATAGTGCAGAGTGAACTTTAAAGAGCCTGAGTTGGAATGTTTGTTCAGTAGTTTGGAGCTGTGTGGTAATTAGTGAGATGTTTATGAGGTTGGGTCTGTGAGTTTTGGAAATGCTATGTGAGTGCTTCCTCACCTGTCTGGTTGTGCTTGTGGGGATCGGCAGCTAGTGATACTGAATGAGGCACACCCTGTAATAAAGTGGGATCCCCCACTAGTACTTACTTTCAGGTCTGGGATCGGGGGAAACTAACTACATCTCAGTTTCAATGCTTTTTGCAAAGTCTTCTTTGAAGAAAGATGTCCACACAGGGTCTATACAGGTAGCAAAAGATGTGGTACCACTATAGTATATAGAATGTTTTGAGAATGTATGAATAACCAGAAAATAAATAAATGTTTATTAAAAAATATTAGAAAGTTGAAAAAAAATAGGCGTGAATATAAAGCTAAGTTGTTGGGTTGGTTCCAGTCCTGGTATTTGTGCCAAATATGAAATACAGGTTGTGTAGGATATTGTATTATTCATTCTGGGTGAGGCACATACTTAGATTTTAACTTGTAGATGTCAGAGTTTCTGGCAAAGGCCCTTCCTAGCCCTAGCAGGCCCAAACAGGCTATACCCTTGTCTGTGTCCACCCTTTCCTGAGGATCCCAGGGTGACGAGACACCCTGAAGCTCTGATTGAAGTAGGGAGAAAGAAGGAAATGATGTCACTTCCTTTGCAGATGGATGATGGAACATGACGTGATATCACCCCCTACGAGATGGTTGATGGAAAATGCAGTGATGGTAATTCCTGTGCAGATGGATGATGGTCAATGAATTCCTCTTACTTGTCTTCTTCTTCTAAAAGATGGCAGGAAACCCATAATGTCACTTCCTGTGCAGATGGATAATTGGAAATGATAATGTGGAGTGATTGGAAATTCAGTCATCAAGTCATATGCAGGTGGATGATGGGAAATTATGAACAGAAGCTATAATTCCTTCTAATCACTTTTAGCACTAACAAATAATTGGAAATTCCATATCATCACTTCCTGTGCAGATGAATGATTCGAAATTCAGTGGTCAATTCATGTGCAGATGTTTGATGGGAAATTATGAACAGAAGCCATAATTCTTCTTATCCATCTTTAGCACTAACAAAAACCCTGAATCCAAGCCCGTTTATTAAACATGATCATCTGGCACTGAAATCAATTTCAATTCAAAATCACTAGTGGTACCCTTGCTACAGATTGCTTTTTTAAGGAACAGACTGCAGCAAAATACTAAAACAGAATGTTACAAATTCTACCTCCTGAATAATGTGAACCCTGTGTTACTTTATACTGATATCAGATTAATAATGCAGGCTCTGGCCCCCTTGACCGTGACAGAGATATCACTCCCTGACTGTGCATTGACTCTCCTGAAAGCAATGTTTTAATCAGGAAACTCATCTTGCCATGAGTCAAAAAACAATTTACTCCAACACTGAAGGAGCTTCACTGGCTCTCCCTTACCTCATGCTTCATCTTCAAGATGACCATTATCAATTATAACCTTATGAAACTAGCCATCTCAGGCGGAGAATGCCACACCGAAGAACTGCAGTAGAGAAAATTCCAAGAGACAGACCTTCTCAGTTTATGCACCAAGGATCTGGAACAATATCTCCCATCAACATCAGAAAGTCTCCCACCCAGAACTACATCAACATCAGAAAGTCTCCCACCCAGAAGCAATGTGAAGACACATTTCTTAGGAGAAAATTAGGATCTGACCCGTCAGCTATTTACCCGCCCACTTTACATGAAGAACCAATGTCACACTTATTTGTGGTATATTGACTATTCCCCTACTAATTATCACTCTTTTCTACCTCTCTACTAGCACTCATAGCATTTTACCTTGGCTCTTTCCCCGTTTTAGGGTTCAATTGCTTTCCAGCTAAGGTTTCCCCATAAATGTGCCCATACACATACATGCATGCATAAATACATACATTCGTGAAGGAAGGACAGCGGTGGTGGTATTGCACAAGGATGCCCACAAGAAAATGTGGCCCTGCCTATTCAGTAGCAGTAAGGTGTAGGGCCTGAACTGACTGTTGACTTTGGCAGCAGTCATATATACTTGTTGCCATGAAGTTATGAGGATTGGTACCACACCCTACAACCAGGCTGCTACTATCCCTTACATAAGGGAGCCTTGCATCCTTTGCACAAATTCATATCATCCCTACTTTGGTGTATCTCACATTATATAATATTATATATCCAAAGGTTAAACCATATTCTCAGTTTAAGGACCTGGACTGTGAAAGCCAACTCCTATGGAATAGTACTCCCATTATCAATATATAATAATTAGATGGAAAATGGAAAACAACTTTTATAAATGTCAGTCGTTTCCCTGAACCTGCAGGTATATCTGTTTGTCTGGCAGCTAAGATGGTGTAGCCACATGTACTCCACAATGCACACTTACTCCCATACTTTTCCACCAGTTTACTTACAGACAGTAACATAGGTTCACACTCAATGCCTTCAGATAGCTTTGCAAGCTCCTAATTAGCATTAGCATATATGACATGGACAAACAGCTGTACTCAATATTGACTCCAACTATATTGTAGTACAAGAATATTGAGCCCAGAACATCAAGGAACAAAATAATGAAAGGTAAGGGCATACAGAGAAGTATAAATTTACCATTCCTAACTCCACATCTAAGTACCTTGAAGAAATATGTATTACATAGGTCAAATATGTTGAGCTAGGTATAGAAAATCTAGGCTCACTTACCTATCAATATTTTATTTTTTGAATATTGTGTCCTTGATATTGTGTCCCATTGATATTGTAGTCTTGATATTCAGAAGGTACGCGCACAAACAGCACTATCATTTCATAAAATATGCCAGAACTGTACCAGCAACCACTTACATACTCTTGCCAGAATCACTATGTTGTACAGCCACTTACATATCTGATGGGCCACATAACACATAAAATGAAATACCCAAGCAGCTCTTGAAAGCGATATAGACATCGCTACAATTTGTTGGAAGTTCCTGAAGTGCCCTCAGACATGTACAATCCACAGACCATGGTGGTGTTTCTTGGAATTTGAATACTAAATGGCATCAGACCAATGAAACACCACAGTAAGTGAATTTAGTCTTAATCTCATTTGATCCTATCTATCAGCCCATGTAATGTCCTTATATGTAACTATTTAAAAAAAAACACCACAGTAAGTGAATTTAGTCTTAATCTCACCTGATCCTATCTAGCATGTAATGTCCTTATATGTAGCTACTTTAAAAAAACATAGAGAAATAGTTACTGCAAGGATCAATATCCTACATCACTTTCACCAAAAAATGAAATTCCCTAGACTGTTTCCTTGACCAAGTAAACATACATGTGTCCATTGCATGCAGTACAACTAGGTTCTGATCCTATACAGTGTTATCAGTTTATGAAAGGGGTAATGCCCACTAAGGAGCCATCTCAATGAATCATTCTAACACCATCCAGACTTGTCAGATGTTCTTTTGAGGCCTAGGAACCAAAATATAATGAACGTGTTGATGCTCCTTCCATTTCTCGTCAGATGCCAAATGCACATGTTCCTAAGTATTGAAAAATACTCCAGGGTAATCTAAAAAATGGTGTCAGTACAATCTTATGTTTATTCATGAAATCTATATCAACAGTTATAATACCTAGCATGAAGATAGACTCATAAATCAAGTCAATCTGTGTCTGTGGGATTGGGTTTAACTATCACTGATAAAAAAATTACTTATGGTGAAAAGACCCCCGTGGTTGGGGGTTAGTTAGCTTTACTAGGATGGGTAACAGATTCAGGGAATAAAATACCAATGTCTCAGATTTCATAGAGAGCATGATCTTGTCCAAAACGGATGATGAAATTAATGTAGTAGACCTGTGAGCTATGAGTCACGTGGTTCCATCTGACCTAGTCCTGCTACTCCTGCCCTAGGCGCAGGCTGTTTCAGGTAATGGGTCAGTCAATTACGAAGCTATGGCATAACATGAATAGCAATCCTGGATGTCAAAAACTGTTAGCTGACAGTTTAGAAGTGGAATTCTACGATTGCTCGCACCATGTGAACACATGTAATTTAGATTACTATTCATGCTATAAACAAACAAGAGAGTCAAATATCCAACAGGAGTGTTCAAGGGTTTTTTCCTATTTTTCAGAAAGGTTTACGGAAACCATCACATCTGAAAAGCATTTCCACTTTGCCGCATTCGCATGAAAATCAAGGCGACTCCAACAGGTTATTGTGTGTAGATCATTACTTAACACTAACAAAATAGTTCCGTATGAGATATAGGGGGTTATTACAACTTTGGAGGAGGTGTTAATCCGTCCCAAAAGTGACGGTAAAGTGACGGATATACCACCAGCCGTATTACGAGTTCCATAGGATATAATGGACTCGTAATACGGCTGGTGGTATATCCGTCACTTTACCGTCACTTTTGGGACGGATTAACACCTCCTCCAAAGTTGTAATAACCCCCATACTATGCAAAATAGTCATATACCATGACGTTTTACATAGAACGGCTCGGCAAATGGTAAAACTGCTTTCATAATAATCTGTATAGATTTGCCAATGTGAGTAGAAAAGCAAAATGAAAGCTTTCAGAGAAACGTTATGCATAGTTTTTCCTAACTACCTGGGTTCAATAAAAAATGCACCGTGGAGGGCAAATTATCTTGCTAATCGCAAAAGACTTTGCACGAATGAACGCATAAGTGAACCTGGGAAAAATAGTCCGAAAATCGGGATCACTGCAAATTTTCGCCAGTGAAAAAACATATTTGATCTCCCTAAAAGAATGGGGACAATCTTATGACTTAAATGGTTACATGTGAAAAGTGCACTGAAATACACGTGAAAGTAGAAGGTGAGAAGAATAAAGGTCAAAGTAAAGTAAAGAATAAAGGTTAAAATGAGCAACCAACTTCAATGTTCTAGAGGATGAATAAGGTGGTAATTCCTTACACTTTACATTGTTTAGAAACAGTAGAATTGTGGAATGAAATAAAATATACTTACTTTATTAGTTTGTATTATTGTCATTTACAGATGGAGTCTTCTGGCAATAATTGCAGCATATATATCATTCAGTATGTAGGACTGCAAACAGCAAGATGAATAAAACAAGAGAAATTCCACTGTAATAAAAATACCAACTAGTTTCAGTGACCATCAAAAGGAGTTCCAAGATGCAAATTAAATCAAATGTATTTTATTTCATTGAAGTTTTGAGTGCACTCGATCTTCTGTCGTTTGTGACATAGATTCAATATTTTTGAAGTTGTTTATGTATTGGTGCTGGTTTTGACAGCACTGTATGTGTGAGGAATGAAGGTGAACCATACATATCTGTGACTTTGACTAACACGAGTATTTTACACCATAGGGTTCTGAGTGACATTGGATAGACTAGTGTGAGGCCTCCAGTTGCTATGATGTCGCTCAGTGCCCATGGTGAAAAACATCCCCTTCATTCACAGCTTCTTATGTATAATTTTATTTGCGTCCCCTGTCTCTACACTACCATTAACAGGTTTTAACCATTTTGGAATTGCGTGATGGAGTTTGTTTAGTAATATTTTTAAACATACAAATACTATAGATCAATGATTTTCAGTAAACAAGGGTATTTTATTTAGAAATAAATTCAGAGTTTCTTGTTGCCTATTTACTGTTTGTTATTTTAAAGTAAGAAAGTCCTTTCATTTTTTATTTTTTTTTTGTTTCCTGCCTGTTAAAGAGAGCTTGATAGGAAAACATTGTAATATCATAGTCTTGAAAAACAATCTTAGTTTTCCACTGCTCTGATGTAATTGCAGTGGATAATTTAAGTTTAAAAAATTCAGTTCATGGTAGTGTATGGCTAAGGGACCCTTGTATAATATGTGGAATTAAAGATGAGTAACAGTGAATAATGGGGATGTTTCACTGAAGGTTTCTCAATGACATGAGATTGACAAGGAACGCCAAGCTCGAGCAGTCTGCCATTTCACTGAGGTGAAAACTGTCCCCCTTACCCTTCTATAAGTTTATGTTATAAGTGACTAATTCCATACCCTCATCAGAAGAGCAATTCAGAGTTAGGGTTACAGGGGGCCATACATAACAAAGAATCGTGTCACCCAGTTTCAGCCCTTGCAAGAAATAAATCCCTACTAGTGTCCTGCCAGACTAGTCACTGGATTGCCTCTATTTTAAATATATATCTCCTTGTGACACAGCAACAGTGGGAGTAACTTTTCTTATTCTTATGTCACTGTAGTGAATAACTGCATTTCAATCTAATAGCTCGTGACAGATGCTTCCAATGTAAATCACACATAACAAAGCATTTCCTTTGAGAATACTTGCATGAGATGGCAAAAGAAGCTTAGGGTATATATTTTATGAAGGACTGCTGTTATTGTAACAATACCTTAAAATTCCGCGTAACAGCACCACAAAGAAATTACCGTATTTTCTTTAGCTAAAGTTCATGTTTTAAAATGTCAGTGAATTACAGAGCCCGGAGCAGCGCCTGGTGGTTCTAGGCACTTTTTATAATTTGTTTATCAGAATAATTAAATTCTAATTTATGGAGTTGACTTTAATTGAAGTTATGAAAGCACCTCATTTGGCTAGAACCTTGCCTTGACAGCACTAATGGCGCATCAGTTTTCTTAATGCAGTTGATTTTTTTGCACTTTGAAATCTTGATAGTTCATGCTTTTAATGTAATCCCATACAGCTCACACGGCCCTCTGCAATTTATATTCTAATTTGGTGGTGCTTAGTTAATTATTCACTAATTTAAATGGCTCACTCCTCTGAATGACTGTGTAGACAACTATAATTAGAATTGGACACCTGTGTTCCTGTGTTATACAGCGGCATGCGGTTTGCTTTACACTGATAAAGGGTAGGCTAACCTCTGATACACTGTTTCATTTAGGAATCAAAGGAAAAAAATAAGATATTTCTTGCCAGATGAGAGCCAGTTCTCATTTGCAACAATTAATTTAAGAAAATCAAAACATATTTTTTTCAAAATGTGATTACATTATCTCATTTGACAGGCTACCCCACAAGAATCAAAACTATCACCTTACTACTTCATGACAGTTTTGTGAGTACTACCATGATGTAAAGCACACAATGGCAGCCAGCGACCTTTGAAAAGAGTAGAACAGTCACACTTGCTTCACATTGTATTGGGCAAGAGAGCATTGGAAAAAAGCCCGCCTTTCTCAAACGGGGATGAGTGTCCAGAATATGCATTTAGTAGCACAAATGCTGTACTGATAATACTGAAATATAATGTGTTCTGGGGCTCACTAAATCAGTATTTCACTATATTCAGAGTGTGCCAAGCAAACATGACTCTTATGAGGTGTGTTAGATCACTCTCCCTAAAAACATTTACAAAATAGTGACACAAGCATGAGATTTTTTTCAGCTTTACAAAATATAAATACTCCAAACAGCTGAAAAATATGTGTACGCACTATCTCATTTTTCAAAATGTATGTAACATCTTTTGGTAAATCTGCATTCAACTTTCTTGTCTATTCTGCCTGTCTCTTTTGACGTGACGGGGAATCCACTAGGCGGGGGCACAGTGGACAAATCAAAAGTAGTGTCAAACTGTAGTCAGCACAGCTAAACAAATGCTACAGACTCATACAGAAGTGCTACTGCTCAAGCTACACAGCTCAGACTGATTCACATATTAGGCAGTTTACACCAGTCTTACAAACTCATGCAGCAGTCATAAAAATCTGCATGGATATTCACGGCGAAAGGCCTTTCTACAATTCTCGAAATAAAAGCCATGAAATTAAGCCCGTTCCGGCATTAAGGAACCATTGTCACCAGGAGGTCTCTGAAACAGGGCGTCATTTACAAGAAAATGGTGCATGCAAATCTATGCACCAGTTTTCTTGTGCAGGCTGTGGACCCCAGAACGACGCCATGTTAACACTGTATTTATGATACAGCACTCCATGGCTCACGTTTCCACAGATGCGTCAGAAATTCTGATGCATCTGTGTCACTAAAATAATGCGTTGCTGGACTAGCATAAAAAAAATTACGCTACTCCAGCAATGCGAGGGGGGTCCAATGTTAGAAAGCCCAGCGCCACTTTAATGCCCGCTCTGAGCAGACGCTAAAAAATTGACACTGTGAAGACGCAGAATGGTGCAGTGAAATCTCGTACTTTTTTTACTGCACCAGTTCTACGTGGCTTTTATCGGGGAAACACCTACCTTGCAAACATTATACATGGCGCAGGTATAATGTGACACAAGGATTTACAAACGGTTGCAATGGTCCTATTGTGCCTGTTTGTAAATGTGGTGTTCTGTAGGGCACTGCTTTGTAGCAACCCTGTATCAAAAAAATAATGCCGCAAGGGGCTTGCAAATAAGTAAAACTCATGCACCAATCACATTTTCATTTGCTGTTCATCCTACAAACTGATGGTTACTTTCAAGTATCCACAATCCTTGCCATAAAGATACAGATGGCATTCTAATAAAGCTGTAACATCATACTGATACATATTATCCTCCTAATTGAAACAATTTCCCTATCGTTCCCTTGTCTATAAAAACACGTGATAGGCTGATATGGAACAAACTCACCCGATCACTCTTCACCAATGACCTGTACAACCCCCTGCAAACTGGATTCCACAACTTGAAGCTATCAGTGTCTCCAGTTTCATAACCCAATTTACCACAGCCATCTCTTCAAAGCAACCAACATTTCAATACAAAATCGACACTCACTTTGATGAGCCAGGATAAGAACTTCACATCAACTAAAATTACATTATTTGTCCTTTTAGGATTATCAAAGGGCATATCATTTATATCATGATGACATTATTTAAGATTAAAAGAAATGTTGTTGAATGTGGCTCTAATCTGAGAAAACACAACGTGCCAAACAAGTATAGCTTGGTTAAACTGTATTCTCTCATAGTAATGCCACCAGTACCTATTTTAATTTACAATAATGTATGATGTTGCACCTAGTTAAAATGACTAAGAGTTAGAACCAAACTGTTCCAATTGGCCTCTAGAAGAAGATGTTTGCTAGGTTAAACTGCATTGATCCAAACGTATAGAGCACATTCACTCTCAGCACCCAGATGCATATCTCCTTCACATGCTGCATTATTTTTGGCAACATCTAACTAGGGGAATCATGTTGATAATGCATATAGAGGAGTGATAAGAAAGGGATGATTTAAATGTGTGTAAAATATGTTTCAGTTGCAGTCATAACTTCTAAACGTACAAACGTTATATAGGATTGAAAGTAAACAAACAATGCTTGGGAATTTAAGATCTACCAGTACATTTGGAATGGACTCAAAGTATTAAGATTTATCAAACCATTCACTGATCCGAACTGTTTTCTGAAAATCTGTTATAAAAAAAATTACAAAGATCTGGCAAGACATCCTGGCAATTTATGCCCTGTTTAATTGCACATATTTGCACCTTTCCTTCTCCTCTGATTTATTTTATTATTTCGTAATAGTATCTGCACGAGTGGTTCCTATGTTAATGAATGTTAAATGTAAAACAGTTCTTTCCAATAATATTTAATCCTGCTAATATTTGCCAGTCATTGATTATCATTAGAAAAGCATCCCACAAATAATATGAGCCTCAAAACTAGCCACCAAATGAAGTAGACTTTTTTCTGTCCATGCACATATCAAGATATCATCCACAAAGAGAAAAGACAGGATATTACATCTGCTATGGCTGACACATATTTTGTGAGTTATCTAATTTTATGAATCAGCCATTCATAAGAATGTTAAATTACATTGAAATGAAGATCCAACTCTGCCTCACACCTTTGTTTCTTACCAGGACATCTCTAAGTGCACAATTAAGATCAAATCAAATCCCGGACGTGGTTCCCACCTGAAGAAGCCTAACACTAAATCAGACATTTTAGCTCGACCAATAACACCCATCCCCTCAAGATCACTGCCCGTATGCATTTCGATGCCTTGGGACAGATAGCCAATCATCAAGTACAATTAGAATAAGTTGAACACCCCCCTAAATGATTCCAGTGGCGAAAGTGGATGACAATTCCGTAGGCCTGTCCTTCTGCAAGTTTTATGAATTTGTACAGTAAGTACAGAGCTTTATGATAGTGGTGGTATCTGTCCTGTTGTGAGATCATCCTTAGCAGGCCTTGAAATGAAGGGTACTCCAACAACTGATACAATCAAAAACAAGTCCATGTGGAAATAATCCAGTGTCTGGGCATTCCCCTTAGAATGCCAGTTAAGGCCACTGTACTCTAATTAATGGTGAAATGATCACATTTAGCCAATAGATCACTTCTTGTGGATTAGCTAGGCATACATATACTGACTGCTTCTAAGGTGCAATGAAATGTTCCTCTCATAGGGCACTTGTATTGCATTTGGGTCTAACTTAGATTTTTTTTTGTGCTTTTTTGGATCACTCGGTTTTGGACTTTTTACTGTGGGTGAGTCTCACTGCATGTGTCTCACCCACCATAATCCCATGGCTAATGAGTTGTGGATGTCTACCTTTTAAGATAAGACTGTTCTGATGCAGCTAGCGTAAGGGACACTTGGCTGTTACACATAAACACATGTGCTCACATGTGGGCACGTCTGTGGGCTGCATGGGGAGACTCTTGTGCGCAGCCCGGTAACTGCACACAGGTAGCTTGGCACAGAGGGGATTATCCAAAATTAGATAGTGACCTGGGGTAGACTTTATAATGTTAGTGCACATTCATAGTCAAATCAGTGTGATTTACTGTTTTGAATGTAGTGGCACTTTATTAGACATGTAGGGAGAAAACTGCCTTAGAGTGCATTTCCATTACCTGTTGGCCTACAAAGTCCAGTGAAATATAAAAATAGAGTGAAGCATGTAGGCCAAGCTCAAACCTGAGAGTTCCAAGAAGACATCTGTACAGCTTATGGATCATGCAGGATTGTCATTTTTCTCTGGCTTAGCTCAGGATCATAGCCGAGGCATTTTGTCATTCTGCAGTGCCAAGTGAATTACATTTCTATCCAACCCCAGGAACACAGTCTGCCCCACACAATGACAGCAATTAACAGTGCTTCATTAAACGCCTGAGGAGGAAAGAGGCAGGGATGAAGGATCTGCATCAATCATTTATCTGTCACACTGTACCAGGGATGGGCCAGCCCAAGCTAACTGAACAAAGGAGGGAGCCCAGACCTCTGGAGCCAACCCAAGGGGGAGGGGGAGGCTCTACTTTGATGTTTTTGGTAAGAAAGGTTCTGGTAGTGATGTCAACAAGGGGTGGAGCTGTGGCCCCTAGGGCAGGTGTGACCAGAATGATGTGCATGGGGTTTCAGCCAGTGGCGGAGAGGTGATGGAGCACCCCAGCATAGATAGCCTGCTACCAAAACCCTAGATCCTATGATGCCCCTTACTCAGATGTGTTGGGAAAACAGTTAGGTTTTTTAAAAGAACCCTCACCCTCTAGCACCTGTTAGTGTCATGCTTCACCATAGTGTTCCCAACCAAGACCCTTCATGCATCTGGGTATGCTACAACCCCTGAGTTACAGCGGAGTAGGTTTTGTTTTGTATCACAAGGATCAAGAATACACATTTACCTTAAGGTCTCCTACCACTCAAGGCTATATTTAATAATTGGAGCCTTAGGTAAGATTAAAAAAACAGGTGGATGTGCGGAAAGATTATTATGATCTTCCACATATTAGGTCTATATGTTTCAGCCATCCTCCTAAATGCCCACAGGGTCAATTGACTTTCTTCAGAACCAGAATATCAGTATAACCATTTGCTACTCCTACTTGGTGTACACATGCAAATTATTAAAAGTGGTCCATGAAAGGCTGTTTGTAACTTGCAATCTTCATTACCAATCTTTGCATGTATTTGTAATGAGTAAAGTAAGAGAGACATTATACAGGATTTTTTGGTAGCCATCTTCATACTGTATTTTATGAGCACAGCTAGCACACTGAGTGCATGTCATGCAGTCTATTCCACACATGCTAGACAACTATGAACCATTATAGGTTCTTTTGTGAGCTCATTGTATTAGTATCTAACTGCATTACATGTCATACAGTAAACAAGAGTAGTGTGATTCATGCATTACATGCACCGTGGCACACATTCAGGCATTTTTAGGTTATTCATAGGTAGTGCAACACATGCATTTCATGCACTGCGGCACATAATCAGGGGTATCTCATCTACTATCAGTATAATAGCTCTTTTGTGGCATGGATACTCAGAGGGGGGCAGACCCTGTAGCCACACACCAAGGAAGTAGGCGTTTATCAGAGAATGCTTCCCATCGATGAGTTATTGTAAAGGGTACCCATCCCTCTGACTTACTTCGGGAAATGTTTCTTGCCCCCATACTTCCTATTCGGTGTCCTCAGAGTTCCAGATGTTACTGTGCCCCCATCCTGCCAAGATTAAATAATGTCCACTGTCATGGACGCAGTGCACCAGTCTGTGCATTTCGATGCATGACATTAGCATGGAGGCTGATGTCATTACGCTGCCATGAGTGAGCGTGACAGCCCACATTTTGTATATGCGTACCACTGTGAGCCCTGTAATAGACTGGTTCTTTGTTTACCTTCCTTAAGTCTATGTGATTGTAATCTTAAGGTGGCCAATGGACTTGTACACACAATGGATGATTAGAATGGTGTTGCTCAAGTGAGGATTTACCTTAATAAACAAGAGACATCTGGCAAAACAGGAAACGGTTTGTTTAATTCAACATTACGGCCAGGAGAGCTGTTAGAGCACCAGGGTCTAAAGACTGTCTTCCATATAACATTGAAATGACCAACGTTTTATACATTTCTCTGGGATCAATAAACACAGAGACACGCGTAGGTGCCTCCTACTCATAGGAGCACCAGACCCCGCGGGACAGCAGCACGCGTGGGGCCGGCAGTGCCCGTCCAGGCCTGTGCAGTCCAGGGTACAAACCCTTTCGTTATACCAGCGACCAGGGATATGAGGAGTCCTGGCCTTCACAACAGATGCACTGGTGGTTACTCCTGGCAGGGCGTGCGACCCTAGGCTGCTATGGATGTTTCAGTGCTCTCGCCTGGTCCTTCCAAATGTGTGAGCTGGTGCTGTGAAGACATCTATTGTACATATTCGTGGGTGACTGGATCTCCCTCACTGAGGTCTGTAGGGCAGGGAGAGGCAGGGGTTATTATAGTGCATTTAGTGTCTTTAGAAGTGCCTACCTTGCCCCCCCATCTCCTCCACACTATGCTCTTGGGCAGGGCTCACACGCGAGTTTCGGTTTTGCACAACTGGTTTATTTTCACTGTGCTCCAGTGGTGTGGAGTGAGGGTGAGGGGGTGCTGGCAGTGTTCGCTGGTCACAGCACGCTGGCTTTCTTCTGTATCTGAACTCACAAGGGTGGAGCTTTCAATCAATTATCACTTCTGCTTAGATGAAAGGTGCAAGGGAGACCATCACTCTCTCTACACAGTGTCTCAGCATGTAGGGCTCACTGACCAAGTTGTTGGGCGACAGGTGTCTGTGTTCTGCTTTCTCTACACTCCATGGGGGTGCATGAAGAGAAACATGCTTGGGGTGTTAGTTTCAAGAGAACAGTGGTGCAAAGACATAGGGCGTGTGGGTTAAGGATGCATCCGGGTTTGGAGTCCAGGCTTAAGCTACCATAATTAAGACTATAGGTGGTACATCCTTCTCCGTTCAAGCAGCCAAACTATGGAATTCATTACCCCCAACTATAAGATCCACAGATAACTATCTTTTCTTCAGAAGACTACTCAAGAGTTGGCTCTTTCCTTCATAACCACCATATTCAAACAGCTATGGACTGCATTTGCCTGTGTTGAGAAATATCTTTTATCTGATTATGTGTATATTTTCTAGATATATATAGTTCTTTAGAAAATACGTATCTCTACTATGTCATAACAATAAACTACACACATACACTTTAAACCTGTTTAACTAATGTATATTTATCCATGGTCAAAATATATATGTATGTACCCATATATATGTATATGTGTATGTATTCATGTGTGTGTGTGTATATATATATACAAATGTCAGGTCAATACAACCACTATCACGAGTACCTGTCACAATAGGATAACCTGCAAATCAACTGTGTACAAGGTCTTGCAAAATGTAACTGAAAACCTTTAGAGGTAGATGTCACAATACAGCCAGTAACGTATGTTTCACATCAACAGGCTGACTTGCCACTGGGCACACAGAGGCCACAGAGTGCTACTACCCCATAGATGAAGCCCTCAGTGAAGAAGACACTCCTGGACATGGAGGATGGTTCTGGCCCATCTTGACAACCTGGTCAGACCCCAACAGTGAGTCTCACTGTGCCCACATCAACACATCTGAGCCTGTTTGCCTCTACATCACAAGCAGCTATTCACCCCAACCTGTGTCCCTAGGACAGTGTCTACCATATTGTGCCCCCAGTCCAGGATCCTGAGAAGCAGCACAACACCTCAGACAAAAATGGTCCTGGAATCAGTGGGCGGGGGCACCGTGTGGCAAGTGCGCAGGTCTGTGGGAGTAGGGTATGTGGGTGGAATGCTGTGTGCCAGCTAGGTGAAACCACGGGGGATGCTCCTGGCCAGGACACCTTCAGCCACATCTTGGGGGTCTATCAGAAGTCCCAAGGTGAGATAGGCCAGGTACTTGCAGAACTCCAGGAGATCAGCAGCTGTAGAGGGACATCCATATCGATATGCGTGAGCAGTGGGAGGTCCACAATACCAACCTGCCCTCCTAACAGGGGTGTTGAGGGACATTAACTGTACCCTTTTCATGGATCATGAACGACAGTCTACCCCTTTCTTTGACTCAGCATCACCAGGCCCTTCATTGGTGCCAGCCACTGGAAGGGAGGCCCTCTCAAGGGAAGACCCTAGCCCAGACACCCTTGCCTGTGTAGCAGCAGATCCCCTCCCCGCAAGCATAGACATCCAGCAAAGACTCCAGGAGGTGTGGATGGCAAGACACCCACTACTGCCAGCATGAGACATCTTCTTAAATGATCTCTGTTGCGTGCCACATATTCACTCTGTTGACTGTTTCTTAACCACCTTCCATTTCTAATTGAAGGAGTACAATAGACTTTGGTGTGGCATCTACTCCAAAGATTTCCTCCACCATGCCAGAACCCTTCACTTTTTTCCATCATGCCTCAATATTAATTTATGCACATATTTTCAATACATCCACTTATCACAAAGTCAGTCCTGTCATGTGAGCAAGAGTCCAGAATGCCTCATTCCTTTGATTAAATTAGGAATGGGTACAGAGGTAAGTCATTAAGTTATTCCATATGTGCACTTAACAGCATTGTCAATGTGTCAGGGATGTGGAATTCCTATCGCCCAACGCCCTGGACATCTTGTTTGGGGTCAAGGGCAACAAGTTTTTATGTTTACTTTGTCCTTGGGACAAGTAGGCCCAACCCTCTGGAGCACAAACCCTTTGGCTGCCTGCTTAGAGTGGAACTCTCTGCAGTTGAGGTAATGTGTTCCCAAAAGATAACACTGTTCGAACTTGTATTTATGGTTCATTATTTGAAAGCCTTCATTATTAGGGTGAGTGCTGTAAATAAATGTTTTAAGGTCACACTTCACTACTGACGTTGGTTCCAGTACAAAAAAAAAAAACGTGTATACACATGTTTGAAAACTTTAGGCTATGAGGCTAAGTATAATGCTCCCAGAATGCTCTCTGATTAGATGCAAATGAAGTGTCATTTAGTAAAATGTGTTGATGCATGCTAGTATTTCCCAAAAATATTTCTAATGGAAAATCAGTGTAACCATTTTCAACACGAATATGGGAAGCATGAAAATAAACAAACACTGACAAAGCCAACTGATCTGACATATTTTTATAAGTCTTTTAGTTTCATCAATGCGTGTCTTGTTTTGACATGGCTTTTGTAACACTTTATTGTTGTGGGAGCTACCAGGCCCTCAACATTGTAACTAACACTGGCAAAAACCCCCCCAAAATGTTTTGAACTCTAAAAGCACACGTTGCCACCAGTGGCATAACAAAGGCCTTGCAGCCGCCCTCCAGGGGGCCCCTTCAGCACAGGACCTGCCCTGAGTGAGTCTGGAGAGGGGGCTCCTCCATGTTCTTTGCAAATGGGAACCCTCCAGTTTCGTTACGTCACTGATTGCCACTGTATTTCCTGACACTGAACAAAACTACTTTGTGTGCCAATATGCTCCTTGTGGAAGAGCAGAATGCAATCACTCACAGTAAAGCCAGCCAAAAGAGAGAGAAATAGACGTTTTTTTTTTTTTGTTTACTAAACAAAATGTCTTTGTTAACACCAGACCTAATTAGGGACCAAGACCCACATGTAGGTAGCTTTTTGCATGTCACAAACAGCGACTTTCGCTGTTTGCGACGTGCAAAAAGCACATTGCGATGCACAAACCCAGTTTAGCGATTTAGTAACCTTCCCTTCCTAATTGCGACTCGCGATGCAATGTAGGATTGTGTTGTGACCACGAACGCGGGCGCAAACCAATCGCAGTTTGCACCCATTTCAAATGGGTGCTAACACTTTCGCAAAAGGGAAGGGGTCCCAATGGGACCCCTTCCCCATTGTGAATGTCACTGTAAAAAGAATTTCAGAGCAGTCACTGCCTGCTCTGAAAAAATGAAACGAAAACGTTTCATTTTTCGTTTTTGTAATGCATCTCGTTTTCCTTTAAGGAAGAAGTCACAGACATGGTGGTCTGCTGTCTCCAGCAGGCCACCATCCCTGTGAGGGCTGCCATTCGCAAGGGGGTCGCAAATTGCGACCCACCTCATGATTATTCACTAGGTGGACATTTGCGAAGCCCTTGCGAATCACAGATGGTATCAGGGACACCATCCTACATTCGGATTTGCGACTCGCAAATTGCGAGTCGCTCTGACTCGCAATTTGCGGGTCGCAAATCGGAACCTACCTACAAGTGGCCCCAAATTCTTAAAGAAAGTCACAAAGGTGCACCCATGGTATATGTCGTACCCCTATAAAATATTGGTGAACTGTATTTTAGCATGGGTAAATACGCATGTGTAGATTTGCTCATGTGAAAATCTATTGAGCATCTGCAAGTTCATTTTCCCTCCGGCCACTTTCATCCCAACCCTGGAAGAAGTTCTAATTCTGCCATTGTCAGGAGTAAATGTCCGACCTTTCTTATTATGGGAAAATATTAGAGAGAAGCTGGTGAAAATCTTTAAAACATGCAGGTTAGTAGGTTTGCAGACTCAAAGGCATTCCAGCCCTGGAACTATTGCTTACTGCTTCCTCCAGCCCCAGTATGCAGATCTGCAGAAAGGTGGCAAAATAAGGAAATTGCTACAGTAGGGATTGAAACTGCAAGTATTCAAGCACTATTATGGTCGTAGCCCTGGCATAATCAGAGAGGCTATTATCAGAGCTCTTACATAATGAGATTGCCGCCATAATTTGTCGCCACACTACATGGCACCAAAGGGACAAGTAGATCTTTTTACAGGACAAGTAGATTTGAGAAGCAACCTGTCCCCTGGACAAGTAGATATTTTAATAAATTCCACACCCCTGTGTGTCTCTTTGACTCATGACGGGTCCCTTACTCCCACAGTCCTGTTGTCACCTTCCCACAGGTCATATTTGGCCTGTACAGCCTCATAGCATAAATGACAGTCACACAGTGCAAACAGGGTGTTGATTCCTGGGAGGTCATGATATGTGACTCAGTAGTTTGGTCACATAGCAGAAACTGTACAATGCATGCCTTTGTTTGTTGGATGCCATCTCTGTAGCATCGACACACATGTCCAAAGGAGTGTTCTGTGGTACAGGTACATGCCACAGGACCCCATTCCCTGAAGTGGCATGAGCCTTCATTGTTACCCAGGTGCAATGTTGGAGTTTGTACTCTGGCAGTTGCCTGTAGAGAGTGCATGCAGAGAGTCATTCTCACAGAGTGTGGATGTGTTGGCCCATTTATGCCTAAGGAGTTTACCCTTCAGAAGCCACGGAGGTATGATGTGTCTCATAGTGGCTCAGATCTCAGTCAGGTTGCTAGAGCATAGCCTACATGATGTCAGTAAGGTTGCTTAGTCATTGTAGGGCCTGAACAGGGTAGTGGGTTAGTCTGCAGATGGTGAAATGTGTGTCTGTAGTCATGTCCCTGTACTTATTGGCTTATATATGTCACACTTGGGTAGTACTGAGAAATAGGAAAGTTCTAACTTGATGTTACTGACATGTATGTTACTCATGTGGGTCAACACCCAGGAACAGAAGGGATTGTCAAGAGTCATCGCCAAGAAGGTGCGGACCCTTGGGGTCCATAGCCGGCAGAGTGTCCACTGCAGAAAAAGATAGGAGGACCTGCGAGGCTGGACCCGGAAGTTTGCGGAGGTCCAGCTGGGGATGTTCTCCCAACATGGGCGGGGTGCCCGTTGGACCATGACCTCTCTAATGGCTATATTCTGGCAGTGACCTATCTGGAGCCTGATGGGCATTTGGGGGCAGCATAGCTGCCACAAGGGGGTGAGCACAGGGCATCTTCCTGACTGCCCCATTGCATGTTTTTGGGTACATCCATTTATCCACAGACATTTGGGCTTGTAGGACCAAAATGGAGACAGTGATGTAGCTTCTCATTGGGCAACATGTTGAGGGCGTTTAACAAGTACTTGCAAATCTCAGGCCCTCTTCAACATACAAAGGACTAATAGCTTCTACTGATGCACTCAGAATATTTTATTATAAGGGGTGCCAGACATTAGTGGTGATTACCCGGGGGCTTGCTGAAGCATTGTGTTGTGTATTTTGGGGACATCTCTCCCTGACATATTGCACATGATGTCTACAGTGTTCATTTTCATGCCACATGTATGAAATATCTGTGCAACATTAATACTACCTCCATGACTCATTGGGACACATACCACTTGGTGACGTGTACATTGTTGATATGTTTCCAGTGTGACATACGCATTTCCATGTCACCTTCTCCAGGATATTGTACTTTTGTCATCAACATGGCATGATTTTGTAGCATAATTTCTCATTGTTGGGTCATCATGTACGTGACAATTAAATGTGTGCATGACCTTGTGTGGGATCTGTGGAAATGCATTTGTCATTGGCCTGCTATTGTATGCCAACATTTGACTGAGGTCTGCTCCATGGGGCAAAGCTTTGAAGGTGATGGTGTATTCTACTTGTTGAATGGATATTGTGATTGCACAACTTCAGCCATGCAATTGTAGTTGTCTAAGATCTAGATGTTGCTGTGGGCAACTGTTGACAGTTCATAAGGCATGCATGCACATGGTATGGAACATGTATGGGCCACGTTGGTGGTGTTTGTTGCTGGGGACTACTTGACATCAGGGTAATGTATGCTAATCAGACCTGTTGTTCAAGTGTAATCATGGGCATGTGATGACCCTATTTCTCATTGCATTTGCAGCATCTGCACCTGCAGGTGAAGGAGACGGGGCACATGCAAGTGGGGAAGCATCTGGCCATGGGACCTCGGGTCAAGACACCACAGACACAGAGAGACCAAGTGGCCATGAGGGCGAGGGGAGTGCATCGGGGGAGACTGGGACATCATCATTGGATTCTTCCTCCAGTGGACACTCCCTAGTGGCGGTGGACCCATTGAGACATCACCCTGTAACATCCTTATCTGCCACCCCCGTTCTAACACTGCCCTCACTGTTCTCTCCACCCAGTTGGTTGTGCCTGCTCACCCCAGAGGGTGGGCGTCTCCTTTGACACAGCACCTCCAACCCAGCCCCTGTTACCCTTGCTGCCCTCAGTGAGGAGGCTATTGACCTCCTGAGAAGTGTCTCTGTGGGTCAGTCAGCCATTGTAAATGCCATCCAGGGATTGGCAACTCAATTACAACAGACCAATGCATTCCTGGAAGGCATTCACGGTGCAGTGGTTGGCATCCACCACAAGCACCATACCCACAGACACCACAAGTACAGACACACAGATATCCACCACATCCAGCACACCCACAGCCACCACTGCAACAGACCCACACACATCCACTACATCCCCTAGCACCTCCACCTCCACCTCCATCTCCCAGTCCCCCAAGACACACAAACGCACTCACTCATCCACCCAGCAGACACCCACCAAACACAAGCATACCTCCCAGAAGCACGCACCCATGACATCCACACCGACACAGCAATCACTCCGTCAACCCCCAAATCCTGATCCCTTCTACTGACCATCCCCGTGTCCTAAGGAAGTTTTTTTGTTTGACTTTGACCTTTCCCCTGTTCCCTCCACCCTTGACCCAAACCCAAAAGGCCCTCACCCAGCTCACAGGCCCTCCCTTCCACCTGTCCCCCAGCAAGCACCCATACCTTTCCCCAAGAAGAAGCCTACCCCTTCCAAAAAGAAGACCACTCCTCCCAAGCCCAAGACCAAGTTTCCCTCCCAAATCTGATCCCGCCCCTGAAAGGATGATGCCTGGAGGTGCCTGCCTGCCCCCTTGATGTCCCTTCCTGTGAAGGCTCCATGGCAGTTAGGAGTCAAGTGAGGGCACCAGGAGGTGCCTGTGCATTAGACAATGAACTGGCTCATGGCCTTGGACTTTGAAGGTTTACCATTAATAAACCTAAACATTTGTTTTTTTTGGGGGTGCACATTTGACCTGCAATTCCTTTCAACCATAATTTTGTTCTTGATTAATTTGTGTTTTATGCCTACAGTTCTATGTGTTTCAGCCTGCTTGCTGATCCATTTGCTGTTGTTTGCAGTATCGGACTACTCTGTGGGCAGTGCTGGTGCCCTCCAAGAGAAAGGTATATGTTGACTGGATGGATATGTGGGTGTAAATGCAATTGTGGTGTTGTGACATTGTGTTGTGTTTGCTATGGTAAGTATTTCATCTTGTGTTGCCCAAAGTGAGCATGTATGGTGTTAGACTTGTCCCCCTGATATGGATTACGTATTCATCTGATGTGTGTCAGCTTGAGTTTTGTTTGTGCAGACATGGAGTGTGTTCAGTTGTGCTACCTCTGTTTGCATTTAACTGTGCATTTGTGTACTGTGCAGCTGGTTCCTGTAGTGATATGTCTCATGCATTTGGAGTTGTGTGTGATTTGTACGTCCTGATTGTGCAGATAGGCATGTCATTTGGGTCTAGTATTGTTGTCCCTACGATACCTGAAGGGACAGTTCCTGTGCACATGTTGTTATACGGTCATGTGCAAAGTGATATGTGTCCAGTGGAGCCTCCTTCCTTGAGTGTTCCAGATGCCCCACCCCTATTGTGCAGGTACTGTTTGCATAGTGATCTTTGTATACTTGTCTCTCTTGTGCATGCCAGTGTCCTTCCATTGTGCTGTGATGTGGGTGATGTGTGTGTCCATTGCAGGAGTCTTTCATGGAAGTGTTGCTTGTGTTCAATGACACATCCATACATAGGTGAGTTGTATGTGATGACAGTTCATGGCCTGTGGGAATGTGTGTGTGAGAGTTATATTTGTATATGTGATGTTGGTGTATTGTTGGAGTTGTATGAGACAATGTTGTGTAGCCTTCACTCTCCTTGTGCCTGAGATGAGTGGATGTGTGTTTTTGTGTAGTGTTGCAGTGCAGCGTGAGTGACTTGCCCAAGTTGTGGGTACTTCTGGTCAGTTGTGCCCTCGGCTGCATTGATTTTGTGCTCCATCAATGATCAACAACAGCGGCAGGATGTGCATGATGGGCTCCACGGCAGCACCAGACGTGTAAGACTGCCTTCAGGTGAGTGTCTCCTTTTATACTCACCATTTACACCTGCTGAGACGTGGTGGTTGGACCGTCACAGTCACATTGGCGGCGTGCAACCTCATAATGTGTCCGGGGGCAACACAGGTTCCACCAGCCTGTTTGTGCTGCCTTGTGACCGCAGCAGTGTGTGGTGCCTGGTGTTGCTGGCAGGACCGCGGTGGTCTTTGCTGCCTAGGCCTGCATGACTCACAATCTGACAGTCCGACTGCCAATCTGATGGTGGTAGGACCGCCGTCGCCACCATGGCAGTCTACAGACTTCAAAACTCGTAATGAGGCACTAACTATATAAAGAAATGCCAATTTACAAAAAAGTTAAAACAATATTATCCAATGCACAACCAATGTCTACCATGCAAGGGTGTAAATTATAAACAATAATATCGGATATATAGTCAAACCAGTTTTAAAATGATTGACATTTTAGAGAAGATCTTACATGAACCGAATCTGGTAAAAAACTGTAATGCTAAGGCAAATATAGAGAGCCTGTAGTACCTTTAGATAAATAGGAGCAGGTCTTATGTTTTGCAGTTAATTTTAAGTGATAAGGTAGCGCTTGCATAATTGCATGTAAAAAACACAAAACATGATGAAGTGCTCGTGTCTTAGGTAGAAGTTGATTCACAAGGAGAAAGGCTGCATGTTGAGACAAGCAACTACCATAAAGCTTTCTAAAACCTAATAACAGAGATCGATAGCATATGTTTTTTTACTTTAATCCTCCTCTATGAGTACCCCAACATTTTATAAACAAAGCTTAAGTCCATTTCAAGTCTTATTTAACAATTAAGCTTGTCTCAAAGAACAGAGCAGGCAAACTAAGTTCCAAAAAAGTAATCCTTACATAAAAGGGCCAGGGAGTTTTCAGAGCCCCATCAAGCTTGGACCATTCAGTAATGATTAACCAATTAAGTACCACCTCTGGGGTAACCCAAACAAAAAGCCAGAGTAATTGTGGAAACAGTTTAATAAGATCCTCAATATATCTGCAACAACTAAATCTTGATGAAGTTCATTCATGCACATCCTTTACATAGGGTTGGATTGGACTGTTGCAAAGAAAGATTTAAGTAGTGGAGAATTAGACAGGCAGAGAGGTGAGGGAAATATTCAGAAGTTCCACGAAGGAGCAAAATGAATAAGCAGACACAAATAAGTAAGCAAAGAGCTGAAAATAATAAACACTCTGATATTTTTTCAATGTTTAGAAACATTGGAAAACACTGAAAAAAACGACCAGAATTTGCAATAATTAGAAGCTGAATGCATAAAGTGCATGGGGCTAAATGAAACTGATAGAGTACAAGGGCTGAAGCTCTCTGATTGCTAAGAGAGCTAAGCACATATACATACCAGAGTAATACCTGCAGGTGCTGTCACTGGTGTCCCTTCTGAATTTACACTGAAAGGTCCAGGAGGACAAGCGGCACTCCCACAGATTAACACTAAACATGACAAAGCATGAGGCCTAGGACATAAGAAGCGGAGCTTCTAAGAGCTTCCAGTGGGAAGGGGACTGGTCGAATCTGAAGATGACAGGGCCAGAGCAGACAATCAGAAATTACTGTGTATTGAGGAACACTCAGATGCAAACTAAAATAAAAACTGGCATTCTTATTGACATTTGTTGTTCTGCTTCCCTACAATCTACACCTACCTTTGTTTTGTTTGTGCTTGGTTCTTGCTTCCGGTGTTCTGAAGGTAACAGTGGGACTCTGTATGGTAGCTGCCAAAGCTGAGCGCATTTACTGTGGGAAAACACAGTCTGCATATACGACAGCTGAGGGAGATCTAGTGGGAACAGATAACAGTTGTGCGATGGGGCAATTAGTCTGTGCAGAGTACAATAGCTTCCACAGCACAACCAAGTTGTGAGCTGAGTGCATGTGCCCTACCACTTGACTCTCACTTGTTAGTGAAATGTTCTGGTGCTCAGGAAAATGTCCAAAGCCCTGCACACTCTGGTAGAAATTAAGGGTTACAAGAACCAATCACTGGGAAACAATTTTTTTGATGTTGGGTACTCATGCATAATTCAATATGCATCTTCTTCAGTCCTTTGTGGTTGCTGCACCTCGGCTTTTGGTGCATCAGTTTTCTCCTGCCAGTAGCGGCGGGAAGAAAATATAATGCATTTATTGAAAGTTCAGCTAAGGCAAGCCGAAGTGCACAGTGAGTAGATGTGAGTATAAGTGTGCCATTTTATGTGTATGTTCGTATGTATTTGTGCTAATGCATTAGGGGTGTCCATTTTTATATGAAGGATTGCGTGTGTCAGTGTCCTTTATCTGCATGTGTGTATGTGTATGGTGTTTTTGTGCAAACCAGTGTCTTCATATTTCTTAAGCATGCTACTCTGTTTTTATTAATGTCCGTTTCCCTATGTTTAATGAGACCCTGTATATGTATCTAAAGCTATTTATATATTTATTGGTCATTCTTTACACTCAGCTGGATAATCAAAGTTGTCCTCAAATGTGTGTCACATGCTATAAAAAAAATTAACAATGATATGTATACTATGGGGCAGAATTAAGAGCCCCTAGCGCCACCGAAGCGTCAGTTTCTGTGATGCTTCGGTGGCGCTAACCACTGCTCCATATTTACAAGGAGGTGTAACACTACTTTTTATGGTGTTACACCTCCTTGTAAATATGGGCCCCTCCGAAGCAGTTTTCCCCGTCAGAGGGGTGTGCAATGGGTGCTGCAGTGGGTGTTCCACTGCCACACCCATTGCTTTTGACGCTGCCTCAGATTTACGGTTACCCAGGGGTGGTATTAGCATGGCAAAATGAGGAGGAATGCTTTTATTCCTCATCGTTTTTTTTGCTTTTACTCTGTGTGCTGCATTCTGCAGCACACATAGAGGAAGCAAAATGCCATGGGTGATTGTTTATGTGCAGGAAGGTGTCCCTTCCTGCACATAAACAATCGTTCGGAAATGACACTTTGGTACTTCTATGTGTGCTGCATTTTGCCAAATAACCATAATAAATTGTTTATGTGCAGGAAGGCACATAAACAATCTATCCCATAACGGAGACACCCTTGCACTATGGTGTGAGAATGCCTGTGTTGGTGTGGGCAGTTTAATTTAGTGCCGGCAGAAACGCAGGGCTGCGCTGTATTCCTGTAAATACAGTGCATCTCTATATTTCAAAAGTGGTGCAGCGTGGGGCTTCTATTATTGGTGCAGCACCGCGCAGCGTCACTTTGGCTTAAATCAGGGCCTAAGTGTGTCAGATTGCAAAGTGAATATTCAATGCATATTTCTATTTTACAAAGGGTGAGTTATTTTATGATACTGCAGATATTTAACTTACAAAACTGGAAAGATTGCATCTGAGAAATGTGTATGTTAAATACAAAAATTGGGTTCCATATTAGCTAATTAATTAATTAATGCGTCTTCTTATCTCAGATAAACACTTTACATTGCCAATTTGAAATAGATGTTAGCAAAAAAAGGCTGGTGGAAGAATCATACGCAGGTTTGCAGACACGACTCATAAAAGATAATCCAGCATTTAAATTTGCACAGATGAACAAGGGACATTTTGGCTTTGCTACGTACATTTCAAAGCCACATTAGACACAGCTAGTAAACATTTGGAATAGAAGAAAATGAGATGTTTTCCAAATTAGATGGAATTTATAAATCCCAGAACTATATCTTAGACAACCGCTGGGCTTTAGAAGAGATTATAAATAGAGCCTGCCTAGAGGTGAAATAAAAAGAAAAACGGTTCACTGACATAAAAGTCACTTGTGTGTTCAACGTATTCCCTGTGTTCAGGTTGAGATTCTAAATTGCACCAGCGTGAGAGCAACAACAGAAAAATGTCACTGCCACTGGGTAATGGTAAAAATACAAATGCAAGGCAGAATGAAATAAATAATTTATTACAAAACAGAGAACATCCAGAGGTTAAAAAAATCATTCATTTTAATTAGAACGTTTTTATTAGCAATTCTAAAAGAACTGAACAAAAGCATACTAGAATTGTATAAGCAGATGATCATGTTTATGTGTGGTATCCGAATATCCTAATATATGTTACAGGTCTGGAGGTCCAGTGGACAAAGGAATCCAGTGAATGATACAGCCTTAAGTTTGTGTTTATAAGACACCAGTGAGGTTAACTCAGCCTTTCATCTTTCCAAGGTTACTAAAAATAGCATTGTTTACTTGAATGACCAAAAATACTTGTTGCTAACATCTACAGACTGATTTGGTGTTGAGCAAAACATTTATCAAATATGGGTATGTGCATGGGGACAATACACCAATGCCAAGGGTGAAGGAGTTTAATAATGCACCCTCTGACCCATCCAGTGACATCACTGAGGTAACCCTTTGCTCTGGGGGGCATGGCTTGGCAAAATGGCCACCCTTAGGTGAGGCTCTGCCAGTCTGGGAAATTAATCCTCTACTTTCTTATCAGAACCCAGGCCATCGGCACTGGGTCGGGTGACCCAGACAACCTTTAAGTGCCCTGTGGCACACGGAGCAGCTTGACGCCCTCAATATCGCACTGGCCCGATAGTGGACGGGCCACGTTGAGAGCATGGCACAGGCTGCAGAGCTGCAACTCTGTGGAGGTGTCTCTTTCCCCCTGCTCTGCATCGTGACCCTACTGGGTGGTGGCAGACCAAGCCGGGCCCCGGCTGACATCCAGATTCACTGGTGTGAGGGCGCCGCCTGCTGGGATCAATTATGGCATGGTGAGTGACAGCCTGTCTTTGGCTCCAACATATCGGGAGACGGGTCCCTGTGATATACAGTGGTGCAGCAGCTGAGGGGTGCTGAGTTGGCTGGCTGGGTTTATGGGCCTATGG
Source organism: Pleurodeles waltl (assembly GCF_031143425.1). NCBI lineage: Eukaryota > Metazoa > Chordata > Amphibia > Caudata > Salamandridae > Pleurodeles > Pleurodeles waltl. Next base: position 869,860,366 of record NC_090442.1, on the reverse strand, counting down.
GAGGCAGCCACGGAGGTGGAGTGCAGGGATAATTCCTCGCTGTGGGTGGAACGAGTGCTGCACCCTCACACATGTGAAGTGTAGTGCATGCTTCTCACGCTTCAGGCGCTCAAAGACATGGACACAGCTGCGAGGAGTGAATGGAACTGACTGGTAAGAAGTTTGGCCTGTTTAGCTGCCTTGGCCATGGCCTCCCCACCAGATAGACTATACTGAGACTGCCTTAATGGTTGGAATGCAGGGCTCGCACTCTATGTTTGGTATGGCTAGCCTGGGAGACTGGTGCCTTGAGGTGATGACCCCTTCATGACAAAGGGTGTTGAGTGCCACCTGGACCCCGGCTGTTGCATTGGGAGGTGGTGGGACTCGGCAGAGCCAAGCAGGAATTTCCTATTTGCTGCACCCTTTTCATCTCCCCACTGGACTGCGCTGCCTGTAGCACCTTCAGTGAACGCTTACTTGCAGGGGGCTTTAGGAGGACCACCCATACCTTATTGGACTGCCACCGGCTGTGCTTCCTGATCTGCTCCCCAAGATATGGGAGCAGAGGAACCTGTGCGGCCCCTTGGTTTCACGAACAAATTGGGGCACACTGCACTTGCAGATCGCTTGAGACGAGGTCATTGACGGATGGGGCGCAGTCCCACACAAAGGGGGCTTCTCCCACTCCCTCATTCCCTCGACCCTGGGCTGAAGTATTGACCTGCACAACCTCAAATTTCCAGCCTTGCACTGTTACTGTTCGATTCCCTGTGGATTTGCCTGGGGGTCCCTGTGGCTGTGGGAGGGCTGCTGCTGAATCCCCTGGGTGGTGTCTCTTGTCTAGGTACTGACCCTTGTGACACATGCCTGTTACACAACTGATAACATCAATATGGGGAAGGCTGACCATAAACACTCAAAACTCTCATTTGATGCCCGCAAAAAGTCTGGGACCTTCAATAAAACTAGTTATGATGGTGACCCGATGGACCCACTCCCACAGGACGCAACCCAGTCTGTTTCAATCAAGGCCATGTTCCTGGTCTTAAAACAGAGCCTTGCTGGAATAGATACCAAGCTGGACCACATTATGGACTGGATGGATTGACTCAAGGACAAGGTGGATGATCACGACTTCAGGCTTGATCAACTCGAGCACCACACCTCAGATCTAGACGATGGACCTCATTCCCCCGATGAGCACCGTCTACAAATGGAAAAGTGCTTGAGGTCATCCGAAACAAAACTGAAGACCTTGAGGCTCGCTCTCAGAGGAATAATCTTCACATAAAGGGAGTGCTTGACTCCACAGCTATGTGTCACTTAGAGGACTATGTGGCGGACATGCTGCAATTGCTTTTCCCAGAGGCAATGTCTGCAGTGCTGTTGTTTGAGTGGGTGCACAGATCGCTGGAACAGAGACCTCCCCCTGGTGCCCCTGCAAGGCCCATCATTGCTTGACTTTTAAACTATAGGGACCGCAATACTACCCTCCGCTTGGCACGATAGCAGCGCCCCATTATCTACCAAAACAATACGCTCACCATCTTCCGAGACTATACTCAGGCAGTGCAGGCGATGCGCAGAGACCTTCTACCGGTGAAACGGTCCTTGACACAAAGTGACGCTAAGTACTCTTTGAAATACCTTCCAAAACTTAGAATCCAGCTTGATGGAAAGTTGCATTTCTTTACAGATCCCAAGGCAGCTGCAAAATTTGTGAAATCACTCCCGAAAAATTGTGATATGGCTTCTTCGGCTTGGGGTGCTGGTAAGCATGGCAGCCTCAGTGACAATGATTGAGCACAGTGAAGGATGGAACTTCAGTCATGCCTGCCAATCCATACTATTATTCCTGAATGGGCTGCTTTTCCTTCCAACCTTTCCTCCCTCTTCCCCCCCAACCACTCATCCCCTTAGTAGGATGAGAGTAATCGGCCTCTCCACTGCCGCCGAGGATGAGTCCATAGACACTTGTTTGTCCCCCTTCCGTGGGGGCCGTTATGGGTTACTATTTGGGAGGACCACAGCAGTAATACACGTCCCCCACACCCAGTCGCAGCAAAAGCAGTGCACACGTTAGGACTGGGCACTAGCTGGTGGATTTGTGGCATGTTAGACAAAAGCAATTGTAGGGCTGGTACATCTATCAACACCACACACAATAGCTGATCCCGCATAGACATGTGGATTGGTACTAAATATGTGGACCATTGGACCACTGCAGTAGCACACCACTGCTCACACTCTCTGACTATTCCCCTGTGCTCTTAGAGATGTGCATAGCCGGCTGTACTCAGCAAGCATTTACTTGGTGTCTTCTGGCAGAGGCCATGTGTGATCTGGTCTTCAGAGATGAGATCTGTGCAGCTATTGTTGACTGATTTACCCATAATAGAGGCTCCATGCAGTCCCCTGACACACTCTGGGGGCATTTAAGGTAGTTATTTGGGGGGTCTGTCTAGCTAAACAGCATGGTATCATTCAAGCACTGCACGGTGAACTAACTAACCTTGAGTGCCAGGTTGGGGACCTGGAAAGGCAGTTTTAGCTGTCGAGTGACATAACGCTTCCAGCTGATTCCCGAGACAAACTCACTTAGTTTGATGAAGATGAGTGCTGTGAGGTGTGCTATTTTGGGAAGGCAGCGAGGGCTAGGCACTACAGAGAGGGAGACAGGGCTGGGAAAACATTTGCTAAATTACTTTGCAGGGCCTGGGCCAGTGAATACATAGTTGAGCTCTGGGAGGATGGGGCTGGATCGCAGGCAGGAACCGAAGCGGTACAAGATATAGGGGCTCATTCTGAGCCCGGCGGGCGGCGGGAGCCGCCCGCCTGGAGGGAGCCGCCAAATGACCGCACCGCGGTCAAAAGACCGCGGCAGCCATTCAGACATTTCCTCTGGGCCGGCGGGCGCTCTCCAAAAGAGCGCCCGCCGGCCCAGAGGAAATGCCCCTGCAACGAGGACGCCGGCTCAGAATTGAGCCGGCGTAGTTGCAGGGGTGCGACGGGTGCAGTTTGCACCCGTCGCGTATTTGAAATACACAGTGGGGCCCTCTTACGGGGGCCCCTGCAGTGCCCATGCCATTGGCATGGGCACTGCAGGGGCCCGAAGGGGCCCCGCGGCACCCCCTACCACCATCCTGTTCCTGGCGGGAGACCCGCCAGGAACAGGATGGCGGTAGGGGGTGTCAGAATCCCCATGGCTGCGGAGCGCGCTCCGCAGCCATGGAGGATTCCCCCGAGCAGCGGGAAGTCGGCGGGAGACCGCCGACTTTCCGCTTCTGACCGCGGCTGAACCGCCGCGGTCAGAATGCTCGTGGGAGCACTGCCAGCCTGTTGGCGGTGCTCCCGTGGTCGGTGGCCGCCAGGGTCAGAATGACCCCCATAATGAAACGTTTCTACACTTCTTTAGAATCCTCCATTCACTCTCTTGATATAGAGCAGTACACCGATTACTTTGAGACGTTTCGCCTCCTATGGCTGGAGGATGGCCAGAGACAATATTTGGATTTCCCCTTCTCCAAGGACAACATCATCCAAGTCATTCGTAGCCTCCCGGGAGACAACGCGAAGGGTCTGGATGGGCTGCCGGTGGTGTTTTATAAAGAGTACATAGAGCTCTTGGCCCGACACCTTCTCAACATGTATGCAAAATCCATTGAAAGCGGGCTGTTACTTCCCTCGCTATGCAAGGCACTAATCGTGACTGTGCTCAAGTCTGGTAAGGAGCCTAGCAAATGTGACACATATTGACCGCTGTCTCTGATAAATATAGATAATAAAAACTTAGCAAAATTGATTACCTCCAGACTAATCCCCCCGCTCCCAAATATTGTCCTGCCTGTTCAATCCGGGTTTGTTCCCCGCAGATCCATAATCTGCGGACGTACTTTGCAGCTGCGCAATCAATAGTCTCTGACAGCCGTGCTGCAGTGATTTTTTGGATGCAACTAAAGCATTCGATTCTTTACAATGGTCCTTCCTATTTGTGTTACTAGCCTGATTGGGCCTCATCCCTAAATTAATTCGCCTAATTAAGCTGCTACACACGGAACCGTCAGCTAGGCTGCGTATCAACGGCTTAATCACTGGACCCAAACCAGTATCTAGAGGCACCCGACAGGGCTGTCCTCTTTAGCCGCTACTATTTGCAGTAGCAATGGAACCCTTAGCTGCATGTCTTAGACAACATTATCATCACACTGGATTCGCTCTTAGACAGCGTCCAATCCTGGTGTCAATGTACGCGGATGATGTCAAGCTATATATTCAGGGCCTGCAAACTAACTTAGACCCTATTATACGTGAATTCCTCTGCTTTGGTGACCTTTCAGGCATTAAAATAAACTGGGCAAAGTTTGTTTTGTTTCCTCTCCTGGAAGTCACTACCCCTCATGAGTCTGAATATCCCCTACATTGGGCAACGGAGCCAGTCCACTACTTGGGGATCTGGCTGAGTAGGAGTCATAAACACTGTAGCCTGCACAGATTGGGCGTGGCATGAGCTTCATTACAGAACTAGCTCACATGTTCTATATCCTCCGTCGATGCCACTGCTAGATCAACCTACCCTGCCTATAACGTGCGGGGCTAATGTGCAAACACAGCTGCAAAAAATGCATCTCAATACCATGTGCTCCTTGTATCCTGAAGGCCAATTCATTACTCCTGATCTCGCACTATGAGATCTCTACAATACCACGTTATACAGATTTACCTACTTCCAAGTGCACGAGGCAGTGCATGCAAAAAATGGGGATTTCCCTGCCCCACCACCCATGTTGGGATACTGAAACTATTACGTTCCACTTAGCCCCCCCCCCCCCCGGCTGATACCTCCATTATACACCACTGTGCAGAACACAGCACCGTCCGCCTCCCCATGCGCTAGAGTGCAGTGGGAACATGATTTGGGCATGTGTGCCCTATAGCTCTCTCCTAATTACCGCTTGCGTTAGATTCACTTTAAGTTCTCACATCGGATTTATTATACTCCAATGTGTCTTCATTACATGGGACTCAGCTCTGATTCGTGCTGACAACGGTGTTTGCCTGTCAGCACAAACTTTCTACATTCTGCTTGGGATTGCCCTGAGCTTCAAAGTTACTGGCAGGAGGTGTTCGATGTAACTGACGCCATGACTGGTTTGCTGCCCCCACATACCCCTATTACCGCCCTCTTGGGATATGTTAAGAATGTAGAGGGGGAAGACAAAAAACTGCTGGGCATGCTGCTGTTTCCGGCCAAGCGCAGAACTGCGATCTGCTGGGGAAGTAAACGAGCCCCGCGCAAGTCAGAATGGATAAGAGATGCTGCATCTTATCAGGAACAGCTACATCTATTTTGCGAGATGATTCTGGTGAAATCGCGCCCCCGATATCTGGGCCCAATTACAAGGATTCCTACAGGCACACGCGGCTGAGACACCAGCATAGGCGATCACCGGAAACCATATTTTTCCAGGTGGCATAAAGCGTAGTGGCAACAGTTAAATGGATATACTCAGTCGGAGCAGGCGAATTGTCTTTAGCACTAAAGTGTGAGTGCACTGTTCCTTTCCCTCCCATTTTTTACTTGAGCCGCCTCACGATTTCACTTATAATTGCGTTGTATTGCACTGGAGACATATGAACGACCAGTACACTGAACTTTGAATACTTGCTATGGTCACCATGTGAGTTATGGACGATTTTGACTATGTATGCTGTACCCTCGCAGGTGCTAACTCTTGATGTTTTGTTGAGTACACTGTGTTGTATTTGCAAACTCAATACATTTAAAAAAAAAAAAAAAAACCTTTGTTCCAGCCTTCGCTCCTAAGTAAATTTCTAAAGGCTGCTAAAGGACTAGGGGAAGGGCACAGTGAGGAAACAAGGGTGGAAACAGCACTTCCTGGTCCTGCTGCTGCCTTCTGGCCTTTGATATATAGGAGGCTGCTACAGCAGCACAAAAGGTCAAGACAGGGATGGAAAATGTTTCCCCTGCCTACCCATAATTGACACCCTTGCTTATATGTAATCATAGTTTTTTGCACTTAATAACACTCTGCATAATTGTGCATGGTTATGTTTCCAAAAACTAAACCCGTAGCAGTCATCGCACAGTTTATATCAGCTACAACACTTTCATATCTGTAAACTCACACCGTTTTTCTACTAGATCTTGTTAATTCTATCTTTTAAATATACAGTGAAGTTACCGTGAAAGAGAACATATAAAGAGACCTGTGTGTTTTGTTCAATTTCAATGAATATAATTATTTCTGCTTCAAACAAAGAGAACAAGTACACTTGCACAAAACATCTGTAACTCAGTTACCATCCTATTCTGTCACCAGTACTGTGTGTACCTTATACTTAGTAAAAGACCCCCCACCGACCACTCTAGTTGGTGGCATGCTTCGTTTTGGGGGTCCCAAAAGGGATGTGTTTCGATGCCTATTTACAGTGGAGCAGGTATTGGTTTGTGAAGGATCAACACTAAAGAAGTAACTGAATTAAAATTGCCTAAAGAGTGTCCACCAATATGGTGTGTCTTAATATTGGTTCCCTTTTGATATGATAAAAACAATGGTGAATGTACTACAATGATCGATGCCCTTTCACATCCTCAGTATTCATCGGTTGACATGTTTCATCTAAATCCTCCGTGCGGCCCCAACTGATCAGTATGGCTTTCTTCCGGACCTGGGTCACACTTGCACCCTAAGGCATGCAGATAAATTAGCAATTCGTCACTTACAAGTTTCATTGTGCCCTCACTCCATTCGAGTGTATCTGTGGGAAAGCAAATGCAAGGAATAGGAAAAGCAGGTATTATTCCCTTGTGTGGCAGTAATAGTCACAATCACCACGTTTCCAAAAATGTATAAACCAAACGCTGAGAACTGTCAGGCCTATAATGTGACCTGCTGTGGTATATTTCTTTTTGCCCAAAAAACCTTAACATATACTTCAGGAACATCAATAGTAAGTATTCCCGTGAAATTAACCACCATGGACCCTCATGTGGCTACAAACAAACGCATGTATACCATTTCTAATTATCATAAGTGGATATCGGTTTCACTTCCTGGGCCCTGTGTTACCCAGTGGTCGAGTTCTATGGTCATGTCAGTTAAACATGTATATCACCAGTGGTAAAGATCATGTTCCTATAACAAATCGCATTACATGCTTTTTGGTCGGTTGATTAGCGCCTCATGGAGCCTCAGAGGGACTTGTAGTCACACATTAACGAGAAACCATATTTTGTGTTCAAGACATCAATAAAATCATGCCTATTGCATATGTGGTACCACACTCAAGCAAAGTCCCCATCCTTCTTACTTCATCAAGGGGGTCGCCCGATGATGCACCTACTCACATCCCAGGAGCTCCGTATGTGCTCGTATCAAGATGCCATGACTAGTTAAATGGCTAACGAACCTTCTGCATCACGGTAAAGTGACATCATCCTACACCAAGTTTCCACCCTTCAATGGCTTGGCCCTTACTCTTCATCCATTATTAGGGCAATGCTGGTGTATTCCCTGGTGTGTAACACTCTCCCCACCCCGAGTAGTCAAGGGAAACGGGAAAGTGTTGCACAAACTCCCCCCCATTTTGTGAGAGGAGACAGGAGAGCCTAGTTCTCTGTGGCGTAATTATGTAAAAAGGGGTCCTATACCCTAATATATCTCTTTACCCCGCTAAATGTTAAAGAGAAGGCCTCATCCTCCCTTGCTAGTGGAATATGGGCAGGGAACCTCACAAATAGTGTAACCATTACGGGGAAGCCATTTTTGTCTTGCATAGCTTCTAATAATTTCTAGTCCATTACCACGTAGAAGTGGGTGGGGTCGTCAAGATCTAAAACCAAGAAATTGTTTATTAGATATCATATCAGAGTTATTAAGACCCTCATCCTAAATATTATATTTGGGAATAGTATACATACTGCATGCCCTTTGTTTTTTAAAGAGGGAACTCTAGTGTGGAGAAGGGACCTCAATATATAGTGTTTATATACGGGGGCCCCTAGAGTGGAGTAAGGACCTTGGTCCATGTGTATTACTGGGTATAGTGTCCAGGTTGTTATGGCCCTAACCCTAAATCTTTTTGTGGGAGTAGTATTTACCCCACCTAGCCTCTGTTCCTTGTAGAGGGACCCCAATCCATTGTATTACCTGTATCAGTGTAGGGGATCAGTCATACACACCCCAAGACCCAGAAAATTATCACGTTTTCCATAGGTCGACAGTGTTTCCACCTTATATTCACAATTGTATGGTTTTTCTGGGGGATGTTCTCATTAAGGCCTGTTTTGTGTGTGGAAAGCTGGTAAATCCAGTGCTGTTCTTTCTCAAACTTCCGTCTCCACGTCGTGCTGTTTATGCCGTCTAGATGTTAACATAGTTCCCTGGACACCAAAGGTCAGCATGAAGAGTGATGAAGGACCCAATGATTTTGTCTGGCAGAACCCTTTTTCCTCTGGCAAATCCAGCCATAGACCACTGACACCAAGCTTGGTGGGTTTTCCCTTCCACTGAAACAGTCACTGATATAGCACATTGAAAAGCATAAATAATAGAAGGACATGGTGCTAGTCTCATAGAGTGTTACTTGTAAGATAAATCAGTTCTAGGCCAAATCTCACGAGGTTTAAGGGTGAAACAAAATCTGAAATTCACAGAAGGTCTGCTTATGACATCCCCAGGCTGTGCCCACAAACCATCAAACAGTTTTGAAAAGGGAGAGCCTCCAAATTCATAGAAAAAAGTAGAATAGCTGTTCTCATTTACAAAAGCCCCTTACACGAATTAAAGAAGCCAAAACAATGTTTACTTTGAAATGATTGTCAAATGCAAATTTGCGTATTAAAGGCAGATTTGTTTCCTAATTCTACACGCAACATAATATAGAAAAACTAAATCGACCCAATGAATAAATAACAAGAAATAATAAATGTACCTTTCAGATATCACAAAAACCATACCAGTCAAAAGTGCTCCCATTGAAACAAAGAATGCTGCAGGGTTCGTCTTTGAGTCAAACATTGTTCAATGTGTACATGCGACTGCTTGGGGAGGTCATCGAATGCCATGGGTTTACTATCATCTCATATGCATGACAAGCAGCGTATCATCACACTGCCACAGAGCTTGTGCAACATGGCTTTGTTCTTGTGCCGCTGCCTTGCCAGAGGTTGCCAAGTGGACGGACTGGCTCAATGCTGGAATGCTGGAAAGCCTGTGGTTCTGACTATGGGCAATCATTCAAACATCTGGTCCACTGAATTTGTTCCTGTGTTTTGTTTTCAATTTATTGCTGTGTGTGCTGCATACATACTTTACAAATTGCCTCTAAATTAAGCATGGCTTCTTTTTGTTCCAAGAAACCAGGGTTAGGAACAAGTTAATTTAGTTACTTTTTGTGGATCACCCTGCAAGTGATTGTGGCTGTTGCTTGACCAGGGCTCACACCTCAGTCAACCAACAACCCGATTTCTCACATCATTTAAAGACCGGTGCAATCAACAAATGGTTCCTTAATGGGCCATCCCAATTACACTGGCGAATCTCAGGGTTGCATATGTCAATGTTTCAACAATTGTTTCCTAATTTGTCAGTGTCTTACTCGGACAGAAAGCTTTTAAAGGGCATGTATGCACTGCACAGTTTTTCCTTCAGAAATGTGACTGCTAATGTTTCATTTATACTTTTAAGGATGTTATAGACATTTTTATGACTTTTGTAGTATCTGTGGTAATTAGCAATGCATGGCCAAGGTGTGAGTTATAGTTACCTTAGGGCACGAGTTGTAGTTACTTGAAAGAACTCTAACTGCTGAATTTCTGTAGTTTTGTATGAGTAAATTCAGAACCTAGCTATAATCTCCCTGTAGGCTTTGTTTTTTTCAGTACATTTCAATGTTTTTTCATTCTATTTCCTAACTATAACATCCCTGCAATCTTAGGTTTATTCAGTGAATTTTTAAGTTCTTTTTTTAACGTAAAGTAATTTTCATTACTATACCTTAATCCAACACCCACGGCCTTTGGTCAGGCCCTGCAGCCGACCCCTATAACAACCCAACCTCGCGCTGCGCCTGGCCTTCGGCTGTGTGCAGCAGGGGTTGACCGCAGGGCCTGGCCTGTAGCCAGCCACTGCGGCCAACCTCTATAACAACTGATCCCCCCCTCCCTAGGTCGATCTCGGCCCCGGGGACCCCATCCCTCAGGGCCCAGCCCAAATATTTAATGAATTTTTACAGAGCGGGGGCCACATGCCCCCAAGGCCGATTTCGGCCCCAGGGATCCCATCCCCTGGGGCCTGGCCATAATATTAAATTTTTGCTCAGGGATGACATGGCCCCCCTCTCAGGACGAATCTCCGCCCCAGGGACTCCCATCCCCTGGGGCCCGGCCATGTGACCTAGGTGCCCCCCCATGGCATCCAGTAACAATGTTAGGGACCATGTGGGGAGACTAAAGGCCCCCGTGGTCCCAGCTGGCTCCCCGCCTCCTGTGAGTGCCAGCATTGCTGTCACACAGAGGGAGTTGATTCAGCAGCTCCCTCTCTGTAAGAGCAATTGTTTCCTCTGTCTCCCTGCCTGCATCTCTGCTGACAGGGAAACAGAGGAAATCTCTGTTTGCTGCGATGGAGAGCTGTGTGACAACTCTCCCTTGAGGTGAGCAGAAGTTCGGCTGTGACTTGGCAGCAGCTATAAGAGCTGCTGCCAAACCACAGCAAACAGCTATGTCCTGTTGATGTGCACCCTGGGATATAGCAGGACCCAATCCTGGGGGTGGTGGTCCCCAGGGCCATCTGTGGATCTCAAGGGGGGCAGCGGAGCCCTCCACCAACGTAAATAGCCCCAGGGTGGTGGTGGTCCCTGGGGCTGCGGGGATCCAAAAAGGACTTCCTTTTCTTTTATTAATGTTTGCCCTGGGGAAGTGGTGGTCCCTGGGGCTGCATGCAAGTACATGAATGTGGCAGTCCTCAGGGCTGCAGGGAGTCACACTCCACCCCTGCATAGAAGTACAGCAATGCCCCAGGAAGGTGATCTCCCTGGCACTGCAGCGGGGCAGCACAGCCCCTTGTATACAATTACATGAATGCCCCAGGGAGATGGCAGTCCCCAGGGCTGCGGGGGACAACACGCCCGCATACAATTGCAGAAATGTCCTGGGGAGGTGGTGGTCCCTGGGACTGTGAGGTGGCCATGCTGCCCACTTGCATAAAATTACAGAAATACCTTGGTGAGGTGGCGGTCCCAGTGTCTGTCCAAAGCCCGGGAGGGGGGCCCCGTGAGCCCACCTCCTTAATTATCACATGCCCCTAGGACCTGGCCCACCCAGGGCTTTAAAAAAAACAAGCGTGGGAGCCTGCACTTGTTTTTGATTTTTTTTTGCCACAAATTTGTGAACTACGCATATTTATGGCAAAAAAATCAAATGCTTTTTAGCACTGGCGGGGTCCCTCTGGGACCTCAACACCAGAGCTAAGGGGTCAGGGTGTCTCTACCCTGGCCCCCTTTCATTTAAAAAAATAAATAAATAATTCAGGGTCTCTGCTGAGGCTGAGTCCCATGATGGCTGTCGACACTTCATGTTTTCAGTGTTGGCAGCCAATCAGAGCTGTGCATTTCTCTGCACAATTTTGTCATTATTCGTGAAATTGTCGGGGAAGATCCGCGACGCTAGATATACAAATTTATTTCCCCTTTAATATCTCCAAAACTACTGGATGGATTTACACCAAATAAGCGAAAGCACAATCTGCATACCGAAAGCTAGTTTTCTGCCAAATTTTGTGTAATTCAGGGCTGTGGTTCGGGCTGTAGTTGTATCTAAAGTTACTATGGGAATTAACATGGGAAACACCACTTTTTTGACCCCCCCCCTCTTTTTCTCTGCCCCTACTTGAAGGATCATCCCAAAACTTTCTATTCACAACAAGAATCACCAAGGCCTTTTTTTGGAAAATGTCTTGAAGATTCTTCAAACAGTGCCAGAGAAGATACAGGCATGTCAAAAAAAGTTTTTTCTATGGAAACATTGTCCTAACTATAACTACCTAGTGACGGCCCTAAGGTAACTATAACTCACGTCCCCACCATGCAGTTTTTTCATCAAAAATTTTACTGCAAATATTACATTGATATTATCAGTGATGTTATCAGAAATGTAATGAGTGCCCTAATTTGTGAGGTAATTAGCAGTTCATGGTGAGGGTGCAAGCTATAGTTACTTTAGGGCACGAGTTAAAGTTACTTGAGATAACCCTAGCTATAACAGGTGAATTTCGATGGTTTTGTATGTTTAAAATGTGAGCCTAACTACAACGTCCCTGTAACCTTTGGTTTTTTGAGTGAATTTCTATGTTTTTAAAAAATTCTATTTCCTAACTATAACTTCCCTGTAACCTTTTTTTTTTCAGTGAATTTCTATGTTTTTTTAATGGAAAGTAATTTTTATCACTATACGCTAACCCAACCACTACCGTGCATGGCCTTTGGCCATGCGTGGGGTGGATTGGCCACACTACCCAACCACCCAAACCTATGCTGCGCACAGCTTTTGGCTGTGTGCGGTGGGAGTTGGCCACAACCAATCTCTCTGGATGTGAAAATAGGTGTGAGAGGGTGTATCTGGGTGTGAGAGTGGCTGTGAGAGTGTCTGTCTGGGTTTGAGAGTGGGTGTATCAGTCTCTTACCGTGTCTGTGAGTGGGTGTGGCAGTGTGTGTGGGTGTGTGAGTGAGTGCATGAGGGTTTCAGTGGGTCAAATCAAATCAAATCAGAGCTTACAGAGCGCAACTGCTCCCCTGTAAGGGTCTCAAGGCACTGAGGGGTTGTCCTCTGAGCTTCAGTTGAAGAGCCAGGTTTTAAGGTCCTTCCTGAATTGAGGTAGTGATGGTGACTGTCAGAGGTGCAGCAGCAGGGTGTTCAAGCTCTTTACCGCAAAGTAGGCAAAGGATCTTCCACCAACCGAGGTCTTACATATGTGGGGTATGATGGTTAGTGCTTGTTGAGCGGAGAGGTCTGGTCTGGAAGTAGAAGGTGATGTGGTGGTTGAGATAGGTGGGTCCCACGTTGTGGAAGGCCTTGTATGTGTGGATGAGGAGTTTGAAGGTAATTATTTTCTCAATAGGAAGCTAGTGGAGGTTTCTTTGGTGACTGCAGATGTGTTCGCGGTGGGAAATGTCCAGGATGAGTCTGGCCTTTTGAATGTGCTGTAGTTTCTTAACGTTCTTCTGGGTGGTGCTGGCATAGAGGGCATTATCGTAGTCGAGTCTTCTGGTAACCAGGGCATGGGTTACGGTTTTGCACCAGTCCTTTGGGATCCGTTTGTAGATCTTCTGGAGAAGTCGGAGTGTGTGAAAGCAGGTTGATGCAACTGAGTGGGTGTGTGAGAGTCTGATTGGGTCTGTGAGTGGGTGCATGAGGGTCTGAGTGGGGTTGTGAGTGGGTACACGAGGGTCTGAGTGAGTCTGTGATTGAGTGTGTGAGTGTCTTTGTGGGCCTGTGAGTGGGTGCATAAGGGTCTGAGTGGGTGTGTCAGTGGGAGAAAAAGATTGAAAGAGACATTGAGGGAGAAAGAGAGAAAGAAAGTGAAAGGGAGGGAGATAGATAGTTTTTTTAGGCTGTGATGAATGATATACTTAGAATGAGATATTTCTGGACAAATTGAAAAGAAAAATGTATTTGTCAATTAAAAAGAGTGAGATCACCTTTCAGTATGACCCTTAAACTTTTGAAGTGTAAAAGAAATTAACAAATGAAAATGACCACAGACACACTAGAAGTAGAACCCTCAACTTTCAGTTGGAGGGTCTGTGACCTTGACCTTTAGGCCATAGGTGATTCCTTACTATGATGCTTACAGACATACTTATGAAAGTCAACCCAAGCTTATGATTGGAAAGAAACGTGAATGTTCCATCACTAGGAAGGTTTAACAGTTAATACACTAGTAAATTATCAAACACGATGGCAAGCAATACTAGGATTTGAACCTTGAGCTTATTGAGTGACAGCCAAGACCTTGACCATTAGACCAAAAGAGACTCTGTTCCACTCTGCACCCAACTGTAACTATAACATTCTTTTCAAACATCTTCCTAGTCTGACTCTTTGAACTCATTATATGGAGAGATCATTGTAATACCAATCTCTCTCTCTCTCTCTCTTCCATCCCTTTATGGGATGGGAGACAGATAGAGAAAGTGACATGACCACTGGGGGAGCCTCAAGGCCCCGCGGTCCAAGCAAGCTCCCCACTTCCTGCAGGAGCTGGCATTGCTCCCACAAGCGGGGAGTTGCTTTAAATAGCACCTCCCTGTTTGTGGGAGCAATGTTTTCAACTGTTGCCCTGCACGCATATTTGCCTCAGGGAAAAAGATGGGAAAATCTTCACTGAAACAAGCGTGGAACAATGTACTTTTATTTTTTAAAATTTACTGCAGATCCATGGATCCTCTGCGACTTCCGCTGAAAAGTTGAAAAAAAATGCTTTTTTTTAGCTCTGGTGGGGGTGGGGGGGTGCCTCTGGGACCCAAGCACCACAGCTAAGGGTCAGAGTCTCCCTACCCTAGCCCCTTTTCTTTATTTCAAATCATTTATTTCATGGACTCATCCGAAGCCAAATCCCAACATGGCTGTCAACATTTCCTGGTTGAAGTGTTGGCAGCCAATCAGATCTCAGCACAACATCAGGAAAGTTCACTGAGCTATTGCATCCCTATGTATACAAATTAGATTTTTCTTTAATTACTCAAAAACTACTGAACAGATTTATACCAAATAACAAAAAGGGCGCTTCCTGGACCAAGAGATACCTTTCTGCCAAATTTGGTGTAATTCCGTCCAGTGATTTGAGCGCTGTTCCCGTTCAAAATCCCTATGGAAGAATGCATGGGGAAAAAGCATTTTAGGACCCCCCTTTTTCTTAGCCCCACTTGATGGATCACCCCGAAACTTTCCAGACAGACGCTGAAGTGAGTGTTGTATTTTCTTGGAAAATGTCGTGAAGATTCATCAAACAGCACCAAAGTTATTATCTATAACTGCCTAGTGGCGACCGCCACTAGGTAATATACACATATCTATCTATCTATCTATCTATCTATCTATCTATCTATCTATCTATCTATCTATCTATCTATCTATCTATCTATAAAAAAATTATACACATATATTCAAAAATCATTATATATATATATATATATATATACATATATATATATATATATATATATATATTATCACATAAATATATTTAGGAACTATTTACTTACCTACATTTACCGTTGTAAAGGCATAATCATTGTAAAAAGTTTTGTTGTAAAAGCCTTTTTGTAACAAAGCCTTTGTTATAAAGGCCTCTCATTGTTTAGCCTATGTGATAAAGTCTGCTTCCCAACTAATATACATGATGAATTCTGCAGTGTATTTTCTGTCATTACTTGACGTGCAGGTGATATCAGATAATTCCATTTGTATCTGCCTTGAACTCTTTCCCTTGGTGTTACTGTTCCTTTTCTTGTTTATGAGGATAATGAAACTGTGTACTTATGTATACGATAGATCCTTGTTGAATTTCAAGGAAAAACCTTGATATTGCTTCTGAATTTTATCCATGTAATTAGACTAGTTATTGCAGCTGGGGGTAGGCATGTTAAGTAATTATGAAATGAGTTATTAAACTTTGTTATTATTATTAGTGCTTGGGACAAATCACTACGGGTGTCGTTACGACTATGGTGGTCAGATGAGCCGACCACCAAAGCTGCAGTGAGAAGGCTGCTGTCATGCCGTCAGCCTCTCCCTCAGTCGTATTATGATGTTTCCACCGGACTGACCGACTGAAACATTGTATTATGACGTTTTCACTGGTCAGCCTGGCAGAAACAGTGCCATGGCATTGGCCTTGGCTCTGTGAAGGGATCTGAGGCCAATGCTGTGGCACAACAGCATCCTCCAAATGTGCACAATCTGTAAGACAGACAGTGCGCATTCTGAGGGTGCTGGCAGGAGGTCCCTGATGGGCAGTGCAAGGGGCCCCCCTGTGACTGCACCACTGGTTTTCTGTCAGCCTTTTCATGGAGGGGACCCCGCCATGAAAAAGGATGGCAAAAAGAGGACTTGTCATCAGCACAGCGGCGCTGAACTCAGAAACGTTGTGGCTGACCATGACTCCAACCAACGCCACCCCTTTGGGATCCATGATCCTGGTGGTGGTCCCCTGGCAGTCCGACCTCCAGGTTTGCAATCTGGGGATCGGGCTGCCTGGAGTACAGCAGTCCGACTGCCACTGCGATTTTGGTGGTCCTCGGACCCCCAAACTGGTACTTAGGTTCCAAATGTTTACAAGACAACATTTGCTGTGTTTTCCAAGACCCTTTTTGAGGTGGCTTTACATTGTAATTTACCAGAAATATGAAGAAATTAAGAATGTCTATTTAATAGAAATTACCCACGCATGTTCAGGAATTCTGTGGCAGTGTTCAAACTACAGTTTTTCTGAGTTTCAGTATTTCAGAATCACAAGTTTACATAGAGCCTGCAGACCACACTCTTCACTGTGAAAGGTAAGACGGTGTTCAGTGTCACTGATGAGCTCTAGGGAACTTTTCAAAGTTAAGACAGGTTAAGACACTGGGGCCTCATTTACAAGAAGCCTGGGCTACCGGAGCATCAATTTATATGGCGCTCCAGTGGCCCAGGCCTCTCAATCATATCTCGAGGCCCCAGGTCTGAAAGGTAAGACTACTAGAGCTGGTTCGCTATCTAAGGGAACAAAAATACGTTTCAAGACTGAGGAATGGAGGTGTGGGTGGACATGTAGCAGTAACATATCTCAATAATACAGTAGAGCCTTTTGTAGTGCAAGTATCCAGGAACAATATATAGTCAGCAAGTGGTGAAAGAGTGGGATCATGAGACAGGTCTCAGAATAACGAAGCCTAAGAAACAAATGTGCCAAAGAATTCTTCTGCATTTGAGTATGTCAAAAAATGTGCATGGAGGATCACGGAGGTGGCTTTTCACACAGGTAAGTCTAAAGGAGATAAGTGATGTATGTTTATTTTTACGAAACCTGGGCTTTGGAATTAACTGTCACGTGAAGTACTATTGCGTGCCCAGTCATGCCATACAAGAAGTGAAATGTGACTGCAGTTCTGGACTTATTGTCAGTTTGGGAACTCAAAGAAAACAAGCAATTTTATTCTTCAGCCTATGACTGACAGCAAATGTGATGTATGCCTTATGCAAACATTACCAATAAAGACTTTAAGTGGCAAGACTGCTAAGGTACATCCATTCTTCACAAGAAAGGAATATTCTCAGTTTTGTTCTGATGTCATTGGACCTCATGAGTGAGGATTATCTTGTGTCCCTAGCTATATAGAAATGCTTAAGATACGAACTATGAACTACAAGAAATGCTTCATTTCTGTTCAAAATCCAAAAACAAATATCACCGTTAGCTCTTTACAGTGAAGGACCAATCATATGAAATTAGACCTGCTAGCACACCATCTTTCTTTAAGACACAAAACGCAACCTCACGCATGTGTCAGTAGTTCCTTTGGCCCTCAACAGAGGGCTGCACACATAATTCCATATGTCTGTCCTTCTGTAAAGCGGTTTAGAAGGGTTAGTTTAACCACATACAATACATAAATTCAATTATAGATGCCTTTCTACACAACCTGCATGAATGTTACAAAGAATGTATTATCTATCACCCACAGAATAAGGCATTAGAGAAAATTACAATTCTGAAAAAACTTGTATCTCTATTTTTGGCATATAATCAGTTTAAGATAGTCTTCTCCTCTCATGTCTAGATGAGTACATTTTCAAACAGTGCAAAAGAAAGAGACAATTTCTTTAATAATGAGTCAATGAAACCTTTACTCCATCAAAGTTTGCAGCCCAATTTTAAACCATGTTATGATAAGGATAATTATTTAATAGAAATGTTACAACCTACTTAGTTCATACTGCAGAAGTTGTCATGTGCCTGGTTATTTTCATTAATTATACAGACATTTTCATTATGATCAGTATATGTACATATAGATGGTGACAGTGTTGGCTATTAGGCAAGGAAAAGGGAGTGGCAAGAGGAATGGGAAGATTTCCGGGTTGCAAGGCTATGCTGGAAAAAATCGCAAATTGCGATTTTTCCACAAATTGCATTTTGCACTTGCAAAATACCATGCTTTGCAACCAGGTGGTAACCTGGTGCAAACTTTAAAAATGCAGTTAAACTGCATTTTTAAATTTAACATGTAAAGCACACATGCCCTTTTGGCATGTGTGTACCTTACATGTTAAAAAAAAAAGTTTTTGGGGTGCAGGAGAGGGGGCCTTAGGCCCCCAGCACCCTGGCCTTTTGCATTTCCAAAATTGCGATTTCTGGTTCAGAAATCGCAAATTTGGAAATGCAAAAAATTCGCAGCTATGGGCCAACAGGCCCATAGCTGCGAATGGGGCCGGTATCGCAATTTGCGATTCAGTATTAGCTTTTGCGATTTTTAAGAAATCGCTATTACCGATTCGCAAATGTGATACATGGCCCTTTGCGCGTCGGTAATAGGGATTTCTTAAAAATCGCTATTACCGAATCGCAATGGGCCGTGATGGTACATCTGGCCCTTACTGTTTTAACTTCACAACTATGCAACTATGTACCGTGAATATATATATTAGATATTACATAATAAACATATGGGTATATATGTATATATATCTCTATATATATATTTTACTTTAAAAAAAAACTAAGGTTACAGGAACATTATAGTTTAGAAATGGAATTAAAACACCTTAAAGATTCACTAAATGCCAAAGGTTACAGGGACTTAATAGTTTCAGATTGTACACACACAGAACCCTAAAAATTCAGCAGTGAACATTATAGTTATCTCAAGGAACTATATCTTGTGCCCTAAGGTAACTATAACTTGTGCCTCCGCCCTTTGCATATTTGGCCTGGCTCAGTGGAATGGGTTCCCCCGGGGCTGAAACTGGCCGGGTAGGGGGGCCATGCGGCACGCCTCACTCACAGGCAACTGACCTGACATTGCGGATGGCTGTTGCTCTGTGTAGTGGGGTGGTGGCTACAAGGCCTGACCTACTGCTAGGCCTTGTGCTAACCCCACCAAAGGCAGCCAACCCCACACTGCACACATCCTTTCAATATTAGTTTCACCTAAATGTACTGTGCTTGATTTTCAGGGGCTACACTCTACTCCCTAGTGATAGGACAAACAGTGAAGCTTCCGAGCCAGTCAACAGCAGGAATGTGGAAGCAAAAAAAAAATGCAATCATGTGCGGGCTACAAAGACAAAGAGTCAGAAGATAAAAAAAGGTAAAGTGCCAAGCGCTGGACTGTAATACCAGGTGAAGACCACTGCCAGTGAACTGATCATAACCTTTATTAAGGCAGCACTACAATAGGTGGTTGATAAGACTGGTCTCTAAAGAGATAATGGATTAGGACTTATGTTTTCAGACCCAGCAGCAATATTCATCAAGTCTCAGAGGGGCTCATTCATAGATGCAGATGGAGTGAAGAGAGCCCAGAAGCTGCCCAGTCCAGAGTCTGGTTGGAGATCAAGTTTTAAAATTAAATGTAGGTGCAATTTTGCCATTTTACCACTGAGAAGGTTGGTAAGATGGTTCTACCTAAATACTCAGGAATGGTTATATATTGAGCAGCTCGCCATAGGCTCACAATCTTGGGTAGCCCAGTTATTATACCAAACTTTTACTGAAGTAAGTAAAGGTTTGATGGCTTTCCCTGGATTCAAGAATATGACCAGTGGTTCACATCAACACCAGGCATAATGTATGGAAGGGGGGTATCCCCCTTTAGGTGGGTGAAAAAGTGGGGCAAAGAAATCTAAAAGTCTTCTTTGCACCATTTTTTACGTTATTTTGAATGCCTGCACAGAGAAGGTGTTAAAAGTAGGCATGCCATTATTTAGGATGGGCCTCAATGTGCTTTGCACAATTAGCGTCAACATTTTGGATGATAATCCTGCAAAGCACCAAACTAGCATAGAATATTTTGATGCTAGTTCCCTAACTACCACCATGGTGCGCCGTATCTTAAAAAATGGTGCACACATGGCGGAGTTAAGGGGATGCTAAGGGGCGCAAGAAAAGTGGCGCAGCATTGGACGGGCTCACTATGCCACTTGAATCAAGCTAGCCTGGCTGATGAAGGATGATACCCTGAAACAGGCCCTAGGATGCTTGTTTCCGATCCAGGGAGGACCTCGCTTGGCAGTTCAGGCTTGACTATTCCCATGAGGAACAGGGTCAAGACTGATTTGCATATGGCTGGGTCCAAACTGGGGTGGCACGGTGAGCAAAAAAATTATGGATTAAACCCAGATCTTTGCGACTGGGGGTGAGTGTTTGCATTGTTCAGCATTCCGTCCATCATTTGTTCTTTTTACAGCATTAGACAAAACACTACTTTTCTTAAATCTGCCACTAAGGCTTTTTGTTGTATTTCGTACAAGCGGGCTACACATGCTTCATGTGGGCAGAGAACATATGCAAACCATATATTAGCACTCAAATCTCGAACACATTTGTGATCTGCTGCTCTTCTTGCTAATGAGTGTAAAGTTACCAGAGAAAATGAGGAATTGACTAAAGTCTAATTTTCCACCATCTGAAATGCCTGAAATAAGAAATGTGAGAAGAGCGGTGATATTTTCAGTTGCTGAAAAAACATGAAAGGTCTAATTATTTTGTTGCTAATTATGTAAATGCAACTTTTTTAGCAAGAGACTGCAACATAATTAAGAAAAGTGACTAGATAACTGTAGCTCTCTCACCTTAAGGTGGTGAGAAACATTATTTTCATTCTAACAAAGAAGTTGTTACATTTTCCTATTTCCGTCCTGCTGTAATTATGTAGTGGGGGAAACGTTTTATTACTGTATATGTGCTTAGAAACTTAGAAAGTGTAATAATGCATTTATAAAATGGCAAATGAAGAAAACACAGCTGTCTGCGTTCCAATTTTGGTTGAGAAACAAACATGTACAAACAACAAAAAATGTAAATGATCATGTCAGCAGAGTGAATATTTTTTTTGTCATTGTTTAAAAACATAGTGGCAAATTTACTAGAAAGTGGCACATTGGTCCTGATGTGCCACTTTTCTTGCATCCTCCTAATGACACAATCGTTGTGGTGCTTTGCTGTGCTATTGGCAAAAATCTTGGCGCTAGTGCAACAAAGCATAGGGAGGGCTATTCACCAATACAGGAGCATTACTTTAGCCTTGGGCAAGCGTTAGAAATGATGAACAAAAAAGGCACAGTGAAATCTTGTAAATTTCACTGTGCCATTTTTCCAGGCCTCCCTGCAGGTGAACACCCCCTTGCATACATTATGCCTGGCACAGGCATAATGAGGCGCAAGGGGTTACAAAGTGGCTCAATTCATGCATAGCTCCACTTTGTAAATATGGCATGGAGGAATGGCCTCCTTAACGGTGCCTTAGCATAAATAAAAATACCGCTAGGGTGGCACAAGGTGGCGGAAGGGGCTTTTAAATATGCTGCATAATGGCTTATTTACAAGCCCCTGTGGTGCAGGGCAGTGCAGCAAGTGTCTTGCTGCACCTCCCTGCGCACCGGGAAAGGGCAGAAATGTGCTGTATCTACAAGATACAGCACATTTTTGTCCTCTCCCCCTGCAGAATTCAGCACCCATAGAAAAAGCAAAAACAAGGAGAAATAAAAAAAAATCTCCTCGTTTTGCCATTCTAACCCCACCTCTGTGGTGGTGTTAGTTTTTGGAACTGCCTCAGATTTACGATTTCTCATAAATTTGGGGCAGTGTCAAAAGCAATGGGTGTTGTATGGAAACGTCCACAGCAACACCCATTGCAAGCCCCTCTGCCGCAGAAAACTGTGTTGGGGGCCCATATTTACAAGTAGGCATTAAGCCCACACAAAGTGGCTTACAGCTGCCTTGTAAATTTGGATATGGGCACAGTGCCACTGGAGAGCCGCTAAAAGTGACACTCTGGTGGTGCTAGGAACTTTTAAATAAGCCCCATGGTGTTTTGAATATTCGTTTTATCAAAAGTAAGGGTCAGATGTGCTAAAAGACTGGTCACAAAAAGTGGTCATAAATTATGCATCAACTTTTTGCAACTAGTCTTTAATTCTTAGATGACACCAAGAACCTAATAGGTTGCATTGCAAAATCTCTAGTCACAAGAAATTAGGCAGGTCTCTATTTGCAACCCCCTCTGATTGAATTCATATAGAAGGATGGTGGACTGCAGGGAACAGCAGACCATGGTTCCTGAGTCCCAAACAAAAAAGAGTTTAACTTTTAAAGCAATCTATGTGAACTGGTGCTGCTATTAAAAAAACTTCACATTTGAGATACCTTCAAAGCGAAGGGAGCAGTCACAAGGATCACTGGCTGCTGCCCCCACTCCTGAGGTTACCATCACCATTAACAAAGGGGAACCAGGGTAATCACTTAACAGCTTCCACAAGGCGTTGATAACTGATCAATGGTTTGCAAACTTAATTGTGGTCTCAAACTATTAATACTTGCCGTATTAATTAAATATCTCTTTTCGTGACCCTTCTTAACATAAATTTGGTATGAGTTTGGTGAATTGTTTCACTATTTTATAATTGTTATTTTTTTACTTAAATGTTTGGGGGTTTATAATTTATGTATCATATTGTATATTTGAGCCGTGGCACGTATTGGGTAGTCTTTTAAATAAATTATGTATAAATTGAGATTAATTGGTGTCATTATGGTAATAGTTAAATTGGCAAATAATTATATTTTTAAATAATACTTAAATGTACACATGTTTTTATATGTCATATAATTTTGTAAACTAATTTTATTATTTTTTTAATGGGTGTGTGGTATATTGTGTTTTCTTTTAAATACATTATTTTGTAATTTTATATATATATATATATATATATATATATATATATATATATATATATATATATATATATACATATATATATATATTTTAATTATATGTGAGAAAATAAAGTATTTATTCTAAGATGTTTTTGAGTTCATGGGTCAGGTTTAGGTGTAGTTATTTTTCATTTTGTTTTAATGAGTAACTACATTATCTGAATTTACTGCATATTAGTCCCCAAAATTATCCCTCCACCCCCACATATATAGGTTCTCTCCAATGTTTGTAGAACTGGAGTAAGAATGATAAATCAGTCCCCTACTTCCCCACAATATGCACTTTCCCCAATGTTTGTTAGACTGGACTCCCACTCAAGGTATGCCCTTTTCCAGTGTTCTTTAAACTCAAGCTAGAATAGTAAATATGATTACCCACAATGAATACACTTGCCTCAAAGCATGTTGTTCAAATAGAATCAGAATGTTAAGCTGAAAGCTCATCATTTTTACACTGTACCCAATGTTTGTTAGGCTTGTGTTACAATAGTAAATATAACCACCCCTGCTATATGGACTTTCTGCGAATACTTTTTCTAGACAGGAGTTAAAATAGTAAATCTGACCCTCCTATTTTTTCACTTTACTGAAATTTTGTTAGACTGGAATAAGCATTGTAAGTTTTACTCCTTCAGTGTATGCACTTTCATCAATATCCGTATGATTAGAGTTAGAAAAATAAATCTAATCCCCCACTCTCAAGTATTACACTTTCTCATATGTTTATTAAACTGGAGTTAGAATATTAAATCTGAACCCACCCCAAAATACATGCACCTTCCCCAATGTTTGTTGGAGTGGAATTACAATATTAAATCTGTCCTGTTAGACTTGACCCTTTCTGCAGGGTCATCCCCAAACTTTTTTCATTTGTCCTCCTGTTTTCTGAACCTGGTTTTGTTGGCCTTCATGACTCTGTGCACTTTACCACTGCTAACCAGTGCTACAGTGCTCGTGCTCTCTACTTTAACATGGTAGTATTGCCTGAAACCCAATTGGCCTATTTAACTTACTTGTCAGTCCCTAGTAAAGCGGTACTACCTGTGCCAGGGCCTGTAAATTAAATGCTACTAGTGGGCAATAAGCACTGACTGTGTGTGAGTTAACACTTTAAACATGCCTGATGCCTACGCTGCAGCCTGTAGGTGCAGTTTGTAAACTGTCATTTGAACAGGAAACATAAACTTTTTGCCAGGCCCAAACCTTCCTTTTAAATACATATTTGTCACTCCTAAGGTAGGCCCTGAAAAGCCCGAAGCGCAGGGTTCAGTGTATTTAAAAAGTAAAGCGTGTACATTTAAATGTTACATGTCTTGGTAATGAAAAAAACACTAAATTTGTGTTTCACTACTGGAAGGCCACCTCTCCGATAGGATAACATAAAGTTACCTTACTACATTTAGGAATCTGTAACTTCCAGTTAGGGACAAGTTTGGTGTCTAAAATTTGTCCTTAAAAGCCCTATCTAATGGCAATGTTGGATTTGTAATCACAGTTTTGGAAATCCTTCTTTTAGAAAGTTGTCATTCACTTGTCCTAACCATTTGGCACCTGCAGCCTGATCCTGGGTCACATGTCTAGGTGTGGCTGATAGGTGGTCTGTTTGTGTTGCTCCCAGGCAGTGAGACAAAGCCTCAAGGACATAACAGGCTTCCAGCAACCATGAACCTAGCACTTGGACTCTGCCATCTGTGAGTCCTGCCCTCCCAAATGATTCCAGCCCCACCCTGGACCCTTGGAAATAGTGCATCTGCACCTTTGCCGCTCAATGCATCGAACTCGGAGCTGATGCATCACCTCTGCATCACCCATCACAGCCCAATGGAACCACTGCTGCATGATGCATCTCCACACAAGGACATTGCTTCACACTTCACAGCTCCCCGGAACCGCCACTGAGCAATGCAACTCCTCGCCCGACCTCGGATCACCTCTGCTGCTCGATGTATCCTCAATACAGAACTCTGCACCTCTTTGCAACCAGGACTAAAGGTATTCTTGTTCAGCAGGCCTAACAGCGTATCTGCTCTCTGTCACAGTCAGCATGAACTTGTGTCTTTGTCCCAGTCCGATGCGGTCAAATGACCACATTTGACGCTTTGTGCTATTTGGTGATATTTTCACTTTTAATTTAGAATTGCATATCTCTAATTCTGCTGATGGGATTTTTGTCATTCTGGGCTTGACTTCTTTATTCATATTTACTCTAGTTTGTTTCTATACTGGTTTGGGGTTTGCCTTCTGTTGTGTTTTCACTTCATTACTGTTGGAAGTGCTGCATAAATAATTTATACATTGCCTCTAAGTTAAGCCTCACTGCTCTGTAAAAGCTACCAGAGGGTTGAGTGCAGGTTAATTTAGGGTTTGGTTCGGAAATCACCCTGACAAGTCTTGTGGTTTCTGCTTGAGTAAGATTTCACCCTAATCAACCAGCAACCCAATTTCTTTCATGTACCAGCTTGATGCATGCAATTTTCTTCATTTTTGTTGGTCTAGGATTAGAATGGTAAATCTCATAGACCAATGTATAATTTCTCCCGTGTAAATTAGATTGTACTTAGAATAGTAAATCTGAACAATGTATGTATTTTCCTACTGTTTGTAGTATTGTAGTTATAGTACTTTGATTGTTTATTTGTTTGTTTTATAAATGTTTAGGATTGTGTTTAGTTATTTTTTTCTTGTCTCATATTGTATTTTTATAATACTTTAAGTGTATTGCAATTCAAAATATACACACAGAATAATTCTATTTGCTCTAATTATTTCAATTTTGCTTTGTTTGTTAAAATTATTTTATAGTTTTCGGTTTTGTGTTTCAGTGTTTTGTAAATATTAGCTTCAGTAAAATATTTTTAACATTACAATATATAATATATTATACAAATGTATATATATGTATATATACACAAACAAACATATATATATACATGTTTTCATTGCTTTAAAAGCTTATCAATATTTATATATCTATATTATCTTTTAGATTTAATATAAATTATCCATACCATTTATTTTATTTACGAATTATGTTTTTGAACATAAGCAATGTTTTTGGCATTTATAATTTAATCTTATGTTATGTTATGTTATGTTATGTTATGTTATGATTATAGGTTATGACTCACCTGGGAGGGTATTCTAGCCCTAACACAAGATCTGTGTAGGCCTAACCAGGACTGGGGCAGGTGATGAGATATCAACTCTAATGTGAGAAAATAGGGCATGCTAGTTTTATATATAGAGTATAAGCACGCCGGCTGTTTTGGACGTCCTAAGGTTAGTCATTGAACCACCCAAGGTATGGTAAAGAGACAGAGGGAACAAAGTCACTGTAAAATGATTGGATCCTAAGGCCATTGTTTCCAGTTAAACAAGTACTGCTGGGAACCAAAGGTCTATATAGGTTGGCCAGTTTGTACAAGCACATGAGTAAAGCTCCCTTCCTGGTCTTGGAGACACAAGTTCAAGGTCAGAGTGAAATGTGAATTTGACTATTTTGACGTTTTAAAGGAATTATGATAAATTGTCAATATCAGCACTGCCAGGACCATGCTTATTATGGTAGCTACATGACGCTCTGTGTTACAGACCAAATGCCACAGAGAGCCCAGTAGGGATGTGAAAGCAAATAATATCGCCTGACTACTCCTTCAGTTCCAGTCGAAATGAACATACAGAGCATGCAAGGGTCTGTGTCTGTCCAACGCAGACTCGGATATAAGGTCAGGCAAAATGTTTCCTTTCCCTTCCACCTACCTCAATCAAAGACCAATTTCTACCAGGCCGTGTCAGACTTAAGCTATGCCAAACTCTTCTAAACAAATCTTCCTTTTCCCTCACTGGATGTAATATTCTGATCATTCTTTGAACCCCCCCTGCACTTCAAGGTCAGCCAATGTTATTAGTAAGCCCTATAGTGAATACTAGAGGGTGGTGCCAGGCACAATGTTCTTAATGGGATTGTACTTGGAGGATGTCAAACATACATGCGATTGCTGAGACGGAAGGCCCTGAGATGTTTGCAGTTCTTTTCTTTAAAACAGCTTTTGGTAGTGGGAATCTGTCTTTGAAAGATGGCTGTCAATCCTTAAGAGGCCAGAACTTTGAAATTAGGGAGTCTTCATCAATGCATTTGGAACATCGTTCTTAGGCAAGAGGGATGAACATTGAAGGAAGCAATTAGGAAACTCATTTTAGGTGAGTTACAGGGGCCTACCCAGAGGCAAGATTAAACTCACTAGGCCATTACGTTTTTCTTAAGTCATAAAGGTAGCAAAGTGGTAAAAGTAACTCTGGCAACATATAGAATAAGCATCCAGGTTTATTGATGATTCTTAACTTTTACTACTTTGTTAAATGCTGCATATATAAACATAGGTGCATTTTTGTAACAGAGGGCTAGTAATAAATTGGATTTTGAAACTACACAGTTTAAAGTGCAGCATCATGTGTAGCTCTTCATCTCATGTTAATTTTGATAAATAAGGATAATGAGCAGCTCCTATTGCATTTAAGCATTCATTACACAGCTAAGTCTCAATTTCACAATGCATTCATGCATTCCTTACATGATTTTGTAAAATGATGCATGCCACTAGATTTTCTGTAAGCAAGTCAACCATACACCAGGTCGAGATATTAATTTCTTAGGATTTCCTGAACTTTAGGAACCTATTTTGAAGTCTGAAGTTGATAAGTACACAGTTACACAGGCAGGAGCCCTGAATATCTAAGGATGCTTTGCCTAATTTCTTCATGCAAGTTTTCCAATGTAACAGTACATTTTGACTGGCAGAACTTGGGCTCCTGAAATCAGGAGCAGCTTGCGGTGGTAACAGGGGGAAGGGTGGCATGCACGGAGGAGGGAAGGGGGGTTTGAAATTATTTAAAAAATAAACGTACCTTTATCGTTGCCGTCGCCTCTGCCACCATCACCACCATACTGCTCCTCTAATGCCGGAAGGCTGCAGGCACAGATTCAAAGCCTGCCCTGTGACCAATCCTGACACTGCTCAGAGCAGCATCAGGATTGGCTTAGAGCACCCAGCCAGGGCGCTTTCAGGTCAACTGGGAGCCCGTGTATGGTCTCTCCAGCCAGGCAACTGTGTTGCTGGGCTGGAGGGAGCCTGCTGCCATGTGTGTTTGGCCGGCCTGAGCCAGCCAGCCAAACATACATCTGCAGTCAGGGGGAGTGCTGTGCACTCCCCCTCAGTGCTCGTAACAGCAATGGCCCCGCCCCTTTTACTGAAAACGATAATAAACATAGTTTCTTATCGTCTTTTAGTAAAAGGTTTGCAGCAGCTGCTGCTGGCGGGCGGGGGACGACGCTCCTCCGTCCTAGCGGAGGAATCACGCCTGCTCCTGATTGAAGGTGAGTGAACAATGTGACGAACTACAGTGTAAGGCTTGTGGATGAAATATAGGGTTTTGAAACTAGTTTGTGCTTTAGCATAAAGTCAATGGACAGATTTTACTACTGGTGTAGAAGTAGGAGTATGTAGTGTGGTAGGATGTGAGCAGTCTGGTTCTGGAATTGTTGAAGTGATCTAACTTGGAGTCATATGAACAGGGTATCACAGAAATCCAAGCAAGACATAAACACAGCAAGGATTAGGGATTTTTTCTGGGACAACAGGATGAAAGATAAGTGGTGGAATGCTGCTTTGGATACAGTATTGGTTTAGGAGTTGAAGGTGATAGCACTGTGAAATTGCACTCCAAGAATACAAACCTTTTCCACTTGGATATGAGGTATACAGAAGAGTGGCAGTGGAGCTGGGATTGACAGATCACAAAAATAAAATTTCAGCTTTTTCACCACTTAAATATTTACAAAAAATGATGTCTTATGACTAAGCAATGAGGCACAAAACTTAGGGTGCTAGAATGTTCTTTAAGCTTGAGGTGAAACTAGGTAACATTGCAAGGCAAAATGACCACTCACTTGCATAGTTTTGAATTTGGTATTCCAATTACAATAATAGGTCGAGTTGACATTTCAACACTGAGGCCTGACATGCAGTAAAGCATTGCTGACTCTCAGCCAGTGTGCTAGATTCTGCCCACCTGTGACTGATAAAAGGTTTCCACCTGGTTGAGAAATGGCATTTGTCATTGTCTGCAACCTGTGTTCTTTCTGTGTACTTCAGCAGGTGACATAAAAAGTCTAATATACCAAAATAGTTACCATGTTCTTAGGTAAAGGCACATGCTACAAGTTAAGCGCTCCCTAAAGGTTCCAAGAAGCAGAGATCCAAGTTCACATGAATCTACACACTGTATTTTTGTCCAGGTATCCATATATCTGTAGTGGCATACAAATCATACAATGCAATATGATACATAAATAGACTTGGGAATGACTGAATATCAACAGAGATGCTCACTTCTGAGTGGACTGAGGCGCCGATCATGAGATTTAAACACAACAAATGTAGTTAGAAAATTCAAGATTGTTGAAAGTCATTCTAGTGACACTTTCAGGCTGTATATGCCATATCTCCCCGAATCGCCCCATAAGGCATATTTGTAGGTGAAGAGGGAAGTCACAAAGAAATCATGAATAAAATACCCTATGCCTTATTTACGCTTTAACCATTTACTACTTCCCCATAGCTCCCCATTCAGCACCAAGGAAAAGTGGTTATTTTAACATATTTCCCCATGTCCTCATTGCATGACACCAGACAATAGTTCTGCTTTGTGCATGGATTTCCGTCCACTGTGACCTTGAGTTGCAGAGTCAGGGGAGGCAGAAAAGGCAAAAGTGAAGCATTTCTGGAGGACATGGCAAGACTGTGGTAACTCAGGAGATCAATGGCTACAGGAGCAGTGGAAGGTAACCTCCCATAGATGTGACATCACACTAGTGGAAAAATATTTTACACTACAGGGAGTGCAGAATTATTAGGCAAGTTGTATTTTTGAGGATTAATTTTATTATTGAACAACAACCATGTTCTCAATGAACCCAAAAAACTCATTAATATCAAAGCTGAATATTTTTGGAAGTAGTTTTTAGTTTGTTTTTAATTTTAGCTATGTTAGGGGGATATCTGTGTGTGCAGGTGACTATTACTGTGCATAATTATTAGGCAACTTAACAAAAAACAAATATATACCCATTTCAATTATTTATCATTACCAGTGAAACCAATATAACATCTCAACATTCACAAATATACATTTCTGACATTCAAAAACAAAACAAAAACAAATCAGTGACCAATATAGCCACCTTTCTTTGCAAGGACACTCAAAAGCCTGCCATCCATGGATTCTGTCAGTGTTTTGATCTGTTCACCATCAACATTGCGTGCAGCAGCAACCACAGCCTCCCAGACACTGTTCAGAGAGGTGTACTGTTTTCCCTCCTTGTAAATCTCACATTTGATGATGGACCACAGGTTCTCAATGGGGTTCAGATCAGGTGAACAAGGAGGCCATGTCATTAGATTTCCTTCTTTTATACCCTTTCTTGCCAGCCACACTGTGGAGTACTTGGACGCGTGTGATGGAGCATTGTCCTGCATGAAAATCATGTTTTTCTTGAAGGATGCAGACTTCTTCCTGTACCACTGCTTGAAGAAGGTGTCTTCCAGGAACTGGCAGTAGGACTGGGAGTTGAGCTTGACTCCATCATCAACCCGAAAAGGCCCCACAAGCTCATCTTTGATGATACCAGCCCAAACCAGTACTCCACCTCCACCTTGCTGGCGTCTGAGTCGGACTGGAGCTCTCTGCCCTTTACCAATCCAGCCACGGGCCCATCCATCTGGCCCATCAAGACTCACTCTCATTTCATCAGTCCATAAAACCTTAGAAAAATCAGTCTTGAGATATTTCTTGGCCCAGTCTTGACGTTTCAGCTTGTGTGTCTTGTTCAGTGGTGGTCGTCTTTCAGCCTTTCTTACCTTGGCCATGTCTCTGAGTATTGCACACCTTGTGCTTTTGGGCACTCCAGTGATGTTGCAGCTCTGAAATATGGCCAAACTGGTGGCAAGTGGCATCGTGGCAGCTGCACGCTTGACTTTTCTCAGTTCATGGGCAGTTATTTTGCGCCTTGGTTTTTCCACACGCTTCTTGCGACCCTGTTGACTATTTTGAAAGAAACGCTTGATTGTTCGATGATCACGCTTCAGAAGCTTTGCAATTTTAAGAGTGCTGCATCCCTCTGCAAGATATCTCACTATTTTTGACTTTTCTGAGCCTGTCAAGTCCTTCTTTTGACCCATTTTGCCAAAGGAAAGGAAGTTGCCTAATAATTATGCACACCTGATATAGGGTGTTGATGTCATTAGACCACACCCCTTCTCATTACAGAGATGCACATCACCTAATATGCTTAATTGGTAGTAGGCTTTCGAGCCTATACAGCTTGGAGTAAGACAATATGCATAAAGAGGATGATGTGGTCAAAATACTAATTTGCCTAATAATTCTGCACTCCCTGTAGTTTGGTGTAACATGAGTGAAAAATGATCTTCGGATTCCAAATCTTCATTCAGCACTGACATATCAGGGTGATAAAAATATTAGCGTACATGCAACGCAGTTTATAACAATGCAATACAGCAGAGAGCACTTAGACCAGGACACTGGCAATATAGGAAACAAAAGGCAAGTACATTCAGAGCTGTAGAAATCCTACAGACACCCAGGACATATTGTTTGGGGTCAAGGACAACAAGGTTTCATGTTCATTTTGTCCTGAGAGCAGGTAGACCCAACCCCTGCAGCACAAAATCTTTGGCTGTTAGTTTGCAGTACCACATTTTGGAGCAGAGAAGGGAATTGTCTGCAGTTGAAGTAATATTTGCATACATATGTTAATGCTGTTCGAACTTGTATTCATGGTTCACTAATGCAAAGCCTTTAACATTAGGATGAGTGCTCTAAATAAATGTATGCTCGGACTGAACTACCGACTCTGGTTCCCGTAAAAAAACATGTGTATACGTTTGCAAAGTTTAATTTTAGGAGCCTACATATAATGCTCCCAAAATATGCCCTGATTAGGTACAAATTTTTGCAGAAGATTGAAAGCAAGAGTTATGATCATTGGCTTTCAAAATATAATGCTAAAAAAATGCAACTAGAATAAAAAACGTTTTACTAAATTACTGTAAAATGTTTGGGTACTGTTTCTTTGAATCATCATTTAGTAACATATATTGATGCATTCTAGTATTTAAAACAATACTCATAATGTAAAATCAAACTAACCAATTTCAACAAGACTGTGGAAAATGTGAAAATAAACAAGCATTGGCAAAGCCAACAAAGCCGACATTAGTTTTTTAGTTTTTGTCAATGCGTGTCTCGTTTTGACATGGCTTTGGTGAACCTTTATTGTTGTGGGAGCTGACGGGCCCTACCATTGAAAAAAACATTGGCAAAAAGCAGAAATATTTTTGGTCTAAAAAAATACACATTGCCACAGTAGTTCCAGGCACTTAACAAAATTACTTTGTGTTCCAATTTGTTCCTTGTGAAAAAGCAGATTGCTATCACTCCCAGTGAAGCGAGCCAACACCTGGATAGAGAGATGGAATTTTAATAAAAATACAAAGGGCCTTGGTTAGCGCCAAACCTAATTAGTGGCCCAATTCCTACAGAAAGTCACAAAAGTGCACCCAAGGTAGATGTCTTTGCATTAGTGCAGATTTACGTATTTCATGAATTCAGAAGAATTTGCAAAAGTAGACCAGGAAATTATACTCCTAAAAATATTTGTGAACTGTATTTTAGCACAAGCAAATATGCACGTGTAGATTTGCTCATGCCAAATTCTGTTCACTTTCCCCGCCAACCACTTTTTTCCCAACCCTGGAATAAGTTTTACTTCTGCCCTCAGGAGTAAATTTCTAACCTTTCTTAGTATGGGGGAAGATTTGAGAAAAGTTAGTAAAACCCCTTAAAATATGCAAGTTAGTAGGTTTTGCACAGAGGGCATTCCAACCATGGAACTATTGCTTACTATTGTTTACTGCTACCTCCAGCTGAAGTATGTAGATCTGTGGAAAGGTGACAAAATAAGGACATTTCTAGTATTCAAGCCCTTCTATAGTATTAGCCCTCGCATAATCAGGGAAGCTATTATCAGAGATACTGTATAATGAGATTGCTGCCATCATTTGTTGCAGCACTACATGACACCAAAAGGACAAGTAGATTTTTTTTATTGGACAAGTATGTTTATGAAGAAGAGTGTCACATGGACAAGTTGTTATTTTACTAAATTCCACAACACCGAAATTGTAATAGATTTCAGAACTACTTCAGAAGGTGAGGCGTACCAATGAGAGCTTTTGTTTTACTTTAATTCACTTTGGAAAAATCATGTCTTTCCTACTGTGCACCACATTTAAGGTAACAATAAATCCCACAATAACCGGGGCAGCCACATCATAATGTCTTTGTTGTTTATGTGACTATGAATATCCAACCAACTAACTATAGAGTTGAAAAGACCATTTTCAACAGCGTGGCAAACACACTCCTTTGGTGCAGGGCTGTGCAGTAATAATGTGTTCATTAACGTGCCTGAGCTCCGTTTGAAGCTTTTGCGCCCCACAGTTTCCTGCACACAAGAGACGACTGAAGTCATTAACTTCTCAGACTTATTCATTTCTAATGTGGTTAGAAAGTATTTTCACATATAAACCGAAAGCTCTTTCTCGCTGACCATAAATCTTGTTTTGATGTTTGCGGCTTTCCATAAACAATTTCTGCCTCACTCATCACTAGTCTTGTTTTTGCTTTATATTCTGGCATATAAATTTACAAGGACCAGGTCAATCTGACCTTTTCTTTGTCCTGATTTTGTGAAGTTTTCCAACCATGTATCTCGACAAATTAGTTACCTATTTACCTGCTTTTATCTATTTGAACGCCATTTTTCCTGGGTTGCAACAAGAAGAAGGTAGGTTTGAGCCAGCAGGAACCAATCATAATTTGGAAGTTATCCATGATAGTAACCCTTCACTTCACCCTCAGGGGCCTATTCTATTGATATGTTAAAATGCTGATTACATTAGAGCATTCTGATCACAGGAGGCATCTGTCCCTATGTTTATACACTGCATCTATGAAAGCAGGAAAAAAGTTAAGCTGTCCTTTGCGCTCGGGTTGCCTGTCTCACAGCTTTGTTCACTGATGTGCTTAGACAAACCTAGCATTCTGACATTGTATATATAATGTGCCTGGCAACGAGCAACGGCTCAGCTGAATCAGGGCGCAATACAGACTTGAGATGGTCATTGGCCATGAAGTTTGTACATCCCGCTCCAATTTTCTATTTTACAGATGACACAAACAAGCACAGATTTTAGGTTGTGTGCCAATAGTGAGATGAGACTGAATATTATAATTATTAGAATATGTGGAAAATAAATACTGCAATGATTCCTAGGTAAATAAGCATGCCAAATGAAAGTTCAGATGAACGATTTTCATCAACTATAAATTCAAAAATGGCTCTTAGAAGCACAGGAAAAAACAATAGTGTGTGAGGAAAGCGGTTCACTTTTGGCTATTGGGCGCATCTATACTGCTATTGGGTACTCAGTCACCACTTTTGATGCTTCTGAATACTTGGCAATGACAGTCGAGGAAGTCAACAATGCAATGGATTGGATTCTGCTGAATAAAGCTTCTGGTTTAGACAAAATCCCTGGGTACCTTTGTAAGTCTGAAAAGGTTATTTATATCTTGCTTTGTTTTTCAATTCCATAATGAGTGGTGACCCCATGCCTTCTTCTTAGGCTGGGGCTAAGATTATAACAGTTATTATAAGGGGGTCAAGGGATCTTCTGTCACATTACATGCCCATCAGCCTCATTGACAGCACATAGAATTATACTTGAGAGGCTACAGGACTGTGTGACAGATGTGAATTCACTGACCCCATTGCAAGTCATGTTTAGGGACGACATCAGCTCATATACCAGGTGTTTCACCTCCAGCTGATTCTTTGGAAACAAGTACCCTTTGGGGAAGGGCAAATTTATGTGGTCTTCGTGGATCTCCGGTCAACTTTTGACCTTGTACCTAGGGCTTCCCTCTGGTGGGTCCTGGGAGATTTGGGTGTCCTGAAATACCTCCTGGATATCATCATCAGGTTAAACTCTAACAATTTTGCAATAGTTAGATATGGTCCCCAGGGCGCACTAACACCAGCCATACCAATTATGAGTATTGTGAGGCAAGGGTGTGGGCTTGCTCCCATACTCTTTCTTTTGTACATCAATGATTTAGTATCACAGCTTGGGTTGTGTGAAAATGATGCCCCATAACTCGCCACTAGGAAGGTCCCAGCCCCTGTTTGCAGATGATACACTTTTAATTTCTAAATCTCCAATTGAGATCCAGAAGCTGTTAGATCAAGTCGGAATTTTCTGCAATTGGAGAGGCCTGCCCATCTGCTAGCTCCCCTCCATCTCTTAATGGTGTCCCATTGGATAGAGTTTACATATTTGAATATGTAAGGATCAGAAACACTGAATAGTGTGACCACTTACCACACATACACAAGTATAGACTCAAGATGGAGCAAAACATAGGGGGTATTATAAGGTCTCATCATGGTTCTTTTCACCCAATATCCCCCTATCCAAATCTATAACCTTTAGAAACTAGGAGCTACTCTCTATGGTGGAGAACTGTGGATAACGTGGACTCTGGGAGCTTGGAAAAGTTAGAAAACAGATTCTTCCATCTCCTCACCAGTGTTACGACCAGCACCCCCTTAATTCCCTTGCAGCTTGATGTGGGTCTCAGACCGCTGTCCAAAAAAGTGGGCATTAGACAAATACTGTATTGGCTCAGGATCGAGGCTTCCCAAGCACTGACACCATGTCGACAAAACCTGGAAGATTTTTTGAGGCTGTCCGGGGCCTCCAGAATTCCATAGATAAGATATGTTCATTGCCAGTTGAGTGAGATAGGTTGTAAGAACCTATGGCGTACTCCCAAGGAAGCTCTAGGATTGTCAAAAAAACGCTTAAGTGCCTATATTGGCAATCTGTTGATAACTTAACATTGGGCTCTTCTAGTATGGGCTTCCTCTCCCTTACCACTGCTTTCCTATATCACAGAAATAGCTATTTTGCAGAGGGTTATACTGATGAGATCGACCCCCCCAAGCCAAAGTTCTTGACATGAAATTTCAGTTTGGGATCCTGCCTCTATGGTCAGTCACAGCCAAATGGTTGCATGTTTCCATTTTATCAGACAGGAACTGTCCGTTTTGTCCCAAGCTATCTGAAACCATTGTCCATGTTCTAATCTTTTGTCCGTTTTATGATGAGTTTTGAATGGATTTTACCACTTGGTCGCAGGTTGGACTTCAGAAACTGTGGCATGCAATCCATGAACTTAGAAGTGATGTAAAACCTTCTATTGTTTTTGTGGTCTCTCGTTTTTTTACTGAATATGTGCAAACTCAGGAACAAAATGCTAGCCTTCTCATAGCTATATCGTTGAGTATATAAAAGCCCTCATTCTACTTAGGCCTCATCACTGCAGGATTATGACAACGGGTGCAGGGTCTTTTCGGCTTCTATATTTCTTTTATGCATTTTTAATGGTTCAGGGATGGGTTGTTCTTAAGGTTATTTATTTGTCATTTTATTTGTGGTTCATATCTTTCATGATCATGCCTGATCTTAAGATGAGAACTTACGCATTTTAGCTTTATGCGACTCTTTTGCATGTACATCATGAACTGCACAGACTACAATGCACTTTTAAATCGTTAATTGAATGGTTTTTATCAGGTATGTTTTAATTTGTTGATTACTAGTAGTGTATTTATATGTTGTGTGTTTTTTATGGATGTTTATTTTAAATAATGATGTTTGATGACGATGAAAAAAATACGGATGTTTGAAAGGCTAATATATTACTATGAATGATTACCTAAAAAAATACTCTACAGCCGAATGTTTAAAGTATGGAGATTAGACCTTCTGGTTTAGTTTACTGTGCTTCATCTTCCGTACTATGTTTACCTATTCTCTTCGTCTCACGTTGTGACAGTGTGCTGATTGATAATTCGAAACTGCCACAATTCAGTCACTGAAAAGCTACATTATGAGCGCCTGAAAATTCGCTGCATAACTCGGCACGCGCTCCATTTCTGTCTGAAGCCTCCCCGTAGACCTTCAACGACTGCAGAAACTAAAATGTCAGTAAAAAAATTGCATTAGATATTTGCTCAACTGAGAACGATATGAAAACCAATAAACTGAGGAAACAGTTGATTTGTAAACACTGTGGACACTTGAGCCTCTGTACAATTTCTGGCACCGCAAATTGCATGCACCATTCCAGAAATTGAGCTTGATTGAATTGAAGCAAAAAAATGCCTTCTAGTGAGGTGCAAGAATAGAAGCACCAAGCACAGACTACGAGAAATGTGCTTCTGTAAACTGAGAGTGGGATGATCGGAATGATCAACACTTTTCCAAGATGAATATCTTGATTTGTTTTTGCAGTCAGTGTTGAAGTGGCTGTCTTATGCATGCAAAATGAATCAACTCTCTGCGCTACAATCTAATTTACATTGGAAACCACCCATTACATGCCACTAAGACGAGCACTCCGAATACCAAGACCGTGAAGGTCGAAACGCGTAGGTGGTGGGATGTTTCGTTATTGAAAATAAAAGTGGATTCATCACAATCCTGTGAGTGCGGCATTTTTAACCTAAATGTTAAACTGGTATAATGATTTACGGGAATAGGTCCTTCCCGGATGCCGGAACCGACGAGTAGAGCGCGCCTCCTTTTGTGGTTCTAGCTATATATTCACTTCAAAAACCAAAGGCCACAGGGAGTTATAGTTAGGCTCACATGTTAAATGTACAAAACCATAGAAATGTACCTGTTATAGTTAGGGTTATCTCAAGTAATTATGACTTGTGCCCTAAGGTAACTATAACTTGCGCCTGTGCCCTGCCCAGTTTTTTCAACTAAATGTTTACTGCAAATATTACAGTAATATTATCAATGATGTTATCAAAGTTGTCATGAGTGCCCTAATTTGTGGGGTAATTAGCAGTGCATGGTGAGGACGCAAGTTATAGTTACCTTAGGGCACAAGTATGGTTTGTACATTTAAAATGTAGGCCTAACTATAACATCCCTGTAACCTTTGGTTTTTAAGTGAATTGCTATGGTTTTTTAATTCTATTTCCTAACTATAGTGCCCTTCTAACCTCTGTTTTTTTCAGTGAATGTTTATGTTTTTTTTTTCATTACTACACATTAATCAACCGCTTGTGGCCAGGCCCTGAGACCAACCCCCTAAAAGCACCCAACATTGCACTGAGCATGGCCTTCGTCAATGTGTGGCAGGGGTTGTCTGCAAGGCCTGGCCGGTAGCCCTGGGAGGTGGTGGTCCAATGGGCATCCCTCACAGAATTAAAATATTTTGCTCCAGGGAGGTGAAGGTCCCCCAATGTGTGAAGGGGCCGCACCGCCCCTCTGCACAATTTTCAGCATCGCCAGGGGGAGGTGGCTGTCCCCGGGGCTGCGGGGGGGAAGACGGCCCCCCCATGTTACTTTATAAGAATGCCCTCAGGACTGGGCTCACCTGGGGAAATTAAAAAAAACGGAAGCCCGTGCTTTGTTTTCTATTTAAAAAAAAGAATTGACAGATCTGCGGATACACCATGACCACCGCCGATAATTTACAAAAAATGCTTTTTAATCCTGGGACCCCACCACCAGAGCTAAGGGTACATGACTGCCAACACCTCCTTGCTAAAGTGCTGACAGCCAATCAGAACTGAGCACGAGATCAGGAAGGGGTTGCGAATCCTTTGTGTCCCTACATATACACATTTGGATTTCCTTTTTTTTTCTCAATAACCATTGAACGTATTTACACCAAATAACAAAAAGGGCTCTTTCTGGATCGAGAACTTCCTAACTGCCAAATTTGGTGTTATTCCGTCCAGCGGTTTTGGCGCTGTTCAATTTTTCCTATTGGAATTAACATTGGAAACGCTCTAAATTTCACCCTCCCTTTCATCTCGGCCCCGCTTCATGGATCACCCCGAAACTTTTCAGACAGCAGCTCATGTGACTGTCGAATTTTTTTGGAAATTTTCCTGAAGATTCGTCAAGCAGCGCCAAAGGTATAGGCAAGCAAAAAACACCTTTTTCCGCAGAAACTAAGTCCTAACTATAACTATCTAGCAGCAATTGCCATTAGGTAATTAGGTAATATATATATAAATAATATGTATGTGTGTGTATGTGTGTGTGTGTGTATATATATATATATATATATATATATGTCCCAAATAAACACTCTTCACATGAAAGAGATTCTCAGACACTCTTGGATGTCTTCGCTAATTCGCTAATTGCAGATTTAATATTTTAGATGGTTTACACCCAACACATTTTGGCCATAGCCTTGATCACGGTATGACCAAAATGTGTTGGGTGTATACCATCTGCAATATTAAATCAGCAATTGGTGAACACATCCAAGAGCGTCAAAGAATTTTTCCATGTGAGGAGAGTTTATTTGGGACATATTTGGGCTACTGGAACCCTTCTTGGAAAGCCGCAACAAAAAGCCTCCTTCCCAAACTCTGGGTGAAGGTTGGAAGTATATATATACATATATATATATATATATATATATATATATATATATATATATACACACTTAAAAAATCAACAAAGGTTATAGGGACATTATAGATAGTTTCTGAATTTACTCACACAAAACCGGAGCAATTCAGTGGTTATGGTTATAGTTATAGTTTTTTCAAGTAACTATAACTTTCGGCCTAAGGTAATTATAACTCTCGTCCCCGCCATGCACCATTTTTTTCCCCAGTAATTTAACTTCTAATGTTTCATTAATATTTTTATTGACGTTATCAAAGTTGTCATGAATGCTGTAATATCTGGTGTAATTAGTAGTGCATGGACAGGGCGCAAGTAACAGTTAGCTTTGGCTGCGAGTTATAGTTACCTGAAGTAACTCTAGATATAACTGCTGAATTTGTCTGGTTTTGTCTGAGTAAATTCAGAACCCAACTATAACTTCCCAGTAACCTTTGGTTTCTTAAGAGAATTTCTATGTTTTTTTAAATTCTATTTCCTAACTATAACGTCACTGTAACCTTTGTTTTCTTCAGTGAATTTCTGTGTTTTTTATGTCAAAGTAATTTTCATTTCTATATGTTATTCTAATCTCTACTGCACATGGCCTTTAGTAGTGCGCCGTGGGGGTTGGCCACAGCCAACCCCTTATAACCACCCAACCCCACACTGCGCACGGCTTTTGGCTACGCACAGCAGGAGTTGGCTGCAGGAAGACTGGAATCTCGCCTCATCCTTAGACTATGAACTAAGGCCCCATACTGTTTAAATAATAATGAGGAAATGTACATACATCTGTGAGGGGTGATTAAATTGGGGCTCCCCGAATAGTGACTCTTTCACAATATATGGATCCATATCTATAGAGATATATTACTGTAAATCTAGGGCTGTATTTAGTGAGAATGCTGGTTCAGTCTCTTTTACACAGAAGAAGCTATAGGGGAGGGGAGTATGCTCTCAGGAAAATAGGAATTCAATCTTGTCTATCCATGGTGGGTTCAAAATATGAATATATATATGATAAGGCCTTACATAAGAATATAATAGCACTGGGCTTAGGGTGGTATAACTGAATTTTTCTCTATGGTGGTTCATTTTACACATGACATACACAATAATATAATAGCACTAAGCTTCAATGGGAGCTATTGTGATAAAATATAACATAAATCCACGACACAAGACAGTGAGTAGGTCAGCATAATACAACATTCATATGTAATTGATACATGACATGGGCCTACAGAATAGTATAATAACATTGGGCCTAGGAATGCATAAACAAATATTTATCCACAATGGTCCATTAAACATATGACATGCACAATAATACAAAAGTGCTGAGCTTCAATGGGTGATAGTAGGAGATAACACAAACTCCACTGAGCTTCAATGGGTGATAGTAGACTATAACACGAAGTCCATGACACAAGATAATGAGTTGGTCAGCATGACGTAACATCCACACTCCGGAGCAGTGGAAATCAAACTAACTGGTAATAGGTGAAAGACACATGGCCTAGTAATGGGGTGGTACACATGGGTAGTATACACAAATGATGTCCTATTATGAGCGCTTGGTAACAAGTACTCTGAATAATGTAACTCGATTGAATGTTGAGCAATTGGATCAATTGGTATCCACAATCATGGTGAGCCACAGTAAGTACAATTGAGTAGCAGGAGAATCAAAATGAAATGAGAGATATATTCCCTCAGTGCAGAATTACCATGTGTTGTCAAGAAAGAATACAGTACATTAGCAACTTTAAATCTATCAAACAATAAAAGATTGCCCAGCATGGGTACATGCATTTGGAGAACAAATATAGCTCTCAGACTCTGTAGATAAATTAAATTAATATAATCCTATGAGCAATCAATGAAAGTTAAACAGGCCATAGGATGCCTCATGACACTATGAAAATGTTTTTCTTTTTTCTTCTTCAGTTCAATGTATTAGTTTTATTTGAATCACTACAGTTCCCACAATGCCTCATAATGGGCAGTGTGGATATATGTATATATAGCGAATGTAACATAGCAAGACACGTGAGCAAGTCTTGTTGTTGAAACACATTGGTTTGTGGCATTGTGTGCTGTCTGTTGTAATTAAATTGCAGTAATCTGAGCTCACTGGAGTGCGTAGTTTCTTTTGGATAAAGAAGTGTTATGGAGGCATGGTCCGGTTCCGACAACAGCACCGGTGATTTGTTATATATATATATATATATATATATATATATATATATATATATATAAGTATTTTTTCACTTACATTTATTTGCAAAAAATCTGAGAAATTCAGCAGTTATAGTTAGAGTTATTTCAAGTAACTATAACTCACCGCCTAAGGTAACTATAACTCGCACCCGCCATGCACCATTTTCATTTAAAAAAAATGGTCCTAAATATAACTACCTACTGGTGAAGGTATAGTCAGGACCAACTTTTCCCACAGGTGAAGTGTTTTTGTTTTGCTAATAACTTTGGCGCTGTCTGATGAATCTTCACAACATTTTCTGAAAAGAAGTGTGCTACTTTGCCTAGTTATGCATGGAAAGTTTCAGGGTGATTCGTCAAGCAGGGGCTGAGTAAAAGGGATTGTACCAAAACACTTCTTGCACTTTCTGTGTATATGTTTTTTTTGCATTCTTTAGACACAGCTACAGCCTGAACTGCTGAACGAAATAACACCAAATTTGGCATTAAGCTAGATTTTGGTCCACAAATTGTGCTTTTTGAGATTTGGTGAAAATCTGATCAGTAGATTCAGAGTATTTTAGGTTGAAAAATATAGATATATAGGTACATGGATCCGCCACGGATCCACCTGCAGTGGATCCGCATATCCAGGAGAAAAGCAATGCCCTGATTGGCTGACCGCAACCTGACAGAAAAGTTGTGGCTACTATTTTGTTTGTCTTATTGGCTAGGGGTGGGAGAAAAAGAGTGCAAAAAACACATAAGAGGTCAGTATACAAGTATCCTAACCCCATAGGACACATATCTCATAGGCAAAAATTGGGCAATATTTTTTTTGTCCAATCCCCAGATCTGCAGATCCACCGCAGGGCTCATCATGGCCCCCTGTGTAAATATGCAAAGGATCCACTGATCCAGAGATAAATGAAAAATAAACGTCCACTGCATCCAACATCATGCATCATACATGAGGTTTGCGATGAAGGCTGTGCGCGGCGCTGGTTATATTAACTTGTGTGCTAAAAAAACTTAGACATTCAATGAAAAAAAACAAAGGTTACAGGTTCTGAATTTACTTGCACAAAACAATAGAAATTCTGCAGTTATAGTTATGGTTAATTCAAGTAACTATAACTCACTCCCTAAGATAACTATAACTCACACCATCATCATGCACAGCTAATTACCCCACATATTACCTCCTATGGCATCATTGATATTATCACTGCAACATTTGCAATAAAATTAATGATGAGAAAACTGTGCATGGCAGGGGCACGAGTTATAGTTACTTGAGTTAACCATAACTATAACTGCAGAATTTCTATGGTTCTGTGAGCAAATTTAGAACCTAACTATAACGTCCCAATAAACATTATTTTTTTCAGTTTATATATTTATGTCTGTAATGGCATATGCATTGACTCAAGGGCCATATGAACTCCCAGACAAGGTTCTGTTGTTATCTAAGAGCCCATGAGGGGGCTGCAGT
This sequence comes from Pleurodeles waltl, assembly GCF_031143425.1. Lineage (NCBI taxonomy): Eukaryota > Metazoa > Chordata > Amphibia > Caudata > Salamandridae > Pleurodeles > Pleurodeles waltl. The sequence continues at coordinate 869,817,059 of NC_090442.1, read as the reverse complement.
GGGAGGGTTTGCATGATAAAAAGCATTTTGGGCAACACCATCATCTTGATTGCTGCCACACCGCCTAGCTAAGAGAGGCCACATCCTTTCCATCTAGTCATTCCCATACGTGTGTTGTTCAGCAGTGCTGAATAATTGCACTCAGCTGTAGCTGTTGGTGTAGGGTGGATTTGTAGGCCTAAGTATTTAACCCCTTACTTGGTCCATACAAATGGCAGAGCCTGTTGTAATTGTGAATCGGCTGTCTCCAGCACCGTAACATTTAGAACGGAGGACTTATTTAGATTGGAATCCCGCAACTATTCCAAATGCTATCAACCCCTCCAATCGCCAAGAGTGATTGTTGCAGTTGGGACACATAAAGCAGCACATCGTCTGCAGAGAGAGCGATTTTGTTAGCCTCTCCGCCAATTGGAATGCCATGTATGTATGGGTGCTGGAGCACACACTCCTCAAATGACTCCATGGATAAAGCAAATAGCAACGGTGACAGGGAGTAACCCCGTCGTGTGTCTCTAAAGATAGGGACTAGCTAAGACATGGAGTCATTGATGCTCACCATTGCTGGGGAGAATTGTAATTTCATAGGATCCATTGGCAAAACTGCGGTCCAAGACCATAGCGGTGTAGGATTGCGTGTAAGAATACCCAAAGCACTCAGTCGAAAGACTTCTCTTCGTCTAGAGACAGAAGCAGAGCTGGTCTCTTAGCATGCTGGGTTTTGTCCAAGATATGTCAGAACCTCTTAGTGTTGTACATGCATGTTCGGTCAGGGATAAATCCTGTTTGATCTAGGTCCACCAGACCCTGCATGTAGGGGCCTAGTCTACAAGCAAGAATCCTGTAAAGAGCTTAAAGTCAGTGTTTAACAGTGTAAGCAGTCAATAAGATGAACATAATTGGGGGTCTCTTCCGGGTTTGGGGATGACTATAATTGTGCCTAGTTGCATCACAGGGGTGAGGTTGCCAGAAGCCGCAAAGGCACTGTATAGTTGCACCAAAATAGGTGCTAAGAGGACCCCAAATGTTTTACAGAATACCGCTCCAAGACCAACTTGTCCAGTGGCTTTACCCAAAATGTATTCTCGAGCAAAAGTTACAAAAATATACCTAACCCACTAGGTTTGTGTTCAAAATGGATGGGTTAGAGGTAGAATCTCCAAGCAAAAACTATCATTAGCAAAGCCAGCATGTCAGTGTTAGAATGACCATTTTTGCAGGGTTATTCCCAAACTTTTCACTTATGACCTCCTGTTTTTGATTCTGTACTGCATTTAATTTTTGCTCTCTTTAGGGCTCTGGGCACTTTACCACTGCAGACCAGTGCTAAAGTGTAAGTGCTGTCTGTCTAATATGTATTGGTGGTTGGTTTATCCATGATTGGCATGTTTGATTTACCAGTAATTCCCTAGTATAGTGTACAAGGGGTGCCCAGGGCCTGCAAATCAAATGCTACTATTGGGCCTGCAGCACTGATTGTGCCACCCTCATGAGTAACCCTGCAAACATGTCTCAGGCCTGCCATTGCAGCATCTGCGTGTGCAGCTTTAAACTGCCATTTCGACCTGGCAAGTACATCTACTTGCCAGGCCTAAACCATCCCTTTTATTACATGTACATCACCCCTAGGTTAGGCCCGAGGCAGCCCCATGGGCAGGGTGCAGAGTATTTAAAAGGTAGAACATGTACTGTATGTTTTACATGTCCAGGTAGTGAAATACTGCTAAAATCAGTTTTCACTGTTTCAAGGAATATCTGTCCCTTCAGGTAACATGGGTATTGCTTTCTCTTTCAAGTGTAATTTCCTGTTGGGAGACTCTAGAGATGTGGAGTTTGGGGTTCTCTGAAATCACAGATTAAAAATACATCTTTGATGAAGTTGTTTTTTAAATTGTAAGTTTTAAAATGCCACTTTTAGAAAATGGGCCTTTTCTAGCTTCATTATTCTGTGCCTCTGCCTGTCTGTGGAATACACGTCTGGTTCAGTGTTGGACTTTTTGCCTTACACAGGGTCATCCCCAGTCTTTTTGCCTCCTTCCACCTGGTTTTTCTGACCCCTCACTGTTGGCTCTAGGACTCTGAGCACTTTATCACTGCTGACCAGTGCTAAAGTGCAGGTGCTCTCCCATCTAAAGTTGGTATGATTGGCTTATACCTAATTGGCATATTTAATTTACCTATAAGTCCCTTGTACAGTGGTATCTCTATACCCAGGGCCTGTAAATTAAATACTACTAGTGGGCTTGCAGCGCTGCTTGCGCCACCCACTGAAGTAGACTTTCAAACCTGTCTCAGGCCTGCTAGAGCAGGGCCTGTGTGCGCAGTTTTCTGCCACAGGGACCTGGCATCTAAATTTACTTGCCTGGGCCAGAACTCCCCTTTTACTACATGTAAGTCACCCCTAAGGTACGCCGTAGCTAGGCCTATGGGCAGGGTGCCATGTATGTAGAAAGGCAGGACATGTGCCATATTGCATGGCCTGTCCTAGTAGTGACAAACAGCCTAACTTGGTGTCTCACTGCTGTGAGTGCTGCCTTCTCATAGGATTGCATTAGAAATGCCCTGCCTTATGTGTAAGGGGTATTGTCTGATTTATGAGGGGTAGCGTAGGCGTGTTTGGTGTGGTTGTGATGGTGATAATAAATGCTGCTTACTGGTGTGGGTGTATTTTTTATTACTATCACAGAAATGCCACTTCTAGAAAGTGCGCATTTATCTGTGCTTATGTCTCTGGTGTTTTGCAGCTTGACTCCAATCCACGTCTGGGCAGAGTGACAGTTGGGGCTTTGTGCATACTTTTCAGACAGCCTGTACACAGGGAGGGTCGAGGTGTCACAGAGGTGAGAGAAGGGAGAGAAGGGGCACACCTGCATTTGTAAAGACTGTGCCCTGGCCTCACACAATAGGGTCGTTAACCCCCCACTGATGTTTGGAGCCTGTGCTGAAAGGAGAGAGGGGGGGTACTCCCAGAACCAGTTGTAACTGGCTGGAACCTCCGCTCCCTACCATTGTAAAACACTGTAAGAACTGACTATAAGTACAGGAGAATTTTCCCCACAATTTGGAGACTCTTGGAATCATCTTGGAACTGGACACCAAAGGCTGAAAGGACTCACCAGGAACCGCAATGGACTGCTGCTGCTGTGCTGACCTGTGACCTGCCTGGTCACGTCACTGTGAAGGACTTGCCACTTGCTGCCTTTCCCTTGTGCTGGCCTGTAGCTGGGCGCTCCACCTGAGGAGCTTGTCTTAAGATTCTGCTCCCCAGGGGCAGGGTGCTGTGGCCCCTGACCCCTGCTGATTGCAGCGCGCTTATGGAGCCTTGGGAGCTCGTAGGCTCCTTGCTGCATTGTGCCCCTTTAAATTAGATCACCGCAGCAGCCCGGGAAGCTGGAAGAACACTTGCGCACTGCATCGGGTGCAGGCGAGTGTCTGCTCGGGCCCCAGGAGGGGTCTGATCTTCTTGTGGCTTCACGGCAGGACCAGGGGAAGGCACGGGGAATGCCCCCTGGCCTCTGCATTAGAACCAGGATGCTCCTTTTCTGCTGTTAGGTAAAACGGGCATTATTGTGCTCCCCCAAGCTTGGTGGAAGGGCCAGTGGAGGCCCGGGGGGAGGGGCCTGTCATTAAACCGGAGGGGGTGCGTGGTGCCCCCCTCCTGCCCTAAGTTGTTTTTGCTGGCTTTGGCCCCCTCGTGAGGGCCGGTTGAGGCCCTGGGGGGCCCCCAGTAATCACAGTCCCCGGAGGGGCCTGTCCATAAAAGAGAGGAGGTGCATGTCGCCCTCCTCTGACCCCAGAGTGTAAGGGAGGCCCCCGTTTTGCGCATGGGAGCCCCGGGGGCCCCATTGTTCGCCTTCTAGGCACTGGAGGTGCCTTCATCCAACCAGGTACTGTTTAAAGGACCAATATAGTTGCAATCCAATCAAATATGTTTGATTCATATATTACCTACCTGCGTTTGATGTTTTTACATATGTGTATGCAAATGTTCCTTTTATGGACATGCTTGCTAATATGTTTTTCTAACTTGCCATATGTTTTCTAGTGTTCCTACTATGGGCATTTTATGATATTCTTATGACAAGTGCTGTGATGTAATACGTGTTTTCATGACTACTCCTTATGTTGCAGAATACTGAGTAACCTGTGTGTTATGTGTGACTACTGCTAGTTTGCAGAGTAACTAATGTGTAACGTTCTGACAACTGCTAAGGTAGCAGGATAGTACTGATATGTGATGTTTGGTCTGATAATTGCCTTGTGTACAATACAGTATATTTTCATATAATCTGGTGTTGTGTTTCCTTTGTGGTAGGGATATTGCGTCACGTGTGTTGTGTGTGTAGTGCAAACGCTTTACACATTGCCTCTGGGTTAAGCCTGACTGCTCGTGCCAAGCTACCAAGGGGGTGAGCAGGGGTTATCTTGGACGTGTAACTCCCTTGCCCTGACTAGAGTGGGTAAGTTCTGCCTGGCTGAGGTGCATACCCTAGCCAACCAGAAACCCCATTAATAACAGTCAGCATGACAGTTGGGCTGTTTGTGAATTCACTCTGGACAGTAACATAAAGGGAGCTGAGGAGTTCCCTGCATATCCTGATCGGTCTTCCTGAGCTAGAGTGGTGGGAGGAGCTGAAACTTGCACCTAAATAGGGCTGCGTCTGTCCTTACACAAAGCAGTTTCCAACCTACTGGAGAGTGTTTGGGACCAGGGCAGGAAAAGCAGGGTCTTGTGCACTACAAAGACTTTTCTTTGAAGTTCACCTTCTCTCAGGGTTAGAGTGACAGTTAGAGTAATGTTGTTTTGAGATAAAAAAAAGAAAAAAATATATACATGTATATATATTTATATATAAAAATATATCAAAACAACACTAGATGTGCTCACCTGAAATATCTATTTTTCTAGCTAATGAAATGTATATATAATTCCTGATTTTCTTGTTCTGAATGGAGGAACATACTCATAAGTGCATTCGCAAAACTCGTACACATGATTTTAAGTCTGCTCTCTCTTCTAATAAATAATCATAAGGATATTCTTAATGTTTGTAAGATACGTTACTTTGAGGATTCTTTATAATTCTCCTTCATTGCACTTGTACCAACCTTCAAATTGCATGCTCAATTATGTTAATGCATCTGAGTTGCAGGAAAATAAAATCACACATTTTAGGGTGCTAATGCTTTTTGTTCATAAAGTGCATCCAGTGTAATTTCATTAGGTGCCATTCAAGAAAGTATACACAAAATTCCATGTTTAACAACTAGCACTATATATAATTGCCTAATTAATTGTAAAGTCCATTTCATTATAGTGCATTTATGCTTGCAAAGTGCTGTCATCCCAAGAACCTGTTGTATTCCAGTACTTTTAGTCACATGAGTTGACTTACATGTTTGATTCTAGAATATCATTAGCCAAATGGTACATGTTATCCCAGATCCAGGTCCTCCTGCCAGCTCTCCTGCGACAAGTCTCCTGTCCAACTTGCTGCAGTCTGCTACCCTTTACTGCTTTTGTTTCCCTTGTTTGTGCCTCTTCCTTGCCCTTTTGCCCCATTCTGCTTGTTTCTTGTCTTTTTGCCACCTTCTGCTTGTTTCTTGCCCTTTTACCTTTTTCTGGTTGTTTCTTGCCCTTTTGCCTCTTTCTGCTCTTTTTTTCCCTCATTCTCATTCTGCTCCTTTCACTGCCTCACTTCTGCCTACTTCCAGACCACTTCCTGGCTTTTTCCTCCTCTCGCCACCCAGAGCCCCTCCCTCCCCCCAGGACCAATTTAATGGAGGCTGCAGCGAGGCCATCAGCAGCTGTGCATAGCAAACATGCCGCTGGCACACCAAAAGTGCACCAAAGACAGGCCCATCGAAGCCCATTTAAGCCTGGACCAAGCCCAGCACCAGGAACCCTGGACTTCCCACCAACCACAGCTGCAGCATCAAGGAGCTCCTGGTCCCCAGACACCGAAACAGCAACTGCTGCTCCTCCTCCACGCGAACAACTAAAGGACCCTTCACCTGTCGACACTGCCGCTTCTCCTGCAATACAGGACCCCTAGTCCACACAGGGTCCCACACCACACCTGCCTGTAAGACCACGAACAACCCAGGATGGCTGTAGTGCATCCTGATCAACCCCTCTGCAAACATGCCATGGAAATCTAGGACACCATCACCACCCTCTCCCCCGATGTAGCCTTCATCATCAATATTGGTTCAGCCTCTCTACAAACACCAATATCGCCAACCAAACATCCAACGGTTACAAGATGATACACCGAGACTGCATAAACAAATACGGTGGAGGCATCACCACCATCTTCAAGGAAACCATCCAATGCACTGCCACCAACAACGACCCCCACATCTCTCATTGATCACCTCAACTTTCAACTACAGACCGACGCCAAGACAATACTGAGAGGCACCCTGATATACAGACTCCCAGGACTTTGACTGGCCTTCTGCGATGCCATCAGCAACTTAATCGGCACCCTAGCCATTGACCCTGACCACTTTATCCTGCTCGGCAAATTCAATTTCCACATCAACGACCCCAACAATGCCAACTCTGCCTCTCTCCTGGAGAACATGAACAACATTGGTCTCACCCAACTGGTCACTGAACCCATTCACAAATCTGGACACATACTCTATGCCGTTTTCACCTCGAGCAACAGAGTCAAATTCAGCAACGTCACAGAAATCACCTGGTCTGATCACACTGTCATTCACTTCACCATCTCTGGATCACAACAAACCATCACCAACCATCACAGTTCCTCTCACCATAGCTGGGCAAGGTAACAGAGACACAGTGGACTCAGGCCCTCAGCACCACCCTACCTGAAGCTTCAACAAACCTAGAACAGGCCATCTAGAACTTATCCACCTGAATCACCAAATGCACAGACAGAGTCACCTTGATGAATCCAGTAAGAACTAACAAAACCTCAAAACGAGAAAGCTAGTCATTCATTCACTTCGGCGCACCCACCGACCCATGACCCCACCATTTTTTTAACGTCGGAACCAACCAAATCAGCACAAAACTCACCAGCATCCTTCACACCTCCATTACCACTACAGCCTTCCCAGACAGATGGACACATACAAAGATCAGACCCCTCCTAAAGAAACCCCTCCCCGGACATGAGCAAACTAAAAAATTATTGAATAATCTCTTGCCTTCCCGAGCCCACCAAATTACTCAAGAAGGCCATCAATGAACAGCTCACTGAATACCTGGAACAAAACAACCTGCTTGACACCTCCCAATCAAGATTGCAAACCAATTACAGCATGGAGACCGCACTGATCGATGTCACAGTCAACATCAGAACCCTCCTTGACTCCAGGGAGTCTGCAGGCCTGATCCTCCTCAATCTCTCAGCTGCATTTCACACTGTATCCCACCATATCCTCATCAACAGACTCTACAACATCGGCATACAGCAAATCTCCCTCAATTGGCTCACCTTCCTCCTGACAGGTTGCACACAGAGCATCTGCTTGCCTCCCTTCACCACCTAACCCAACAGCATCATATGCAATGTACCCCAAGGATCATCACTCAGCCCCACAATGTTCAACACCTACATGACCCCCCTCACGGGCATCATCAGATCCGACGGTCTCAACATAATTTCCTATGCAGATGACACATAAATGATTCGCTCACTCAACGAAGACCCATCCACCACCAGAACAAACTTTCACGACACCATGACCAACATAGCCAACTGGATGAGAGCCAATTGCCTTAAATTAAACTCTGACAAGTCAAAAGTACTTATCTTCAGGAAAAACACATCCATCCAGGACCACAGCTGATGGCCAGCTGAACTCGGACCTACACCTGCTCCAACAGATCATGCATGCAGCTTAGGTATCATCCTTGACAGCAAACTGACCATGAAATGACAAATCAATGCAGTCACCTCCTCCTGCTTCCACATCCTCTGCATGCTCTGCTGAATCTTCAGATGGATCCTAGTCAACATCCGAAAGACCGCCACAGAGGCACTCATCACCAGCTGCCTCAACTACAGCAACACCTTCTACTCTGGCATCTCAACCAAGCCCCTTAAAAGAGTCCAGACCTTACAGAACACTGCAGTCAGACTCATCCTGGACCTTCCGAAATGGACGCATATCACCCCCCACCTCAGAAACCTCCACTGGCAACCCATCCAGAAGAAATGCTAGTTCAAGATCCTCACACATGCCTACAAAGCCCTAAACAATCAAGGACCGGCCTACATCAACCACGACTGAACTTCCATCAACCCGCCAGACACCTGCAGTCCTCCTCTCTAGCCCTTGAACACACACCCTGCATCCATTGCAGTTGCAGCAGTGGCCATTCCTGCTCCTACATCGTGGGCAATACCTGAAACAACCTGTCCCTTCACCTCTGAAAAAAGCACCTCCCCTGCAGACATCAAAAAGAAACTCAAGACCTGGCTTTTTGACAGAGACTGTGCAACCCAGTGCAAAGATACCCCTAGGGATGACAGTTGCTGCGCTCCACAAATGCTGATGGATTGATGACTTGAGAGATACCTAAACCTTATATTGTACTTATCCCAAGACATGTTTCTAGCAACTACCAAATGTTAAGTGCCAGTTCCTGCATTTAAACAATTGTTCATTGCACCTAATCACTGTGTACTTTTTTTATTAAGATGCTTTGCACACATTACAGTACATTTGATCATATATTGCACCCATCTTACTCTATTAAAAAAAGTGCATGTGCTAAAAGTGCATAGAAAGCATATTCTTTAAGGTATTTAGTTTAGTATCCTTATCTTAATTCTTTTCTCTTTTCCTTGAATTCCAAAATGATGAAACTACTGATATTAAATTCAACATCGAGTGTTCTCATAAGTGAACATACAGTTCCACATCCATGCTGTGTTCAAGAGGAGCTTCTATTCCCATTAATATAATCATCCTTAATTCCATTCTTTTCAGGATTAAATATAAATCACCACCTCTTTCCCTTGTCTTAATGTGTTTAATGCCCTAATAACATAATTCTTTTGGATTTCCTTCATGTTTTTCCCAGAAATGTTTAGCAATGAGGTAGGTAATATTGTTATTTTTGATAGCACATGAATATTGAAGAATCCTGAGGTTCACCTTATTTGTTACAGGTGCGTTGTAATACATAAATAACATTGCTTGTTTCACACATTAAATGTTCTTTGATCTTTAGCTTTTTTTAGCATAGAATTCATGTGTTGTTTTATTTATCCCATGTTCACACACACTGCATTTCGCACATTTTCAAAATCAATGTTGGCTTAGACAGTTATCACTTGGTAGTTTCACAGAGGACATATTGCTTTGCATTAATATATCTCCCGTGGAGACAACCTTTTTGTATGTTATTGTTGGGTGTTCCATGAGGATCTCCTTCAGGTTTTCATCCAATTGTAAATTGATGTTCAATGTTGTCGACAATAATCATATGAATGTCATTATAATTTTTTGAATCTTTGTTATGGATTGCTAGTAGTTCTTCCATTGATTTTGCTCTAGCTCTGCCCATGGCATTTTGAAGGACATGAGTAGGGTAACCCCTTAATTCAAACCCCAGAAAGATTTATTTTACTTGATCCTCAAAGTCTGCGCCTTCTGAGCAGTTTCATTTATCTCGTAACATCTATCCAAAGGGGACACTCCATTTCAAGGTCTTAGAGTGTCCACTATTTGCATGCAGTATGCTGCTGCATAAAGTCACTTTTTTGTTTAATTTTGCTGCACATTCTTTTGTTAAAATTATTTTTATGAAACTGCTCGAAATGCAGTGGATTTAGAGTTGAATTTACAACATTTTAGTGGTATACATGTTGACTGGAGTAAGAAACATTAGGCTTATGATAGGTTTGTACATTTAGAACGTGGTTGTCATGGACATTTATTTAACCACCTGTAACATTTCAGAGAAACACTGCTTCTGTTTTCTTCCCGGTACCACTACTCTGACTCAGTGCCCTCAACAAAAGAATGTCAATTGCCCCATGCCCTTTCCCATTTTTTAGTGCATCAACAACTTTGATAGAAAACCTGTTGTGCCAGTTGGCACCAGTCCAGGTTTGATTCCCAGTCCTCCACCCATGGTGAACTTGGCATGCCCCAGACTTGTGCAATATTATGTTTGCTGCATATTATCATGTTTTTGATGTAACCTTTGATGTCTAAGAAGTCAATTTAATATGTGCCGGTGGTGTGGGTGAATTTGGCAAGATAAAGCTTTCCAAACTCTTGTTGTCACCTTCCAAAATGATAAATAAATCATCAATAAATTGCGTCCATGTTTTTACATATTCCAACATGTTTTGATTCTTTTCAGTCCACACCACCTCTGCTTCCCAATACCCCATCAGCAGGTTCACATATGGGGGGCCAAAAGATGTACCCATTGCTGTTTCCTGCTTTAGCAGGTAATATGTTCCAGTAAAAATGAAAATATTAGAAGTCAGACAAAATTCTACAATTTCCAATAACATATTGCAGGCCTCCATGTAGCTCAATTTTTCTCTCAGAAAGTATTTGTATGCTGCAAGGCCATTACAGTGTTGGACAGATTACGTCACATTTATTGTTGTCACCAGATAGTCCTCCTTCCAAGGAATTCCCTGGATTTTATTCAGAAAGTCTATTGAGTCTCTCAAATATGTTGGTAATGATGTTACATATTGGAATAAGAATGTATCTATAAATGTTGATGTGTTATCTAATAGAGAATCGATTGAACTCATAGTCACATGACCTAGTGGGTTCTTTGTGTTCTAATGGACTTTTGCTAACCAATAGATAATTGGTACAGCTGGAAATTTGTTTTTCAAATATTTGTATTCATTAGAGTCAATTAAATCCAAGTCACTACAATCATTTGTGGTGATATTCTATGGTTGTTTTCTTCATAGAGGTTTCATTTAGCCTCATATAATGTTGTTTGTTTTTCGATTGTCTTTACACTTTTGATATGTACTTAATGTGATCTTGAATCTCAATACTTCCACCTTTGACAGAGGCCTTAATCACTATTTGTTGATCTCCCTGTAATTCTCTTGTAGCTTTTCTATCTCTGTAGGTTACGTTTTGTCTTTTCTTGCAGTGTTTTTGTGGGCTAAGTGACTAACCTCATCTACCACTATTTCTTGAAATAAGTCAATTTAATTTGCAGCTGGCATTTGTTGACAAAAATGAGATTGACATTTACATCCACTCTTCCCAGATTTCCACATTGTTATTCCCATTTTTTATCCAAACTATTTGTATTGATTTTCATTGAATTTGCCATTAGAAGTGTGGAAGTACAACAATGAAAGCAAAAGCAAATCTTGTGGAAGGTGTTCCACAACATGGTCAATGTGACGAGATTTTCCGCTTGATACATGTAATCAATTGTGAGCAAGGCCAACTATACTATGGAAACAGAAAGGGATTATAAAGCCAACAATGCAATCATGAAAAGAAGACAAACAAATCTTTCACTATCCTTCCCACCTCCCATAGTATGGACACAGAGAGGGCTTTTGAAAAATTAGAAAAGCTTGAAGAGAGAAAATAAGGCAAAGGAAAAATACCCAACCGCTGAAACTCGCCTGACACCGCCCGACTCTTGAGTAGCCCCCAAAGTGGATATGCTTCACCCTTGACTTCTAGTTAGCCCAGAAGTTGTGGACATGGTTCTAGCTGCATGGCTCTGTATGTAGCCCAGCAATCCCAAATGTTATAATATTTCTTCAGGCACCCGTTGGCAATTTATATTGGGACCTCCATGCACCACTCGAGCTTCCCCTTCCAGGTCTCCAGCGAAGGAGTGGACAGCTCTTTCCATGCTTTAGCAATGTCACGTTTAGCCACTGTAAGGCCAAACCACAACAAAGCTCAGTGGTATCTATTACTATGTATGTCATTAGACAGATGTAAAATTGCACACCGTGGAGATCTCAGTAGAGGTAAGCCCAGCACTTACTCCATGCCAAAAGGGAGTCAGGATGGGGCATCCCCATATAGTGAGTAAAATTCCATTGGGGCTGTCAAACAACGCAAACAGTCTGCTGAGGCAATAGGGCCCACTTCCACAGCCGGCTCCAGTATGATATTCTCTGTGCAAATACTTTAATTGTATGAGACAGAACTGAAAAGCAATTGCTGCCACCAGTGGGTACACTAAAGCCACTCTCCAGTCATCGTTCTCCCATGGAGTGAGGCTGCATTTCCACATCTCTTGAAAGGGCTTTGTGTTAACCATCAATAAGCGATAAATCACTGATATTTTGTGCTCTTTGATATTGGCCAATAATAACTCATCCTCTTCTGGATGGTATTCTGGGATATTCCCTGCTTGGTGTCACAGTCCATAGCACTCCTCATTGTTTTCTACATCTCTAATACCACCCAGGTTGCCAGAGGGAGATCCTTGGGAATCAAACCTACATACAACAGGCATAACAGAGTGTGAGATCCAAGCATCCAACATTCCTCCGAGTAAGCGAGAAACCCACAAACCACCACTCATTAAGGACAGTGAGCTGTGCTGCCCTGTAGTAGGATCGTACAGCTGGAGTAGCAAGGTCACCGCCTAAAGAACTTTTGTAACACTTGGAGAGAGCAATAAGCGCTGGGACCGATGCCCATAAGAAATCCCACAGGAGGGGTTCCACTCAGGAGAAAAAGGAACTCTGGACAGAGAACAGATATTTTTAATGTTGATAAGGGAGTCGAGGGAGGGCCACCATTCTAAAAATGGGCAATCTGTCCAGAATGGCGAGGGACAGCGATCCCCAATGTATTAGATTGATTAGTAAGCGATCCAGCTGCAGTTGTATGTTGGATGTACACGCTCGGTCTTCATCTGTGGTAATAAAGACTACCAGGTATCGTGTTAGTTCCATTTTCTGACAAAGCTGTATATCCAATATGTCTTGAAAAGATTCTAAACTCTCCAAGTTTTCAGATTCTTTTTCCAATATTGCCATGGCTTTTAGGTCAGGTAGATCTTTAGGTGTCAGTTTATATTCTTCTATATCATATGTGTCTTCGCTGATCTTTAAGTAAGTATTTCTTTATTTTAAATTTTCCTCAGAATTTATATAACCCTATCCATAACTTTGTCAGGTCTAATTCAGCATCTGGACAAAAAGAGCACCCCCTTGTTCAATACCATTATTTGATCTTCACTTAGGGTTTTCAATGAGAGATTAATCACCAGATTCTCCTTTCTTTATTGTTTTATTCTCTTCACTTTCTCTTTTGTCCTCCTGGATGTGTTTTTCCGTCTTGCCTCTGTATCTTGAGATATATATATATATATATATATATATATATATATATATATATATATATATATATATATATATATATATATACATATTTATATTTATATATGTGTGTGTGTGTGTGTTGGACCTGGCCCTTTTAGTAGGGTCATCCCCAAACTGTTTGCCTCATTCCTCTTGTTTTTTCTGACCTGTTTATGTTGGCTTTAGGACTCTGGGCACTTTACCACTGATAACCTGTGCTAAAGTGCATATTCTCTCTGTGTAAATTACATTGTTGATTGGTTTATCCATGATTGGCATATTTGGTTTACTAGTAAGTCCCTAGTAAAGTGCACTAGAGTTCCCAGGGCCTGTAAATCAAATGCTACTAGTGGGTATGCAGCACTGGTTGTGCCACCCACATGAGTAGTCCTGCAAACATGTCTCGGACCTGCCATTGCAGTGTCTATGTGTGCAGTCTTGCACTGCCAATTCGACTTGGCAAGTGTACCCACTTGTCAGGCCTAAACCTTCCCTTTTCATACATGCAAGACACCCCTAAGGCGGGCCCTAGGTAGCCCCATGAGCAGGGTGCAGTGTATGTTAAAGGTGGGACATCTACTGATGTGTTTTACATGTCCTAACAGTGAAATACTGCCAAATTTGGTTTTCACTGTTGTCAGGCCTATCTCTCTCATAGGTTAACATGGGGGTTGCCTTTAAATATACTTAAAGTGTGGTTTCCCTTAGAAGAACAGATAGAAATATGGAGTTTGGGGAATCTGACCTCCCAATTCAAAAATACATCTGCTAGTGAAGTTGCTAGTTTGAAAACGCCACCGTTAGAAAGTAGGCATTTTCTTGATTAATACATTCTGTGACTCTGCCTGTTTACGGAATCCCTGTCTGGGTCAGACTGACAGTTGGGCTGTTTGTGAATCTCCTCTAGACAGTGACACAAAGGGGGCTGGGGTGTAGCCTGCATATCCTGATGAGCCATCTATGCTAGAGTGGAGGAAGGAGTGGTCACTTACACCTGAATGAACTGTGCCTGCCCTCACACAATGCAGTCTCCAACCCCCTGGTGTGTATCTGGGGCCTGGCCTTTGAAAGACAGGATCTTGTGAACAACAGAGACTTTCCTTTGAAGTTTGCCTACTTCAGAGGCAGAAAGGGGTATAAGTATTGGACCCAAAACACCAGACTTTAGATTTCTTCAAGATCACTTCTTGAACCAAGAGGAACAGGCAGGGCTAGGGGTAGTACTTCTCCTCAGCTCTTCAGTTCTTATCCTTGGCAGAGATAAGGACTGAAGAGTTGAGGAGAAGTACTGCCCCTGCCCGTGACTGTGCTCTGTTGGGCTATCCTGCATTTGCTGCTTCTGCCTGTGAGAGGAGACAAAGACTGGACTTTGTTGTGATTTCCTGCTTGAGAAGAATCCCCAAGGGCTTGAACTGAGCTTGCCTCCTATGTTGAAGCCTCAGTGCAATCAAAGACTTCCTCTGCCAGCACCTGGACTCTCTGCTGAGACTCATGCCCTGCCAAGCGTTGTCCTATCCAGTCCCTGGGCTCTTGAAAGGTGAAGTTGGCAGAATAGGAGCTGAAATCCACGCACAGAATGCCGTGCAGGGAAATTTTCGACGCACCATCTGCAACGCTGCTGATAAATGATGTGCCACACACTTCACGGCTAAAATCGACGCTCCACCTGCATTGCGGCTGGGAGATAGAAGCATCATGGCTGGTGAAATGGTGCAACCCCCGCTTGCAGCTACTGAAAACAATGCAAACCCCATGCAGCGTGGTTTTCTAACACCGTGCAACAGGATTTCTCACGCATCGTCCCTGGGCATCAAAGTCATTGTGAATCGATGTGGATCTGAATATTCCCTGTTGGGAAATCAACGTGTTGCTCTCTTGCGAGGGAGAAAAACTACACATCACCTACCCAAATGGAGAAGAAACAACCCACGGCCTCACTTGCGAGTAAGGATTCGACGCATCGCTAACTTTTCTGACGCACACTCGCCTGTGCGGCTTTATTTTTGACCCAAACCAGGTACTTTGTGTAAAATCAAAGTTTCCATTGTTTTCTGTGGAGTAAGACTCTTAGGTGGTCATTCTGACCCTGGCGGTCTTTGACCGCCAGGGCGGAGGACCGCGGGAGCACCGCCGACAGGCCGGCGGTGCTCCAATGGGGATTCCGACCGCGGCGGTAAAGCCGCGGTCGGACCGGCACCACTGGCGGGGTCCCGCCAGTGTACCGCGGCCCCATTGAATCCTCTGCGGCGGCGCAGCTTGCTGCACCGCCGCGGGGATTCCGACCCCCCCTACCGCCATCCAGATCCCGGCGGTCGGACCGCCGAGATCCGGATGGCGGTAGGGGGGGTCGCGGGGCCCCTGGGGGCCCCTGCAGTGCCCATGCCACTGGCATGGGCATTGCAGGGGCCCCCGTAAGAGGGCCCCTACATGTATTTCACTGTCTGCTGCGCAGACAGTGAAATACGCGACGGGTGCAACTGCACCCGTCGCACAGCTTCCACTCCGCCGGCTCGATTCCGAGCCGGCTTCATCGTGGAAGCCTCTTTCCCGCTGGGCTGGCTGGCGGTCTGAAGGCGACCGCCCGCCAGCCCAGCGGGAAAGTCAGAATTACCGCCGCGGTCTTTCGACCGCGGAACGGTAACCTGACGGCGGGACTTTGGCGGGCGGCCTCCGCCACCTGCCAAGGTCAGAATGAGGGCCTTATTCTTTGGAAAATTCATATCTTGACTTGTGTATGTTGGATTTTTGTCTTTTAGTCTTGTTTGACTTAGATAAATATTCCCTATTTTTATAAACTGGTGTAGTGTCTATTTTGTGGTGTTTTCACTGTATTACTGTGTGCGTTGGTACAAATACTTTACACATTGCTTCTGAGATAAGCCTGATTGCTTGTGCCAAGCTACAAAAGGGGTAAGCACGGTTTATCTATAACCAGTCTCAGTTGCTATTGGGTAGTTTTAGTTCAGGTCGTTTCCATGAGAAATGTATTTTTTGTGTTAATAATAACTTTGGTGCCATTTGACAAATCTCCATGAAACTTTCTAAAAAACTGCAAATAGAATGCTTTGGAGTTTTGGGGGTGATCAAAACCTCAAGTCAAGTAAGGCAGACAAAAAGGAGGGGCTCGAAAAGCATTCCCCCTATAAATTTTTCCACAGGAACTTTAGACACAGCTACAGCCTAAACTGCTGAACAACTTTACACCACATTTGCCAGAAAGCTAGATCTTTGTAAAAAAGAACAGCTTTTTGTGTTTTGGTGTAAATCCATTCATTTGTTTTGGAAAAAGATAAGGTTCAAAAAGCGTGTATACATTATGCTGCAGAGGATCTGTGGAGCTGACAAATCTCATCCAGAGCTCTGATAGACTGCCACCACATCAACCAGGCAGTGGCGGCAGCCTTCTTAGGACTCAGGACTGAGTCAGTCCTGAGTCCTAAAAAAAATGCAAAACAAGACATCGGGGGCAAGATATTGATAACCTGACCTCATAGGCCTGGTGGTGGGGTCCTAGTGGGACCCCATCTAGGGCCAAAAATATTCATTTTTTTAACTTATTCTGCACATTTGTACCTTTCAAGCACCCCATCGGGTGGACCATGGGGGAGGGGCAGGGTATATTTCAGGTTTTAAGGGGAGGTTTGACATGTCCCCCCTCCCTGAGCTATACAAAGGCCCCATGGACCCCACGTCTGAGGCCGAATCAGTGAGGGTGTCCCGGGACCCCCAAACCCAAGGTCACAGTCTATTTCATGGATGTGCAAATGTTTTCCCACCAGGTGGGAGCACAAAGCTGCTCCTGCCAGGTGGGAGACTAGAGCATTTTTCTGCCTGTGCTCTTGGGCAGGAAAATGCTTTGAATTGCTTCCACCCCACGGAAACAAAAGAAAACTGCTCCTGCAGGGTTGGAGCAATGCCGGATCCCACTTCACCTATGATTAATGCATGTAGAGGAGCCACAGTGGGGCTTGGGCCTTACCCCACAGCCTCCAATGAGGGACATGCTGTGGAGTACACCGGGTAGGCAACGGAGCACCCAACGTAAACAAAAAATGACAGCCTCCGCTAGAGCAGGCAGCTGGTGGGGCAGCTGGGGCCCTGGGTCTACCCCGCAGCACCAAGAATCATTATGGTGTAAGGTGGCCTGGGTGGGCACGGGGGTACCCTGTAAATAAAAAAAAATGCCAGCTCCTGCTCAGCCATAAATACAAAATACATTGGATGTCATGGGTGGGACGGGACACCATCAGAAAAAATATGCAAAAAAGCAAAAAGTTAATAATAAATGAGTTGCCACAGCCCCATGAAATTGTGAGACAATAGTGTACCAAGAGTGGTTCAGCATGATACTCAAGCCAAATGCTACTGTTATCACAATTTGGCACTACAAAGAAGTCTAGTGAAACCCTGATGCTTTATATATTGCTGTGTTTCCTGATACTTACTTTTAGACTCGGTATCCTTGACATGGTCTCCCCTAACTTTTTGCCTCTGCTTCCCAGGTTGTTGATGGGTGCTGGACTCTGTTTTTGCTGTTTTTAATACTCTGGGCACTTTACCACTGCTAACCTTTGCTAAAGTGCAGGTGCTCCTATGTAAAATGTATGTCTAATTGGCTTATCCATGATTGGCATATTTGATTTACTAGTAAGCCCCTGGTAAAGGGCACTAGAGGTACCCAGGGCCTGTAAATCAAATGCTACTAGTGGGACTGCAGCACTGGTTGTGCCACCTACATAAGTAGCCCTGTAAACATGGCTCAGACCTGCCACTGCAGTGTCTGTGTGTGCAGTTTTCAACTGCCAGTTCGACTTGGCAAGTGTACCCACTTACCAGGTCTAACCCTTCCCTTTTCATACATGTAAGGCACCCCTAAGGTAGGCCCTAGGTAGCCCCGTGGGCAGGGTGTAGTGTATGTTAAAGATGGGACATGTACTGATGTGTGCTACATGTCCTTATTGTGAAATACTGCTAAATTCAGGCTTCACTGTTGTTAGACCTATCTCTCTCATAGGTAAACACGGGGGCTGCCTTTAATTATTATTAAAGTGCAGATTCCCTTTGAGAGCAGATAGAAATGTGGAGTTTGGGGTCTCTGAACTCACAATTTAAAAATACATCTTTTAGTAAAGTTGGTTTTTAGATTGATAGTTTGAAAATGCCACTTTGAGAAAGTAGGCATTTTCTTGCTTAAACCATTCTGTAACTCTGCCTGGTTGTGGATTCCCTGTCTGGGTCAGTTTGAGAGTTGGGCTGTTTGCACCTCTTCTCTAGACAGTGGCACAAAGGGAGCTGGGGTGTAGCCTGCATATCCTGATGAGCCATCTGTGCTAGGAGAGGAGGGAGGAGTGGTCACTCACACCTGAAAGGGCTGTGGCTGCTCTCACACAATGCAGTCTCCAACCCTCTGGTGTGTGTCGGGGGCCTGGCCTAGGCAACGCAGATTCTTGTGAACAACAGAGACTTTCCTTTTTAAAGTATGCCTACTTCAAAGGCAGAAAGTGGTATAAGTATTGGACCCAAAACCCCTGAAGATTAGATCACTTCTGGAACCAAGAGGAACCTCTGCCAAGGAGAAGTGCTGAAGAGCTGAGGAGAAGTGTTGCCCCTGCCTGAGACTGTGCTTTGTTGGGCTATCTTGCAGTTGATGCTTCTGCCTGTAAAAGGGTACAAAGAGTGGACTTTGTGGTATATTCCTGCTTGTGAAGAATCTCCAAGGGCTTGAGTTGAGCTTGCCTCCTGTTTTGAAGTCTCAGAGTCGTCAAAGACTTCCTCTGCTAACATCTGGGTTCTTTGCTGAAACTCCTGCCCTCCCAAGTGGTGTTGTATCCAGTCCCTTGGCCCTTGAAAGGTGAAGTTGGCAGGCAAGAGGTGAAAATCTACGCACAGAATGCTGTGCGGGTAAATTTTCGATTCACCATCTGCAACACGACCAATAAACGATGCACCGCCAGCTTCACGGCTATAATCAATGCTCCTCCTGCATCGCGGCTGGGAGATCGGCGCATCGGGGCTGGAGAAACGACAAGCAACACGCACTTGTGGCTGCTGATAATGATGCAAACCCCACGCAGCACGGTTTTCTAACACGTGTGACAAGATTTTCCACACATTGTCCCTGCCCGTTAAAGTCAGCCCGACTGTTCTTGGATTCGAAGTGCCTCGTCCGAAAACTGACACATCACTCTCTTGCGAGGGAGAAAATCGATGCATCGCTGACTTGACCGGAGAAGAAACGATGAATGGCCTCCCTTGCGGGGAAGGAACTGACACATCTCTGACTTTTCCGACGCATGCTTGCCCATGCGGCTTTATTCTTTACACTAACCAGGTACATGGTACAAAATCATCATTTCCATTGCTTTCTATGGAGTAAGACTCTTATTCTTTTGAAAATTCAAATTGTAACTTGTGTATGTTGGATTTTTGTCTTTTGGTCTTGTTTGATTTAGATAAATATTACTTGTTTTTCTAAAGTGGTGTGGTGTCTATTTTGTAGTGTTTTCACTGTATTACTGTGTGTGTGGATACAAATACTTTATATATTGCTTCTTGGTTAGGCCTTTCTGTTCATGCCAAGCTACCAAGGGGGTGATTGGGGGTTAACCAGGTGTGCTTCTCCTTTGCCCAGACTAGAGTGAGGGTCCTTGCTTGAACAGGGGGTAGGTAACCTGACTGCCAACCAAAGACCACATTTCTAACACTTACTAATACCAGGAAAAACACTAGACCAGAAATTGTTTGTTGTCTCCATCCAACAAGCTTACTAGGTTGTTTTTTTGTGGTATTGATGCGATGTTATCGGATTCATATTTTAGACCATTTGTGGTTATATACCATAAGACTTGTATATTAAGGGCTCAATGATAAGGTATCCGAGTGTCAATTCAAAGCCTGCTTATCCCAAACATAGAAACAGATTCCACATAAAGTAAGGGGGTACTTCATTTAGCTGTAACTCGCAGCCCCATGCCTACAAAATATTATTGTAAGTCTGCCTCGGGTAAATATAGCAGAGCTTTTACATAACCATATATTCTGTTTCTCTCAGTAGCTCATTTGCATTACACTATTATCTGTAGTAGCCAGCTGCTCAAGCCTATTCCACCAGTGATGTCAGTCATGGTTATTCAGTGTTATATATATATATATATATATATATATATATATATATATATATATATAACAAGGCTCAAGGCCCAAGTAGGAGCAATCAGCTTGTGCACATGGTATAATAAACGGGGACACTGTAAACAAAACAGGACAGACACAAAGGAGAGGCTGAAGATCAGCCGACAGGTCAGCATTGTCTATTTCATCTCAAACCTCACATGGGTTAATGTGGAGCGAGGGCTCAAGTGCAGAAGTTTTTTGAAAATCACACATCTTTATACTGCATCATAGATTGAAAATTCCATACTATATAATCAGATGTAGCTCACAAGGGGTAGTAGACCTCCAAAGCATCAGCAGATCTAAGGCCCTACTACTTTTACTTGTGTCTCTAACACCCTCTTCTCACTCAATTAGTCATGCTGACAACATGGTTCTACCTGTTACTAATCGAGTTCATATTCTTAACTTCCATTCACACATAAAGTTTTGCAGATTTAAACCCAGGCAACATGAAAAAACTCACAGAATAACGTACAAAAGTACCTATCCACCAAAGGTTTGTAATTTCCAAACCAAACGCTTGATTTATATTGCATGAAGTTGAGCCAGTTAAATCTTTTTGTGCACTACTTGTCCCACTCTTCACAGGCTATCTCTGGTTTACTACATATCAAGATATGATAGTGGATGAACACAATAGGACATGGCCATCTGCAGACATTTTTTCGGGGGGGGGGCATAATTTCAACGAGGGCTGTGGCCGTACTAGTGCAGGCAGTACAACACTATGGTGGCCGTAGTGTTACACTACACTGTGAGCCTGCACACCAGGCTGTACCTAAATCCGGGTGGGAGCAAGCACCCGCCCTCACTCCCCCCCATGGACGCCCCTGTTGGTGAAGATTTTATTGACATTTTTAGTGAAGCTTAACTCTCCCGAACATGCTATAGGATATGGCTTGCAACAACTACTACTCAGTGACGGAACACTCAGAGAGAGAAACGGTGGCATCGCACCAGTGGGGCATAGGCATTAATAAACTGGTGAGAGACGACATCGCTAAAATAATGCTAGTATACGTATACTTCAGAAAGTCTTAAAGAGATTATAATAGGAAAAAAATACTAATGATGTTTCCTTATTTGTTCTCTATGCTTGGGGAGTATGCATGTTGTGTGCATGTCATAAACAAGGCCCAAATGTTTGTTTCTGTTTGTACTCGGACGTAACACAGCATGTTTTAAGGTCAATAGTTTACTTTCACTTGTTCTCTTTCATTTTAGTTTCTTTATGGAAAAATACCCTGTTACATTATATCTGAGTACAACCGCACGGTTTGCGGGAACTGTGCATCTCCACAAAGCCACTGTTTCCTGCATTGTCATAGGATAGGGTTTTGACTCTTTCATTGGAGAGAGATGACTTAAATTGCTGCATCATTTTCCAATAGCTCATCTGATTCATTGGACATCAACATTTGAGCTTCCATTTCCACTCTGAAGGATCTGGTTCGGCCCCTCTGATATCATGAGTTGAACTCGCAATACCTTATATGGTGCATGGTGTCACTTTACAGCATATTTGTCTCGTTTCTTAAAGGGCCCATCGAGTGCAGAGAAAAAATGCAGTTCTCTTTACCCATTGTCATATCTCTACCATACACCATCAACGGGCATCTTAGAATGTTGCTTTGTTTGAGGATGCCTGCTTGGGTTTTCAAATGTATTGTGATATCACTCACTCGTTGAACTCTTTAAAAAGATAATTCTGTGAAGAACATGTAGGTGTTATTGCAGTTGTAATTTCATTTATGTAGTGCTTACTACCCCAGATGAGGCGAAAAGTGCTTTACGGTGAGTAGCATGCTACTCAGGAAGCCAAAGTTAGCAGGTAATCCAATGGTTATTGTTGGATATTGCGATTAGTCATGTACTCACAAGAAAAAAAAAATATGCATTTACTCCAGTTACTTTGTGATAGATTATATCAATACCAGTTAGGTGTGATCATTAGTGGGGGCTAGGTGACTTCAGATGAATGGTTGGTGACGTAGATAGGCTGGCAAAAATTACGTAGTGTTGGGTTGCATGGATGGGGTTTTAAAGAAGTAGAGGCTGTGATCTATGAAATGAGGGAATTATCTTCTTGCAGAATTACAAGAGAGATTAGAGCAGACAATAATGAGACTGAGAGGAGAAAATACTCAGAAATAAAGGCATGCAGAGGAGGGAAGGTAAGAAGAGGGTTACTCTTAAGAAAAGAGAGGCATCGAGCAGAAGGAAGTCAAGGCGTTTAGAATGGTGCTTTGTTTGATGATGTATGCTTGGGTGTTGAGGTGTATTCCTACATCACTCATTGGATAACCCCCTTTAAAAAGATAATTAATTGAAAAGAGTTTTGTGAAAGAATGCCTGAGACAGCAGGCCAAACACACGTGCACTTAGGTGCACTCCCCCCTCCTCCCCACTCCCACCTCCCGTGGCCCAGCCCCGCCCAACCCTGTACTGCTGGCTGAGCCACCGGATGAAAAATAAAATGAAATTGCAACTATCATTTTATTTTTCATCTCCTGGCTCTTGGCCATGCCATAGCGAAAGAGCAGCCCCTGCCAATGCATGTCCCTAAGTAGCTGTCACCAGATTTTCAGGACCACCACCATTGCCGGGCATGCTATCCTTTCCAATTTGCCTCCATATAGTATGTGCATGTAGCTATGTTCTCCCATCCCCCACCTGTCGATCCTGACTGCTGGATCATCTGTGTCGGCATACACCCAATTGTTTATTACCCCTACTTGTGTGGCTTCATAGTTTTTCTTCACGTTGGGAAGTGCAATGCCATCTCCAAATTTTGGATGCTGAAGGGTTGTTAGCGCAATCCTCGGTTGCCCTCCTCCCCATAGCAATGTCCTCAGCAGGGAGTCCAGTCAGCTAAAGAAAGATTTTGGCAGTGGGTACAGGGTATTTACTAGGATGAAAGGAGCTGCGGGAGGCCACTCATTTTAAACAGTGCAGCCCTGCCTAGTAAGGACGGAGGAAGGGTGAACCAGTGTTCTATGTCTTTCCATAGCCGCTGCAGCAGCAGGTTTAGATTTGTCTGCATGTATAAGTCTGTGTTTTGTGTCACCCAGATATTTGAAAGTGTCTGATTCCACTCGCAGTGGCAGTGGCAAGGGGCCAACATGTGACCCCCCCTTCTATGGGATAGAGGAGTGACTTCTCCCAATTTATGGCAAAACCTAATATCGCTCCAAAGATTTGAAATATTTCCTATATTCGGGGGTCAAATATAGAAGTATGTTGTCCGCATACAGCGAGATTCTCTCATCCCACCCTGAGCCCCCAGTCCAGCCCCATATTCTCGCATCAACTTGTACTAGTGCCACCAATGGATCAACTGTTAGCGCAAAGAGCATCGGTTGGAGCAGGCATCCCTGCCGATTGCCCCTGCCCATGGGGAACGTTCTGGAGAGACAGCCGTTTAGTTTGATCCTGGCTGAGGGTTTCTCATAAAGAGGCTTGATCTATCTTATGTGTTTCAGCCCAAATCTCATTCTCTTCAGAAGACAAAAGAGGTACGACCATTCAACCGAGTCAAACACTTCGTTTGCATCCAGTGATACGATCGCCCAAAGTTTGCTCCCGGTTTCATCCTGCACCAGATTGTTGTGAAGACACCTTAAATTTTGTTTGGTCGACTGATAGGGCATGAAGCCCATTTGGCCTGACCCCACCATTTCCGATATCACCGCACGCAGCCTGTTTGCCAATGCCTTCACCAGTATCTTTACATCCATGTTGAGCTGGGAGATCGCGTATATGATTCGTATTTTTATAGCTAGGTTTCCCTGCTTTGGCAATTAGAACTATGGTTGCTGTGTGGCGGTCTAATGGTAGGATCTCTTTCCCCTAAGGTCCCCAGTTCTTGCTCCAGATTGCCTAACCGTTGTCAGTAGGCCTTCCTAGCTCCTACTTCACCAGCTATAATTACCCTCTTACGCATTGCTTTATAGGCCTCCCACATTGTGCATGCGCAAGGAACTGTGCCTTCATTTTCTTTAAAGTAGAGGTATGTGGCCTTGTTTAGGGTCTGTGTGACCTCCTTGATTGCTAGTCTCCATGCGGCCATTTTCAATTCTCCATGTTCCCTTTGCCACTTTGTGCTGATAGTCACCTTCAGCAGGGAGTGATCCAACGCTCCCTGCACTAGATATCGGGGTGCTGTGAATCTCTGTCTATTGTGCCTGTTGGGGTTAGGACATAGTCTAGTCTGGAGGACATCGAGTGGGCATATGAATGGAAGGAGTATTCCCTGTCATGACCATGTAGGCCCCTCCACACATCCACCAGTCCCATTGGCTGAAGGAAGCCCCCCTGTCTTCCCGTAGTTTCTCCCTTTCGAGTTTCACGCTCAGTCTATCTCGCTGTGGTTTGTGGACAAGATTAAGGTCTCTCCAAATTATCATGAATGCCTGAGGGAGTCCGGCGAGGAGTTGCCCTATTTTAGTAAGTGTCTGTGACTGTAGACCTGATGGTAGATACACATTGAGGAGTAATATCTTTTCTTTTTCCTATTCACCCAGGACATCCACATAGCAGCCTTGTGTGTCTGACCTGGTTTGGAGTACATGAAAAGCAAGAGACTTTAGGATTAATATTGTTAGCACTCAAGATCCGGAACAGAACTGCGCATACTGTGCTACTTTGTATTTCCCTCTGCCCATACTGTTGTGCTGGGCGTCCATTAAGTGGGTTTCCTGTAGGGACACAACATTGGTCTTATATCTGCTCAGCACTTTTGTGACAAGGCCACTTTTCACCTGGTTTCTGAGTCCATTGACCTTCCATAATACTAGGTTCAGATCTTATGTCTGGGAATCACCTGTTGTTAGGTTTCAGGCCATCTCTACCCCCACGGGTCAGAGCAGGATAACTGTCTGTTCCAGGGTTTCATGTGCATGGGTGTATCGTGTGCGTCTCCGGTGTATAACCCTTGAAACTCCCCCCACCCTACCTTACCGTGCTGTGATCTTGAACCTGACCACCCTCCAATTCACGGAATGTGTGTTCCCTCATTGAAAATACCAAACAAATAAACATGGTGTGCTTGTCG
The DNA here is from genome assembly GCF_031143425.1 of Pleurodeles waltl. Classification (NCBI taxonomy): domain Eukaryota; kingdom Metazoa; phylum Chordata; class Amphibia; order Caudata; family Salamandridae; genus Pleurodeles; species Pleurodeles waltl. The sequence continues at coordinate 869,791,508 of NC_090442.1, read as the reverse complement.
TGTGAGGTTGAGCCTGTGGGCCAGCGAGTTGGGGATATAGGTAAAACCTGTTATCTCCGTTCAGTGCCTTGCCCTCCCCCAGGGGCACCCACTTTATACTTTATGAAATCTGGAAGGGACCCATTCAAGCATCTTATAGGCAGTGTCCCCACCTCCTGTAATGCATGCTAAGCTGTTTTACCTTTCAGGCTTCTCAGGTGACATGTTTGTTCATGTTAAGGTCTGAGGTGATTGATGTCACCTTCATCGGTGAGTCTCCCTTGGTGCCTGTCTCAGAGTTCTGAGATGCTGTGTCGCTTTCTCTTTCCTCAGGAGCAATCGATCACCATCTGTTGTTGTCTGTGGGGTCAATGCTTTTCTTGAATTCCCCCACTGTAGGTTGCTGCTCAGCCCTTATCTTGCCTGTGTTGGAGAAGATCTGCAATGCTGCCTCTGCCATCTCCCAGAAGTTTTCATTTTTTAGCTGTCTGCGTGTTCCATTTGCATCTCTGGGTCAAGCAACAGTCCCTGAGACGCTAGCCAGCGTTGCGCCTCTTGTGCCATTAGGAAAAAGTGAGCCCTCTCTTTGTGTTCTACTCAGAGTTTTGCTGGGTAGATGAGGGAATATTGGAGCCGTAAGCTGCATAGGGTCCCCTCTATTGGCACAAAGGTGCCTGTCTGTTTTTGCACATTTGTCGTGTCGTCCAGATTTACTTTAATGTCCTGACCTTCGATTTGACATGGGCCATGTTTGCAGGCTATCCGCAAGATGTGGAGCCTGTCCCTGTAATTCAATAGCCTGGCTATGATCAGTAAAGAAGGTTGGCCAGGCACTGGATCTCTCGTTGGGATCCTATGTGGCCAGTCCACTGTAGAGAAGCGTGAGGGGCGACCCTGCAGGACTGTGGTCTCCAACCACTCTTCAATGAACAGCTCCACACTTTGCCCTTCAAATTTTTCAGGAATTTCTACCAGGGGGTTATTATTCCTTCTTGACGTCCCTCTGCATCCTCCAGTCTGTCTGTGAGGGTAGACATGCCCTTTTCCAGCGCAAGGAGGCCTGTGCAGGGTGGGTATGTGCACCTTCTGCAGCCTTTTGTCACCGCCGCCACCCGGGTGGATACTTTTTTCAGCCTAAAGATGAGGCCGTCAGATCAAAGGAGTCTATGGGTAGGTCTATGGGTAGGCCACTGGCATGGCGCGGGTGGGCAGGTACCACCTTGTGCTGGTTCCTTAGGCCAGCTAATGCACAGGCTGCCTCCCACCCTCACTATATGGAGGCCCTCCCAGCCTCCCGTAAATGGTCATGCTGCCTCACCTCCTTGTGCTTCCCTGCAGGGGTAAAGGGTCAAACGCAATCACTGTAAGGCTCCCATCTCTAGAGGCGTTCCTCTTCCCCTTTATGTGGGGAGAAGGCTGTTGGAACTCAGTCCCTGTGACCCCGGGTCTGCATCTCCTGCCCCAGGGGGCTTAGCGCGCAGTGTTTCTCAGCGCAAGTAGGGGTGCCCACCTCTCAACTGCTTGTTCTGATTCTGGATGTCGGGCATGTTGTGGCCCATGATAGTTCTACGCAACTCATCTCTGTCTGTCTCCTCCGACAACTCCAGCCTCTGGACCTCTGTGCGTACTCTTTGCGATGCCAAAGCTCTCCGCCTGTCGCTGCCATGGCTTGGCACCCGCTTAGTTGGGAGTCATCTTTGGATCTTTGTTGCAGCGTTTGGGTCCCCTCGGATCAGGATCTTAGAGCCCCAGGGCAATTTGCGAGGCCACAGCTCATCCGAGCACATCCACCACCATTGCAGTCCAGGCCACGTCTCCCCAACACAGAGTTTTTGATGCTATTTGAAACAAAAAGACTTATTGCCATAGGCTCTTTTCATTTGAATGCCAATATCATCATTGATAGTATTTTCTCATTCTGGAGGAAATAACTTGCAATCCCAATGTAGAGATGCAAGGTCACCGGCTAGGATTTGAGATTCTGGTTTGCCAGTATCCCCTCACCTATATCTGAGGAACTCATGATGGAGTCTTTAGTGTGGCTCATTCAAAGGGGCCTTTTAGAAAGGGCGATGGAGGGTTCCACCAGTAAGGAATAGAGTCAGAAACTACAAACTATCAATGTGTCCATGAACCCCTTTAAAGAAGTGCACCTGCAAAAACACTGACAACCCAGCAAGCGATGCTCTAAGAGTCTATAAAAGGACAGCCTCTACTCTGCCTTCTGATGGGGCCCCTGAAACCGCCCACAAGGGAACCTGTAGAGAAATGTGGTTCAGTAGTTTGAAGTACCACAATGTGTTTTTCTGCAGTGCATTTTATAGCATATGCACTGTCATGGGAAAATAGCACATGCACTGATAAACTACACTTTTTACAAAGTGGCCAGATGACCCTGGCCTGTGCTAGTCACAAAATAGGGATGTGTACCGAACATGTACATATACCTTTTAACATAAGATTAATACTGAAACTACAAAGATCATTGAGGATCTCTTTACATGCAGCGTATATGCAAGTATCCTTTCACAAGCATCATTATCGTAGGCACATGTATGCTGAATTGTGCTGTGAAGAATAACATCATCTTTAGGTAGTGGTATGCATCACTTTACTGCTATTTCAGGGAACACACAACTTAATGCAATGACCTACTTAACTTTTACATGGCCACACATTCGTTCAGTTAGGCTTTTCGGCCTTTCAAGAAATTCAAAGTCTGCTACAAACATTGTCTAGATTTCTTGTGAACTCACTGTTACAAACTGCCGTGATGAGACTTAGTTATTGTATATCAGTGTGTCAAAGGCAATGATGCGTGCTGACCTACTGAGGGCTAATTGATGTTGCACCCTTTTGTTTCTTTAATGAGGTTACTTACCACGATGCTAGTTTTTGGCAGAGGTTAGCCCCTGGTAAGACCTTCAACCTCCAAGTATTTATACTTACATGAATTCCATAATTGAGGTTATGCCCGGGTCCCCCCTGGGAAACTAGACGTATATTTTCGCCACTTTGGATGTGCACATTACTTGGATATCTTACAATTGTTTAACGTCTACATCATGGCATACAGTGGTACAAGGTATGCGTGGCTGCAATCCATTACACCAATAATGTGGGGCAGTCAGTTATACTGCAGACACCTTCCTTCTCTTAGATCAGTTATTGAGATTTTCTGCAGAATTATATGAACTAAATGGCTCTTGCTAGCATATTTTCTATCAATTGTTTACTTACTGTGGCTGGGGCATTGCTCTGACTCTTTTACCTAATGGCTGGAATGAACATGGCTCCCAAAATTGGAAAAGTGCCTTTAATTTCACCAGCACCAATGAAAGAATAAGTTTGCGCAGCTCTGTTCCACATTCTTCCACAGCTCTGTAATTGTACCTCATATTCGTTATCATGTGTCAGGTTAAGAGGTATAATCAAAATCCTTCTGTCATGAGGAATGTATTAACCCATTACATTTTGTGGACTCCCAACTGCACATTGACTGGCTGTGATTGAACCCTGAATCTTGTAATAATTCATTTGGAAGTTCTCAATCAGCTTCTGTATTAAATTCACCTTTTCTATGTGACCCCCACCCAAATAGTTTTTACCTTTTTCTGGACCCTATTCGTGCCGGTTTCATGACTCAGTGCACTGTGGTACTGCTATTCATTGCCAGAGTGCATTTACTCTGAACCTAAATTGGCACTGTCAAAATTGGTGTCACCAATTTGTTCATTTTACTTTCCTGTAAGTCCATGGTAAATTGCATCAGTGGCATGGAAGCTAAATGTCAAAAAGATATGCCTGTCTGAAGCACCATTGTGGTCTAGCTCCACCGCAGTTTAAAAGTATTTCAGTGACACATCTAAAGAAAAAGTGCTTTTGCCACAAAGGTACACTTATTTTATGTATTCACAACTCACCCTCAAAGTGTTCCGTGTAGGCCAGCAAGGGGGAATAAACAATATATAAAAAAGTGACACATTCATGTTTGAAAACAATGCCCTTATAGTGACTGAACTTAGGGTAAGTTTCGTTTTCCAGGAATAGACCAAGGTAAAATTAAACTTCATAAATTCTCTCTTTTGGAAAATGCTAGCACAATACAAGTTAGGTTCCACTCAGTTTTCAAAATGTAATTTATTAATGAAATCAGATGTTTGATCATTTAGGGGAAAAAGTAACTTGTGGAATTGAAATGTGTGCTGCTGGAGCAAAAACTGGTTCTAGTCCAATGTCAAGAGGCCTAATATATACTTTTGGCTGGAGCTAACAAAAGTATTCCCAAGAATGTGATAGAAGCAAAGCATGTTGTCAGCAACTGGCCATTTAACAGGTATTAATCATTTGGGCGTGGGGGAGGAGGAGATGGCAGAAAAAAACAGCTTTCACAATACCTCTGTTGACATTCCAAATGATGCTTACAAGTTGTTTTCCAATTCACTCCCAGGACCCCTCTAGATTTCCTACCTACAGTCCCAGTGGGTGGAGGTGACCAGTTCTTCCCCAGCTTGATGGAGGAGACCTTATTTAAATATGGGAGTGATTAAGGGAGAACTGGAAGCCCTTCTGATAGAAAAAGAGGTTAGCCAATTTGAATTTAGGGCATCTGGGAATTTTACAGTAAAGAGAAGAGGACATTCTGCAAATGCAGGCATAGGGTAAGAAGGTAGAAAGAATTGGGAGGCAAACATATTCCAGTTGTTAGCAAGTGCAGAGGATGACTGTCACTTTATCACCACCATGTCAGAACATTCCTAAACCAGGGAAGACCATATCTAAAGAAGAAGGCCATGTTGAAATAAGAAGACTCCAGGACTCTTGACTCCTGCTGACACCCAGGAATAGAAATGGTCTCTAAGGGTCAAGAGGCTGACCTCATGTGTGCCTGCTCCAGGGACACAAAAAACAGGAGGGCTCCAAAATCCAAGAGGGCCCAGCTATCCACAGAGAACTGGAACCTGCAAGACCCATGGATGAAGGCAGAGTTTTGGTGCCTAGAAGCCTCCTATTAGGACCTCGAACTATGGGAGTAAAAGTAGGGCTTAGCCATTGTTTCTACTTCCCAACGGGCGGGACAAGGTGCTTAGGCTTGACCATTACATTCACAATATAAGTGGGCGAGAAAACATGTTATTTCCGACTCTGAGCCTATAGCTTTTAGTCTTGCCCTGCTGAGGGATTTTGAAAAACAGAAAAAAGGGCCTGATTTATATTTCAGCAGATGGGTTAGTCTGTCACAACGTGACAGATTTCCGGCCGTCGAAATATAAATCCCATAGGAAATAATGGGATTTTTATTATGGTGGACGGGATATCCATCACCAGAGTAACCCATCCACTGAAATCTAAATCAGGCCTTAAGTACAAAGGTAAAACATTGGATGAGGACAAAGAGGCAAATCTGTCTCAAAGGCACGGTGACCTATAATACAATGAAATCCTTCTCTGTCCGGCGCAGAACATTTGGTGCCAAAACCAGTCGCTTCAATGAGAGCTTCAAAACCACATATCAGGCTTTAGCTCCCTTTACTAGATTGTGATAATTTTGGTGCCTACATCTTCTCTAGCTTTATAAATAATGTTTTGAATTTTACTGTGCTGTTTTCTTAACTTTAAAATTGTTGGTACTGGTTAACCTTAACATGCATTCCTTTCTTTGTTGAATTGTCCAGAGCTTCACTGAGATGTGCTGACACTGAAACAGGTTGTATCTATCAAGTTGGGAAGTGATCCCTCTTCTCATATTAATAATCCACTTTCTGACAGCCTATATTTAGGAAACAGGTAATTTAGAGTTCATGCAATGACTTGGTTTACAGGGATGCTTGGGTTCCCATCTAGAGGGGACTTACCCTGGAGGGCTAAATTGCATTTGTTTGGTTCCAGTCTACAGTGGAACAGTGGTTGAAAAATGATGGACTGGAGGGTGGCCGCAAGCAATCACCAGTGACTGAGATTATTTGAAGAATTCCTTCCATCACTTTGATCATGCCTACTTCCACATGGACCTAAGTAACATTACTTTTTATAATTAGTGTGCTAATACATGGGCGTTAGTATGAATCAGTATTCAGAAGTTAGATTGCCGAAATACATCCAGTGTTTTGTACATTTAAATGCTAGTGTGTGATTATCAACTAGTATGACATACGCTATGTCTAGGGTGCCAAGTGGCATCTCAGAAATGGCGATTCAGTTTACAACCCCTCTCAAACTATGTGGTTCCTCTTACTGCTCTGATAAAAATTAACTCAAAACTGGACCCTGACGGGCTTAAATGGTATGATTTGACTCTTGCAATCCAATATTTTGATCATGCTCGCGCACATTTCTATTTATGAATATCTAAAGCAGTGCATTAATCATTTTTTTGACAAAAGGGTCACATATCTATGAATGCAAGTAGCAGTGATTCAAATCTCCAGGCGCAACTGATGGAAGCTCAGTGCATTTACAAAAAAGAAGCTGTTCACAGGAAAGAAAATGTAGAAACTATTCAACAATGACTAGTTTCAGTTCTCTGACATTTCCAAAGATTAACTACATTTCATTGAAGGCTGAACCTTTAGTCGCCGATTACAATATCCTCTTTTTTGCTGACTGTGACTTGAGAAATATTTGAAGCATCTATCTCTGGCCTAAAACAAATTAAAATTTCAGATTACATTAGGTGTGATGATATGACAGCCATTTTTCGCAAGATTGCTAATGCTGGTGCAGGTCAATTGATGGATAAGCTATTTATCTCTGTGTTGCACTCTGCATCTTATTAGTAATTTTCTCATTACTGCCTACGCCTCAAAGAGACAATTAATCATCAACCTTCTCTTTTTATTTTTTTAGTGGAATCATTGGTTTTCTGGTCAGCTGAGTTTCAAACTTCCCAGCTGTGAGAAATTGGCCTCACAGGAAATGCGCAGAAATCTAGTCTGGAGCTATGAACACATTTCAATAGGGGTTCCTTGGCTCATCTTTGAGACCTGAGGGGAAACGTGCATGATCGTTTGTGCAACAGCACACTAAAATCAATAAAGCTAAGAAATAAGTATCTTAAAATTCCATAAAAGCTGGAGTGAAAATAAAACAAAAAAGGGGATAGCAAAATTGGTTAACACATTTAAAGGATGCGATGTAAACATGAAAAGATTGCTCATAAAAATAAATGGAGGTAATAAACATCAGAAGCTACTCAACTGGGAAAGCAAGAAACCGCCCTGAAATAGCACAGACCCCAATCTAAATTGGTAGGAAGTAGAAGAGTTCAATACTTTCCAATTGCAGCGTCGTTCACTTTGCATCAAAATCTAGCAGATGGCTAATCAAGAAGTTTCACATCCGAATGCGAGTGCCTGAAGTTATGGAGATCCATGCTTATGGCTGGGCTCTGGCTTGAAGAAGGTGAACCTCTGCCTAGAAAACTGAAATGCCTAGCTACAGGGAGTCTGGGAGTCAGGTCAAACGCATTTTTGCTCATGGTATTGTACACTCTTGATGGCAGATAAAGTAGTGCTTGTGCAAACCCCTTTACACTGTATTGTGAAAGTACATTTGTGGAAGTGGTAATGTGTGCAGTTTTTTTACAAGAATATGTGTTTTGATGTTTTTTCTGCTATTTTTGTTTTTCTGCTGCATTTGGTCATCAAGTGTTTTGCTGTGGTGTGCTCTGTTATGTTTTTGTTGTGTTGTTGTTTTAGATTGTTATAATTTACTGGTTATATTCGGTTGTGCTCTGTAATTGTATTAGAGATAACAACGGAAGCTATTACATTTCCAACCAAAGCAGCGCCTTCCTTTTAAGTTGCAGTGAAAAGCAACGCTTTAGCACTGTCTCAAAAGGTAAAATGCAGCTATTTCAACTCCTCAACTATTTAACTTAACTGATCCTGTTTTAAATCAGAACTTTATGTGATATGCCCCAAAGTGACTGTAGTTTGAACCACAATGCAATGCCATTTAGACGAGGCCGAATGCAGATATTGGTCAAATCAACTCCTGATCTGTGTCATGAACTCCAAGATGTCACCTCATAAATATTGAGGAAACTGGTGCTGCAAGAAAACTCCAACAAGGTGAAAGAGCAGCTGTCTTTTCGAATTATTTCCCAACTTGATATGCATGTTAGCACTGCTCATTCACTGAGACTGTACCTTCATCAAGGAACCTCGGTGCTAGAAAATGCCACATCATTGTGACATTTTTTATAGTGTCTATATAACAAGCATAAAAAGCAGGCCAGATCTGTTGACCTGTGTCGTATGAAGCTTCAACTTGACCACACTGCTGGAACTATCTTTGCACTCAATATACTCTTTTGTCCTAAACCACGAGAGCTAATTAATGTCCAGTTTTTAAGCACCACATGTAGAACGTTTTAAAGATCTCAGTTGTGCTACACCCTAGTGTAAAGGACAAAAAATATGTTGTGCCATTAGCAGTGGTACACCCATGATGTTGATCAATAAAACAACCCACAGGCAGCACTCTGAGATTGTTCCTTTAGGCGGCAAGACACAGGAACATTTTGAGTTCTCAGATATTTTCTAGTACGTAGGACATCTTAGACTGCAATCTGAAGAGAATCACTGGTTCAAATGCCAATATCATCAACTCAGCCTATTATCCATGTGTAATGTATGATGACTGTAATTTCCATAAACATTTTCAGCCTTTAAAAAGCCCTAAATTCCATACACACTAAGTGGAAACGTGTTGGCTGTTGTAATTGATTGTATAAAAGTTTGGGCCCGCCACCCACAGGACATGCAGCAGCCAATGGGCATTCAGGGGCAGATTTATGGAAAGTGGTTGTGCACTGAGTGCAGCGCCACTTTGCCTGCGCCCCTTAGTGGCCCCCCACCACCATCAGGTGTGCGCCGTATTTAAAATACGGTGCACCATGGCGCAGGGTAGGGGGCAATAGTGTCATTTTTCATGACGCTATTGACATACTCTGCAGGAGTAGCGCCAAAATGTTGGCGCTACTCCTGCAGACTATATAGGGGCCCATTCTAAATAACAGAAGCCCCCTTTTAACGCCTGCTCTGAGCAGGCATTAAAAGTGCCATTATAAATGGTGCAAGGAAATCTCAGAGATTTCCTTGCGCCATTTTTGCAGCCCCCTTAGTGGGGGAACACCGTATTTGCACACATTATGCCTGGCGCTGGCATAATGTAGCGCAAAGGTTTACAGAGTGGCGCAATGCATGCATTGCGCTACTGTAAATACAACGCAGGGATTTCGGCCTCATTGGGCCACATTAACAACAAAAATAATTATGCTAATATGACACAAGATGGCACTAGGAGATTATAAATATGCCCCTTAGATTTTTTATTTGTAGGGCCCAGCTACCTACAGGGCACTCGGTGGGCCTAAGAGCTATGTAAAACAAATGCCCCCCGGTACCTCTGTGTGTCCCATGGGAGGCCTTCTCTAAACATTTTAAAAAAGTAAATGCCCCCTGGGCCTGTTGCAAGCCCCATGGGTGGTGGAACCAAAACATTATACAAATTAATGCCCCCAGGGCCTACTGGGTGTCGGGCCCAAACTTGATAAAAGGTAATTCCCCCAGGTGCCCAGTGAAATGTGTGTGAAATAACTTCAATTTGTTCAGCGTGTGTCCTTTTCTTTGTTGTGGCAGACATACTGTTAGACCTGGCATCCTCGGTGTGGTTTCCCCTGACTTTTTGCCTGCTGACTTCATGTTCGCTGGGTTTAGGACTCTTGGCAATTTACCATTGTTGACCAATGCTAAAGGAGAGGTGCTCTTTCCCAAAAACCATTAGCTTACCCACAGATGGCATATTTAATTTACTTGTATGTCCCTATTAAAGTGCACTACATGTGCCCAGGGACTGTAAGTTAAATGCTACTAGTGGGCCTGCAGCACTGATTGTGCCACCCACCTTAGTACCCCTTTAAACATCTCAGCCCTGCCATAAAAATCATGTATGTGCAGTTTTAAATGCCCTGTTGGGATTGCCTTATCACATTTTTTAAGTGTAATTTCCAACTGGGACCAGACAGATATTTGGAGTTTCATGTCTCTGGGCTCACAATTTAAAATCACAACTGATGGTAAAGTTGGCTTTTAAGTTGCAAGCCTGAAAATGCCACTTTCAGAAAGTTGGTATTTTCTTACCTTAACCATTCTGCGCCTCTGCCTGTCTCTGGATGCCTGTCTGGGTTGGTGACAGCTGGACAGCTAGTGCATTCCCTCTAGACAATCACACACAAAGGGAGCTTAGGTGTGTCTGATGGCGCATCCAAATCCTGATGAGCAGTTAACATCTTGATGGGTCATCCTGGGTAGGAACGGAGGGAGGAGCTGACAATTATACCTGAATAGGCTAGCTCCTGAGCCCTCACAAAGGGACTGCCCTGCTGTCTGCTGCCCTCCTTACCTGAGAGTGAGAAGGATTGGACCTGCAACTCTATATCCCCAGAATCAAAGTGACTCGAGAGCTTGCTGGCTTGCCTCTTGTTCTGAAGTCTCAGTAACATGAAAGACTTCATTCAACTCTGCTGCAGCTTCTGGACTCTGCCAACTGTGGACCCTCCCCTGCCAAGTCATGCCAATCATATTGTGGGCCCTTGGAGTTGGGCCCAACAGCTGTGCTCTACAGAAACCCATGCATTATCATCAATACGCTGATTGGAACCGCCACGTCTCTCCTCGACGCTGATGCATCTCCACTGCCATTGAAAACAAAGATGTCCCAGCACCAACTGCATGGCTTGGAACCAGCGCATCGCCCCCAGTCCTGATTCATCACTGTCTCATCACCGGCTGCGTGGCTCGACGATGAAGCATCACCTTCATCGTAAAGGGCTAAGCACCGCACCTTGAGGACATCGCATCAATGACTGTATAGCTCAGTGACAACGCATCCCTGACTGCCTGGATCGGAACTGACACATCACCTTTGCATTGTCTGCTCTGCTCTTCACTTCGGGCCCTTGATATCAACGTAACCCTCCATACAAGGTACTCTTTTAGCAGGATGAGGTTGGTCTCTGTAGCTCCAACATTGTGGGTGGCAACTTTTTGATTTAACTTGGTCCAGCATGACCAGATAGCGCAGGTTGGCGCTTTAAGTTTCTAAGCACTATATTTGCAAATATTCTTTAAAAAGTTATATGTTGCATTCTACCTATTGGATTTTTGTCATTTTGGCCTTGTATTGTTCATTAAATTTAGCTCTATTCTTCTAACCTGGTGTGGATTAATTTTGTGTGGTGTTTTCATTGTTTTACTGTTTTAAGTGTTACCACATACCTTACATTGCCTCTTAAGTTCGGCCTGCCTGCTGTGTGCCAAGCTAACAGAGGGTGAACACAAGTTAATTTATGGCGTGTATCTGACTTACCCAATTTCTAACATAGACAATGATACTGGGTGGTGAAGTAAGAACATATATTCCAGTGGAAAAACAATGTAATTATTAAAAATGTCTTGTATGTCAAGCTTTGCGTAACTTTAGAAGAAGAAGAGCTCTTAGGTGGTATGGACACATACTATTAACTGTCCTGAAGGATGCAATAAGAATGGCTGGAGCAGTTAAAGGTCAAATGCCCATACACAGAATCAACATGCCTTTGAAAATTGATATGTAACACATAAAGCACAGCTGACCAATGTTGCTCCATATGAGCTAAGTCCAAGCACTATGTAAAAGATTGCTATTTAGAGCAAACATATGTAAATGTGCTGGATGAAGAAAAACTGACATGAATCAGATGACCTAGACATTACGTATAAAGGCATTTTTTATATTTTTGTGGTATGATGGATGTGTCTGAGGTGGTCTAGATATTTACAAAGTGTCTACATATCAGATAAATAAAAATAAACATGTCATTATTGTGGAATCAGTAGAGTGACTGTTCTTTTTATTGTAGCAAATTGCTACTTATTTATATCCAATGTTTCAGTAATGTGGGCTTGGATTTAGTAATCTTTCACACAATGCAATTCAGCAAGACAAATTGCTGTGCTTCATTGTGTGAAGGGGAGAGAGCTGAATTGCGCTAGATTTACAAAGATATGGTGCTGCTGAGCTCTCGCTCTGTGCTGACACTATGGTGCAAGGTGCCTAAGTTGTGAGTAGAATTGTTTTTGTGCAGGAAGGGATACCTTCCTGTAGAAAACCAACCCTTAAAGGCTTATTTCTATTTGTATGTGTCCTACAGAATGCAGGACACATACAAAAGGAAGAATTCAGGGGCAGTAAAGATATTTATCCTGTTACGCCAAGTTCAGGTAGTGTACCATTTTGGCACAAAACCAGGTTTATTGACTTTAGTAAACCTGGGTTTGCACCTAATTACATAGGGGTATTATTAGAAATTGAGTCTTTAGTTGACAGAGATTTTCACCCTTTCCAAGTAGGGACCACAATCCTAGTCAGGGAAAATAAGTTACACTCTCTCATTTAACCTGTGCTCACCCTGTGGTAGCTGGCCACATAGCTGTCAGGCTTAACTTAAGAGGCAACGTGCAAAGTATTTGTGCAACACACATGCAGTAACACATTAAAAACACCACAAAGAGACTCCACACCAGGAAGACAGAGACTATTTATCTGAGTAAAACAAGACCACAAAGACAAACATCCAATCAGTAGAAGTCGAGATATGAATTTTTAAAAATTAAATCAGAAACAGTGCTTGAAAGTCACTAGTGGTCAAAAGCTTACTTGCGGTCACGAGGGACCGGTGCAAATCCAGAGTTCAGGTGGACTGCAATGGAGGGTAGGCCTGCTACAGAACCCACGCAGGGTCTGCTGAAACAGTACCATTGATGGAGCAAATCATCTACGTCGACGGCACAATGCGTTGGTATTTTCCATGCAGTCTGTTCACCGCGTCATCGTTAGGGTCTGCTGAAATGAATGTGATGCATCGTCATTTAGCCCTGCAGAGTTTTGTTGTTGGCCAGTGCTGGCTGTGAATCTGCTGTAGTTGAACAGCCTCTATGTCCACGTAGAAGGAGGGATGTGGCAGAATTTATCATGCAGTAAGGCGATGCATCAGTTTTGCAGAAATCAGCTGCAAAACCCACTTCTGAGACCTAGGACTGAAGGGGCACCAAAGGCAAGGGTAGAACTCACAAATTGCAGAGTCCAGCAGCAACAGGAGAGTTGCAGGCAGTTTTTATGTCCCTGAGACTGCAGGAGAGCAGGAGAGCAGGGGGCAAGCCAGCAAGCCCTTAGAATTGCTCTGGGTTCAGCAAGATTGATCCAGTCTTTGTCCTCTGCAGGGCAGAGATCAGCAGGCTGCAAGGCAGCTCAGTGAAGCAGAGAAGCAGCTCCTTGGAACAGTCAGTCCAGGCAAAGTAGCACTGCAGTCCTTACTCCAACAGACTTCTTCCCATTTACTCTAACAGAGTTCTTCCCATGTCTAGTAGTGATCTGGTTTGCGTCAACACCCCAGTACATATACCAAACAGTGCCTTTGAAGTGGGGGTGAATTCTAAGCGGTTCCTTGAAGTGCACAGGCCCCCCTTTAACTCCAGCCCTAGCTCCAGACTATCAGTAGGACATAATGAGCCCTGTGTCTGGGGACAGGCACTTCCCTACTGAAGTGTAAGTGTGAGCTTCCCTCCACCCTTCCAGCCCAGGAAGGCCTATCAGAATTCAGATGAGTGCAAATTAGTCCTGTGTCACACCCACCCTTCCTGTGTTTGTGCCTGTCTAGAGCGATGCAGAAAGTGTAGCTGTCACCTAGCCCAGAAGTGTATTAGAGAAAGGCTGCAAGGGACACAGAAAAGCAAGAGCAGAAACATGCCCACTTTCTAAAAGTGGCATTTCTAAGCTAGTAATGTTAAATCCAACTTTACCAGTAAAGGGGATTCATCATTACCATTCCAATGATATTAATTATGATGTAGCTACTTCTTTCTGATCAGGAATTACAACTTTAAAGTATATGAAGGAATCCTGAGTGTTGGCCTATGAGAGGGCTAGGCCTCACAGCAGTGAAAAATTACTTTTGGAGTTTTTCACTACCAGGATAAGTCAAACATAAAAGTACATGTTCTGACTTTTACTTACATGCCACCCTGCTCTATAGGCTACCTATGTCATCCATTAGGTATGACTTATATGCAATAAAACGGGAGTCCAAGGCTTGGCAAGAGGTTTTAAATGGCAAGTCGAAGTGGCATTAAAACTGCACACACAGGCCCTGCAACAGCAAGCCTCACACAGGTTTGAAAGGCCACTGCAGGCCTACTAGTAGCATTTAATTGACAGGCTATAGGTATGTGGTACACCACTTTACAAGGGACCTATAAGTACATTAAATATGCCTGTAGGGATGCACCTATGTTACCTTGTTTTAGGGAAGAAGTACATGCACTTTAGCACTGGTTAGCAGTGGTAAAATGGTCAGAGTCTTGGAGCCAACACAAAGATACAGCAAAAACCAGATGTAAAAAGGCAACAAGTTTGGGGTAAGACCATACTAAGAATGGCAGGTCTTACAGGAATACATGGGAAGCTCATGATTAACCCATGTAACGCCTTCTCGATGCAGGGTAACTCAAGCAATGTGAAGAACTGTCTTTCGTTACTTTGCAGGTGAAAAGTGGCACAAGTCCCTGCAAATATCCATTTGCATGACTTTGCAAATGTCACTTAAGCTCTTGTGTTGCCTTGCGCCGACTTTCATGATGCAAGAACAACTCAAGCAATTTTAACTGCTTAGTAAATCTGGCCCCGAATGTTTAAGACACTCAAATGACACATGCACTTTGCAGGAGATCTAGAAAGATACTTTTCCAATGTGCACCTTCCAAATGTATTAATGGATATATATATGTATTTATGGATATATATATTTTGTTAGAATAATTGTGATTATAGAAATCTTAAGTTCTCTTCTGCTAATATAATTATTTTCAATTTGGATTCATACATGTGTTTAACTAATAATAATAATAATGATGCATGGATATAGGAAAGCTCAATTATTAGGTGATAGTGGAATTGACATATGCTCTGTTAGAAATGGGATCTTTGGTTGGCAGTCAGGTTATCCCCTGTCCAAGCAAGGACCCTCACTCTAGTCAGGGTAAGTCACACACAATCTAAATTATCCTGTGCCCACCGTATGGTAGCTTGGCACTCAGCAGTCAGGCTTAACTTAGAAGGCAATGTGGACTAAATCATGCAAGAACACAGTGAGAACACTACAAAAAGACATCACACAGGTTTAGAAAAATATACGATATTTATGTGATTAAAAGATTAAAATGATCAAGATTTGATAATCACAAGTTGAAATATTACTTTTGTAATGATAAGAAGAATTTTTAGCAACAAGCAACAAGTGTCTTTTGCCAGCACAAAGTACCTGGTTTGTGTCAAAATTACACGCAAGAAGACCTCAGAAGAGGAGATGCCTGGAAAAAGGTAGGTGTGCATCAGATTTCCGGGCGCACATGGACGATGCGTCAATTCTTTCCCATGCGGCAAGAGCTTTGCGTCGAATTCCGTCACGCAGGCTTGAATTCTCTTTGCGATGAAGAGTCTTTTGATGCCCAGAGGCGATGCAGGGAAATCCTGGGTGTGTAGGACGAAGTCACAGGGGTTGCGTTGATCCAGTAGGCAATGCTTCAGAGTTTCTGTAGCACGGCAGGAACTGCGTTGATTCTTCATGCAGGAATTTGGGCTGAGCCGTTCCGGTTCGGCGATGCGTCGATCTGGTGGGCTGTGCCTCGAAGTTCTGGTTGCAGTGCTGGCGCCACGTCGATCTCCACTCGGGGAGCCAGCCTGTGTCATTCCGGGTTAGCAATGCAGTGATTCTTTCACAGCGAGGCAGACTGTGCATCGATTCTGGCAGGCTGTGCGTCGATTCTGGCAGGCTGTGCGTCGATTTTTGCTGCACAAGGAATTTCTTTGCAGAGATGACTTTTTTTTACCTTGAGACTTTGAGACTTCAGGAACAGGAGGAAAGTTCAATCCAAGCCCTTGGAGAGCACTTCCCAGCAGAGCCAGAAGCCAGCAAGGCAGCAGGGCTACAGCAAGTCAGCAGTCCTTCTCAGAAAAGAAGTCCAGGTGAGTCAGTTGGACAGCCAGGCAGTTCCTTTTGGCAGGTTGAAGATTCCAGGGCAGAGTGTCTGTCCCAAGGAATATCATGTCCAGAAATATCTAGAAGTGTCTGAATTGGTAGGGTCAGGATCCCAGTTTATATACCCAAAAGTGCCTTTGAAGTGGGGGACACATCAAAGAGTCATTTTGATGTGCACAAGGTCCCCTTTCAGGACAACCCTGTCTGCCAGGGTCCCAGTAGGGGGTGTGACAGTCCATAGTGTGAGGGCAGGCCACTGTCCTTTGAAACTAAGTGTCAGGCCCTCCACCCTTCCAGCCGAGGAAGGCTCATTCAATATGCAGATGTGTGCAGGTGTGACTGAGCATCCTGTGTTTGTGGTTGTCTGGGTGAAATGCACAAGGGAGCTGTCAACCAGGCCAGTCAGATTTGGATTGTAAGGCACAGAAGGAATTAAGTGCAGAGAAATGCTCACTTTCTAAACATGGCATTTCCAAAATAGTAATATAAAATCCAACTTCACCAATAAGTAGGACTTTGTATTACCATTCTGGCCATACTAAATATGACCTGTTTACCCATTTCTGATCAGAATCTACCACTCAAACAGTACATGAGGGTAGTCCTAATGTTAGCCTATGAAAGGAGCAGGCCTCACAGCAGTGGAAAACATATGTAGGAGTTTTCCACTACCAGGACATATAAAACACACAGATATATGTCCTGCCTTTTACCTAAACAGCACTCTGCCCTCTGGGTTACTGAAGACCTACCTTGGGGTTGACTAATATAGAGAAAAAGGGGAGTTTAAGGCTTGGCAAGTACTTTTAAATGCCAACTCGAAGTGGCAGTGAAACTGCACACACAGGCCTTGCAATGGCAGGTCTGAGACATGGTTAAGGGGCTACTTATGTGGGTGGCACAACCAGTGCTGCAGGCCCACTAGTAGCATTTAATTTACAGGTCCTGGGCACATGTAGTGCACTTTACTAGGGACTTACAGGTAGATTAAAATATGCTAATTGGGTATGAACCAATGTCACCATGTTTTAAGGGAGAACGCATATCCACTGTAGCACTGGTTACCAGTGGTAAAGTGCGCAGAGTCCCAAAACCAGCAAAAACAGTGTGAAAAAGTGGAGGGAGGCAGGCAAAAAGTTGGGGGTGACCACCCTAAGGCTGTCTGGTCTACCATCCTCTATCATGTCCACTCAAATAAACTCATTCCCTACCATACATGAAAAAATATAATAGGGCCAATTGTACTAAACATTTTAGTAGTCAAAAACCCTGAGATTTGCTAAATTGTTTGGCTTGCATCTGTTAAAATTTTGCACCAGGTACTAAACCCATTTAGTGCTCCCCCCATGAGTCTGCCACACACCACCCTCCAGCAGGGATGGAAGGGGAATCACTTTCCCTTCCACCCGACCCCTCCCCGTCCCCCCACTGACATCTGATGATGTCACTGCATGATCGCACGCTGACCTCATCTGAGGCCGCCCCCATGCGATCGGAAGAGAAATGCAAAGTATTTCTATTGCCGATCGAGGGGTGGGGGCAAGCAGAGGACATGAAAGGAATGGAAAGACTTTTCCTTTACTTTCATGTCTGTCTGAGCATTTCTGCAGCCCGATTGAGAAGCGATCAGGCTGCAGAAATGGCCACTGGACACCAGAGATTTTGTTTTGGTGTATGTAAACAATGAAGGGAAGGCGGACCCTTTGGCGAGGGTCGTTCACCTGGGGGGGAATTTTAAATTAGGCCTTTTCTGCCCCCCAGGGGGCAGATCAGCCTATTTTTTTTAGGCCAATCTGCCCCCAAGGAGAGCAGAAACTACCAGAAACCAGGGATTTTTTTTGCACCGATATCACGCAAGGGGAGTGACCCCTTAGACAAGGGTCGCTTCTCTGGGTGGCAAATTTATTTTAGGCTAGAGGCAAAAATTCACAGCTAGGCACACTCCAAAAAACACGTCAGATTTCAATGTAAAAATGTGATGTGTCCATGCTGCGTTTCCTGTCGCAGGCATTAGGCCTACCCACGCAAGTGAGGTACCATTTTTATCGGGAGACTTGGGGGAACACAGAATAGAAGAACAAGTGTTATTGCCCCTTGTCTTTCTCTACATTTTTTCCTTCCAAATGTAAGACAGTGTGTAAAAAAGACATCTATTTGAGAAATGCCCTGTAATTCACATGCTAGTATGGGGACCCCGAAATTCAGAGATGTGCAAATAAGCACTTAATCTCAACACTTTATCTTGTGCCCATTTTGGAAATACAAACGTTTCCTTGATACCTATTTTTCACTCTTTATATTTCACCAAATGAATTGCTGTATACCTGGTATATAATGAAACCCCATTGCAAGGTGTAGCTCCTTTATTGGCTCTGGGTACCTAGGATCCTTGATTAACCTCCAAGCCCTATATTTACCCGCAACCAGAAGAGTCCAGCAGACGTAACGGTATATTGCTTTCAAAAATCTGCCATAGATGAAAAAAGTTATAGAAGAAAATGTGGACAGAAATGACCCTTTTTTTACCTCAATTTCAATATTTTTTTTATTTTAGCTGCTACTTTCTGTAGGAAAACCTTGAAGGATCTACACAAATGACCCCTTGCTGAATTCAGAATTGTGTCTACTTTTCAGAAATGTTTAGCTGTCTGGGTTCCAGAATTGGTTTCACACCCATTTCTGTCACTAACTGAAAGGAGGCTGAAAGCACAAAAAACTGTAAAAATGGGGTGTGTCCCAGTAAAATTTGTGTTGAAAAATATGTTTTTCTGATTCAAGTATGCCTGTTCCTGAAAGCTGGTAAGATAGTGATTTTAGCACCACAAACCCTTTGTTGATGTCATTTTCAGGGAAAAAACACAAGCTTTCTTTTGCAGCCCTTTTTCCCCCTTTTTTTAAAGTAAATTTTAGCTGTATTTTGGCTAATTTCTTGGTCTTCTCCAGGGGAACCCACAAACTCTGGGTACCTCTAGAATCTCTAGTATGTTGGAATATAAGGACGCAAATTTGGTGTGGATAGCTTATATGGACAAAAAGTTATGAAGGCCTAAGCCCGAACTGCCCAAATAGCCAAAAAAGGCTTGGCACAGGAGGGGGAAAAGGCCTGGCAGCGAAGGGGTTTAAAAATATTTTTTTAAAGCAGTCAGAGACATGGTAATCTCCTAATCCTTGCTGGTCACCGTCCCTGTGATTGTGACCAGTCAAAATGAGTCACTATTTCTGACCCACTTAATGAATTTTAATTATGTTGGGCAGATTGCGACTCAATCCAAACTCTTCTTTTGCAAATTAAACGATTAGCTGATAGGCTTGTTTGCAAACTAAGTTTCTGTTGGAAAAATTACTGGCCACAAATTGGGACAGCTTTCGGCAACCAGAACTCTAGAACGTCTTGTCCGTACCTCCTTTCAACTCAAAATCGATGCACAAGCTGTAGCACATTTTCAAAAACATACATTTTTGTTAAATACATTTCGTTTTAAAAGGAAGGTTTGCCTTTGAAGGGAAATATGAGCCCAGAGTAATACCTAGCAGCTTGAAATCCAGCTTGACAAATCCCCTTTATGGCAACACAAAATGTATGGCCTTCTCGAGGAGGTAATGAATTCAGTCGATCGCGCTGGCTGACTTCCCTTGTACGTGGTGAGTTCCTGGGTTCCAATCCATGCTTCATCATCTGAATGAAAATCGTGTGATTCTAAGTAAACCACTTTGCTATGAAGGGCTTGCTTCGAGATCCAGTACCATGAATACCAGTGTCTAAATCAGAGCATTTATTGCTACTGCGTCACATCAATGGGAAACCAATTTTTCCCACTGTTGCGACGTCATTAAGGGTTGTTTTTTAATATCAGGATTAAATGTGAGTATATTGACAATATGAGCTACATACGTTATGGTATTTATGGTATGGTTCATTCTATTATGGACACCAGTCACCGTTCAAGGCCACATGGTGGACAACGGTGAAACAGTCGCCCTCATCCTCCTCGACCTCTCGGCTGCCTTCGACACCGTCTGTCACCGCACCCTAATAACTCGCTTCTGCTCCACTGGGATCCAAGGCCAGGCCCTGGACTGGATCGCCTCCTTCCTCTCCAACCGCTCTCAAAGAGTCTACCTCCCACCTTTTCAATGTCTGCATGAGCCCCCTCGCCAACATCGTACGCAAGCACAACATCATCATCACCTCCTACGCCGACGACACTCAACTTATACTTTCCCTCACCAAGGACCCCGCCAGCGCTAAGACCAACCTACAAGATGGCATGAAGGACGTCGCAGATTGGATGAGGCTCAGCCGTCTAAAACTGAACTCTGACAAAACGGAAGTCCTCATCCTCGGCAACACCCCGACCGCATGGGACGACTCCTGGTGGCCCACAGCCCTTGGCACCGCACCGACCCCCTCAGACCACGCCCGCAACCTCGGCTTCATCTTGGACCCTCTTCTCACCATGACCAAACAAGTCAACGCCGTGTCCTCCTCCTGCTTCCTCACCCTCCGCATGCTCCGCAAGATCTTCCGCAGGATCCCCACCAACACCGGGAAAACCGTGACCCACGCCCTAGTCACCAGCCGCCTGGACTACGGCAACACCCTTTATGCTGGGACCACTGCAAAACTCCAAAAACGTCTGCAACGTATTCAAAACGCCTCCGCCCGCCTCATCCTCGACGTACCCCGCAACAGCCACATCTCCGCACACCTGAGACACCTGCATTGGCTCCCAGTCAGCAAAAGAATCACCTTCCGATTTCTCACCCACGCACACAAAGCCCTCCACGACAAGGGACCTGAATACCTCAACTGACGCCTCAGCTTCTACGCCCCCACCCGTCTCCTCCGTTCCACCGGCCTCGCGCTCACTGCCGTCCCTTGCATCCGCCGCTCCACGGCTGGGGGGAGGTCTTTCTCCTACCTGGCAGCCAAGACCTGGAACACCCTCCCCACCAGCCTCAGGACCACCCAGGACCACTCCGCATTCCGGAGACTCCTCAAGACCTGGCTTTTCGAGCAGCAGTAACCCCCCTTCCCCCTAGCGCCTTGAGACCCTCACGGGTGAGTAGTGCGCTCTATAAATGTTAATGATTTGATTTGATTTGATTTGACATTACTTTCTCTGTAGGATGGTGTGTATAAGAAATTTCAATATGGCGCTCGCTATCTACGCTGGGGCACACAAGGAAGGAGTACTCTCCGTTCCCTAAGGAGGTTTCCAGTAAGAGATGTTTATTTTGAGAATGTGTTTAATGGAGTGATAGAGACTGCGTATGTTGGAAGGCCTTTTGACTTACCACCATTTATTGGCTGGATAACATGAGTGCAGGATTACCAATTAAGCAAAGTGGGCACCGGTCTATGGGTCCCATTCCTTCTACGGGGCCCGTGACAACACATCAAAATAATATTGATTTGATCTTGAACGAAAATTACAATCAATCTTTCTTAATTTTTTCCAAAAGATAGAAAAAAAGGAATCAACTCAAAGAAACAAAAACATCATAGAAAAAGACTCTATACAGAAAATACTGTCTTCATGTAATATACCCATTAACAACTTAAAGTACATAAACTATAGACATCAGATTCACATAATAGTTTGTCTCTTAAAAGCTCATCTTCTGTCAGATGTTAGTTTGTAAAAAACATTTGGTGCAAACTACTTACGTGTAATGTTTAGTTTTGTGTAATAAAATTGGTTTCTTAAAATTGTTGTTTGGTAAAATTAAAAAAGAATTAGGCGATAATTTGCAAGGGGGGGGCAAAATTTCAGCTGTCTGGGGGCTTCTACAGCGTTTCATCTGGCACTGGGTATCATACTGTTTTAGCATAGCAACTGAATAATTTTTACTGGAACTCCAATTATAATTTTTCGGTCTGTATTTCACTTTGTTATGATGGATTTTCACTCATGTGTTACTTATATGGTTTGCGATTCGTATGTTACTCTTAGGCCCAGATTTAAGAGGGTCTAGCGCCTCCTTGCGCCACATTAGCGCCATTTCTTTACGCTAATGTGGCCCAACTAGACCCAAATCGCTGCGCCACATTTACAAAGTATGTACAATGCATATATATGGCACCACTTTGTAACCCCTAGCGCCACATTATGCCTGCGCCAGGCATAATGTATGCAAGGGGAGCGTTCCTCTGTTAGGGGGGCCAAAAAAATGGCGCAAAGAAATCTGACAGATTTCTTTGCGTCATTTTTTCCAGCACTTTTAATGCCTGTGCCATTTTTTGCTGTATTTTAACTCCTGCACAGAGCAGGCATTAAAAGGAGGCACACCATTATTTAAAATGGGCCTTTATGTGGTTTGCAGGATTAGCATCACATTTTTTGACGCTAATCCTGCAAAGCGCCAAACAGGTGTCAAAAATCTTGACACTAGTTCCGTAACTACTGCCATGGTGCGGCATAGATTAAATATGGTGCGCACATGGTGACATGGTTGGCTAAGGGGTGCAAGAAAAGTGGCCCTGCAGTGGATGCATTGCCATTTTTCTTAAATCAGGCCCTTAGAATTTCAGAATACTGTTTGTTTACTCGACACGTGCACATGTCCTTTTACGTGTCATTTCACTCATATTATTGACTAGTATAGCAAACACGGTGTATCCCATTACGACATTGCTGCACATTGTTAACAAAGTTTACAAAGTTTACATGGATAGTGGCTTATTTTAATTAGTTTCTGATTTAGCTTGTTCCATTTGTTAGAATTAACTGGTGGTGTCTTCTGCCTCAGTTCTGTTTGATTTATGTAACTTTGTGTTACCCTGTTGAATTGCTTAGGATACTGAGACTTTTGGGACTACACAGCCAGAAATTTAGAACGTTTTTAGCCTGAGCTATACATGGAAGGAGACACCCAATGACATATGTAAAGGTTAATTTTTCTGTTATTTCTTGGCATGGACCATTCTGGGCATGTGATGTCTCGTCTGGCACAGAGAGGGGATAACACATGACTCCAGGTTGACGGTTGGCATGACATAACACTTACACATTGTAGATTTATCTATTTCATTGTAAGTGGGTCTACATTTCAACACACCTGCCTCTCTATATATGTCTGTTGATCCTAGTGTTATCTTCTAATTTCTTCCTTTATATTATGTAACCTTTGGGTTCCACTATGTCATATGTAATCCAATTTTTAGTTTTAGCACTCACTGGTGGGTGAAGGTACCTTGGGGTTTAGTAACTATATATAGCGGAATTGCCAATACGACAAAACACATGTTGGTTGTGTAAACTGTAAAACATTCATACTTGAAATACTGTTAAGAAAGAAGAAATTAAGGAAGCATTTTTGGATCAAATAAATAAGACAACGGAAACATCTTGACTCCCTGTTGGACATAATTAATTGCTTCTTCACTGTGGAGTTCCCAGGACTATTTACTACTTGAACTTCAGCCCTCCCTGTTTGAGTTACATTTCTGTTGTTAGGCAGTCGTCCTCAGCCCTAGACCACTGTGTGTTGATTTGACTTTCAGTTACATTCTCAGAATACTTTGTGTAAAGCACCCATTTGCAGTCGCGGCTCGTGGGAATAAGAAGGAGGGGGCGGCGCACAGCAGGGGGGCAATATTGATAATTTGAAAATAATGAGAAAAGTGTTAGGATTGGCTAGAGCCAGGGTGCTCCCAGGCAGATTAGGAGCCTGTGCCTTTTCTCTTCAGCCAGGGCTGGAGAGAGCACAGTGTGCATGCGTGTTTGGCCGGCTCGAGATGGTCGGCCAAACACACATGAACACTGAGGGGAGTGCACAGTGCACTCCCATTGTCCCCATCACCCCACATGGACCCGCCCCTTTAGCAAGGAAAGAATGATAAACATAGTTTATTGTCCTTTCATTATTAAATGTTTGCAGCCTCTGCTGCATATGGCTGGGTCCAAACTGGGGTGGCATGGTGAGCAAAAGAACAATGGATTAAACCCAGATCTATGACTGGGGGTGAGTGTTTGACAATGTTCAGCATTCCGTCCATCACTTGTTGTTTTTGCTTTGTCGCCCTAAGTGGGAAGGGTATGCCCAGACGTGGGTCCCGTGCTTTCCATGCCACTGGATTCAAGCTAGCCTGGCTGATGAGGGGTGAAACCCAGGATGCTTGTTTCCGGTCCAGTGAGGACCTGGCTTGGCAGTTCGGTCTGGACTGTTCCCATGAGGAACAGGGTCAAGACTGATTTGCATATGGCTGCGTCCAAACTGGGGTGGCATGGTGAGCAAAAGAACGATGGATTAAACCCAGATCTATGACTGGGGTGAGTGTTTGACAATGTTCAGCATTCCGTCCATCACTTGTTGTTTTTGCTTTGTCGCCCTAAGTGGGAAGGGTATGCCCAGACGTGGGTCCCGTGCTTCCCATGCCACTGGATTCAAGCTAGCCTGGCTAATGAGTGGTGAAACCCCGAAACCGGTCCCAGGATGCTTGTTTCCGGTCCAGTGAGGACCTGGCTTGGCAGTTCGGTCTGGACTGTTCCCATGAGGAACAGGGTCAAGACTGATTTGCATATGGCTGGGTCCAAACTGGGGTGGCATGGTGAGCAAAAGAACGATGGATTAAACCCAGATCTATGACTGGGGGTGAGTGTTTGACAATGTTCAGCATTCTGTCCATCACTTGTTGTTTTTGCGGGGGAGCAACAATGCCCATTTGCCTGGCTGTTGCCTCTCTTTTGTATGTTATTAAGGGGAACTGCTTGCTTTCCCAGTGCCTGGACCACCACAGAATCCAGCTTGTAGGTGGAATAGGGGCTAGTGGTTGCTCTCGCCTCCTCTGCCCTCCTGTAGGTCTCTGCAAATGTAAGGGAGAAGGGAGAACGTATACCGCACTCTGCCTTCACCAACTGTCACATTTACCAGAAAGAGCAGAATTTCAAAGCTACACTGACATGGCTCTCAGAGAGACGACAGGTGTGGAGCCTGTTTCTTCACAGCTCCTTTCCATTACACAAATTCTTTGGGGAGGGGAAGGAAACATGAAAGGCACAAAGGTGTTAGATAGCAGGAGGGCAGAATTGTTTTATATATTTGAGTAAGGAGGCAGGGGAGCGTGCAGGAGAGTGGAAGGTGGGAGGTCTGGGCACATGTTCTGCTTATAAAATATCTAGGTAGTGGAGGGGAGGGTTAATCATGCAGAGGGTGGAGGAGTGGATTTCAGGATATCAGGTACTGTTTTTTAATGTCAGGGTGAGGTGGGCAATGCTGATGGGGTGGTGCATTGTGGTAAGATGTCAGGTATATATATTTCTTTTTAATCCGGCTGAGTTAAAGAAGGAGTGGTGAGAGCTGGACAGGAAGGGGTGGAAAACACAAGCTATAAGCCAGGGCTGGGGACGAGGCAGTATTGTGTGTGGTCCAATCCATGACTCCTCTAGGAGAAATCAAGTGGGGACGGGCATATGTCAGAAATTGAGTTTCTGCAATCTATCCAAGCAGGAACCACAATCCTAGTCAGGGTAAGTCAGATACACATAAAGTAGTTTGTGCTTACCCTCTAGTAGCTGAGCACCGAGCAGGGAGGCTTAACTTAAGAGGCAATGTGTAAAGTAAACAGTAAAACAGTGAGAGCACCACTCAAAAACACTGCACACCTGTTTAGAAAAACAGAGTGTGTTTTTATGAGTAAAACAAGACAAATGACAAAAATCCAATACATAGAAGTAAAGATTTGAATGTTTAAAGATTAAACTTGGTTGTAGTACTTTGAAATATAAAGCGCCAACCGGGGCTATCTGGTCGTGCTAGAAAAGTCCTCCAAAAGTTCAGGCCAATCGCGATGGAGCACGGTTCAGATACAGACCCAGATGAGTCCCACTGAAGTTTTACCTTCTCAAAGTTGAGCCAAGAGTACCACTCGAGGGAACTAGTTTGCTAAGTGAAAGGAGAGTGTCACTGGTGGTGGTCCACGAGCTCAAGGAGTTGGCCGGGTGTTGCAGACAAGCTGACTGGAGTCTCGCAGTCACGAGTGAAAATGCTTGCTGTGCGAAGAATTAAACTTGTGGCACCTCGCACTGATTATTCGTGCGAGCAGTGCAGTCATGAAGAGCTCAAAAGCTTGATTTCAGGAGCCACAAAACAACTTTCAAGAGCTCAGTCAGTGAGGGGTACCTCTTGGGTGTGAGGAGCTGGTTCAAGATGGGTCCAAGAGCTGTAGCAGATGTGTTGGAAGTCTTTTGTGTCCCTGAGATGTCAGAAGAACAGGAGGCAAGCCAGCAAGCCCTTGGAACCACTCTGGTTCTGGGTTGAAAAGATTCAGGTCCAGTCCTTCTCACTACCAGGCAAGGAGGTCAGCAGGCAGCAGGTCAGTAGAGTAGGAGTCCAGCAGAGTGACAGTCCTTTCAGCAGCAAAGCAGTTCTTCTTCCTAGCAGAGTATCCACAGGTCCAAAATTGCAGTGATTTGGTGGAGTCAGAAGTCCATTTCTTATACTCAGTGGTTACTTTAAAGTGGGGAGACTCCAAAGAGAGACCTTTGATGTGCACCGAATCCATGCCCTTCCTGTCCTGGCTCCAGACTCACTACGGGGGGTATGCAATCCTTTGAGTGGGATCAGGACACAGACCATTCAGGTGTGTCAGAGTCTGCCTCCCATCCTGCCCATGATGAGCGGTCAGGATATTGATGGTCTATGAGTCACACCTATGTTCCCTTTGTGCGTGGCTGTCTGGGGGAGCTGCACAAGACCCCTGCTGTCACCTACCCAGACATGTATGGAGACAGGCATAAGGGACCACATGGTTAAAGCAAGAAAATGCTTGAGGGTTCCTGTCTCTTTCCAATTGGAAATTGCACTCATAAAATGTAAAGAGGCAATCACAAAGTTAAACTATGGGAGAGATAGGCCTTGTAGTAGTGAAAATGAATGTAAGAGTTTTTCACTACCTGTGCATGTAAAACCTAAAAGTACATGTCCAACATTTTAAATATACTGCACCCTGCCCTTGGGGCTGTCCACGGCCTGCACTAGGGGTGACATATGTACTAAAAAGGAAGGTTTAGGCCTGGCAATAGGGTTAACTTGCTAGGTTGACATGGCAGTTTGCTGAACACACAGGGTCTGCAATGGCAGGCCTGAGTCATGTTTAAAGGGCAACTGAAGTGGATGGCTCAATCAGTGTGTCAGGCCCACCAGTAATATTTAATTTACACAGGTGGTGCACTTTACTAGGGACTTATAAGTACAGTAAATATGCCAATTGTGGATAAACCAGTGTTACCATGGTTTAAGCTGAGAGCACGCGCACTTTAGCACTGGTTAGCAGTGGTAAAATTCTCAGAGTCCTAAAGCCAACCAAAACAAATTCAGCAAAAATGGAAGGAGGAAGGCAAAACGTTTGGGGATGACCATGCAGAAAGTTCCAGGTCCAACAACATACATAACAAATGTATTGATGCAATAACTGTGAATAAAACAGATGTTTTTTACCTTGGTTTTCAGAGTAATGTCATAGACAATTTGAGCTGCTCTCTCATTGCCTATTTAATGTCTCACCATCTCTCAGGTGAAATACATTCCCCATAATCACAGTTACCAATCTAACATTCCACATATCTGCCTGTGCCCCAAATTGTCAAGAACCCCATTCACATTCTGGCTTCTGTACTATGGTTTTTTCAAAGAACATGCCAACACAGCTCTCTGGAGAGGGCAGACACTATACGAATGATGGGTCACTGTTTCATTGTTATAAGTAGTAGTTTGTGCCTCTCTGTGCACCGGCGCAAATATATAACAGTACCATATTTCTAGTTCCTTCATGTCTCAATTTCTACTGTAGTCAAAGGGAATTGACATACCATTTAATATAGGAGCAGATTGTTGTATTATGCATTAACAATAAAAATCTACACAAATCGCTGGTTGCCCTCTCTGTGTTTTAAGCAATTATCTTGTAAGATTTTCTGTGAAGGTTACAGCAGTAATGTGAACACACTTTCCATATTCTAAAATATAATCATACGGAATGCTTGCTTTCTTCTACATATTTCCACAAGAATGCATTTCATTTTTGAAAAATGTTCTCCACGTGTCACTAATTAGTCTCAGTTTGTATATCCTGCCAAAATATCCTAGACCAGCTGTCTCTGAGGGAAAACGTTATATTAGAAGTATTGATTCTTGCTGCCATTAGTGGAGCTCTAACGGCTTAATTTACCCCTCTGACACCTGAGCCTGGTCCAGATCTACTAAAGACTTAGGCCAGTACATTTTGAAGATGAGCTGGCTCGAATCCATATGCTAAGCGGACTATATTCATGTTTGTCAAATGCTACATGAGCCCTTCTTATTTTTTCACTGCAATTAATTAAAAAAAATTAAACATTTTTACAATTCAAAGTTGATATTTTTTAGCTGTGCGTAAGCTATGTTTCGTTGCTTTTTTTTAAACCATGTCGCCAAACTGTATTTTACATTTCAAAACCACATATGAATGACTTACATAATCTAGTTGATTAAATGTTTTAGTATTTAGGTGTTTATTAAGGAGCTGTGTGCATTACTTTCTAGTTACTGTAAATCGTGTATCAGGTGATGTCTAGAGTTTAATTTCCGTAGGTTGTGCCCGGGTTCATTATTTTTCTATCGCTATCCATTTTTGTGTGAGGCACTTTTAGGCATGCTCATGCTACAATAGACCTGTTTCAGAACCTTCCACATGAAATGCATGTTGGTAGGTTCTGCACCACAAAGCATTCCACATTCTGGGAACTCGAGGTGCTGTATCCAGGTTTAATCCGATTGAAAACGTGTTGAGTAATCCGATGTCCCATGGCAGAGTTCAAAATATTTTTTAAATAGTAGCTTGGTGTTATTTTATTGGCGGTTTTGCAGCCCCAGTAAACTGTGTAAGGTGAACTTTCAATTATAGACATTCCTAGGATCTGAAAACAGTTGTTTTTTCAGCACATAATTGAATAATGGGTGTCCAAAATTAATCCATGATGGTTCAGTCCATGGCAGACGTTGGGGTTTATCCACCAGGAATATGTACACGTACAATGATGTATAGTAATGATTTAATCAGACAGGTAGAACTTCTCTGGGAGTTGAACGCCCCAGCTAAACATGCAGCCTTCCGTCCTTTCAAGGTGGATACATTGAGTACTGTCATATTAGATAATTGTAACTTGGTTTAATTTCAGTGTTTAGAAATTGTAGAAGTGCTGTTTTGAACACTATATGAAAGACAAGCTACGGTCATAACCATTTATATGGTAAGTGCTGATATTGAACACGTTTCAGTGATTAGGCCATTTTAGACCAATGTTGGACACTGCTGAGCTAGTGTGGAGCATTGTACCATAGAGATTAAACCACTGGTTAAAGTGATTCTTCTGTGGTGGCTCTTCAGAAAAGGGCCCCATCCTTCAATAGCCGATCAGGTTTCAGGAAAACCGAGCCGAGCACCCCCATCCGCATCCCTGCACACAGAATAACCTAATAACAGCAGAACAATATGATTTTATTTTGAGCAGTGGTCAACTTGCTTCTGTGAAACTGTAGTAGGGCAATCAATGACAGTGCCACTCCATACAAGAGGCAAGTGGTGTTTGCATGACATGAATTGTTGGAAGAAATGTGATTGACCGATGCATTTTCCTCCTTTCGGGAGCCTAGCTGAAAAGTTATGTTTACCTTTTTGCAAATGAAC
The DNA here is from genome assembly GCF_031143425.1 of Pleurodeles waltl. Lineage (NCBI taxonomy): Eukaryota > Metazoa > Chordata > Amphibia > Caudata > Salamandridae > Pleurodeles > Pleurodeles waltl. Next base: position 869,761,782 of record NC_090442.1, on the reverse strand, counting down.
ATCCTGAGTACTACATAAACAGCAACATCTCAGTCTCAAATTTTATTTAGTCAGAATTTATGTAGAGACTAAACCAGCACTGCGCTAAACTAAAACACATTTTGTAAATCAAAAGTGCACACAAAAACCCCTGCTAGAAAAGTGACTTTGACACCAGGGACTCTGGATTCCATGTACCTCCTCAAGGGAAGAAACAAATCATTGCAACTTAGGCTACCTTGCTCAGGACTTAACTGACCTTGAAAATAAATCTATCATTTATAACAAGTGCAGCTCTATGTCACCATGTTCATCTCCTGACACAATTGTAATCCCGTGTCCTCTCTCAAGAGCATTTAGGAAAATATTAAGTTATAGAGTATCACTTACAGAGGCATCACTACCAGCCCCCCAACTTTTTTTGCAGACAAGCTTGCCATTATGATTGTCAGCTCACCTGTAGCCAGGACACCTTCTTACTGCAGACCTTGGGCCTCATTACGAGTGGCCTCTTAAACTGTGATCCAGTCACATCGCATTTGCAAGCAGTGTGAGGTCTATTTCACCTGGGGTTATTACCAGGTGCATTAAGAATCATACCAGTCATTATGTTTTGGCATACCAAGCCTGCTGGAATTTAAGGAAGGGGGAAAATGTCCTCTTTTTCACTGGAACAGGCAGATTTTTGTGAGGAAAGCAGCATAATGTTCATGTTTTTCACCTAAAACTCGAAATATGCAATAAGTAATGTGAATAAATAATAAAATTCAAACACGCTGGTGCTGAATTTAATCAATATGATGATTATCAAATCTGTTAAAAATTGGGTTTCTGGATGGCAGAGATATGCACCATGTCCAAGCAGGAACCACAAACATAGTTAGGGTAAGTCAGTTACACACCATAAATTATCCTGTGCTCACTGTCTGGTTGCTCGACACAGAGCAGGCAGGCTTAACTCAAGAGGCAATCTGTGAAGTATTTGTGCAACACTTAAAACAGTGAAACAGTGCAAACACCCTACAAAAATAATCCTCAGTAGGTTAGAAAATGAGAGCTTAATTTAATTTACAAAACAGACCAAAACGACAAAAGTCCAATCAGTAGAAGTCCAGTTATGAATTTTTGAAGAATATCTACAAATATAGTGCTAAGAAATTTAAAGCACCAACCGGGGCTATCTGGTCACGCTAGACTGGGGTAAATCCAAATGTTCAGGCAGACTACGATGGAGCACGGACTGGCTACAGAGACCAACTCTGCCAGGCTGAAAAAGTACCTTGTGTGGAGGGTTGCGTTGATGTCGAAGATCCGATGCAAGGAGCAGAGGGGACTATGTAAAGGCAATGCGTTTCTTCCAGATATCACAGTCAGGGATGTGTCGTCATCGAGCCATGCAGTTGTCGGTATGATGTCCTTGAGGAGAGGTGCAGCATCAAACCTTTTGCAATGAAGGTGCAGCCGGCAACGTGAAGGTGTTGCATCCGGGCTGAGTGTGATATAATGGATCTGAGCCATGCAGTTGGTGCTGTGCTGTCTTTGTCCTCAGCGGCAATGCGTTGGCATAGAGGAGAGATGCAGCGATTTCAAATGGCACAGTGGCGACAATGCATGGATTTCTGTAGAACCCAGCTGCAGAACCCACTTCCAAGGGCCCAGGACTGGATTGGCACAACTTGGCAGGGTAGGACTCACAGTAGGCAGAGTGCAGAAGCTGTAGTAGAGTTGAGTGAAGCCTTTGATGCCCCTTATACTTCAGAAGATGAGGCAAGCCAGGAAGGCCTTGGAGTCACTTTGGTTCTGGGGATGTAGAGATGCAGGTTCAGTCCTTCTCACTCTGAAGCAAGGAGGGTAGCAGGCAGCAGAGCAGGCACAACAAAGCAGGAGTCCAGCAAATGTACAGTCCCTTTAGCAGCAAAGCAGTCCTTCTTCCTGGCAGAATGTCCTCAGGTCCAGAAGTGTACTGATTTGGTAGGGTCAAAAGTCAATTTCTTATACGCAGTGTTGCCTTTGAAGTGGGGGAGACTTCAAAGAAAGGCCTTTGAAGTCCCCGCCCTTCCTGCCCTGGCTCCAGACACACTACAGGGGATTATGCAGCCCCTTGTGAGGGATGAGCCCATTCGGTTTTAAGTGTCCGCTCCTCCCTCCCGTCCGGTCATCAATATGCAGATGGCCACTCAGTCACACCTTCTGGAGGGAATGCACAAGAGCCCAGCTGTCACCCACTCTGACGTGTATTTAGAAACAGAAGGCACTAGATGATTAAAAGTAAACAAAACGTTCTAAAAGTAGCATTTTCTGAATTACAATTTAAAATCTGACTGCACTATACGTTGTGATTTTATATGGTGGTTCCAGAGACATTATATTTGTGGGTCCCATTTCTTCTCAATTGGAAATTACACTTATAAAACGTAACAAGGCACTGCTAATATTAACCTATGGGAGAGATAGGCCGTGCAGTAGTAGTGAAAAATGACTTAATTCACTACCTGAACAAACTTAATAGTGGATGTCCAACTTTTTAGATCACTGCCTCCGCCCTTGGGGCTGCCTAGGGCCAACCTTAGGGGGTGATTTATGTGTATTAAAAAGGAAGGTTTGGGCCTGGCGAGTGGGATGACTGGCCAGGTGGACATGGCAGTTTAAAACTGCACACACGGGATCTGCAATGGAAGGCCTGAATCATGTTTAAAGGGCCACTGAACTGGGGGACACAATCAGTGCTGTAGGCTCACTAGTAGCTTTAAATTTACAGGCCCTGGGCACATGTAGTGCACTTTACTAGGGGCTTATAAGCTAATTAAACGTGGCAATTTTGGGTGGTCCAATGTTACCATGTTTTAAGCAGAGAGTGTATGTACTTTAGCACTGGTTAGCAGTGGTAAAGTGCCTAGAGTCCTAAATCCAACAAAAATTAATTCAGTAAAAAGGGCAGGGGGAGGGCATGACCCTGTAGTGGGGTCAGGTCCAACAACAAAACAACACTGGGCCACTTGAAACAAATAGAAAAAACTACAAAGGCAATAGGCCTTTTCCATCTGTGCAACCGGGATCTGAAACAACATACCTGTATTCATCAGCACCAGCAATTTATGAAAGAGTTAGGGACTCACCCCTTTAAAGAATATTACATTACAATGCATTAACTCATAACTCAGCTACTTTTATCACTTATTGACTTTATGCTTGTCTTTAACTGTGTACAGTGCTCCACTGAATTTTGGCTCGGTTCACACCATAGAACAGTGGCCTTCAAACTTGCTAATGCTGCACCCCCCCAGGGGAAAAAATTAATCATCGCCCCCCCCCCTCAGAATTTTTCAAAACTATTCTATTAAGTTGGCAATGTTTAACTAAGTCTAGACTTAACCCGTTTTTATAGAGTTTTAGGACTCTATGCACTTTCCCACTGTTAACCAGTGCTAAAGTGCTTGGACTTTCTCTTTAAAGATGTTAAAATTAGCTTACACCTAATTGCCACATTTAATTTACTTATACGTCCCTAGTAAAGTGGTGTTACATACATCCACGGATTGTATATTTAATGTTACTAGTGGGTCTACAGCACTTATTGTGCCACTCTCTTACGTAGCCTTTAAACATGTCTCAGGCCTGCAACTACATCCTGTGTGCTGTTTAAAACTGCCATTTTGACATGGCAATATAAGCCCTTGGCAAGGCGGGAAGCTTAGTTTTTAATACATATAAGTTATCCCCAATGGAGCTCCTAAACAGCCCATAAGGCAGGGTGCGGTGTATTGTAAAAGTTGAACATGCACTTTTAGGATTTACATGTCCTGATAGGGAAATGCAACTAAATTCATTTCTGCAAGTACTAGGATAACATTGGAGTCGTTTTATGACCCATTATTTGTATAATTTTCCAAATGGGAAGGAATAACCAATTCATGTTTGGTGTTTCTGGAATCACAATTTAAAATCTTAACTTATGGTGAAGTTGGATTTTAAATTGCAATTCTGTAAATGCCACTTCTGGCAAGTTGGCATTTTCTTGCCTTAGCCATTTGGTGCCTGCAGCCTGTCTCCGAGTAATATGGCTGTGTGTAGTTGACAGTTGGGCTTTATGCATTCATCCACATAGATGGCCCATCACTGGCAGGACGGGTGGGAGGGGCTTGGCCCAGCCCCACTTACACTTATATAGGCTGTGTCCTGTCTTCACACAATGGTCTGCATATCCCCTGCAGCTAGTCTGGAGCCAGGGTCAGGAAGATGAGGCATCTGTGCACTTCAAAGGCACACCTCTAGAAACCACGGGATAACTCTGGTTTAACGTATTACATTTAATAAATGATAACTTCTGATTACACTCAAACAAATTGTAATTTAAAGCCCTATTTAATAGCAAAGTCCAATTCTAAATCACAACTCTGAAAATGCTACTTTTATAAAGTTGGCATTTTCTTGTCCTAACCATTTGGTGTCTGCACACTGTGTCACATGACTTGGTGTAGTTGGCAGTTGGCCTTCGCGTATTCTTTCCAGACAGCGTCACAAAGGGGTATTGGTGGTTGTAGGATGAGCCATCCTGACACGGATGGATGTGGAGCTCTCACCTACCATACTTGACTGTCCATAGAGGCTGCAACCTGCATTCACAAAGAACTTCACACTAGCCTTTTGTGACCTTAGACATCTTGGGGCCTGGGTAGGAGAAGTAAGGAAACCCCAGAACCGGGTGGGGAATGTCTAGAAGTTTCTCCCACTGCAATGCTGGCACCTTTTATAAATATTGGATCCTGATACCCACTCTTCAGAACGCTCCTGGACCTTCAGTTACTACAAGAAGATGGACTGCCCTGCTGCTAGAGGGCTGCCTTGCTACCTGAGGCCTCCCCTGCTGTCTGAGAAGGAGGACTGGATCTGCTCACTTAATCCCAAGGTACCTAAATTGACTCCAAAGGTCAGCTTCTGATCTATTCAGAGACACAGATATATATGGCCTCCCTGCAAATGGACAGCTGATCTGCTGCAACTGGACATGGTTGGACCTGCAACTGAACCTCCCTGAGCCTTGCTGGACTTTGCAAGACGGAGCCACTGATTCCCAGGAGGCGCCTCCCAAGCTCCTGGGACTCATTGCACTGGACTTTGAGAAGGAAACTTTTTTCAGCAGTACTAACCTGAACCCTATGTTCAGCCTGAGCAACATTGCAATAGGCTTGAACTCGCGTGACCAGATAACCGCTAGTGGCACTTTGTGCATTTAGGAGTTATACTTACCTTAAATCTTTGAAATTGCATATATCAGGTTCTACCGATTGGATTTTTGCTGTTTTGATGTCAAATAATTTATTACATTCTACTCTATTATTCTACATTAGTGTGTTATGTCTTCACTTTATTATTAAGTGCTGCATGTCTTTACACATTGTCTCTAAGTTAAGCCTGACTGCTTTTATGCCAAGCTGCCAGAGATTTAAGCACAGGTTATATTAATGACTTACATGGTTGACCCTGACAAGGATTGGGGTGGTTGCTTGAGAAGAGCTCACACCTCTTCAACTAACAACCCAATTTCTCGCATTAGGCAAACAGCAGTTATCTATTATGTGATGTGTATGTGCACAGTTTATGGTTAAGGCGGCATACAAGCACAGATTTAGTTAATTAAAAAACAAGTGGTGTGTCATTGGGTGCATTACCAATCTTGCACCATTATTTGTTTGGCAAAGGTTCAATAAGCTCTGCATGATCTTTCCCTAAGTGCTGTGTTCAGGAAATACATAAATAAAAAATGACTAACATCATTCTCTTATTAAGTTACCTGCCTGCAGGTTACAGTCCAAGTGATCTTTATGCTCAAATCCCACCTGCCTCATATATAAATGAAGGCACAGGTTTGGGTTGTTCTGCAATACATCATGCAGGGTTTGGAGATGCAAAAATGCTCTCACAATGTGAACACATTTTTGTTCCCGGAACTATATTTCAACTTTATGCTCACTATTGAACATCATATGTAACTGTAATTGTAAATGTACATCATATTATATAAACAAAGCCTAAGTTGTCAGCAAAACATTTATAATGGTATCACTGTCAAACATATTTACTAGCACACAAAAACATTCAGCACTGTGTCAAGCCCAATCTGTAGTGCACTAATGTATAACAAGGACAGCGTATTTAAATACATGAATTAAAGAATTTTCGCAGTTGTGAGCAAAGTGGTGCCCTTCATTTCTCAAGGATTCTAAAGCGATGATCGTTGTAATAAATCTAAATGGGACTCACTGCCTTACAAGCTCCCCAGGAGCTTGTAGGAAAGTGGAATGTCTTGATGACAATGAATGCCTCCAGGCCAAGGCGCCTGTGATGAACTCACAATATGCTGCATACAAGAGCCTCCGTCTTTTTGAAGATCTCAGAACTAATGGGCCTTGCATGGGATTTATTTTCCTTTGCCCCTAGTAGTGTGTCATGCAACCAAGTTTTTGTTTGTAACATTGATGCTTAATGATTTTTATACGCACTTTACTCACAATTACTTACCTCATCTCCTGACCTCTGCGCTTTCCTCCTAGAAGGTATAAAGAGCAAAGGACCTATCTTCTTGTCCTAGCTGTTGGTAGTCTCTGTAACTTGTATCTTCCTTCAGCAATAACCAATTGCCCTAAAGCTAGTCTCTTCCTGCAAATTCCTAGGCCCCAGGGTTTCCTGTGCTTCCAGCTGAAGTCAATGGGACATACTATCAGGGATACTCAACACAGCATTCCTCCTCATAATTCCTAGGGAACCCTTTTCTTCAAGGTACCCAGCATATTGACCCTCTACATTCTTCCAGGGGAAGTGGGAAGGCCAGTGCTACTGTGCCTGGAGAAAGAGTCCATTAGTGTACAAGGGATACAAGTTCAGAGTCTCACCACTCCAAACAGGGGTTCATCAACACATTGGGTCTGTTAACATCCAAAGATGTTCATCGAAACAGTGGGTTTGTTGCCTTTCCTATTTTTAAGTTCGAGTTTCTCTTCAAATCTTTGCACTATGCAGTGAAATAAAAATGGTAGAGTGGGCATCTCTGCCTAATTCGGGGATGTTGCATGACCCTCCACCCCTTACCATTTCCTGTGAGCATTCCAAAGATTTGCCCACATCCTTGTGTGGTATCTTGGGATTTTTAAAGATGCAGACTCAAGTGGTGGCCTCAAAAAACTGTGATTGTATTACCCACATCGTTATCTCATGCTGCAAAACTGATTCCTTTTGTCTAAGACTTCAAATGGAACCCATGGTGTGATTGATGTCAGAAGTCTGCCTGTTCCCCTTTTGTTCCTTTGAGAAGTGCATGCTCAGGCTTGTCAGTGAGTGTTAGCTAATCATCCTAAACTTCTTCAATCCCACTTCTTCCCTCTACCAGAAGAAGGCTAGTCTCTTCTCTTCCACCTGTCACCCTTAGAGTGCCCTTCCCCAACCCTTTTGCCTTCTTGACTCCTGTTTTTTTAAATCTGTAAATTTGTTTTTGTTGGCCCGAGGACTAGTACACTTTACCACTACAAAACAGTGCTATAGGGCTTGTGCTCACTTCTTTAAATCTAGTAGAATTAGCTTACATTCAGTTTCAATTGGCTCATTTGAATTATTTATAAGTCACTGCTACAGTAGTACTACATGTATCCAGGGGATCTAAATAAAATACTACTATTTGGCCTGCAGCATTTACTATGCCACCCATTTAAGTAATCTTTCTAAATCTGTCTCAGGCCTTCCTTTGCAGCCTATGCACAGTTTAAACAGACAGTTTGACCTGCAAAATAAAGCTTTTGCCTGGCCTAAACCTTCATTTTTACAACATATAAATCACTCTTATGGTAGGCCCTAAAGAGCCCTTTGGATGCATTGTACTTAAACAAGTTAGACATGTACTTTTAAGTTTTACATGTCCTGGTTTTGAAACACTTTTAATTTAGTTTTTCACTACAGCAAGGCCTACCTCTCCCATAGAATGATATTGGCTTAGCTTGTTATATTTCATAAGTAATAACATTTGCTTGGGAACAGGTATAAATGTTAAATTCAGTCTCTGAAGAATTGTAATTTAAAATCCTCTTTAATAGGAACATCAAATTATACGTCACAATTCTGAAAATGCCACTTTAGAAAGGTGGTATTTTCTTGTCCTAACCGTATAGTACCTGCAGCCTGTTTCCTCAGTCACATATCTAGGTGTTGTTGGCATTTGGCTTATATGTATTCCTCCCAGACAGTGTCACAAAGGGGGACTGAGTGTTAGCTGGATGGGCCATCTTAACAGTATGGGTGGGGCGGAACTGTTACCTACCACACTTGCACATCAAAAGGGGCTGCCTTCTGCACTATCAAAGAACTTCACACTAGACTTTTATCACTCCCAGACAACCTGGGACCTGGGCAGGAGAAGGAAGGAAATTCCCGAACCAGAAGTGGGAGGAAGTCTAGAAGTTTCTCCCACTTGAAAGCTGGCATCAGGTATAAATATTGGATCCTGAGACCCACCCATCAGAACACTCCTGGGCCTGCAGACCCTACGAGAAGGACTGCCCAGCTGTCTCAGGATGCCGTGCTACCTTAGGACTGCCCAGCTGTTTGAGGACTGCACTGCTGCCTGAGGCCTGCCTTGCTGCTTGAACCCAGGACCACCAGAGTGTCTCCAAGGCCCAGTCGACTGGCCTCCTGTTCTGAGCTACAGGGGCACAACAGGCTGACCAGAGGCTTCAAGTCAGTGAGAAGCATCACTCCGCATCCCAGTGTAAGTCCTCACACCAGCAGCTGCAGACTGGGGGCTTCATTAGAACCAACACAGCATGACACATCCCAACACAAGTCCTTTATTCACCACCTCTAGGCAGGTGGCTCCTTGGAATTAATACAGCACAGCATCTCTAGGTAAGTCTGCATTGCAGCCCCTGTGTTCTCATTTTATTACTGTTGGTGTGCTCCATAAATACTTTATACATTGCCTCTAAGTTACTCTTGACTGCTTTTGTGCTAATCTACCAGAGAGTTAAGCACAGGTTAATTTAGTGACTTGGTGGTTCACCCTGATGAGGAAGGTGGTTGTTGCCTGAATAGGATTTCACCCCTCTTGACCAATAACAGAACCTATTTCACAAAATGGGCCTATTACCAGGGGACGTTTTTGAACTTTTGAGATGGCCAGCAGAATAATCAACTTGGCCCAGCAGGGTAGTTCAAACCTGAACCTCATTGAGGTTGTCCCAGCGAAATATTATCAATGACAAAGTACATCAAACAGGCCATATGTGGCCAAATCAATATATTATACTCTCAGGATCCTTTCAAACATAGGAAAAGTCATGTCAATCACATTTCTATGTTGCGCCAATCCAAAAATGTATTTTGCACAGTTCTTACTCAAAGTGACATACAGTCAAGGGCTGCAATCTTACAAAACACAAAGAGGATACCACTCTTTAGATGATAATCAAATTGTACTCCTTCACAGGCTATCCCATCTGTGGCAAAACTACTAGTGCAGAGCTACTAGGGTGAGCCAAACAACAGTCTTTTTCACTCAGCCTGCACACCTATGCGTAAGCATGTGAAAACGTGTTTGCATGTAACCAATGCAGGGCATCTCAGCCCAGCTGTGCAGCAGCAGGCCTTATTTTTAAAGATGGGTACTGGCAATTACAGCTAAGAAACATGTTGACAGAAACTTACTTGGGGTGAGATTCGATTAGACGATATCACAGCAGAGACGCTTTAACCAGGACATCTAAAATAAAAAAAATCTGGGACAATTAAGTGGTTCCGAATACACCTCCTCACAATATACTTACAAGTGACGTTCTGTCCTGCAAGTGACTTATGTCAAGGTCCAATTTTTCAGACAATAGCGCTAAGCACGCCAGGACTTGAAGTTTCACTTTCCTTATTAAATGCATGGATCTATGAGTACTGGCTTGCTTGATCGTATTGGCTTGAAAACAGGACTGGTTGAAGACACCCTGGGCCACGGTGCAATTGACAACCCTGAATTATCAATGTTTTCTGTTTATAATCAAACTATAGATAACACCCAGGGTACTTCTAAAATGCCACTGATATGTAAGAAATGTCAGCAAGCTTCAAGTACTGCAGAATTCTGCAGTATAGGCAGTTTTTAATTTCACTGAAACCACAGACATTTCCACAGCTCGAAGACCGCACTGGCTTCCATAGCTCACGATGGCACACAAAGGTTTTTTGGCTCCACCCTGAATTACCTAAAGCAGAGGGTCATACCATACTTTCCAAAAAGAAAATTAAAAACTGTAGGGAAAGGATCTCCTGATGCCCCCTAAAATTCAAAGAAAAGGGCAGGAGGGAAGATATTTTCCATTATGGCTAGCTCAATATGGAACCTTTTATGAACGATGTAAGGAATATTACAGAAATGTCAACACGTTTTAAGTTTTACAAAGGCTTTAAAAATGATTTTTTATGTAGCTCCCCTTAGTTCACTTCGAGCTAATACTTAGTTGCCCCAGAATTGAGTTGTTCATGCTTGATACATTTGAAGTGATTTCAGGATTGCAACGACCCATTTCATGCAACCCCAGTGCAGGGAAAGCTGCAACAAGCTTCCATCTTCCCTAGCTCCTTAGTCCCACTAAGTGATCTACGTGCCCGAAAAAAGATGATACATTTGCTTTCCCCCATTAAATAATTCTACTAGAACAGTCCAACCATTTTCCTAATTGATGTAACCCCCTATATTTGAATCAGTGAGCAATGCATCATTCATCATGTCATAGGAAAATGTCCTAATTTATCTCAAGTCAACTCAACATGAAAAGTTTCATCGGGTAAAGAAAGCATTTCCATAAGACTCACAATCAACTCAAATCATACACTCTCTTCTAACCACAATGCCAAAACACATCCAATTACACTTCTTATCTGTAACATATATGTCCAGTCTGATCTGCCACCTTTATTACAATATACTGACATTGCTCATCATTTATAGAATAGTCCTTTTTGCCATAAACTCCTATAAATGTGATGTGCACCTTCTACAACACGAAAGCCAATGTTTCTTATGGTACCAGATACAATTACTATTTATTTGGCATCCACGCAGTATAGTCACATGCGGTTTCGTCAACTTCTCCTTTTCCTTGACAGACAGGATCACACCATCTAGTTCAAGATCTGTGATCTTGTTGGAAAGTTTTGTGTTGGCTCAAATCCACATTATAGAAAATGTTCTCACTTGCCTGCAGGGTACAGTGAGGATGCATGATATCAGTCTGATTTACAATTAGTGTAGGTTTGCATCACACAATAGCTATTCTACATAGGAAATGAAACAAATGAACAGCTGGCATACCTACGAGCTTGGACGTGCCAGCTGCCTTTGACACTATTGATCATTGTCTCTTCTGGAGCCTCTTTGGACAGTAATTGGGATGGCAACCAACGTAAAAGATGGGGTAGCCACTGTCTTGTGGGTGCACACAACAGGTGCATCTGAACACTTTCCGATCTGGTTCAAAACAAGCTAGAGTAAGTATCAATAAGGTCTGGAAAGGTATTGGCACCATAAGGCAAATTGAAATAATTGCCAAACATCTGTTTTTAGAAACAACTCCTTATAGTAAAATTATATTAAAATCATCATAGCATTGATAACTAAGGGCATTACGTAGACGTTGGCTGACAGGATACGCTGTCAAAAAGTGTCAGATATCCTTCTCCTGTATTTCAAGTGCCACAGGCTTTCAGGCATATGTAAATCCTGTCAATCAAATTCAAAATAAGGTTGATAATCTAATAGCACTGTTGCTTATGAAAGACTAATATGTCTTACATCTTTGTCAGACAGCTTTCTTCAGACACCTTATCACTGAGATAAAATAATCATCTCATGAAACTATATATATGAATGAAAGAAATATTAATAAACATAGTGTACTATTTACTGTATGTTACAGTTTAGTGCAGAGTACTATGCTTATGAACTGTGACAAGAGTATTGCCCCAAATGTTAATGGGCTAGAGTTGGAATGATCGGTTATCTAATCATTTATCTAGCAACACTACACTAAAACAACCAACTTCCTAATAAATTAATATAATATTATCTGTCATTATACATTAAGGTATACTGGAAACCACTATGAATTGCAACTGTAGCAGACACTCAATTGTAAAATAAGGAACAAAATAGTATAGTATCTAGTTTCAAAATATTATTCTGGAAAGTTTAACTACACTTCAAATTACATGTTTTCAATAAGCAGTTTTAAGTAAAGGTACTAAATAATCCACATGGCACTTTTTCAGTCCAATTATACCAAGTAAAAGTTCGTATTAAACGCATCTTGACCACTTGCTTTCAATATGAAAACCTAGATCCATTAAATACAAAATCCACATGTGGTTATTCGTTGCACCATTATCTTCTCTCTCTTAATGTTTCTATACAACAGTAGGCACAGGTCATCAAGGAACATCATTTTGATTGTCAGATGTATGTTGGTGATACTACCTAAGTGGTTAACTTGAGGAGGAAGGCCAGGCATAACTGTATGGGGGCACCCATTCTTAGGTTAGAGGAAGCAAGCTCGTTCTGAACTGGTTAAAGGCAGAGATGTTTGTGTTAGTGGCTTCTAATTCTAAAGCCATCCCCTTCAAGACTGCCCCTACAGGTAATACTGGGGGTGACAACCTGGAAAAGAGGTTCAAAGGAAACTTCTCGTACATCTGCCGAATAGAAAAGAAGTGATCAAGCATAGATTTCTGTCCTGAGATTAACAAACTAACTGACGCAGCTCTTCTACACTCATCCCAGTCATACCTTGATTAGTGGTTGTTTTTTTCAATACTGGGGACAAACTCAGTCTAAGTATTTTGCTAATGCTGAACTCAGAAAACGCAGGGCCTGATTTAGATATTGGCAGATGGGTTACTCTGTCACAACGGTAACAGACTTCCTGCCTGCTGAAATCTAAATCCCCTGATTAGATTTCAGCGGATGGGTTACCCGTCACAGTTGTAATGAAGCAACCTATCAGTCAATATCTAAATCAGGCTTACTCTGTCACAGTGGTGATGAATATCCAGCCTGCCAAAATCTAAATCCCATAGGATATAATGGGATTTAGACTTCAATGGATGGGATGTCCGTCACCGTGGTGACAGAGTAACCCATCCACCAATATCTAAATCAGACCCTCAGTCTATTTTGAACCCAAGTCAGTTGTATCTGGAGACGGCAACCAACCTAAAACTGTGCAATGCATCTAGTTTTGCACCTTCAAAGCTAACACCATATTTTAACAGTATTAGACCATTTGTATTAAATACCTTTACAGTATATTTCATTACCTCATTTCATCATATCACTAGGGATGGGTAGTAAACTCCGCTCCTCCAGCAGACTTCACTGTGTTTTGCCCACTCTGTGCTCTGCTTGGAGTTCCAGAAAAATGCCCCCAACTGCCACGTGGTGGAGTTTCTTTTCATGCGCGGCTTGCCAACGCTAAGTCTGTGAGTGTGAGTGATAAAAACGAGTGCTAGAGTGCCTCCTGGTGAGATTTCTCAGTGTGGGTGGTCACAACAGGTTACTACCTCTTGCACTGAGAAAGCTTCAACTTGTGTTGAGAAAGCTACCATTTGAAAAGAAAATCTACTTGAGTGGCAGGAAGAAGTAGAGCCCTCTGGTGGCCACATGGCGCCATTTCCACTGAATGTACAGCTCAAGACAAGCTCCCAGCCATAAAAATCAGCATGAGCAGCACGACGTACCAAATCCACCACTCGCAGAATTTCATGGAATCTCGCTGAGCTTTTAAGTAACTCCATGGCATTCCACAGAGTGAAGATCCGCGAGTTCCTCCCACCCCTATATATCACTTAGATCTGTTGAAGACCACCTGATTATGACTATTCGTGTGAGTAAGATGACAAAGGCTTTCTAGAATGCTAGAACTGAAGGCTTTGAACCACATTGCTAATAACAGAACGTCATTCATATTCTATAGTCTATAAAAGATAAAATCTTACAGAAAGCATAATTCAAGGGTGATATACGCCACCTTGTCATCTCTTCTCATTTACCATTGTTTCCTTTATGGTTACTTGTTAGTTACAACAAGTCTTGGCTGGTCTGTAGTTTAAAGTTCTTGAAAGCTGCTGGCAACTTCTGACCTATTCACACCTAGCTCAAATATAGTGATACAGAAGAGCCATGTGATGTGAAGGCGTCTTACAAATCGAACCAGCTTAACATCCTATACCTCTATTTGCAACACTAGCATGCTTACAGAGTGACAAAATTAGAGCTCATCTCTGGCCCTCGTGCACCACACCTACGTCTTCCCACATGTATCATCTACCACCCATACACCTCCTTTACCTTTCATGGAACAAGCATTGCATGCCGATCTAACACCACTTCTGCTTCATTGACATGTTTATCCGTGGCAACAGCACCCATATGAAATGATGTAAGCATATCTCCGGACCTGGTGCCCTGTAATGAAATATTCTCACATATTATCCCCTCCACCAACAATGTCTCTCAGCTGCAACAGCTCTTGTATTGGTTAACATTGCTTGAATGGAACACCAGTGGAATTTGCACACCAAACAAATACTAGAGGACAGTTCTGGAGGGCTAAATAGGTTGTATTGATTTACCTCAATTCCAAGCAAGGGAAGATTTCTGAATCAGAGATTCCAATTGACTTTACAACATCCTCTTGTTATTCACAGCCGCAGATGAAGTCGCATCCCATCCTCAAGTAATCCGTAACCTGTAATACGTTTTGAAAACAGTAACTACATTTGAAAACATGTCCACAATAAATGTTTCAAAAGGTTTAATGAAGAACTCAAGGAACGGGATTAGTAGTTTTGCCTATAAAGTTGACTTTATTTTTTAGAAGCTCAGCTTCATGCATCATGCAAAGGATTTCCACTTGGCACTCTCAGATGGTTTGCATCAAGTACGCCATCTCATCGGGTCTGACTTAAACACATAGGGCCTTATTCATAAAGGGCCTCCCACTTGTGCATTTCTTGTTGCAGAGATTTCGCCTGGAGAGCGGGGACTCCCCCACAACTGTAGGGTCTGCGCCAAGAGTGTGGAGGCCCTTTGTGAATTAGGCCTATACGATGCATTGATGCATTGGTGCATTGCTAGTATTCACAGATGATGTAACACAATACAATAACTAAGCAAAACTCCGAAACCATTTTAGATAACTAACAATATCCTGTCTGCCTTCCTATTACATGCTGTAGAAGAAAACAATCCTTAATCACAGCTTTGTGCATTTCTAAGACAAGTTTGAATGCTTGTATAGAAATACTTTTTATTTACACTGAACAGAGATGTCAGTCTGCCACTGTGGCATATTTATTATTTCACAATTATCAGTGTGAGGCTGATAACAGTGAAGTTCCAGATTATAAAATGCAGATGCATAAATATATTCACATATGTGTGTGAGTGGGTAATTTATTGCATACGAATATCATACTGATATACGTCTCTGATGGAGAAAAGTGGTCTGGGGACAATCGGAGATAAAGTAACCACTACAACCCACTCTTAGAGTTACAATAAGTAGCATCTTTGTTTTGGTCCTACGTTGAAATGCAACTTTTGCTTCTGAAAAAAGTAAAAAATACCAATTAATTACAGTGTTTTTGTGCAATCTGCAGTTTTCCAAATCTCACAACATATTAAATTTTCTAGAAATATATTACCATAGAGGAGCTCTAAAGCATCTGATATATAGTAGACAAAGCCTCATATTCATAATGAGAAGATTTATTCATCAAAATGGAAGAAAACGTGCTCCTTAAAAACACTTGAGTCCTCTAAAACAATTTAAATCCTTTCATTATAAGCATCATGTGGATATGTTTATCCGCACCATGAAGATTAAGCTGATCTGATTCTTACCCTGCAATTTTACTGCTCTATACAGTAATAAGCCTACTGAAAGGATATGCATCACTTATACCCCATAAAAGAATTCATGCTGCTCAAAAAAAGTAATTTCCTTTATTAGTAATTCGTGTGTGCTAATGACTGAGGTGTGACTGTCTCTATGCTGAGGCTTTAGCTCAGTGGCAAGTCCATGCTAAATCAAAAAGACAGATGCAATTAGATATTTGCGAGACGTGGGCGATAGAGAAAGGCCACTTTAATAAGTTTAGCCACGCATGGTCTGCACAGAATCTGTGTCAAGGTGTATAATTATGCAGGAGTGGTGTCAGTGACATTTTCAGAGACCACTATTATTTTAGTGTATCTGAAGAAGGCAAATGCCTATCATATGATTCCAATTAGGTGCCATCGTCTCTGTAAAAACTACTGTATTCAGGGGTAGAATAAGCCGATTTTCAGCCATGTATTATGAGACAGCAGCAGCAGCTCCTCCGCTAAGGCTAAGGCGGAGGCGCATCGCCACACTGCTTTATGCAGTGAAGGAAAGGGAAAAATAAAATGATAATAATGCAACACTACTATAATTTTATTTTCCCTTGGGAGGGCGGGGTTGGGCTGGAGGAGGACTATGTGCGCATAAGTGCGCATGATGCTTTGGCCGGCCGTGTTGCGCCAGCCAAACAGGTCATGCATACTTTGCATTTCTCCACCCCGCTCGCTGTATTGAACAGCCGAGGGGAGAAAGTGCACAAAGCCCAACTCCCTGTCTGAGCACCGAAGCAGGGCATATAGACCAATCACGACGCTGCTGTCATGCTGTTGACAGCAGCATCGTGATTGGAGGAGAGTTTGGAAGCCTGTGTGCTTGAAAGATAAGTTTTTTTTATTCTATATTTTTTCTTATACCCTCCTGCCCCGCCACCCTGTTGACAAGTGGCCGCCACTGTGAGATTGGGTCTTAAAGCTTCTTTTACTGGCTCGCCATTGGGATATTAATCACATCTACACTTTAGTGAGTATCACTAAACAGTGTTAATGATCCTTACCTAAAATATTCATTTAAGCTGACGAAGTTTTGCGTGGAAATTAAACTCCTCACCATCGAAATCTAAGTGAAATTACACCAGGTAGTGAGATCTGTGTTGTCTTTTGTAGTGTGACATTTGTCAATATGTGTATAGGAAGAGAGTGTGGGGCATTAAAGACCACACGATTGCACAGTCAGCAATATCCAGCGATATTTCGGGGAATTCTAAAATAGAAGTAAGTTCAATCAAACCACATCTTCCTTCAGTAATATCAACTACTTCAGCGCAATTCTAATCTCTTAGCATAAACACAAGACCCCACCTAATTTAAATTAGGGGCACCGTCTAAGTAACTTTACGCATACATTCCGCCTCACCACCTGGTTATGGGCTAATACCTGCCAGACGCAGTTCTATTCTTTGTGTGTATTGTTTATAAAATGTAGCATACATTGTGGGAAGTTCATAGAAATTCAAACAAACCTAGCAAGAAATCCAGCATATTAATGTTTTACCCCTTAATTAGAAGAAGAATCATTCAGAATGAATTGGAGAACTTAAATTGCTTTGAGCTCTGCATTTGGAATCTGAATACTGGCCCTTCAGTTTTCATTTCCCATTGGCTTTTCACATGTGGCAAACATGGGATGATAGGTAAAGATTACAAGGAACATTTCTTGGAGTATTTCACTAGGAGTTATTAGCATATATGCGTTTTAATACGAGTCATTTGCAATTAAAACGAAAAAAACTGGGATGTGCAGCACTATGTTTCCTAAACTAGGAGTCAATTAGTCATTGACTCCGTATTGTTTTAACATAGCTATTGTTGCATAACATTCATTGTGCGATTTGTCATTGTGCAATGTTTGTTCTGTAATGATGTTCTCAAAGAACTTTGGGGAAGCCCTTAGATGCTTTCAAGGCTCTTTCCGCTCTCACACTGTCTTTCATGCACTCATGAGCCTTCATTGTTTATGAAACATATTTGTTCTGACATCTCCGATGACATTATTTCAGAAGGTGCATAAGTAGTATTGAGTTAGGGGGATAGGGCTAGGGTGGTGGTACTATATGATGTTTTATAATGTTGAACTCTGATTCACTGCAGTTTTGATGCATTTGCTCACCTCATACTGACTGTGTTATTTCAATTCCTTTTGCTTTCTATAGTGAAATTAGTTACAAGTACCCCTGAATTTGTGAATAAGCCTAATCTTTTATTTGTTTCTACCAAGGATGCTGCCCATTTCTCAATTGATTTACTACATATTTTGAAATTAGAATATTCTATTCAGACGTAGCTAATTGGTGCATCTATTGTAAATGCTAAAATGCCTTAACGGCAATTGATTTCCATGTCTTATGAATAATTGTTTAAACCTGACTCCATATTTTTGTCTTCAGTAATGCACTTTAATAGTTTAATAAACCTTCATAGTTTCCAAATTTACTGCTCTGGAGCTCCTTTTTTGAGTCAGTCTAGTCTTTAATATTGACTGTATTTTGAAATGCCGTTTCAGTCCTTATCACTGGTGTCACCTTGGCTCATCTATTCTTGAGAACAACACTGTCCATGACCCAGCGATGGACACCTATATTATGCAGATTGTGTGAAACTTGAATATTAGTTGAAGTTGAGGGTAGCCCTCTTCATGTAATAATGGCACTATTTCTTACTAGGTCCAATTACATCTCAATAATGTATACCTGAGCTCAACCATTGGTAGCCAGAAACCAGAACAAAAATGCTTAACTTAGGAAAAATGTGTAAACAATTTATCAGTACCAAAACAGTTAAAAAGTATAAAACTCAACACATTCAAAATCCCACTCTATAAACATCGAGAACATGTTCATCTTTAAATAAACACCAAAACAAAAAAATTGGATTTAGGGAACTGGAGAAATGATATTTCAAATCTTTAGAAAGTCCTAGCACCAAAAATTACAAAGCGACTACCATGAGTATCTAGTCATTGAAGACCAGATCAAAGTCTAAGTTTAAAGCCAAACGCCTTAGAGCGTGGGTTGGATCCAAGGACCTGGTTTGGTCTGGTGGAACGTTTTACCTTCTGACTATGGCTGGATTTATACTTTGGAGGATGGATTATGTACCTTCAACATGGCAGAGTGCTTTAATCCTGCCAAAGGGAGGGCACTCCACTTGCCATGTGCGCTGGCCCAGCAGCCATCTCTTGCATTTACTTGAACTGCCATATCAGTGGACTTGTGTTTGCCCCCTTTAAACAGGGTGGGTGAACACATGGCCAAAGCTCTGACAGCCCTTACTCTGTGGAAATGGCAGAGATAGAGTAGTTTTCTTTGTCTACATAATGAAGTTCCGCCTGGCTCCAATTGAGTCTAAATCACCTTTTTGTGTACTTAGGTGTGTTGCCCTAAGTGGGACAGGTATTCCCAGATGTGGGTCGTGTGCACACTATGTCACTGGAACTAAGCTATGCATGGCTGATAAGCCCTAGCTAAGGTGAAACCGTTTCTGAGTTGCTTGTGTTCTGGTTCAGGGAGGGCCTAGTAGTTTGGTAGTTTGGGCTGGAATGTTCCCATTGAAGCAGGCCCAAGCCTCCGCTGCATAAGGCTGGGTCCAAGCTGAGATAGCATGGTGTGGAAAATAACATTAGACTTGACTGGGATGCAGCCCTGAGTATTTACCTTTGGCTGAGATTAATTCAAGCATTCGATCTATCACTTTTTTGTATGCTGACTGTGTTGCCCTAAGTGTGATCAGTATGCCTAAACATGTTTGCCATGCACACTGTGTCTAGGCCTGGGTGGAGTTCGTAGAGCAAGAAACTCTGCCGCACTATGGGGAGTTCTGCAAACGGCAGAGTGCGTTAGGTCACGCTGTTTGCGCTGATTTTTAGCGCCGGGTATTTGTCCCGCGCTGAAAAATCAGCACAAATGGCCCCATGCGCAGTGCAAGAGCGTGCTGAAGTAGATTTTCTGCCAGAGCAGCAGCTTCCTCAATGCGAATGTATGGTTTCTCAATGCAAGCGTTAGCGACCATTGGCAACTGGGCGAGTAGAAAAATCTCGCTAAGAGGTGGTTTGGGGTAGGATTTTCCTCACTCGCGCCCAGCAACTTAACATTGGCGAGCGTGAACGAGGGGAAAAAAACTCTGCTCCTCTATGCAAAGTTTTTCGGAAATGGAAAAAATCTGTAAACTCCACGAGCTGAGCAGAGTTCACCGACCACCCCTAACTGTGTCACTGGAGTTAAACTATATCTGGCTGATAAGCTCTAACTAGAGTGAAACCAGTCCTGAGTTGCTTGAGTTCTGGTGAAGGGAGGGCCTTGCCAAGCAGCTACCACTTGAGCAGGCGAAGATTGATTTGCATATGGATGGGTCTAAACTGAGGTGCATGGTGTTCAGAATAACAACGGACTGGGATGCGGCCCGAGTAACTACCAGTAGATTAGATTCATTCAAGCATTTCAGTCTTTTGTGTACTTTATTGGCTCTAAATGAGCTGGGCAGAACTTTGCTTTGGCACAGAGGATACTCAGGCATCAAGGTACTCGTATGCAGAGCCAATGCTTTTTGACCCCTGTGGGGACTGTATTTTGTGAGATCCTTACTGTGGGAGTTGTTGGACAACAAAAGTGTGGAGACAAATGATGGGAGAAATCCTCCCCACCCATCTCAGCAGCAGTAAGAGAATTGCTTGAAAACAAAGGGAGTCAATAGTAATAGCGGCTGCTACAACACAAGATTCTAACCTGCACCATAACATGAAGATACTTTGGTAGCTGGACAACTTCCACAGTTTGTTAACTGCAGATCCATAGATTTTCCAGAACAAGAAGGAAAGACAGACACACCTGAAAGATTTCCCAAAGGATTATTTCAGTTCTGGTGAAGATCTTGCAAGAATACATAATTCACCATAGAGATCCAAATGCGTAGCTTTAAATGAGGTGGACAAAAATCATATGCTTAACAGAAGAACAACAAAAAGCACCAAAGCAGGGTCTGCCGAATAAATAAGTTGTTTTTGTTTTGGAAATCATGAGTCTGGAATACAACTTAAAGTCGGAAATGAGAGACACTTGATATATCTACCTATATTTGTTAGAGCATGTGAAATCACTTGGTGTTAAGTGTTCACATGATATGGTAATGTTACTATTTGAGTTGCAAGCTTGCCATATGTAAAGAATGTCTGGTGAAACGCTTATATCATGTCACTATATGTTTTGTACACATTGATTGTTTTATTTATTTATGTTTTACAGTGGTGGCTGCTCCAAATCTCAACGGGAAGGGAGGGCGGGGACGTTGGACAACAAAATAATTAAAAAAAGAAAAATAATTAAAAAATATACATACCTGTCTCGACACCGCAGGCCGCCTTGCTCCTCTTTTCTGATGGTGTCCCAGCAGTAACTGGAACACCAGGATAGGCTCATGCAAGGTTGGTGTTGCTCGCATGCTGTACCTAGCAAGACAACAGCATCAGGATTGGTCTGAGTGGCTTGGTCTGCAACTGAGACAGTACATTGGAGTCTGTGCAGTTTCTCCAACCCGGCTGTGCATCACAGCTGGGTTGTGGAAACCTAGGTGTGCCTCTCAGTTTGGCCAGCCTAAGACAGCTGGCCAAACTGACATGCGCACTTAGTGGCATATTTATACTCTGTTTGCGCCACATTTGCATAATTTTTTTATGCAAATGCGGGGCAAACATAACTCCGTATATCAGAGGTCTCCAAACTTTTTAATGCTGCGCCCCCCCAGTTGAAAAATAAAAATCATTGGGCCCCCCCTCAGAATTTTCACAATTATTTTATAAACATGGCAATGATTAAATATGTCTAAACCTATTTAAACATTGCAGTTAAGTACTGTTACCTTTTTAAAACTGCAATAACATGCTTCTGCTTAAAACAAAGGCCTGTTATCTGTATAATATTTATTTTGGCCAGAGTCTGGGGCCCCCCCTGGGATCCCTTGAGGCCCCCCTAGGGGGGCCCGCCCCCCAGTTTGAAGACCTCTGCCGTATATATATTTTGACGCTAGACGTGTCCAAATATTGGAGTTTGCACCATTTTTTGGATGCATGAACCTACCTTGCATCAATGAGATGCAAGGTAGACGTTTCCATCCCAAAAAATGGCGCTATAGCCATAGCGCCATATATATCCCCCTGTGCAAAAATGACACACGGGTGGAAGGCAGCCCCAAATAATGGCACTAAGCTTGCTTAGCACAATTATTTAACGCCTGGGTCAGACCAGGCAGTAGGGGACCTGTGGACTTATTTCCATGGTCAAACACCATGGAATGGGCTCACAGATGTCCATCCCAAGCCCCAGGATCACCCCCACGCACACCAGACACTAGAGGATGGGGACCCCAACCCAGGTAAGTAGGGTAAGTATAGGTAAGTATTTCTTTTTTTAAGTGACATTGGAGGCCCTAACAAGGGACCCCCTGCATGTCCTGGGTGCAGTGCCATGCCCAGGAGACACTGGTCCCCTGTCCTGGCCATTGGGGTAGTGGGAATGACTCCTGTCTTTTCTAAGACAGAAGTAATGTTTTGGGATGGTTGTGCGTCTGGAAATGACATGAGGTTGGTTAGCGGCATTTTTTTGCCGCAAACCAGCCTAACATAATTTTTTGATGCACAACCTCCTAACCCCATACCACAATCCCCACCCCCACCCCCACCTGGCTAGTATCATTTTTGTTGACTCTATCCTGTGCTTAGTGCCGGCTTGCGCCATTCCATTAATATGGGCCTGGCTGGTGCTCAGGAATGGCGCAATCCAGCGGTAAACTTAGCGCTAGCACAGTTTTGCACCAAAAAGTTTAAATATGCTCTTTAGTGCACACACTCCACTCCTCCTCCCCCTCCCATTGCCCAGCCCAACCACTCCCTGCATATGCAGGGGGTGAAGCTTCTTCGCCATTGCTAAGGAGCCGCCCCCAATGCTTTATCTTTTCTGTTGTATCCAAAATTTGGCTTGCATACTTGAAAATGAAAATCTTCCTAAAGTAAAGTAATTAAATGTGAAATGCTGAAAAAGGTATGCATGTTATAGTCAACACAGCAATCCATGGTAAATGAGGGTTATATACTTCCTGACTGTTAACAACTTTCTATATGTGTTTTTTTATTTTATTGTAATTTAAAATCCGTCCTCACCTTCAGATTGGATTTTGATTTCCTATTAATTTGAGTTCCTGAACCATAGTGCTAGATAATCCAGAACTAAAGTTAGGTATTACAAGGAGTTATAATATTACCTGGTGCTTTTCTATGAGAGAGGCAGTCTTGCCACGGTACAAATTGGCTTCAGGTTGTTTTTTACTCCCAGGACATGTAAAACTGACTTTAAGTACACATGTTCTGTTTTTCAAACACCCTCCATCCTATCCTATCGCATTTAGGACCTACCTTAGAGGTTCACTTACCAATATTAAAAAGGAAGGTTTAGACTGGCAAAAGGTTTATTTTGCCAGGTTAAATGCAGTTTAAAAATGGCATACCCAGGCTGCAATTGCAGGCCTGAAGACAGGCTTTTACTTTGTCACCATAGTGGTGGCACAATAGATTCTGCAGTCCACTGGTAATATTTAACTTACAGACCCTGGGTAATCAGAGTTCTATACTAGGGACTTTCAGGTAAGTTAATTATGCCACTCAGGGATTAGCAGCAAACTGCGGTGTCTAGTCCTAGATGAAATTAAAACTCCACAGTATAATTTGTGCAATGTTGTGAATTTCACATTAACTTGTCATGCAAAATTTCCAAAATTACTCGTCACATAATTATGTGCATTTGGCACTCTAAGGCCTTCTTTTTTAAAACACCAGAGGGGACTTGGAACTGGCTAACTGAACAAAGGATGCTGTGCAGACCTGATTCCAAATTTCCAGTGTTGAAGGTCTGACCCTATCAAAACCTACGGAACAGCAGAAATGGTGAAACCAGTGCCTTCAGGCTGAAGGGGCCAAGTGGCACGGGCCCCAGGATCTGGCACAGAGACTGATCCAATCGTGGAGGTATTTATTGCTGACAGGGGTTCCCTAGACACCGTGTGAGTTTTCCTAGGGGCTGGATGCCGGTGAGCTGTCTCTGCTCCTATGATCTTCTGATGTGTGTGTTCCGCTTCATGTGCCAGCTCCTGTGCTCGTTCATGTTTGATGGTATTTGGTGCACTAGGCTTGACCTAGCCTTCTGATCATCATCCTAAACATATGTGGTGGGGTTGACCCGATGGACAGAGGAATTTTCAGCAGGTAAAAGTGGGATTGCAAACCCATTATGGCGGACATAGCGCTTCATTACCACACCTCCAATATCGTTTAAATTTACTTTCTGTGTTTGTTTTTGGAAGTTATGGCTACTCAAACACAGGGGTACACTGAGCCCAAGCAGCAATGCTCCCACGTGAGCTGTTCAACAGATGCTTTTAGTTTTAGATGCATAGTGTGGGGCAAGGGAGGTTTCATAGTTGATTATTGTTGGTTGAGTATGTTTGGATCTTCTTTTTTCCCCAAGCTATTCCATTCAAAGCTTTGATTGCCTACCACACACATCACACAGCATACAATCCAACTTGCATCGTATAGATGACTTCTTATAAACCTGGGACTGCTGTCCCTATCTATTTCTACATTGTTTCCTGTAATGTTAAAGGGCTGTTAGGCTCAAAAGAAGTGCTGTCCGTAAGTCAGTTAAGTCCCATGAGAGAGATGGCCTCCTTCTTGCTGATACACACTTCATGAGCACCATAAGTCCCGTCCATGATAGATAGGCTATCAGGGGTTGATGCTATCTTGCTTCAGAACAGATAACCATTCCCACCTAAACAAAGTTGAAGTGATACTCGGGGTCCCTATGTTGCTGTCACTGAGATTCTGGGGATGCTCACTGACTCAGTTGTTGGATTTTGCAGCTTCCTGACGGCCACCTCATGGTGGGAGGAGAAATCCACAGGGTTGCAGACTGGGCAACATAACCAGCACGTTTTTCAATACCTGTGGTTACGCCATGCCCTATACACACCTATCAAGGGTTTGATGAGCCAAATTAAGTGGACTGTTAACTGTGTTTATCTGTGAAAATTCTATAATGTTGTGTTATTTAAAAAAATGTTTTAGACACAAGCTTTCAAAGTGCTCCCAGTCAGCCAGTCAGCTTGTTGATCTAAAGCCAGAAATTCGGCTTCATAGATTGCATGGGAAAATAATTAGACATCATTGTTTTTTTTTTTTAATGGTCGCCAAACTAGAAGTTAAAACATTTAGCAGCATTGAAAGTCAATATAAATTATATTTGTTGAACTTCAAAATGTGCCAATGTGCACCCAATTTCACATTTTCAGCTAAATTTAGACCTGGATATTCATAGACACTAACCCGTTGACAGTAAGTATGTTGGAGTCATATAGCACTGTACTTGCTTTGAAGTCCTACTGTACTTTAATCCAAGAAGAGATCCAGAACGTGACAATGTTAAATTTTCATAGAAAAATAATTTGTCTTGGATTACATTGTTGGTAGATCTGAAGTTAAGAGACTTAAAAGCATGGGCTCCAAGACTCACTCCTACAGCAATCCACACACTGTTTTTTTTCTGATAAAGTTACAAACCTAGTCAAATCTAACTGAACCCTTTATCTGGAATGTAACCAGTGGATCATGAATAATAGGCCCTGGGTATTTTTAAAGCATAATACATAATACAAAAGTTGCCAACCTTTAAAATGGAGTTCCTTGCCGGAGCCCAGAGGAAACTGAATGATCTAAAGTTGAATAATTTTCCCTAAATTCACCCTGCTCTTTTGATGTTTCAGTAGTGTTTTAGCTTGAATCTTTGAGGTGGTATCAAGCAAAGAGCTTACCCTGTTTTATAGGTTGGTAAGTATTTCATTTTAAATTTGCTTTCAAGGGTGGAGTGTTTTTCATGGTAGTATTAGAGCAACCATTCTATTTTTAACATAGGGGAGGGCTCCAAGGGCCATGCCTCATTCACAGAAATGATTCACAAGTTCCAAATTTAAAAATGGCAGTCATATTCATTCCATCCTTCCTTTAATTAATCTGAGCACATGGTTCTAAAAAAATGGAGGATGAACTGTCACACATAAACCACTGCTCTTTGAAGATCAACCCTTTATTTTGTCCAAGTAGCCAAAATTGAAGAAGCATGAGAAAAGCACAATCATTTCAAATGAGTTAGAATATTAGTTGAGGTCGATGATAATCCATCACTAGTAATAATGTTACTCTCCTTGTTAGGTCACTATTCTTGTCGACCCTTGGTATCTATGGCACAGCGCGGACAGGCGTATTGTAAGAGTATTTGTAAAGCAGTAAAAGAAATATCAAAAGAATTAATAAAATGTGTAAGAATAAAGAATAATGTATTCAATAATATATCACCAAAACGACAAGATTCCAATGAAAAAACACTGTGTACCATATTCTAGGGTCTTATATGTACGTTCCGTTTGCCGATTCAGAATAAACTCAATTTCAACATGCTTTATGGGTAAGAGCACATGCACTTGGGTTTAGTTAGAAGAGTACCAGTGCACAGAGTCAAAATAACTAGCTAGAAAATCCAGCCAAAAAGGGGGTGATCACGCAAAAAAAGGTATTTTCCTATGGAAGAAATTAAGCTAATGTTTCAAAAGACATTCAGAAACAAGCTGTCTAAGAAACAGCTCAGATCACGCTGACTTCAGGATGCAGGAATAGTCACTGGAGTAAATAGCCCTATCATGTTCAATCCATTATATATATTCAGTGGTAAATTCCAAGGTATCTATTGACCTATCATATCAATTTGAGAACAAGAGATAAGGTCATACTGGCGTTGATGTTAAGTACTCACAAGGCAGAATCTAATGGTCTTTGTGTAGCATGTAAATATATGTGAGCAGCTAATAATTAGATTAGACTTGACTATCTAGATCTATGAGATAACCCCACAAGAAGTGACATAAATTGCAAGAAATGTGTTGGTTGATATTTCCCAAGTACGGCTCCATTTTTATGTGTGGCTATATTTGCTTGTGTAGAAAAAGAAATCCATTCATGAACCTACTCCTATAGAACATTTACTACATAGAGACTACACTAAGCAAAAAGAATGCATTTGTCAGTTCTTGAGCATATTAATATTATCACCTGGTGTCTACTAGATATTTTTAAATCTGAAAAAGTTTAGATGCAAATTTGGGAATTAGATGAAGATATTTCTGGCAAAACAGGAAAAAAATCCCCATTTAAAAAATGTTACTCACAACTAAAGTAAAGACGTTTGTTTTTTTAATTTCATTTTTAGTTTTAGTTTTTAGAACAAACTTTGTTAAATTAGGGAGCAAAACCAGTGAATGGAGCATGGAAGATTCAGACAGTTGTTTTAAAAAAAATTTTCGAATAAACTTTGTTACAATAGGGAACAAAACCATTGAAAAGAGTGTGGCGAAATGTCAGTGATTAACAAGAATTGGATGAATAAATGAAATGATAATGTGATGTAATGCCCACAGCGAAAGCAGGATGACGAATCTGCAACACCAAGAGGCAGGTTTATCATTAGGTTGAGTACAGCAGCGCACATGCAATGCTTTTCTGACGTGTTGGTATCTATGTGGGCTTTTAACCACACCCACCTCAAGCCCATCACTTTCACTCATTCAACTGTGTGTTGATCGCTTTTTCGATTACCTTGACTGGGAAAGGGAGCAGTCAGATTAGTCTGTAGTTTTTCAACTCCGTCGGGTCTGCTGAGGGCTTCTTCAGTAGGGGGTTTATTGCTGCATGTTTCCAGTCATCCGGGAAGGGACAATGGTGGCGCCTGCTTGATTGAAGATGTGGTGGGGGCATGGGTCCGAGGGTGCCCCGGAGTGGATAGAACTCATGAGCTTCAGGGTGTCTTCCAGGGTGTGGAAGGTCCAGTGGGTCAGGGCCAGCGTGGGGTTGGAGTCTGTGGTGGTGGTGGGTGAGGGTCAGATCTTGGCTTGCAAATGCTTTGTAGATATCCTGGATTTTCTGATGAAGAAGGTGACAAGGTTGTCACAGAAGTCTTGGGAGAGGAGGGATGTCTGTAGTGTCCGTGCCAGGTTTTGCAAATTCTTTGACAATGTGAAAAGTTCCTTGATGTTGTGTGCATTTTTGTTGATGCACTCCTAAGTGACTTATTTTCTAGCTGATCTTAGGAGCCAGTGGTGTGATGTGATGGCGTCTTTGAAGGCTTTGTGGTCTGTTGTGTTCTTGCTGCTTCTCTACTTTATCTTGAGTTGTCTGCAGGTGAGCTTTGATTCTTGAAGGTCAATGGAGAACCAGCTGGGTTTCCTGTGGTGTTGATTGCTGGTGGCTTTCCTTTGGGGGCTGGAGTGTTAGTGCAGTCGGCGATCCATTGGTGGAGGTTGTGGGCTAAGGCGCTGGCATCCGTGGTGTCCGGTGGTGGGGAGTGGCTGAGTGTGGCGGTGACCTGCGCTTCAGTGACCTTGCTCCAGTTTCTGCAGGGGGACAGTGGGCGTGGTGACGTTCAGTGGTCTTGGTGAAGGAAAAATGGTGGTCGGTCCAGTGAAGTTCAGAGGTGTGTGAGAAGGAGATGTTGTTTCCGGCGGAGAAGACATGGTTGAGGGTGTGTCCTGCTGAGTGTAGAATCTAGGAAATGTTTAGGGTTTACAAGGCTACTGACTTGCTTCTTCGCTCACTAATGAGGTTGTTTGGGGTTTCTAAAAAACTATCCCTCTTAAGAAATGCAATGATTTATTCTTATGTTCTAAGGTGAAATGCACCTGCAAGTTAAATAAATACACATTTTCAAATGTTAAAGAGATTGCATCATATTTTTTACGTTATGTTTGTTGCACCATGTTACACCAAATACATGCCAAATGTTGTCATGGCTCCAATCAAGCACTGACTCTTAGAGAGCCAAGACATGCACATAGCTTGACTCTGGCTCGGCTCAGCCTATTATTTACCTGGATGCCCTCATCTATTTGTAACTTGGGCTTAGTACATGGGCTGTCAGTCACTTGAAAAAATTATCTGCAAAAGGCAAGGACTAAAAATATGAAGCCCTCCTAACATGCATTGATTTGACAACTGTATCATTAAGGCTTCTTGTAGCAGCGGTAAAGAAGAGTGCATGCAGTAAAGTGCAGTTAAAATAAGTGATACCAGGAAAGAGATTTCAGGCTGTTGTTTTGTAAGTGACTACAGTGATGAGTTCCCAGGAAGAACTACCAGACCCAGGTAAGACAGGCATGGGTGTAGCTTCATCACGGTTGTTTACAGTATGACACCACAGAAACGCATTCTTGGTTTGGGAGCTGGATGTGATTCAAGCCTGCTATGTCTGTGTTGGGTTTTGTCATCCATTTAATTTAACTAAGAGGTTTTAACGGGTTAATTTTCTGGACTGTGGTCTTAAATATACATCTGTGTCTGGTTTACCAAAATAGTAGTAAATCTGCAACCACTGAAGTACTCTTTGAATGGGTGCAAACACTCACAAGATAAAGGATGAAGGCTTGCAAAGACTGTAACTAGTGGCAATCGCTTGGGGTAGCATTCCAACTCATTGTTTTTGCCCACTGTGGCACTCTAGCTAGAGACCCAAAAACTGCAAATCAGTGCTGGTGATGTTCCTTATAGAAACAGTCCATCCCAAAGCTTGGTCATCTCATCCCTCCCCCTTGCACCCCATTACTTTTTAGTTTGGAAATTTGAGATTCACACCCCCTGAATTTCACTGACTAAGCTACGCCCCTTCCTGGACTCTGTCTGCTTTGAGTCCTACCCTCAAGTGATGCCACACCAGTCATGGACCCTTGGAAGTAGCTCTGAAGGTGTTCTTCCAGCCCATCTGTGGTCCTGTGAATAGAACCAAGGCAGAACAATACATCTCTTTGCAGCCGCATTGGAGATTGGAGCACAATGCAACCTTGGCGCAGGATCTCTCAACGCTCTACAAACCAGGATATAAGGTACTTTTGTTCAGCTGGCCTAACTTGGTCCCTGTACCAAGCCCATGCTTCTTCATGGTCAGCCTGAACTTTTGACTTTCTCCTGGTCGGGCGGCACCAGATAACTAGGGGTGGGCAAAAAATTATGCTCCACCAGCAGAGTTCACAGAGTTTTGCTCACTTTGCCTTCCACTTAAAGCACGGAGTTCTTTCAAAACTCTGCAAACTGCTTCATGGCAGAGTTTTTCCTCACGAGCAGCTCACCAACAATAATTTGGTGAGCATAATCAAGAATTTGCCACCCCTAGTGCGATCTTCATGCCCTATTATGCCTCCTGGTGTATTTTCACAATGAGGATGATCACACCAGGTCACTACCGCTCACCTTGATAAAGCTTCCGCTCAAGTAGATAATATACTCGAGTAGCAGGAAGAAGCAGTTCCCTCTCGCTTACTGTGTGGTGTGGTTTGTGCGGATTTTACAGAACGGAACAAGCTGCCAGTGCTAAAAATCAGCATGAGGAGTGTAACGTAACAAATTTCCACCATTCGCCGTATTCCACATAATGCCGCAGAGTTAATAGGTAACTCCTTGGAACTCCATGGAGTGAAACTATGTGAGTTCCACCCAGGCCTACCGATAACCACAGCTGGTGCTATTGAAACTACATATGTCCCTGGTTGGATTTTTTGTCATTTTGGTCTCAAAATTATTTATTAAGTGTTTCTCTATTTTTTTAAATTGGTGTGAGATTTTTCTTGTGTTGTGGTTTCACTTTGTTATTATTTGAAGGGCTGCATAAATACTTTATACGTTGCCTCTAAGTTAAGCCTGACTGCTTTGTGCCAAGCTACCAAAGGATTAAGCACAGGTTAACTTGGAGTTTGCTTTTGTTTTACCCAGACAGGGATTGTGGTTTCTGGTTGAGTAGGGTTACATCCCCCTCAAACAGTAACCCAGTTAACAACAATCATCATCTGTATTTGGATCAATTTACCACAAAAACCTTTGGTGCCAGTGGTAGAAAGTGTAGCATTTATTGGTAGAAGTAACGAAATAGGTTTAATGCTTTCTCACTTGGCACACCTTTTGAGGTTTATGAGACAAGTTGATCAGTAGCAGCTAAGTGAAGGCTTCAGCATATGGGACGATGCCCTGTCATATTTCTGAAGTATAAATTGAACTCTCGGATAGCTTGAGCTGTAATGTAGATGAGTTAAAGGTTATGAGTAAGGTCCACAATAGAAAGATCTCCATAGTAGATGAGTTGAAGTTGTGGATGAGGCTATAACAACAATAAGAATAAGAATAAGAATAAGAATAAGAATAAGAATAAGAATAAGAATAAGAATAAGAATAAGAATAATATTTATAAAACACTGAATTTTACACTTCTGTCAAATCTAAGCACTAAACAACTAATGCTACTATTAATCAATGTATAGTAATTATTTTACTGACCTTGTATGGATAGAGGTCTGAGTCTGCCCTGCTGAAATTAAAGCTCATGATGTCTATAACTTGTCAGAAGCGAACATCCACCTCCAGCTATCTTCTGGCCAACATCCACAAGTGGATGAAGGTTGTGCATTAATTTGGGGAAAATTAAATTGCTAAAATTGGTCCTTCACAGGTTTTTAGTAAAACTGAAGAACAAGGCGAAGAACTACCATATGCTTAATCTCTATGTCCTTGAAAGGCAAAAGGGGAAACATATGGTGTCGTCTGAAAACAAGGTGTGTAAAATGATGCAACAGTTGCAACGGGTTTCTTCTATCTGGCTGGACTAGGAGAGCTAAGAATAGCCTCTCCTTAAGAGAAATTAAATCTGCAAATATTCTGCTGCTGTCAGGAAACATGGATTACACATGTTCCTTCTAGGAAGATTTGAACATGGGACTGGTGTGTAAACAGACAGTTTTGCAACACATACAAAATGTTTTCACCATATAAAAATCAACTTCAAAGATAATATTTCCCTATAAAGGAAGGTTGCCAGTACATGGTACTACCGAAAACGCAGAACGTTTTGCTTGAGATAAGTCATAAATATCTCAAAGTAAAGTCCCCTAGGTAACCTTAAAGTAAACCACTGTGTCTAAATGACTAACAGCTGTCCTGAATTGTACATACTATGTGTGCTTTTGTTCTAATAGGTCCAGTCCTGTGGTGTAGCCTTTTGGCGGTGCAGAGAAAAATGGAATTCCTGCCAGAGGCATATTGCAAAATAATAGGGCCCCCTGCAGAATGCCATGATGGGCCCCTGAGTCTCCCACATCGTACAGAAGGTCATTGACTTTGGGCTAAAAGTGGGCCCTTGAAGGTTTGAGGGCCTCCGGAAGTGTTATTTGCCCCCCTTGCGCCTCCGTGGCCTGTGTTACGCTCCTGACTCCTACTTTCCATTAACACTAGGAAAGTCATTTATGAAATGTGTTTAAGGCTGTGAAGTCTGCCTGTAATTTCACACTGGGGCTTTGGTACCTTAGGGATGTGAAAATTATATTTTTTATATCAAAATGCAGTGGTATAAAAAATCATATTTCAAAGGGATCATAGTAAAAATGTCCATACTTCTCGGAAATTACATCTTAATGATAGCCCAAACCCATGCTGTACAGCTTTACCATTGTCCATTGTTTAAACAGCATTCTTTTTGTGAAAGTTGAAAATAATCTGGACATTCTAATTCCAATAAGTGCCCATTGTTAGCTGTACCTTGCAGCGAACACGTACAACAATGTCTGCCTTCTACTGACAGATTTTGTTTTTTAACAAAGCAAAGTCTGTAATTTCTGCAATTCTAAGTTCTTGGCTAAATATATTTCATTTAAAGCAATTGTATGATGTGTTATTCACAGCACCAATAAATGACAACATTAGAGGACCGAAGATTGTATTCAAAACAAGCTATGATAATTTGGCATCCATGTGGTTTGGTAATTTTAGATACTAGAAATCAAAGATCCTGCCCTTTTTTAGTCCACTGTAGAGAAAGGGTGTCTAGCTATGGTCCATTATAGCCAGATCCATTGCACATATTTGGAATGGTCACATAGATTTCCATTCAATCAATCTATGTGGGACTCATTTACATGGCCGCTGGTTATTCGGAAAGGCTGCACAGGCCAGCCTTTTGAGGCAGATGGATGTTGAATTGTTGCAGAGAAATATATCGTTTTGAGAGTGATTTCATTTGTGTATATGAGAAAGGTGTTTATTCATATATGAACGTGAAGGTATATTTTTAAAATTAAATATAGCGTAATACGCCATCTGAAGAGATCAGATTTCCAAAATGGTGAGGTTTTTTAAAAGACATCCAAATCTAATTACAGCTCTTCGACTACTTCCATAGAGGACAAAAACAAAAACAAGGTAATGCATGTGAACATTTTTACAAGGTCATAAAAAGAGCAGGTATAGAGAAGCTCAACTTTCAGGTTAATTGAGTTTAGAGCGTACAATGAGTAGATTCCTCTAGCAGAGGTGCCGACGTTCTCAGTATTTTTGTCACAATATTCTGTAGGTGATAATCCGGAGGAACACCATTACTTAATTTTTGCAAAGTCTTTTGCAGCTTGGCAGAAAGAATCTTATGGAGAGACCGCTGCTGCTTTTTCATCATTTACTTTCAATACTGCAAACTGTTGAAGCCTAGAATTTCTGATGATGCTGTTTCTTTCCAGATTTATTGCTGCTTGATGCATTGCCAGACGATGTGGTATTGATATCTGCCCCAAAAGAAGCAGACGTCATCAACAGATGTTTGTGACACACAACGTGACTCTAATTACTCTGCTGCCTTTTTCAAGAAGATTCAAAGACCAGGAATAATAAAGTGGCACCGCATCAACACAGCAAACTCCTGAAAGTAGCCCATCCTGCAAAGCAGAATTAAAGTTCCCTGCCTTCTGTGCAATGTATTTTCTTGGGAACTGATGAAGATGGAAGTATCATATTTAATCTAAAATAACGGTACATAATAAAATGACAGAGAAATACCACAATACGTATTCAACTGCAAATTAACGTTTATTTTTACAAAAACAAAATCTAGTATTACCATTCCCCCATAAATCCTCTGCCGATTCTGAAAAAATACTGTGGCTTTAGAAGTACACAATCAATTCTGCTCATCTTGATTAAGGAATACATTATGTTATTACTGAGCTGCTGAGGCATGCAGTGTGTGTGAGGGTGTATGTAATATGCTAATGAGAATAAGGGGCAAGATTTACAAAAAGATAAGGCACAAATTGTGGTCCCAAGTTGTGTAATCACTATTTTCAACCTGTTTGTGATTTTGCAATGTGCGCTATATGCTAAAGGTTGTACCACACAATCTCCAGCTGTAGTGGATCACAGAATGACCTGCTTCATAAATATTAATACAGCAGATCCCTATTTGTGACCCCCTGTGTTATACAGATCCTACGATTCAAGTAGGACTACACATCTGGTCAAAATAAATGTCAGAGTATAGGGACTCAGTCCGCCTAGACCATTGAGAAATGTTGATATGATTCCTTTTTTTTAATAAAAAAAAAAAAAAAATTATAGTACCCAAAACCACCAATAATAAACATGTATATAATTACCGACAATCACATCCATAGATCTGCAATTCATTTAGGGGCATATGTATGAACACATTTTCCCACAGACACAAAATGGGTAAAACCGTTAGATACATCTGGCCCACATATGACATATACCAGTTCTAATATAACCATCACTCATCGGCTAGCCACTCACCCAGGATCCCCCATATTTCTCACCCTTTTTTTCTCCCTCTTTTTCCTTTTCGCTCATACAGAACCTTTTCCAGCTGGTATACTGTTAGAAGACGATCTAACCAATTCTGATATGTAGGGGGTGCTTGATTGAGCCATCCCGAAGAAATACACAGTCGATATACTGACATAATCAGAAAAATGAATTTTCTGACAGCAGGCTTCTTTTGCTCCATAACTCCTAATAGCACCACCCCTGGAGTTAACTCAATTTATAGTCCTACAGTCTTTTTAATAAACTTTTCCATTTTCTCTTGTATATTCGCTAATTTTATACAAGTCGCAAACATATGGATTATATCCACCCCATATTGTTGACATCTAGGGCAGTGTACCCCTTGTTCCCGACCCCATTGTGCTAATTTCCTGGGTGTGATATACAAGTCGAAAATTGTTTTATAATGTTGAGCCTGGAGAGGTGCTGACAGCAGGGAGGTACAACCTAGCTCTAAAGACTCATAAAAGGCTTCCTCTTCCACATTTAGCTTAATACTCCATTTTTTAATATATTTCCTTAAATCATCAGGTAGGTTGTTTGTCAATTCCACATATAATGATCGGATCGTATTCTTGTCAGGTGAGTTCATCTTATCAAGTAAGGAATTCTTACCAAATCCTACAGGTCCACCCGCCTTTCGTGAAATAAAGTCTCTGACTTGTAAATATTTAAAAAAGCTTGTTTGGGCTAATTCAAATTTCCCCTGTAAATTTCCAAAAGTCATAATTGTAGAGTCTTCAAAAAAATCCCCGAGCTTTTGTACACCCTTATGATTCCACTGCCTCATTATACTGTCGTGGAAAATTCCAGGGAGGAACCTGTTATCTTTGATCAAAGTATAGTAATTATACCTTCCCAATCCCATTTTCTTTTGCAGCGGACCCCAAATTTTAAAAGCTGCCTGAAGAACTTTAAACCGAGTTTTCTTAAAGTAACTTGGTTCCAAGAGTTTGAGCATCGCCCCTTGTGCATCCGAGACGATTAATAGCTCATAAACGCTAGGGACATATTCCTTATAATTTACAAGTGTTCCCTTTCTAAACAATGGTTGCATATACTGAATTGCAGCAGCCATCTGGTACATCTTAAAGTTGGGGAGATTCCATCCGCCCTTTCCCCTTGAGAGTGTCATATATTTGCTTGCCCTACGTATCTTCCCATATGACCATATGAACAGCATAATTAGTTGGTCTAATTTCCTAAACCAAGATTTCTCAATTTCCAATGGAATTGCACGAAATAAATATAATATTTTCAGTAGAAATGTCATCTTTACCAAGTTACACCGCCCCATGATTATCATATGCAAGTTATTACATCTGCTAAAGCTATATCTAGCACTTTCTATAATAGGCAAAATTTTGAACCAGACAATCTCTTCTACTTGAGGTCGAATATCAATCCCTAAATACACTGCGTGATCTACTTTACGTGTATCCGACGATCTGCAATACTCATTCATAACTATTTGTGTCTTATCTCTGTTAAGGAGATAACCAGAGACTACCCCAAAGCTTTCTGCCACGTCCTCGATTTCTCTCAGGACAAGATCCGGGTTTGCGGTTATAACTGCCACATCGTCTGCATAAGCCAACATTTTTGTTGACCACCCATGACGAGTGACTGGCTGAACATGCGTACTCTTTTCCAAGACTCGTGGGAAAGGATCTAAGTACAGCGCAAAT
The DNA here is from genome assembly GCF_031143425.1 of Pleurodeles waltl. Taxonomy (NCBI): domain Eukaryota; kingdom Metazoa; phylum Chordata; class Amphibia; order Caudata; family Salamandridae; genus Pleurodeles; species Pleurodeles waltl. The sequence continues at coordinate 869,725,421 of NC_090442.1, read as the reverse complement.
AATAATGGTGAGCATGGACATCCCTGCCAGGTACCCCGTCTAATTCCAAAGGATTGGGAGCATTCTCCCCCGATCCGAATGCTAGCACTTGGTTCCTTATAGAATGCTTTGATGGCTGTAATGAACCTTTCCCCTAAGCCATATGCCCTTAATATATCCCAAAGATACTTCCAATTAACTCTGTCGAATGCTTTCTCTGCATCCAATAAAATCATAGCCATAGGTTCTGCTGCCACATGTGTAGCATCAAATAATGCTATAACCCTCCTTATATGATCAGTTGTATCCCTGCCAGGAACAAAACCATGCTGGTTACAACTAACCAACTTGCGTATGCATCCAGACAGCCGGGTCGCTAGTATTTTGGAATACATTTTTGCATTGCTATTCATCAAGGTAATAGGGCGATATGAGCTTAATCTATCCGGATTCCTCCCTTTCTTTAAAAATACCACAATATCCACGGAGCCCCAAGATGGAGGAGGATTACTCCCGATTTGTACGTGAATCATCAATTCCAGCAGAGCTAATACCAGCACCTTCTTAAAATGTTTGTATAGCTCTAAAGGAATACCATCTGGCCCTACCGCTTTCCCACTTGGGAGTGCCCCAAGTGCATCCAGCGTTTCTTCTACTGTCACCTCCTGTTCCAGTATTTTTTTATCGTCTGCTGTAATCTGGCTACACCTAGTCAGCCTCAGCCAGTAACTAGTAGTATGCTCCTGTTCCATATTAACTGTGTCATATAATTCAGTATAGTATTCCTTGAAGGCTTCTCTGATAGAATTAGGTCTCGTTACTATCAGCCCAGCCTTATTTTGTACTTGCATGATTATACCGGAAGTTGCCTTCTGGCGAGTCCGCATAGTTAATATATGCCCTATTTTTTCACTACATTCATAACACTCACTTCGTTTTGTTGCTATTTTCTCTGCTAACTTCTCAGTTGTGTAGTTCCCAAGGGCCATTTTTGCGATTGAATCCTGATGTATAGCGTCCTCGACCCCAACATCCTTCCTAATAGCCCAGATAAGCTGTTCTTCTGCTATCTGTAATTTCCCCATATAAGCCTGAAGCTGAGCTGTCGGCTGTTTCTGTCGCTTTATACTATACCCCATAGTTTCCCCCCTGTATAACTGCCTTTAATGTATCCCAGACTATCTCTATTGGGGCAGTTCCAATATTAAAATGTAAAAATTCCTTAATCTGCGCATTCATGTGCTGTATATACAGAGGATCATTCAACAAACCATGCTCAAATGTCCAACTCTTCTGAGCTTTCTGGCGATCTCTATCCTTAATTACTAGTACCAATGGGTTATGGTCCGCCATAAAGCGAGGGTGTATCTTAATCTCTAATTTGTCTAAAAAAATTGGAGACACAAAAAAATAATCCATTCTAGCAAACTTCCTATGGGGTGCAGAAAAATAAGTATACCCTGGTTTAGGGCCTTCCAAAGCTAACCATACATCTATTAACCCAACCTCCTTTTGCATGTTCTTAAGAGCCTGAAAAACTCTAGGCTTCCGCCCTGGATATTTACTCCTTCCAATATCTCTTAGGCTCTTTGCCCCATCCCAGGACCCATTGAAATTAAAATCACCACAAATAATATAGGGTGCGGGCCATGATGTCAATTCTACAGATATAAATTCAAATAATGAGGGGTCATCCTCCACTGAACCATATAATGAGCATAGCGTAAATCTAACAGTCCCTACTATACACTCCATTATTATCCACCTACCAATTGTATCCGCCTTCTGCTGCTTAACAATGCAGTTAGCACTAGCTGCCATAATTGCCACCCCCTTTGTTTTAGTCATCTGTTCGGTGCACCCTAATAGTCGCAAACCCAGGCTTTCTAACAATTTCCTATCTGCCTTTTCTACATGTGTTTCTTGTAGGCAATAAATATCTGCTTTTAACGTTCTTAAATCCTCTGCTTTTTTTCTCCTCTTCCGGGGGGTATTTAAACCACATATATTAACGGTTGCTATCCTAATGCTCGACATATGTACAATCTCGATTTACAGCATTTGATTATCTTGGGTGGCTTAGCTTTAAACCTAGCTCGTGACTTTTTTACATACGTGACATCATACATTATGCTATAAAAATAAAAAAAAGTTGATATGATTCCTATGTAGTTCACATTGCCCCTTTGGAACCCTTAAACACACCACGGTACCAGATGAGTTTCGCAACCTCAACTATGACTACTCAGATTCCCAAAGAAATTGTGAAAACAGATCTACCCTTTCATTCTCAGTGTGCTCAATGTGAAACACAAGAAAGTAGCAAAAATTTATTTTTAGAACATTTGGGCCCTCATTCTAACCCCGGCGGTCTCAGACCGCCGGGGCCAGGGTCGGCGGGAGCACCGCCGACAGACAGGCGGTGCCCCGCAGGGCGTTCTGACCGCAGCGGTTTGGCCGCGGTCAGAAAGGGTAAACCGGCGGTCTCCCGCCGGTCTACCGCTGCCCTTAGAATCCCCCATGGCGGCGCAGCTTGCTGCGCCGCCATGGGGGATTCTGACACCCCCTACCGCCATCCTGTTCCTGGCGGTTCGCCCGCCAGGAACAGGATGGAGGTAGGGGGTGCTGCGGGGCCCCTGGGGGCCCCTGCCGTGCCCATGCTAATGGCATGGGCACGGCATGGGCCCCCGTAAGAGGGCCCCACAAAGTATTTCAGTGTCTGCCTAGCAGACACTGAAATACGCGACGGGTGCAACTCCACCCGTCGCACCTTCCCACTCCGTCGGCTCAATTCTGAGACGGCATCTTAGTGGGAAGGTTGATTTGCCCTGGGCGGGTGGCCTTTTGGCGGCCGCCCGCCAGCCCAGGGCAAATCCCAAAATACCCTCAGCGGTCTTTCGACCGCGGAGCGGTATTTTGGTGGGGGAACTTCGGCGGGCGGCCTCCTCCGCCCGCCGAAGTTAGAATCACCCCCTTAGTGTAATAGCCTTATTCTTGCAATAAAAAAAACATGAGCTACAATTATTAAGCAAATGAGACAAATCATGGTAACCAGCCTCACAAAGATGGTAAAAAAAAGATAAACAACTCAACCATGGTTTTGTGATTGTGTTAATGCACTCATACCTGTAACTACTTATACTGCTCAGAGCAAAGTGTGACCACCCTCTTCAAGATCAATTGGGAACCTGCCTACCTCACCATACCTGGGGAAAACCTGCAGGGGAGCCGGTCTTGTGTAATGCGGGCTATTTGTCCTGTGAAGGGTAGAGATCAGATTTAGGATCGGAATCAGCCAAGCTGCATCTTGGGCACTGCTTGCCACGTTCCATGATAACCCCAGTTGAAGTGCTTCTCTACAGCATATGGCGTAGAGGCAGTTTTTATAATACAAGCACCATTCGTGTCACACTGTGTCAGAGGTGCAAGCTCAACACTGTGATATGGCTACAAACGTAGAGCTGTATCCATGAACAATCAAAATGTTTAGGCATTACATTCTTTGTGTCCAGCCTTGGACAGAGTGTACAGACTAGATGTCATCAAGGCTTACTAGTAACAAGCAAAATGTACAATGATTTCTCAGTACATTATCACATAAATGAAATTCCATGTTAAAGTTTACCAACAGAAAATAAATGCTAGGTTAAATGTGCATTTCCAAATGGAGGCTTTAAACAGGCCCTAACATACTTTACCACACCTGTTATTGGCTTAAAAAAACACAGATGTTGTTGTACAAGGAATGGCAGAACACCACCACTGTATTGCACTCCCAAATGGGAAATTTTCTTTTTGTAGCAGACAGTGCTCCTTTAAGGAAACAGTCCTGCTTTAAAAAAAAAAAAAAAACTGTTTCCCTGCGGACTGTGTTTTTAAAAAAAAAATTTATTTAACAAATAATTTCCCATTTGGAAACATATTGGGGGGGAGCAGGCAGTGATCCTTTGGATCACTGCCTACTCCTCCAATACTGCCTGACAAAATTCCCAAAGGTGAAGCCACCCAACTGGCCGGGTTCCCCTTTTCAAAAGGATTTTCATCTTCTTGGATGAACCAATGACTTATTGATGGTTTGTTGATTGCAACTATAGTCAAAAACTAATGATACTTCTCATTGTGATTGGCAGTAAGAAGAAATCACCCCTTTCACCCCTTTCCCTAATTATGATTCAGAATGAGATAGTAAACTATTGTTGAAACTCAGAACGGCTTTCTGAATCACAAAAGAGATTAGTGATAGCAAAGACCTATTTTGCATCACAAATCTTGTGATTTTCTATATTGCCATTTTTCCAACCACATAATGGCCCAGTACATTTCGCCCTAGGCATTTTTTTAATGTTATCCTTTTCCTGGCCATGCACATATAAGTACATTTGTGCACACAAACACACATATGCATACACACACACACACACACACACACACACCTCATCCTTTAGCAATTGCAATACCCACCAGTTGTATTTTCCTGATCATTGATTGCTCTATTAATGGAGTTCTGCTGTAGCATTCACTAAGCCACACACACAAAACTGTTTTGCAGCTGTGGCATGGATTTCAAACCTTTACCAAATACACAGGAGTATACTTTTACTCTTTCTGGATTAAATGTGTTTCTTTCTATTTGCATAGTGCAAGTTAGTGAACTTGGGTTCAAGAATATTGATTTAAACCTGCTATTCAGAGGGGCTGCTTTAAAATCCACAAACAAGTAATATTAATCTGGCCAAATGACACTAAAAGAGACGAGTAAACTCTTCATTTCCTTGAAGGGGCAACACAAATGAAATGACAAGTAAAAGGGCACAGAAATACAAACCCAATTAAGATAGGCATAGGACTATCAGACAACATTATTTGTGAAGTTAATAAAGCTCTGTGTGTCAGCTTAACAGCCTGTTCCATACTTAGAAAATGACCTGCATCAAATAACTCGTCAAATTATGAGTATAACTGGGTCAGAATAAAAGACACTTAATAAAATATGTTTTAACACAAAAGAAGATGCACACACCTCTCAGTATGTATCCTGGCCACCCGACTCTTTGAGCCTCATTGAAAGTTGTGTTGTACTGGCAAATACTCCAATGTCTGGATGGAGGTTTAAATCAAGAGGAAAAATCGCAAGTGGATTTTCCTCCGTTTTAAGAACTACATCATAGCAGAAATCCCACTCGCGGATACTCTCTCTACTGGAAAGAGGCCCATAGTGTGTGATTATTTTTCTGGTGCTGGAGTTTGACCTTTGAGGTAATTTGGAGTAAAAGAATCGACAGAGGTTAGTGACATCTGTGCTACAATGACATACCAAAACTGCACAGATGCTGTTCAAAATAGGAGAGAATAGCCATACATGCGTTTTTAGCAGCAAAGAGACAGAAAAGGCATTTCACTTCCCATTGTGGAGACCATGTCTAAGTGCCTGTTTATGTCTGGCTGTGTAATTGGTGAGGAATTGGGAGGAAAGAGGAACATTCCAGGGAGACAGTAAAATTGTAAACCTTATACAGTTCTACAATGCATCACACTTGAGAAATTGAACAATTTACACCTAATCTGCTGAATCTATATCACTACTCCGTAAAAGTTACCTTGACTTAACCGACTTAAGTACAACCTTTAATTACTGACAATCAAATTGTTAACCTAAAAGGAAATGTTCGTTTGAGTTGCATCCATATCAGTATAAGGATGGCTCGCATCTAAAAAGTGACCCAATAGCCTCTAGTTTTAAAAAGTGGCAGGGAAAAAGAAAACAGCTTTCTTACTTACATAATTAAACATCAGTGACAGAAATGCCCACAGAGGTAAATTCAAATTCCGTTGGGGTAAAGTGGTCATGGCCGGTTGATGAAAAATTCATGAAGGTTTATAACGTGAATAGAGACCCTCATTGAAGTTTAGGGACCAGGTGAGGCCACACAGAAAAATAAGACTAGTGAGAATTATCATGAGGCTTTTAGTGATGCTCCGGTGGTGCTATTCACTGCATCATATTTACAAGGAGACATTGTGCCACTTTTTGTGGTTGAAGGCCTCCTTATAAAATATGGGCTCCTCCAAAGCAGTTTTATGCGGCAGAGGAGTGTGCAATAGGTGTTGCTGTGGGTGTTCCAATGCAACACCCATTTTTTTACGCTGACCCATATTTACGAGAAATTGTAAATCTGTTGCAGCACCAAAATATACCACCACCCCAGGGATGGCATGGTGCAAGGTAGAGGAATCCTTGAAATGTGTGATTATTTATGTGCAGGAAGGTGTCCCTTCCCGCACATAAACAAGCATTCAAAAATGACGATTTGCTACCTCTATACGTGCTGCATCCATAGATAGTTTAAGTGCAGGAAGGTACACCTTTCTGCACATAAACAATCACATCCCTCAACGCAGACACTCTTGCACAATGGTGCAAGGATGCCTACGTTGGCAGCTAAATTTAGCACCAGCGGAAACACAGGGTGAACTGTTAGTCTACCTTTTCCTGCAATGGCTTACGTATAACTTTAAGTCTTGCTGTCTTTACCCACTGCTAAATCGTCTCTCACTCTGAACTGTGACAATCAGTTTTCTATAAGTGGAAGCATTGTACTTTATTTTTTAAATGCTTTCATTTCTTAAAGTGTTTTTGACGAGTTTAATCTGCCCTGGTAGGTATGTACTACACTGCATCTACCACTATGCAATGGTCATCCATTTTGTACATATGGTCCAGCAGACACATGTCACGTGCTCTTGTCCAGCACTGTTCTCTGAAAGTGATGGGATCTATCTCCTCAAACTGCGCCATATCATGATGACTGAAAATATTTACAGACCAGCGATTGGAAGCGATTTCAATTCCAATGAGTTGATGGAAATGGAGTTTGCACTGTGTGCTTGAACATAGTAATAGCTTTCCAGGGGGCAAATAGAAATGGAAACTGTATATGTTCCCATGACATGTCACACGAATACAAAGTATGGTGAAGCAGCCCTATTGTTCATTAAACTTCCACAACGGCGCTGCGCATATTTGATAGTAGCAGAAGATAAGAACAGCTTGTTAGAGATCACAGCAGTAGTCAAAAGCATTTATTCGTACACAAAAGAACAACTACAAATGAAATGGGCATTATCAGATGTATTGATCTTACGATAGAGAAGGGAAGATCTGTGTATCTCAAGTGCTTTCCGAGTCTCTCTCAATAGTCAAAGCGATTCAGTTCAGAAAATCTGAATCTGATAATAATGTGTCAACACAACATTTGAAATTACAGAGAACAAAATATATCGGTTTCAGACAAATTAATTAAATTAGAAGCCTCTGATGTTAGTAGCTACGAGGGAAAAGTATAAAGAAGATACTTTCTGCTATTCAAGTGCTTCATGGTAATATAGGGTATCATTTTAGGGATTGTTTAAATCCACTCTGTGGGAGCCAAACTCTTCACAGTGGGACTATTTGGCCGCATAGCTGCATGTCGCTGGGCATTATATATTGCTTCCGGTCTTTCCTTTCTCAAACTATTGTAATCCAGTTCTGGTATTTCACCTCATTGGATGGATTTTAACAAAAGTACACTCACCTAGACTGCATTAGTATGTGAAATGGATGCCTAGGGTTGGAGGCATGGGTTCCAAGTGACATGGAACCACCCTATAACCCTTGATATTTTCTAACTCTTTGGAGCCCAGTGAATGAAATACTTTTGTGGTTGCAGAGCTTGCAATTGACAAAATCACAGGCTTTGATTGAGGCTGCAAAAGAGTCTGTTGAAACGTATAAAACCCTTTTTATGAGTTTGTGATTCTGAAACGTCTTCCCACCTGGCAAGATTACTTTTGCAACCCATAACAAATCATAAAAAGGAGAGGAGAGCTTCGAAGGGGCACCCCTTCTTCTTGCAATTTGGTATGCCATTTATCAATGGTGTGTTACTCTAATTGTGGTTGAAAACCATTGATCAGTTACTGACACCTGAAATGGGGTATCTCATTCCCAACATGGAAGCTGTTCCTGTAGTTCAGCTTCTCCTTTGCAAATCTTGACTGAGAACTTCAGAGAAAACAGGCAGTGGTGTAAGGCACCACAATATGTTACCCCAGAGGTCTTCTCTGGATGTAATTTAGTTTTTAAAGCAGCACGATCCCTTTGAGGGATATGAGTCGCATTTACAAACAAACACTGACATTTCGGGATGCAGGATGCATGAACTAAGGTCTGCTGTCTTCCACAGGCCTCCATCTGGGATTTAAGTGCCATTTGTAGGAGGTCACAAAATGTGTCTTGCCTCATTGATATCCATGAGCAAGAAGGTTTTGTAAACACCCATTAATATACATTTTGTGATGAGACCGATGAGTACTTTCACATTGAAAATTAAAGACAGTTTATAAGCCAGTCGATGAAATTTGCAATTCCTGATTTCCGAATTGCTCTTATTGCTTTTGGTTCAAAGTTTTTTTTGTTGGGGTTGGAGCGTGGGTTCGGCAAAAGGCTGCAACAAGAACTAATTACTATTATTATTAGTAGTAGAAGTAGTTGCAGTAGTAATGTTAGTATTAGTATTATTGGTACTATTTGGCATCGTCAAAGAGCTCTCCAACCCCGACGCCGAAAACAACTCCATCCCTCCCTCACAGGACCTCTGCGACTCCCTCGCAGCCTTCTTCCACCACAAGATCACCGACATCTACAACAGCTTCACCACAACCAACACGAGCCCTCCACCGGAACCCGCCACCGACAACACCACCATCCACACCTGGAACTGAACCACCACCGAGGAAACCACCTGCGTCATGAACTCCATCCACTGAGGATCACCATCCGACCCCTGCCCGCACCACATCTTCAACAAAGCCGACAACATCATCGCACCCCACCTCCGAGACGTCATCAACACATCTTTTACCACCGCCACCTTCCCGGAGAACTGGAAACACGCCGAACTGAACGCCCTCCTAAAGAAACCAACAGCAGACCCCACCCGAACTCAAAAACTTCCGGCCCATCTCGCTCCTACCGTTCCCCGCCAAAGTGATTGAGAAAATCGTCAACGCTCAACTCACCACCGCCCTGGAAACCAACGACTCACTCGACCCCTCACAGTTCGGCTTCAGAGCTAACCACAGCACCGAGACCGCCCTCATCGCAGCCACGGACGACATCAGATCCCTGACCGACAAAGGAGAAACCGTGGCCCTCATACTCCTGGACCTCTCTGCAGCATTCGACACGGTCTGCCACCGTACCCTGATACGTCGCCTCAGCAACGCCGGCATCAGAGGCAAGGCCCTGGAATGGATCATCTCCTTCCTCTCCGGAAGAACTCAGGGAGTCCGCCTCCCCCCCTTCAGATCCACAGCTACGGAGATCATCTGCGGCGTCCCCCAGGGATCCTACCTCAGCCCCACCCTCTTCAACATCTACATGACCCCCCTGGCGAACATCGCACGTAAACACGGACTCGACCTCATATCCTACGCAGACGACACCCAGCTCATCCTATCCCTCACCAACAACCCCACCTCAGCAAGAACCAGACTACACGAAGGCATGAAGGAAGTAGCGAACTGGATGACAGACAGCCGGCTTAAACTGAACACAGAGAAGACGGAGGTCCTCATCCTCGGCCCTACACCCACCGCCTGGGACGACTCCTGGTGGCCCCCCGCCCTAGGCAGCACTCCCCAACCCACCGACCACGCACGCAACCTCGGCTTCATCCTGGACTCATCCCTCTCCATGACCAGACAGGTCAACGCGGTGACCTCGGCATGCTTCAACACTCTCCGCATGCTCCGCAAGGTCTTCCGCTGGATCCCCCCCGATACCAGGAAGACCGTCACCCACGCCCTCGTCACCAGTCGCTTGGACTATGGGAACACTCTGTACACCGGCATCACCACCAAGCTGCAGAGGAAACTTCAACGAATCCAGAACGTGGCCGCATGACTCATCCTGAACATACCCCGCCACCACCACATCTCAGGACACCTGAAGAAACTTCACTGGCTCCCAGTCAACAAGAGGATCACCTTCAGACTCCTCACCCACGCACACAAAGCCCTGCACAACCTCGGACCAAAACTCATCAACCACTGCGTCTCCTTCTACACTCCTCCTCGCACCCTACGCTCGACCGGACAAGCCCTGGCAGCCGTACCTCGCATTCGCAAAGCCACAGCCGGAGGCAGGTCTTTCTCTTACCTAGCAGCGAAGACCTGGAACTCTTTTCCCAGCTACCTTCGCGCCATACAAGACCACCTCCCCTTCGGAAGGCAGCTCAAGACCTGGCTCTTCGAGCACTGACCCCCCCCCCCCCCCCCAGCGCCTTGAGACCCTTACGGGTGAGTAGCGCGCTTTATAAATACAATTGATTGATTGATTGATTGATTGGTATTAGGTTGTTTTTTTAGTACAAGCATACACTTCGTAGGAAGTATTGTTGTGCTTCTGGGCTTTCTGGTCCACTAAAAGGCAAGAGAGCATGGTGTAAGAGGCAGGGAATTTTAATTGTTAAATAACCAAGGGCCAGATGTTCGTACTTAGTGTTTGTAATAAGTAGTTGCGAACTGTGCACTGGATTTGGTGATCAGTCTTTAATCTTACGATGCGACCTATTTAGTTTATCGGTCAGATTTCAAAATCATGCAGTGGGGTCACAGCGTAGCCTGCCTAAAGAATCTTAATTAGGCAGGACACTATTTGAGATCCTCTGTGATTTGCTGCAAAAGCAGTCCAAGATGGTAGCAAATGTGTCCACATGTGTGAACATGCATACTGATGCACCTGTGATGATTTAGTAATTTTAGTTATGTGATGCAAACAGGCATTGCCTAGGACAATATCTCAGCACTACAAAAAGGTGAGACTGATTGGCTTTACCACTGCTTGGCATCCCTTTTTGCTATGTTGCCAAATGCATTTGTATTTCTCAGTCTTCTCATTTACCGAGTAGTAAAGAAACATTTACAACTGACTGAACTCCTTGAAGATCAGGGGTGCTTGAGGTCAGAAAAAGATTTATTGACAAAGAAGATACCACAGAATCTCTGTTTCAATTTAAAGAATTTCAACACATTCACAAGTGAGGATTAGGGGAAAGAGCTATTTACCAGAGCTGGCATATGGTGACACAGCAGGATGAGATATTATTTTAATCTGAAACCTGAACAAGCACTACTTTATACATCATAGTTAATGAACTCCTGACCACAGGTGAAGATGACCCCGCCTCATGATATTGCTGAACCTCTCTATCTGCCTTCAACATGGTTGACCATCTAACTTTCATCCACTTCCTGAAGACTCAAATGAGATTCATTGGCAATATCCTTGACTGTTTCTTTTCTTACCATTCCATTCAACACTACTTTGTTTACATGAGCAGCTCCAAGTTACAAAAGATTCCTATCACCTGTGGAGGACCCCAAGGTCCCATACTGTCTTCTATCACCTAGTCCCTTGGAACTCACAGATAACAGAATCAAGATTCACCAATATGCCTCAAGATCTGCTTGTGCATATGTCGGACTGAACAAAATAAAATTAACCAGTTGTAGTGAACAGTTTATCCTCACTAAATAGAATGTAATTCAGTAACAGAGTTTGCGCACCCAATTTTAGGCCATATGTATTATAAATATTTGTGGTCGCAAACGGCCCAGCCGGGCCATTTGCAACTGCATAAAAACATTTTGGTATGTATTAATTTAAATTTGTGATTTGGTAACATCTCACCGAATCACAATATGGAATTGCTAATACATACAAATTTAGTATTAGGAAGGGGTGTGTTTAGGGCATCCCTTACTAATACCGAATTGCAGCGGTATGTAGGAATGTTTTGTGACCGAAATGCGGTTGCAAAACATTCAATTTTTGCCACTTCAAGTAGGTGGCAACCCATTTGCAAATGGGAAGGTGTCCTCAAGGGTCCCCTTCTCAATTGTGAATGGTAGCAAAAATGTTTCTTAAGTACAAGCAGTGGTCTCACAGACCACTACCTGCACTTAAAAAATTAAAAGAAAACTTTTAATTTTTCTTTTTTAAATGCATTCTATTTTCCTTTAAAGAAAACAGGCTGCATTAAAAAAAATGCTTTATTTAAAAGCAGTCACAGACATGGTGGTCTGCTGAGCCCAGCAGGCCACCAACACTGTGTTTTTTGCATTTCCTAATGGGTCGCAAATTGCAACCAGCCTCATTAATAATAATGAGGTAGGTCAACTTGTGACCCATTAGGAAATGATAAATGACATCACATTCAAATTTCGATTAAATAATTGCTATTTGCAAAGAATCGCAATTAGGTAATCACAATTTGAAATAATAATACACATGGCCCTTAATTTCAGGAAGATATATTCTTTTCTCTGTTTGATCATTTAATAGAGTAAGAGGCAACATAAATTTAACACGTCATTCAAGTAACTCTAAATGCATATACGTAAGTAAGATATTTGACAAAATCCATTTCTTACTTTCTGGTCATGCTACACTAAACATTTAAGAGTCAAATCTGTAGTAGCATTATTGGACACCAATCACCCTCATGCACAATGTGCATTCACACATGTTTGGGACTAGGGGACAGATTTACAAGGCCCTATCACCACTGGAACGTCAGTTTTAGTGACGCTCCTGGTGCGCTATGTGCTTAAGGCCACATTGTAAATACGGCCCCTTCACATGCACCACTTGCAATGGGTGTTGCTGTGGGCGTGCCACAGCAACACCCATTGAATTTTGAGGCTGCCCCAGATTTACAAGTTTTCATAAACCTGAGGCAGTGCCAAAATCTAACGCCAACCCAAGGATGGCATTAGCATGGCGCAACAAGGAGAAATGCTTTAATTTCACCTCATTTTATCTCCCCTGCAGCACAGCCATCCTTCCACCATGGCGCAAGGGTGGCTGCATTGACGCTCACAGCAAATTTAGCACCGGTGCTGGGGGCAACACAGGGGTGTCCAATATTCTATTAAATATGGCGCATCCATGCGTCCCCACATCTTGAAAATGCTGGAGGGCAGCGCTGGCAAATTTGGCACAGCGTCGCACTCCATCATTTTCTCGTAAATCTGGGCCTTAGTAATTCAGCCCTCCTATAGTGTGCAGTTTTCTGTGTCTTTTCTCTTCAGTTTCTACAAACATAGGCCCATATTTATACTTTTTTGTGCCACATTTGTGTCATTTTTTGACGCAAGTGCAGTGCAAACTTACAAAATATAATTGCATTTTGTACGGTTGAGCCTCTTTTGCAACAAAAAATTACGCAAATGCGGTGCAAAAAGAGTTTAAATATGAGCCATAGTTCTTGATTTATGGGCAAAGAAAGATGACAGTTCCACCTGCCCCTCTTTGCTGCACACCAGATGGCTCAAGGTGTATGCACAGCAGATGGGAGTATGCAAAAATAAGCTGTCCTAAGTTATTTCTAAACAAACTGGAGATTTCCATGATATTACCGTTTGTGAACTTTTCGGCCCTAGTTTACAGATCGTTTTCTGTGAGTGTGGTTTACTTCTTATTTAGGAGTATCTTTGAGACGTTTAGTAACAGAAAACAACATAGAGAATCGGGCCCTTCCAGCATAACAATGCTAGGGCTCTTTTTGTGCAAGTTGGCAATATATAAATCAGCCATTGAGGTGGAAGTGCCCAAATGTAATCACATTCCAATTTTTATATTAAAAAGAATTTTGGAAATAATGTGTAAATAATTTAGAAACCTAGCGAATGCTAAACAGTCCATTCTAATTTAAACTCTGTAACATTCAGTGTGTCAGAACAGATGCAAATTTGCAAAGGCAGGTGTGAAATCTTGCATGCCGACAACACTTACACCCGCATTTGTTTTTTGCATAAAGCTGTCTATTGACAACAAAGCAAAACATTAGACACTGCTATACAACCTGGGGAGAGTGGAGCTGTGTAAGACAGGATGTGAAAAGTTTTTATATTATTAGCAGAAAATGATTGGAAGTTTAGACACCCTAAGATTTCTCACAGTGCCGCGTCGATGCACAATTGCACAACAAAGACAGCACATGATTAGCAAGAATAGAAATATCTGGGGGTGTTGGATGTCATATCAGCTCATTATCAAATGTATAGCAATGCACCAATTTAAGGGGAACGTTATGAAATGTGTCATCGCACCCTGAAGAGGGTGGTACATAATGTGCTAGGCACAAATGTACTTACCGACTATTTATATATAACAACTTGTGAAGCAGCAGACAGCAATGTCAGCTAACTACTTATACATGGTATATGTGAGCTAGTCACATGGCTGAGGAAACTGATATGACATAAATGTTCTCACAAAATAGCATTGCAGCCATTTCTTTCTGAAGTCAACAAACCTCTGTACTCCACATATCTTTCAGTACGATGGATCTCATGAGGGGCTGCAGAGCAAATGTCAAGATTCCTATGCGCATGGGTGTAAAACGGGCCCTGTAAAGTCTGTAATGGAATACGCATTGATTCAAAGGGTACCCAAAATGTATTCTCAAGCAAAGATTAAAAAATACACCTAACCCGCTAGTCAGCTTCTATTGTGTGTGATAACTATGAGTGGGTTAGAGGTAGAATCTCTAAGTAAAACCTACCTGTGGCAAAGCCAATACATCAGGCATTGGCATTTAGCCAATTTATCGCAGACCTTCACACTGAGCTTAGGGGGTTCGAGTCCAGCTGGACTCATTTCCTTTTTTGTATAAAAAAATTATTATATTAAAAAAAAAAACAAGTTTTATTGTAAATTGTACACAAATATCTCATACTAAGTATATCAGACATCAACACCTAGAAAAATTCTATCTCTCTCCCTCTCACTTTCTTTTTCTCTTTCTGTCTGTCTTTCAATCAATTTCTCCATCTCACACACCCACTCAGACACTTATCCACCCACTCACAGACTCACTCGGACACTCACGCACCCACTCACAGACCCACTCAGACAGTCACGCACCCCCTCAAAGACCTACTCAGACCCTCAGGCACTCACTGACAGCCCTAGCCAGACCCTCACACACCCACTCACAGACACACTCAGATTGCCACACACCCACTCACAGACCCACTGACACCCTCATGCACCAACTCACAGACCCGCACACACACTGATGCACCCAGTAAAACAATGATGCCCACACTCTCACATCCAGACAATGTGACAGTCAGTCTCACCCCCAGATACACCCTCTCACACTTATTCTCACACCCAGAGAGGCTGTTAAAGGGCAATACGCAGCATGAGGTAGGGTGGTTAGGGAGGTTGGCCGCAGGGTCTAGCTGAATGCCAGGTCTTGCGGGTATCCTCCAGTGCACTTGGGTGAAGGGTGTGCACAGTGTAAGGTTGGGTGCTTATAGGGGGTTGGCCACAGGTGGTTGGATTAACGTATAGTTAATGAAAATTACTATGTGTTAAAAAAAAAAAAAAAGAAATTCACTGAAAACACCAAA
The DNA here is from genome assembly GCF_031143425.1 of Pleurodeles waltl. Classification (NCBI taxonomy): domain Eukaryota; kingdom Metazoa; phylum Chordata; class Amphibia; order Caudata; family Salamandridae; genus Pleurodeles; species Pleurodeles waltl. Next base: position 869,709,974 of record NC_090442.1, on the reverse strand, counting down.
GGTTAATGGAACGTTATAGTTAGGAAATAGACTTTAAAAAACATAGAAATTTACTGAAAAAACAAAAGCTTACAGGGATGTTATAGTTAGGCTCACATTTTAATCATACAAAACCTTAGAAATTTACCAGTTACATCTTTGATTAAATCATTGATAATATCAATGTGATCTATGCAATGAAAAATGTTGACAAAAAAACTGTGCATGGCAGGAGCGTGAGTTATATCTGCCTTAGGGAAATTTTGGGGGATCTGTCAAGCAAGGACCAAGAATAAGGGGGTCAGCCCAAACGCTGGACATATTTACACCAAATTTGGCAGAAAGCTAGCTCTTGGTCCAGAAAGCACACCTTTTATGATTTAGTGTCATTCCATTCAGAAGTATTCAAGGTATTAGAGTTGAAATAATATAGCTATCAAGGGGTGCAGATCCTTTGTGGATCCAGCTGTCCCCATGCTGATACCCGATTTGCTGCCAACAATATGTCAAAAAGGAAGTGTTGGTAGAATTTTGGGACTCAGCTTCAGCAGAGTCCCACAAAAAATGTTTTAAAAACAGAAAAGGGGCCAGGGTAAGGTCACCCTGAGCCTTCAGCCTTGGACTAGGGGTCCCTCAGATACCCCGCGAGGGCTCAAAAGCATTTGTTTTTCAATAATCTTGGAAAAATCCACAGATGGATCTGCAGATTATTCAGAGATTTTTTTATTTAAAAGATTGGTTTCATGTCCTTTTATTTTATTTTGTCTCTGGTGGTACAGGTCATGGGGAAACTGGGGGCTTAAAAAAGGAGGGGGCACAAAGGGCCTCTCTCCTATGGCTTGTGTTAGTCCCAGGGACCACCACCTCGCCAGGGCAAAACAGTAAGGCCCATATTTATACTTTTTGATGCTGAACTGCGCTAACGCAGTTCAGCGTCAAAAAGTTTACAGCCAGCTAGCACCATACCAAGATGCCGGCCGGGTGCGATATTTATGGTATGACGCTAGCCAGAGGTAAGGTCCGGCTAGCGTCATGAAAGAGGATGCTAGCCGGGTGGGGGAGGCGTAGGGGGAACAAGGGGTTTAGCGTCAGAGGATGACGCTAGTCCGGGCAGAGGTAAACAAAATGCCTCTGCCCAAACAAGCATCATTTTCTGACGTTACAACCCCATGGGCATGACTTCTGTCTCAGTTATGAAAGGAGTCATGTTCTCCAGCCCAATGGCCATGCCCGAGTTAGGCCCCCCGTGGCACTTCGAGAAAAAAAAAGAAATACTTTCCCACACCTACCTCTACTTACCTGGGATTGGGTCCCTCCATCCTTAGGTGTCTTCCTGGTGTGGGTGGGAGTGTCCCTGGGGCCAGGGAAGGACACCTGTGGGCTCTTTCCATGGCCTCTGACCATGGTAAAAGGCCAACAGGTCCCCCTAACGCCTGCCCTGACCCAGGCATTAAATAATGGTGCTAAGCAAGCTTGGCGCCATTATTTAAGGCCCCCATACCCTGTGCTAGATTTTAGCACAGGGATAAATATGGTGGTAAGGCCATTTCATCGTTTTCTGCACAGGAATGCCTACCTTGCATCTCATTGATGCAAGGTAAGTTTCCACATCCAGAAAATGACGTAAACTCCATAACTTTAAATATGGAGTTAGGTTTGCGCTGAAAATTACGGTGATTCAGCGCAAACTGAGTATAAATCTGGCCCTAAGTTGTAATGGGGCAGGCCAGTACAACCTCTCCCATAGCCCTGGGTCCGCCACCTCCCCGGGACTAAATATGAAGTGAATGCTGGGGGCCTGCGTGCGACCTCTGCAGACTTAGGGACCATCACCTCCTGGGGGCTGAAATAAAATAATGAAGGGTGTCCATCGCGGCCTGCTGGCCCCAGGGACTACCACCTCCCAGGGGCTATGCTTATTGTAGGCCGCGCTTACCCCCTCGCTGAGCCACTGATGGCCCTGGGAACCACCACCCATAAGGGCCGGCTCCTGCTATGTCCCGGGATGTCCACCCCAGGGATATAGCTGTTTGCTTTTGCTTGAAGGGAGCTCAGTGGCCAACCATTGCCACACACGGCAGTGGTTGAATTAACGTATAGTAATGAAAATTAAGATACATTAAAAAACCATAGCAATACACTGAAAAAAGCAAAGGTTGCAGGGACGTTATAGTTAGGAAATAGAATTTATAAAAACATAGAAAATCACTTAAAAAAACAAACGTTTCAGGGCTGTTATAGTTAAGCTCACATTTTAAACATACAAAACCACAGAAATTCACCTGCTTTAGTTAGAGTTATCTAAAGTAACTATAACTTGTGCCCTATGATAACTATAACTCGTGCCCTCTCCATGCACTGCTAATTACCCCACAACTTATGGCACTTAGGACATCTTTGAAAACATCATTGATAGTGTCAATGTAATATTTGCATTAAAAGTTTTGATGAAGAAACTGTGGATGGTGGGGGCACAAGTTATAGTTACCTTAGGGCATGAGTCATAATTACTTTAGATAACCCTAACAGGTGAATTTCTATGGTTTGACAAAAAGTCTGACATACACAAGTCAAGTTATGATTTTTTAAAGAATAAACTCAAAAATAGCACTTAGAAACAAAAAATGCTTCAGTGAGGTGATAACATGGTGTTGTGATGGAGTCGTTCCCAACAATCCGACACCAACGGCGCTGTGTAGAGAGTCACGCAGAACCCCAGGTACAGTGCTTTAGTAAAATGTGAAAACAAGCCGAAGTCCGGGATCGCGGCGTTCCTGGATCTGAGGCGACGTCGGTTCCGGTACTGCGGGGCAAAGAAGCTGAAGCATCATGAAGAGGCATCAGGTCCTTGCTGCGGATAGGTGGAGGTGAGGTGGTGTCGGTGTGAAGCGTTGAATCCGTGCACTTCGGGCGGAGTAGATATCCGGCGGTCACAACGTGGTGCATCGACTTCCACGGCAGGGCTGCAGTGGTGTTGGGCCTGTGAGGGTCATCGCACTCCAGCAAGGACCACGGGGTCAGTTGCAGGCGGCGCCACAGGAGTCGGTCCAGAGTTGTCCGAAGTTGGTTTTCTTAGATTTCCACCAGCTTCTCCTTTAAAGGGCCCAGGGACTGGGTAGGGAACCACTTGTCAGGGCAGGAGTCTCAGCAGAGAGTCCAAGTGCTGGTAGGGGAAGTGTTTGAAGGCCCTGAGATTTCAAAACAAACAGGGGGAAGTTCAGTCCAAGCCATTGGAGATTCATCACAAGCAGGAATATACCACAAAGCCCAGTCGTTGTCCCCTTTCACAGGCAAAAGCAGCAACTGAGGAATAGCCCAACAAAGCACAGTCACAGGCCATGGCAGCGTTTCTCCTTGGCAGAGGATTTTCTTGATTCCAGAAGTGATCTAATTTTCAGGGGGTTTGGGTGCTCTTCTTCTACCCCTTTCTGCCTTTGAAATAGGCCTACTTCAAAGGAAAGTCTCTCTTATTTGTGAGATCCTGCCTTGCCCAGGCCAGGCCCCAAACACACACCAGGGGGTTGGAGACTGTATTGTGTGAGGGCAGGCACAGCCCTTTCAGGTGTGAGTGACTACTCCTTCCCTTCCTCCCAGCACAGATGACTCATCAGGATATGCAGGCTACACCCCAGCTCCCTTTTGTCACTGTGTAGAGAGTGGTACAAACAGCCCAACTGTCAAAGTGACCCAGATAAAGAATCCACATACAGGCAGAGTCAAAGAATGGTTTAAGCAAGAAAATGCCTACTTTCTAAAAGTGGCATTTTCAAACTAACAATTTAAGAACGGGCCATTCTAGCAGACACATTTTAAAATTGTGAGTTCGGAGACCCCAAACTCAAGATTTCTATCTTCTCTCAAAGGGAATCTGCACTTTAATAATATTTAAAGGCATCCCCCCATGTTAACTTATGAGGGAGATAGGCCTGCCAACAGTGAAAACCGAATTTGGCAGTATTTCACTGCTGGGGCATGTAAAACACATAAGTACATGTTCCTCCTTTTACATACACTGTACTCTGCCCATGGGGCTACCTAGGGCCTACCTTAGGGGTGCCTTGCATGTAAGTAAAGGGAAAGTTTAGGCCTGGCAAGTGGGTACACTTGCCTCGTCAAATTGGCAGTTTAAAACTGCACACACAGATACTGCAGTGGCAGGTCTGAGACATGTTTACAGGGCTACTACTGTGGGGGGCACAACCAGTGCTGCAGGCCCACTAGTAGCATTTGATTTACAGGTCCTGGGCACCTCTAGTGCACTTTACTAGGGCTTACTAGTAAATCAAATATGCCAATCATGGAAAGCCAATTTACACATACATTTACATGGGAGCATTTGCACTTTAGCACGGGATGACAATGGTAAAGTGCCCAGAGTGACAAAAACAGCAAAAACAGAGTCCAGCACGCATCAACAACCTGGGAAACAGAGGTAAAACGTTAGGGGAGACCACGCCAAGGATGTCGAGCCTAACATATCTATCTATCTATCTATCTATCTATCTATCTATCTATCTATCTATCTATGGAAAATCTGAATGAATGTAAATGTATCCATTTATGGATTCAGAATGCATTGACAAAAATAGAAATATAGAGACTTGGAAGGTCAGTGATATAGAGAGATGTTCTCATTCCTAATGTATTCCTTTGAATTTATAACACTTCTTGACTGCAGTAATGACATGTTTCCAGCGATCTCCCACTTGCAAAAGGGTGTCAAACTGAGGAAATGCATGACTCAGTAGGCGATTGATGTGCAATATACTTTGCAAAAAAGGAAGGATGATGGCAAAGATAATTAGCACAAGATATCAGGTATTTTACATTTTACACTTCTAGACGGTATGGGTTAGATTCATAATAGAAAGCAAAATCTAAACCTATCAGACTTATGCTTAGACCGTGTGTAGATTATATGGTTACACATAACTCCTTAGGAACATGCCTTGAAATCACCATAACTTTACCCTCCAGGACAACCCTCTAAAAATGAACACCGGTCAGATACGTTTAAGCAGCTTTCATGTTTCCCATTTTTTCTCCACATGGAAACACTTGCCTTTAAATGTTCGAATGTATGGCGGGATGTTAGAAAGTTTCACATCGATTTTTCACATTTGCTATAGAATGTATTAATACAAAGATACATGCACCATTTGTTTGACGAGACATTGGGATTTGTTTTAATGCTCGCAAATGTCACACTTCTTGGTTGTTTCTCCCATTCCTAAAAGCCTTAATCTCTCCCGTATATTGGGAATAACCAAAAAACTGCCCGTAATTTCCATCGAAGAAATTATATTATTCGCCACTATATGAGTGGCTGTAAATGTTAGTTGGTGTTAGTTAACTCCACGAATTCCGAATTTATGACACGGATCTGTCAATTGTGACCCTAGGTTTAACATTAATAGCTTATTTTCAAAATATTTTGCAGCGCTGAAAACGTTAAGGATTTCTCAGTGATTGAGTAACATGTATCTGCTTTCCTTTACATTTAACAACATAGTACTGAGAATGACGCAGGCGACATTAACCAGAAAACATAGGGAGGGATGCCTACAGGTATGCCTACTCATGGACATGTGACATACAGAAGCAGGGTGCTGCCAGAATGTGCAGTCATCAATATGCTGAATGTGTTCATCAGCCCGGTCATCTCAAGGTCACTAAAGAACATTCTTACAGGAAGACTTCCAGCTCAGACAGGCAAACTGTAACATCACCATGTAGCACAGAGTAGCACAACTGAACCGCGGGCATCTGTATTTAAGAAGGGACTGTAATGATGGCATGGAAGGTATCTGCATGAAGTGGCAATTCCTCGGTTGGTACAACATGTGCTTTTAGTTGGGAAAGGTAAGTAGTAGAATTGGGCGATACATTCCACTCCTCCGGTGGAATTGGTTAAATTTTGGTCACACTGTATTACGCTTGTAAAGTGGAGTTCCGGGCAAATTCTCCCAAGTGCCGTGTGGTGGAGTTTTTTCTTGTGCATGGCTCAAAAACAGTAAGTTGGCGATGGTGAGTGAGAGTTGGCATCTTCTAGTATGATTTTTGGTCGCTAGGAGGGTCCCCGACGAGATTTCTCCCACAAGGGCAGTCATGGGCGATCATAACAATTTGCAGTCAAAAAGCGGACACTCGAATACAAAATCTACTGGAGTGGCAGTAAAATCAACTCCAGAAACTGCGCCCTCTGCCCCCCTTGTGGTGCCGTTTGAACTGATTTTTCAGCATTGAACAAACTTCTGGCACTAAATCATAGCGTGATTCTGCCTATTCACAGAGTTCCACAGAATCTTGCAGAGCTTTTTGTAACTCTGCCGAATTCCACGGAGTAAAACTCTGCAAGTTCAGCCCAGGTCCAGTAAATAGGAGTATGTGAACTGAAAACAATTTTTATTTTTAATTATTTGATTTTTACAGTGACCATAGATTCAACCACCATCCACCAGACAGGCATAATTTTATTTTCTGGTCTTTTGTGAGCATGTATTTTTAAAATCCATATTCCACTAAAACGGGCATACACATGAGCCTCAAGGTTTGTTTGAATGTGTCATACTACAATATTGAATAGTGTTGTGCTGCTAAACAAATGAGAGAGTGAGTGGTCCATTTTAGCTTTCCTCAATTTTTTTATGCACCATGTCCCACAGGGATCTTTCTGCACATTCAGGAAAAAGCGGTAGAGAGATGTTTTTCAAATCTCAGCTGTAAATTGGTTCTAAGCTACCTCTGAGATCTATTCAGGAGGGAAATCATTCACACTTTTCAGCCCGGGCGGCTTGTCTTGAAAACTATTTGGTGAATCTGTCTGTTTAACATTTGGGAGACTTTTCTTATTGTTTATGATGTTAGAGTGTTTCTGCTATTTCATTAACACAACAAAATAAAAAGTTTATTTAACCATTTGTGTTCCCATTCTGATGTAGGGGTGAGTCTAGATTCAGCCAGGAATCAGGGACATCTGTAACACACAAAAAGCTGTCTCCATACTGCCCCATCCCCTTCCGGCTGTGCACATTCGACCATCTTAAATATGGCTAAAATACATGTAGGAAACGACCCTAAATAAGGAATTAGTGTGCCAGCTGCAAATAATTTGCTGTTTATCATTGGAGGATTTGTGATGTCACAGTAACCTCACCATTTATATTTCTCCGTCTGGGATTACCAATACAACCCCCACATGTCTAAGAAGGAAAACATTGGTGTTTATAAAGGTTCATTGACAAAGTCAGTCTAGAGGGTAGATGTGTGGCCCAAGTACACATAACATTCCCTTGGAAGGATGAATTATGCTGTAGTTTTCAAGCGACAGGAAGGACAATACCAAGCTCTTTAATGCACATTTCTATAGGATGTGTCCTGATATGTCTAAATGGATTTCTCTGCTAAATATCATGGCTGGTGCTATAATGGCTGGTCCTCTGTCACTCCATGGTGGACACCTAAGGGGATATACCATCACTGGACCTATAGTTTGCATTCCTATGAGTTTCTCCATGTCCTTTCTGTGGGCATTCATTAGAACATATACCAGGACTAGACGCATTACGCCCATTCATGGAGAGCATTCCCTAATCTTCTGTATGGATGCTTCAGAGAATATTCCAGAGTTTGTTGCATCAGGACCATTTCTAAGGTTTTCCCCATGCCTCTTCTGTGTGGAATCCAAAGCATACAGTATGTTGTAGTTGATACAAGACTGCTCCTCCCAGAGAAGCGCTCTTCACCTCTGTACAGTTCTTATACCATATGAGGTTAGACCTGTATGATACACCAATCCAAGGCTAGTATGCATCCACATGCATGTATAACCCTACTTTTCTTACTCATTGCTCCTCCACCCACATGTAGGCCCAGCTAAATGGTTGCTGCAACACAGTTCGATCAATCTCTGACATATACACAAGACATAAAAACAGCAACACTCCATTCAAACACTTCACCTCCATCCATACAGTAGCATGTATTACCTCAATGCCAATTGTTGTAAAAGAAAAAGGAAGGATGGGATTCCCGTAATAATTGTGCTAGTCCACTATAGTGCCCTAAAATGTGGTACTCATGTCCTTCTTTCTCATGTATGAGTGTATCTGAGGATTCCTATGCCACCTTCAATCAACCCTCTATCTATTTCCAATTAATCTCAGTCCTAGTGATGACTGTTAACTTTTTTTGGATCGAAAAGCTGTTGACTATGTTGACATATGGAGTAGGGAGTAATGTTTATATTTACTTCGTGAACTAATGTATAATAACTCATGATGATCATTATGCTATATTCCTAATTGCTGCGTGTCATTAACTCTCATTTACATTTTTTAATGTATTTTCCTAAACACCTTGTTTGTATCACGTCCTTTTTGGACACTTTCAACACTTCTTTCAGTGTCTTGGAGACTTACTTAATAAAGTATACACACACACAACATGACATACCTATATTTATGAGGACTGGTCATTGACTGTAATGAAGGAGGTATTTCCTGTTCTAACTCCACGTATGCTCTGATAATAGAGAAGATTAAAAAGCAGACCAAGGCAAATATAACTGCACTTTTCCTTTTTTGATACACTCAGTCGAAAACTACCTAAACACTCTACGGGGACCAGTCCTCATAACGCACCGGCCTCACAAGGATAGTGTTTGTCTGGGCCTGACAAGGTTTAACCATGCTATGAGGACTGATCCAGTCCTCAGAGTGCCAGTTATGCACGCCCAAACACACACACACACACACAGACTTATAATACAGCCTATTGTTTACTGACACTATACCTACATGCTATACTTAGGAATTGAATTAGTATATATTTAAATGAAATTATTACAGAAACTATAATGAATTAGTGGTTTGCCTTAAATTACCCAATGGGAACCCCAGTTTCTTATATATAAGATATATTACCAAGGTTACTCTTGGGTTATTTAGATTGATCTGGTCGTCTGAAACAGTTGTACCAATCTCATGAGAAAATTGCGATCTAGATAATATGTGATAGAAGATGGGCAGTGACTAGTGAAATGTATTTAAGGTTCTCCATTTATGGAATGATGCATCTGCCTTCTTGCCCATTTACTAATCATAAATGTTTAATTACAAAAGATGGCAAGCGGGAACCAACATTATGGAGCCATTCTGTAGGGAGAGAGTGGAATGAGCAAGAACCAATCACCAAACTTTCCATCTTGGTGGTGTTTGGTTTGATTTTGTTTGAAAAGTGTTGGAAATGTTGAACCCAATCTGTGAATCATTAGCATACTGTAGTTTAGAACCTGATCCTGTACCTCCTATTCAGACCGTCCAGTCATAAGTAGACTATAAAGAATGATGGACAAAGTAGAAGGCTTTGGGTAAATCCACACTAAGATGGAATTAATGAAGGCTAAAGTGGTTGGCTGGGACCTGGAAAAGGGTAGTGGGACCGAATGAGCAAGTCAAAACTGAAATTGTGAAAAAAATGGAGAACTGTAAGTACTCGTCATGCTCTCCATATTATCTACACCTTGTCCTCACTAATCCTCCTAGCAGTGAATAGGAGGCTGTAATCAGAGAGTGACGACGTCCGTGTCAAAGGGCCCGTGATGTAACTTCCGTTACACAGCATTTTATAAATATCACTAAATTAGGCTGCAAATTGTGTGACTGATATAAGGATGCAAAGGCCACTACAAGTGTTATGAGTGAACATTAGAAATAACCGCCTTTAAGGACGGTTGTCTGGAGATGTAGAGTGGGCAGTGCATGTGAGGCAAATCACGTGGTTTGATGCAAGCGCGGGAAACAGGATATTCCCATGCGGTATATGGGCTGCAAACTAAAACCTCAAGCGTTTGTACATTTTGCATATGCTCAACCTGGAGTAATGCAATTGCACACATGAATATGTATTTCTTTAATGTATTCATTATATTCGAGGAGAAAGTTCCTCTAGGTTGTGTTGTAAAATATTTCCCCCTTTGGCACAAAATTGAAATTATGTTAAGTGAACGGGCTCGTGATCAGCTGTCATACTTTGCTGCATTCTAATTGTGCTCTTTTTAATCTGCAAATTAATATTGTACGAGGCCTGACCTTGTAGCAAAAAAATCCACATAATGGGAATTATTCTTGCACAAGAATTCGTTTCAGAGCTGCGCCTTTTCTTTTCATGTAATCCGCATTGTGTATCACTAATATTGCAAGCATGGAATTTCTGACAGCGAATCGTCGCTCAAACATGTCTTTACCTATGGTAATACATGTTTTGTGACTTTACTGTATTGTCTTCATAAGGTACTCTATATGTAAGGTTTGCCCTTGCAGTCTGTTTTTCTATCACATACGAATGAGAATAAGGCAGACGGCGGCCATTTTTTTACCTCTAAACCGCTTGCTCTACAAATTGTCCGGTCATTGATACCTTCCCAGGGCTCTCTGCAGCACTGCACGCCTCGGAGGTCAATACTGAAGCCATTCAGTTTGAAAGATCTGCACTTTCTCTGCCCTAAAGGCTGCGCTGGGATGTCATAAAGACCTAATGCACATTCAGCTAAACTGGTTCTGATTTATTCCACCCAGCCCGAAATATTCAAAGTACCCAAGTCTCCATTCTTAGAAAAATACATCTTATTAACTCATCACATGCTGAGGGGAAGTATGCCTGGAGGACTGGATAGTTCACAGTGGCTCACTCTTTATTCACAAACACGAAATCTCAGTGAAACGCTGATGATGGCTTGGTTATTCAGAAGGCCTCGATAACGGGCATTAGCTACTGTTTGCATACGTTCTAATATTTCACAACCTGAGTTAATGTGTCGTACAAGGACATGAACCAGATGGGCGCATTTTATGTGCCTGTCCACTTCAAGGTCCTTAGCAGTTTTATATCCGACTTTCTGATGGAAATTAACATATGATAGAACATTGAAAGGTCAAGACTGAAGACAGTGAATTTACAGAGGGCCAGTACTAGCTGATATTGACTTTCTGTTCCAACATTTTAATGTCTGTCTTATTGTTTCTTCCTGATACAATGTCTACTGTCAGTGATTGACACATTCTAGCATCTTCATAGCCTTTCTTGCTTGCTTCTCAGGACTATAACTCGGGATAAGGTCTTTAAGAACCGGGACCTTCTCACCAGTGCTATATTACCTGTTCAAACACCACTTTATATACCTTAGCATTCATATAGGGCTTACACTTCTACGATGCAAATTTTACATCAGTTGATGCCTGACCAGAGTGTCAATAATAATTGCTGTAGCCTGCATTAATTGTGGTGACGTATTCTCAAAGTTCATATCACATTCAGTTTGTAACATGAGGCATCAGTCATTTGCAAGAAATAGTCGAGTGCAAAGGCTTCAGTTCAACAGGACTTACTCTTGATGTTAGCAAACCTTGACCCAGATTTAAGAAGGCCTAGCGCCTCCTTGTGCCACATTAGTGTCATTTTTTATGACGCTAATGTGGCTCAACGAGGCCAAATTTGCTGCGCCAATATTACAAAGTGGCGCAATGCATGCGTTGTGCCACTTTGTAACCCCTTGCACCACATTATGCCTGTGCCAGGCATAATGTATGCAAGGGGGGACACTCCCCAGTTAGGGGGAACCACAAAAATGACATAGTGGAATCCATGAGCTCTCACTGTGACATTTTTAGCCGCTATTTTTAATGTCTGCACCAAACAGGTATTAAAAGGGAGCATACCATTATTCTTAATGGGCCCCTATGTACTTTGCAGGATTAGAGCCAACATTTTTGGTGCTAATCCTGCAATGTACAACAATAACGTCAAAAATGTTGACTCTAATGTCCCTAACCTGCGTCATTGAGTGCCATATGTTAAATATAGTGCATGAATGGTGGCGTTAGGGGGGGCGCTAAGGGGCGCAAGAAACGTGGTGCTGCATATAATGCAGCACCACTTTTCTTAAATTTGGGCCTGTATATTTTGGATACTTGAGTGAAAGAACATTACAGCAACTGTGTTTAAACAAATCATCCGAAAAAACAATCAAGTAGTGTGTGCTTAATGTCACAGTCTAATTTCAACTGTATAGATACCCCGAAACTATAAAATAATTTTACATCACTTGTACAAAACAAAAAGGTTAAATAGCAAACTTTTGCCATGATAATTTACACACCTTCAAATCACTTCGAATAGGAGGGTGCCACAGGTTTATGGCTCAATAAGAAGTTGTATTTATATGAGCATTTCTATCAAACATGCACTCACTCTTTAGAATCAACAATTCCAAAAAGATCTCCTGTCCACAGCGTCTTTGTTGGTGTAGATATTCATCTTTCAATATTGTCCGATAATCGCCAATGAGTGTCAGCGTTTCGGTGTTCCTCACTGTTAAACTGATGCGGCTAATTAACCTTGACATTAAGAAATTTCAAGGGCTACCTGCAGTGGAACAATTGCTATGGGACGTTGGGAAAACAATTCACTTAAACACACAATAGCAAAAGATAATTCCTGATTAATTATTTACCATCCTTCCACATGCATAAGATGGATATTCTTTTTTTTCATATCCATGAGTCTTAGCAAAATTATCTAAATACAGTGCCAAATCAAATGTGACTTTGCCAAGAAAATGTGGGCACCACTCAAATATGGCCCAACGCCACAGATCAGTTTCACTTTTAACACTGTTTCACTGAGTAATGCAGTTTAGACATTTAGGGCCAGATGTAGGAAAAATCCAAATTGCGACTTGCAATTTGCGAGTCCCTGCGACTCGCAAATTGCAAGTCGCAATTTGGAATGCAGAAAGGTGTCTCAGACACCTTCTGCAACTCGCAATGGGGTCGCAAAGACCCACCTCATTAATATTAATGAGGTGGGTCGCAGTTTGCGACCCCATTGCGAGTCTGGGCACTCACGGGGATGGTGGCCTGCTGGAGACAGCAGACCACCATGTCCGTGACTGCTTTTTAATGAAGCAGTTTTTTTTTTTCAAAGTGGAACCCGTTTTCCCTAAAGGAAAACGAGCTGCACTTTGAAAAAATAACCAAAACCTTTAGTTTCGGATTTTTTCAGGGCAGGTAGTGGTCCATTGGACCACTGCCTGCTATGAAAAAATATTTTTGTTTCCATTCACAAAAATCCCAATTGCGACTGGGTTACCATCCACTTCAAGTGGATGGTAACTGCGATTCCATTTGCGACCGCTTTCGCGGTCGCAAATGGAATTGCATTGCATTGCGAGTCGCAAATAGGAAGGGAACACCCCTTCCTATTTGCGAGTCGGAAATGCATTTTGCAAGTCGTATCCGACTCGCAAAATGCATTTCTGCATTCCGGTGAGGATTTGCGACTCGCAAATGGCGTTTTTCACCGTTTGCGAGTCGCAAAACCCTTGCTACATCTGGCCCTTACATGTTATTTAGTCCAAAAAGAAGGCTATCGCCAACCACCTCCAACCATAAGGTGAATAAATAAATGGATAAACACAATTCACCGTAATGTGTAGGATCACAGAAACAGTGACCGTGTTCACAAATGCATGTTTGCCATAGCATTTTTCTCTTTCAATCTTCCCCATTCATGTCTTATTTCGGAGGTTCTATGTAGTATTGACAATTATTTCATCATGATTTGCATTACACAAGTTTTATAAATCCACATTAGAAGTCCCCATCTGCCAAAAAGTTTATTTTTTTGTTTCAAACCGGTGTTATTATTACATGTTTTGGTGACTTAAAATGCGCCATCATCTTACATTAAATTTTCATATTAAAGAAGAGCACAATAGCTGACTATTTGGACAGAAATAACCAATCTGTGTATGGATAACTGTGTCTGCCTACTATCACTTAAAAATTGTAATTATCCCCTGAGGGAGTAAACATCTAAAATTATACCTGGCCATGTATCAATTAAAGTGATATTTTACAGTGAGGAGTTCCAATCCTAAACAGAGCAAATATAATAATTTAGCTCTGGCGTTAGTCAAATCTGTTTGCTTTACAAAAACTTAAAAGTTACATATATTGATATATAGATATAGGGACTTTCTGTTACCTCTCTTCATCCATTGGACTGTTGCTATGTCATTTACATTTTGCTACCTCCCATCACAGCATACATTATACGGACAGAGGTCAGCCCACTTCTGTCATTAGCGCCCTTCGGTGTGGGCGACTGCATTTTGCCCATTTACCCCACTAATGCACCTTGGGAGCTGCAGATTATGACATGAAAAACAGAAAAAAAGAGTCCACATCGAGATATTGCCTGTTTTCAGTCAGGAATCTCTCATTACACTGCAGGTGTTCAGCTGCATCAGTAAAGGAGGAGCCAGGGCAGACAACAGCTTATCACCTTGCTTCTATCATGATGGCAAGGAATTCCTCTGCCCAGAAGATTGTGGCACAAATAACATAAAAGAAGGACACACGCTACACTAGGTTGTCTTTCCCCGCCAAATGAACATGTAACTCAACTTTGCCTTTGAAAGCAACCACTTCACCAGTGCAAACTGCAGGAGTCTGCTCTGGGGCTGGGGTAAGCTGCTGACAAGTTCTTGGTCTCATTCTATTATGTGTTCATAGCAGTATTTCCCATAATTCCATTAAAAATAGTACTCTAAATTGAAGTGCGCTAATGTGCTGCACTGAACTGGCAGAAATCTTGATAGAGTATTGTCTTCTCCCCACCAGTCCGTCTTGAAAGAGAAGCAAGAGATAAACATGAATAAAAATGTAATGATGATTGCATAAACGCTCCCTTTCAAGATGGCCATGAACTAAGTACATCACAGCAGCAGACTACACATTGAAGTGCTCTTTCTAATACTATGAATGGCTCTACCACTGTGAGAACCAGAGAGCGGAACTCCAAGAACCCGAAAACAGCTTTTACAGACAGCCTTGTTCAGGCCTCTAGTGAAAGTACTGTACTGAATGTTTAAACATTGTTTACTCTTAAATAAACCGTTGAACTTTATTATTGCTGCATTTTGCATTTGTGGATTATCTCACCCACATTTGAAAATGTTAATTTTTATCAGCTTGAGTTGATCATTTATTCTTCCTAGCCCTCCTTGATTAGCAAGATCTGTATTGAATTGGTTGTGTATTTATGCAAATAACCGTTTTCTTCTTTATATTGTCAACTTTATTTTTTTATTAGTTTTGAAAATGACCCTTTCTGCAAGGTCACCCCCTAATGTTTTGCCTTCCCCCTTCTCTTTTTTGCTGAATTTGTTTTTGTTGGCCTTAGGACTTTGTGCACTTTAACACTGCCAATCAGTGTTAAAGTCCCTGTGCTGTCTCCCTAAAACATGGTACAATTGACATATACCTAATTGTCATATTTTTAACGTATTTGTAAGTCCTTTGTAGAGTGATTTACCATATACCAAGGGCTTGTAAATTAAATGCTACCAGTGGACCTGCAGCACCTATTGTGCCACCCACTTAAGTAGCCCGCTAAAACATGTCCTAGGTCTGCCATTGCAGCCTGAATGCAGTGTCACCCTGCCATGTTGACCTGGCATTTAACCCCCTTGCCAAGCCTTAAAATTTCCTTTCATTACATAGACGTTACCCCAGAAGTATACCATTGGTAGGCAACAGGGCAGGGTGTGGTGTAATTGAAGGTTTGGGCATATACTTTTAAGTTTTACATGTCCTAATAGTGAACAACTCCCAACGTCATTCTTAACTAATGTGAGGTCTACCCCTCCCATAGGATAACATTGGAGATTCCTTATTACCTTTAACAAGCTGTAATTCCTAATTGAGAGGAGGTATATATTCCATGTTTGGTACCTATTGAATTGTAATGATAAACTCTCTTTGTTGGTAAAATCAGATTTTTCATTACAATTTTGAAAACACCACTTTTAGAATGTTGTCATTTTCCTGACATTAGCCCTTTGAGCCGGCAGCCTGTCTTGGGTCTCGTGACTGGGTGTAGCTGACAATTACACTTTGTAAATTCCTCATAGACAGTCACAAAATAGTGGGATTAATTGTGGCTCAATGGGCCATTAACTGGCTTGGGAGGGCAGAGCTGAGCATAGCCCCACTTGCACCTGAATAGGCTATGCCCTGTCTCTTCACAATAGGCCTAACAACCCTGTATTGTCTCTGCAGCCAGCTTGGATCCAGAGGAGCCAGGAAACTCCCAGAGCTTCAAAGAACTTTTCCAGAAATGTCTCCCTCCTTCTAGTAACAGGGCATCAGGGTGTAAACATAGGACTACCAGACCCACTCTTCAGGTCAGTTCACTACTGGACCTACGGAAGGACTCACAGAGGACTGCCTGCTCCTGGGACATGCTCTGCGCTCTGCCACACTGCTGATGTATCTGAAAGGACTTCTTTGCTGCCTAGATCCTGCCTTCAACCCTTAGAGGAGGCCAGCCTTACTGCTCAGCCAGAAATACCAGAAGTGACTCAAATGGCTAGTTTGCTGACCTCCTTTTCAGAGCCATAGAGACATAACATGGTCCCACCATTTTGAAGCCCCACCTCGACCTAGCCTGAGTGAGTTCTGAAATGCCATGAAGTCTCCATTCACTCCTGGACCCTTGCTTGTAGTGCTAAAGGTTACCAGGGTATCCATGATTGACACTTCACCCCACGAGGCATAAGGTATTTGCACATCCCACTGTTTACATGGTTTTGTAAATCTGGGGAAGTTGCATGGGAAAACCCACCTCAGTGCCCATGGAATGCCTCCCTGGCACAGGGTAAGGTGACACAGCGACTTGCACTGCCTGGCCTTACTCCATATCTATGAGGCCATTCAAAGTCATGCAAAGTGGCTTTGTGTGGCCTCATAGATATCATTTTGTGGTTGCTCTGTCGGAGCATCACAAAAAGTGATGCTCAGCCAGCGCACAAGGCTCATAAGTATGCCTCATAGTGTATAGTGACATAATATACTATATGAAGACCACTTCTACCAGCTGGTACTACTTTGCAACCCATGGATGATATTTGGTATCATTCACTTTATGATAATCAATGCAAAGACAGGTTTGCTACAACTAATATTCAAGGCACCCCAAATAAGATAAACTCCCAACAGCTATCTCTGCCAAGAGATCTTGTACACAGGAGATATAACTTTTTATACATACTATTCAACAAGACGTTTGACCCTAAGACAGGACTTCACTTTCACTGCCACATTACACTTTTGGAGCTGGTACGTTTGAGACTATGCCTAACATGTGAAGAGCCCATGCCTAACATGTGAAGAGCCCAGCCACAAGGCACAGAATGCAACGACTGGTGTTTTTTAAAGACTGGTCTTGGGTGTGTTTTGCTGCTCTCTACACATGTCTCATCCTGAGTGCTCATTTTCTCTGGGTACCTGCATTTATTTTCAATTATCGTTCACATTTGGCTTTCACCCATCACAGCATATAGCATGGAGAATTGGTCATCTCACTTTACCCTTTGGCTTCCTTCACTTAGAACGAGTGCACAAACCCTGTGCTCAATGTTCATAGCCTCCTAAAATAGTTCATTTCTCTTCAGTGGAGAAATATTTTTTAAATATGTTTCATTTACTTTATGTTTAAAAAATGCTATTTATTTTACCTACACTTTGGGTGCCTGCATTGTGTAAGTTATGTTAGATCTCGTTTAAAATGTTCTGGTATTATGTGTGTAGGTAACATTGTAAGGTGGTAGCTGCCTGCATTTGAGTGCTTGGTTATGTTTTATTTATTCATATCACCCTCACAAATAATTAAAATAAAATACATGGAATATATTAAAAGCTCATTATTCAAATAACATCACTGGTAAAATACCAATCAATGTTTTTAAAATTTCTAGTTTTTATTGAAAGTATGTGATGGCAGCATATTTTTTTCATTTTATGTTTATGATAGTTCCTTGCATTAAACAATAAAAAGATGAAATAACAGTTGCACCAGCTAAGTCAGACCTATTGGTTTTGCCAATGCTTGTTTTATAATGTTATTTGGAATTCAGTGTTGGGAAATATGCCCCAATAACGTTTTAAAAACCAACCTATGAAACCTCAATGGCTCAGCTGATGAATTTGTGGGTGACTGTGAGTTAATCAGGCACCTTGAACTGCTCTCATATGATAGTTCACTTGAAATTCGGATTGTTTGCTGTATGGAAACATAGGTTGGGTGTCCTTGCCTCGTTTATAGGTTGTTTTTATCTGCCAGAGGGTGAGTAGTACTGATCCAGAGCTGAAGAGTGTTTTTGGGAGAAAGCTTGACATAGCCCATCTGGCACACCCGTCAGCCCCCACCCTACTGTAACCCATCATTAAAACTATGTTTGACAGAACATAAAAACTGAGCAATTTCTACTGCCACAACTTGTTTACCTGGAAAAGGGGACCAGGTCATAATTGTTCCACACCCAGAATGTAGGAACTCAATGTCTCTTAATCTATTCCTCACTTCCCTTGCCCATTTTCTTTTGCTACCTTTGATCTGTACTGAAAAAATACTTTGTTGTTATTCTTTTAAGTTTGGGAATGCTTATTTTATGGTCCGTTAGTCTTTTTTGCTAGTCATAGGTTGTTTTATTGTGGACAATTTTATTCTATGAAAGTTTCATTCTAACTTTGTAAACATATCTGAAATAGCCTTAATGAGGATGGAAGCAACATCTTGACAAAACTAAAACATTGTGAGTTTTTCAAGTTCCCCTTCAAGATGTTTTATAGAAGATTCAGGAGATACGTCCTTTACCATAACATCGATATTATTATAGATAGAAAATGTCAAATTCTGAACACCTCATGCTTCATGTGGATATAATCTAAAGAAAACTTCAAATGATAAAAGAGATGCTCAATTTTTGGCCAACATTTCAAGTTCTGTATTGATCCCTGACCATATGAAGGAGCCTTTTGCCACCTACCTTAATGACTGGGTCTCCGCAGATGAACACAAAAAGGTTCGGTGGACACTGCTTAATCATTATAAATTAGTTCCATTGAGCCAGAACCATTGTTTATGAAGTGTTTATGGAATGCGTTTGCCTTTTTTCCAGATATACACTACCTGACATGTCTGCCAGAGAATGTGTCTAACCCAGTTCCACACTGCCCTGCATACAGGAGTAAAAAGTCTAGGTAGCAGCTGGCATTGTGGCTCAGTGGGAAAAAGCTCGCTGCAGGGATATGCAGAGGTGCTCCGCAGGTCACAAGTTCCCAAGCAGGAAAGCTGACTCAGTCTTCCATGTTTTTGGGATTGGTAATTAATGACCAAGGAGCTGAAAAACAATAACACCTGTTTTTCACAGTGCTTGTTTGTAAACAACAAAAATGTGTATTGAGGGTAATTTTTATCAAGTTATTATTAATAAAAAATACTATTGACACCTTGTTCAGTCAGAAAAAAACGTTCTTATCCATTATAGACAATAAATAGCGCGTTCAGAGCACGTGGATTAAAAAATATATGAGATCCTTGAGAGGGCTAGGATTTTGAATACATTCATTTATACTGACAAACTGTTAACAAAGCAGCCCACTTTCTCATATCTGCATTAGGATATGTATCATTGATATATAAGATACAACCCAGAATAATGTCATTCATCTGACTGGATCAGTTTGCAGGTCTGGAACACTGATGAGATTGGGAAGCAGATTTAAGGATGCACATGGCTGTGGACCCAAATTACTACAAACGTCCGAAAAAAAGTATTTTTTAAAAAGTATATGGAGCACCCCAGCAGGCAAAATGCTAATCTGCCTGGGGAGCTGCCTACAAATGTGTGGGAAAATAAAAGTGCTCGTGAACACAGGTTCTCTTTGAACTTAAGAGGAGATTGTCAGATAGCTCATACATCTGTTATCTAGCCTCGCTGATCTAAATTGACATATCATCAGGTTGCTGAAACATGTTCTAGTGCAGGTCTGAACAGCAGAGATGCTGAGAGTTACATTGTCTCTTCGGAATTGCTACTGCCCTTCCCTCTGTAAGGTTAACCCCACTGGGGATAGCTAAACCGATTGATTACTTCTTTTATTTGGGGCACAGGCATTGCGCCAGATGAAGCTATTAAGTGCAGAATTCCAGCGGGTGCGGGGGAGAAAGGAAATAAGTGCCTGTCTGTGGAATGGGATCGGATTACTGGTGACGCTAACAAGAAGTGGCTGGTGCTATCATACTGTTTTGTAATGGTGTTTTATATAATAGGTTTCGTCTTGTCTACTGGAGAAAGAAATGAAGATTTGTCTTTGAGAACTGGTGAAAGCGTTTTCCCTCCAGACTTTGTAGCCTACAACAAATTACAGAGCTCGGTCTCCGGTCCGGAATACTGAGATGAGATTCTCGCATTCTCATAGTCTGTTTGACCCCGATGTCAACCAGCTTGAGTGGGGAAGAGTACATTCAAAGTGGTCTTGGGCTACTGCGATAAATCTTTTTAGAGTGGCTAAAAGAAATCTCGACTTATTTTTAGATGTCTTGGTTTTGTCTTTTCCCCTATTACAAATTAAACCACACTGTTGGGGAATAAATGTGTGGGCCCAGATTTACCAGGCAGAAATCTGCAAGGAATCATTAAGAGCGTAGTGGAAAAAATGAAAGGTAAATAAACGGTTCTCACAGTCTCAAACTATGGACAGTAGTGATAGACAGGCCTTACCAGTTCATATTGCGGTGCTCAAGCGTAGTTTATCATTACTTTATAGCTTCGGACACATGACAGATTATACTAATATTACAAGATCAAGGCTGAGACAAAGGTAGTGATAATGCCATTACTCAGCCTGAATAAGCGAAATCCTCCCGAACAAATGTTTGCTTTTTTTTTAAAATGCCTCTGTCCTGAAATACCAGTGTTTGCACACGTCTTCAAAAAACAGAAACTGCCGAAGAGGTGCAGGCTGCAAAGGTGGACTTTGGTTATGCTGTTAGTTTAAGTGTCTAGAGCGGTGAGGCAAACCTTGTTGCAAGGGGTCTTCAACTTTTCATACAGCCTCAAACAATAGTTCTTTCGCTTTTGGGTGGCTTCTTTTTTTAGGTAACTGACCTCTATTCCTTGCTTTAAGGCAATGACATCTTGTGAACTTACTAAATGAGCTCCTTTGAGCTGCCTTATGTTAAATATAGCCACAGTCACAAAGAGCATTTGTGAATACAGCTCATGACCTATATGCTCAAATGTGTAAACATATAATTTTGACATATGTGCTTATATGGGCATACATGAGGGGTGTTGTGCCTCAACCGTAGTATGTCCCTGATTCATATAAAGATTCATTAACATTGGGCACGTCACTGGTCCCTTTCAAGTGCAGTTAGTGCAGGTGAAAGTGCATGGTTCACAGGACACAATCCTGACACCTGTGGTTTGTCTGTGCAGTGTTCCTGATAAAGTATTCATAAGAGATATTTAGCAAATGTGGGCAGAATAAACATGGTGATCACCGCAAGCATCTTTAGAGAATGCTTCTAAAGACCTTTTCTCATGGGTTTGTCACAGAGTCACAATAAATGGTGTATGGCTGGCACCAGCAGACCTCTATCCATGTTTGTACCCAAGTGACACAAACTAATTATGACGGTACCGGGAGAAGGCCAAGCTCCTGCTGTGCAGTTATGCACTGTACAGCCGGCAGGCTGTCATAATACTAGCCCAATCCTTGCATGGACGACCTAGGCAGTGGGCAGATAATACACATTTTCACATGTGCACTGCCCTCTTCTGTTCACTTTCGTTGTCTCTGTCCCACTGTGTTTACTAAATCGTGATTACAATTAAGCGCTTTGATGGATTTATATAAACTATTTCCTAAGCTATTCCAAACAAATACTAATGAAAGTCAGCAGGGGCCCTATTACCTACAAGGCGCATTTTCCCTGTTTGTGTCATGGTGCACCTTCAAACAGGTGCGCTGTGGGCAAAAAGGGACAGCGCCCTTAAGCCCTTAAGGCAGTTGCTAGCTCGTGCTACCCTGGGGGCAGCACATTCAAATGAAATATGGAGCAGCTTTGAAGCAGCCGCTCTGTGTTTCACTGTCCAGGCGGCAACCCGCCTGCACTTTAAAGAGGAGAGAGAGATCCCCTTGCAGGCAAGTGCAGTGACTAACTGCATGTGACTGCAAGGGGATGTCTGGAGGGTCCTGTGCAGATGTCTGGGGGGGTGTTCTTGTGCAGGCCACACAAATAGCCCAATTTCCAACAGAACCTTTCTAGAAAAACTCCACTTACTACAACATAGACACCATTGCACTATGGTGCAAGGGTGTCTGCGTTGGCACATGGCAGCCATGAGTGTGTCAACACAGGAAGAACGCAGAACAGTTCCAGCTTCTAATAGATACAGTGCTGTTCTGCTCTTTCCCTTTCACAGAACACAGCACCAGCATCCATTCTTGCTGTGCTGCATTGCATGATTTATTAGCAAATCTGAGCCGCTGACTCTAACTCAGTGGTGCAACAAGGGTACAAAGAGCTATAGGCCAAGCAAGGAAAATGGGCCTCATATTTACTGACTGGGTAGTTAAATATAACCATAGTTTGGATTGAATGGAGCCCACAAGGTTCTGGGCTGCCATCAGGGGATGCACTGACAGTGCGCCACCTTTTTGTGGTGTACTGTCAGCGCTCCTCCATACAGCTTCTTTGTCTTTGCGCCAGCATCTATAATACAGTGTGAGCACAGAGGTAAAGAGATTTCCTCATTTGTATGGGGCCATGCCCCCATGAAAATGAGGGAACGCCCTCTTGAGAGAGTGCTGGTGTTACATGCTCACCAGCCATATCTGTAATACAGAAGAGGCTGCACAAATGTCTGCAGCCGCTTCTGTAATACAAAAGTGCCCCGGAGGCACACAAAGCAGGCACAAACGTCTGTACGCCACGAGGGGACTTCAGTAATATGGGCCCAGGTAGCCAATGCCTGCACAAGGAAAGTAGGTATCGGGCCTGAAATCATATTTTCAAGATTTGAATTTCAATGAATTTGACTAAGCTTGAATTCAGATATTTCCTGCTTTTAGATTTGTTTCTATAAAGCTCAATTAAAATCAGATCCAGACACTTGATTTTTTTAAATAAGCAGCCCTCAAATAAGAAGTGAGCAATGCCCTTGATTATTTAAAGATCACCCAGTAAGCTCTCCTGCATTGCTCGACCCAACCTTCTTGGCATCATTAATTTTAAGAGAATTGAGTCAAGACCTTGTTATGCAAATTATACGTTGTCCGTCATCGAAGCAATAAAGGCAGTTTTAATAGATGCTTAACAGATATTAGTTTTTACTTGAGTGCCCCTTTTAGTTTATGCTACAGGCAGTTTTTGTATTTTTGGTAGACAGAATGTATGACTACTTTAGAAAGTACAGTAGGAACGTGCATGAGGAAAGAGTGGACTCAGAGTCAGCTGCCTTCAGCCATTGGCCCTAACAGTTTTTTCATGATTTGTCATTGCTTAGATGAGCTGTCCATCATTCCGTTTAATATCACATTGTCCCATTACTATTTAAACTAGGCTTTGAATAGGGGCTCCATAATGTAATACGGCACCTCATCTTCCTCCCTGTACCATCTTCTCCACCTCCACTAGTCACAGTCACTTGCAGCAGTCATCGCTTTTCCTTTCCACTTTCTCTTTCGACCCTCTCTGCATAAATTTAATTTTCAATTATCATCACTTTTACTTTCCAGTTCCATGGTCCTGATATTTCCTTCTTTGTATCTCAGAACGTTATTCTCTGCATCTCTTGCTGGCCTGCTGTTGTCTGTCATTTGTTTTCCTCTCTATTTTCCATTCCATTGCCTCTCTCATTTCTTTCTCTTCACAGCTCCTTCTCCCTCCAATCACAATTGTAAAAAAGGGCATAATGTTAGTGGTGACCCCCTCTGTATTTCCCTGTCTGATTTTAGATAGTCTGGAGCTCTGTGTGCTATTCCATTGCTGAACACTGGCAGAGAGTGTGTGTTTTTCACCAAAAACATGTACTGAGCATTGGTTCTACCTAGGTGGCTTATTTATCTTTTTTTGCAAGGCAGGAGTACATGTCACAAATAATGTACTATTCGTTTGGAATATAAATGCCATATGTAGCCTGTGATCTGTATTTGTTTCAACCATATATACACCAAAAAATACATTTCCAGGAAGAACCATTGTGGTCTGGCTTGGCAGCATTTTAAAAAAACACTGCAGTAACAGATGTCAAGGAGAGGTTCTGGATGCTTATGACCCTGCTTCAGAAGCACAATGACTTGGCCTCTAGTCCCAGTAATGCAGAGGAGTTCTAAACAAGTGATCATTTAGCAGGGATTCGTCTGGGAGGAGGACAGGAACATCTGGTAGAACAAATTGCAGGCTTTATTGTTTTTCCTTTCACTTGAAGATGCCAAATGGAGCAAGCAAGAAGTGGTACTATTCATTCACGGGGCCGTCCTAGACTATCTTGCTCCAAGCCTAGCAGTAGGATGAAGAAGTTTGGTCCCGATATAGGGGAGGATACATCATTTCCTTGTGTGAAAGGCTAGGTTGAGGACCAAAGCACTTTCATTTGGATGATTTCAGGTGCCTTTTATTTGAAGGCTTATGAGCAAGTTGCTGTAAACCACGAAAAGAAGTACTGCAAGGTCTACAAGAAGGTGCGAAGGCCATGTTTTTTCTACACTGAAAATAGATTCATTGGGACTTCACAGTAAACGTAATTAGCCTCAAGAAACCCTGCTTGATTACAGCTTCTTGCTTCATGAACTGGTGGATTTTGAAACTCAAAAAAGTAACTAAGTCAGAGGTACCATCTTGAAATGGGGTGAGGAAACAAATCTATTCAAGTTGAGTTGCTGCATCTGTGGCAGTGAAATCCAGCTTTGTCAAGCTCAGTATTTTTTAGGTCAAATCCAACACCTTAAATGGGAGCTCATCAACATCATATTTGACATCAAAGGGCTCTCACCTGAGGGTCCAACAGCAAGATGGCCGCCACCTTGTAAGGCTCTGCTGGCAGAAGACACATAACCTGCATTTATCCTTTTTGTCTGAGGGCATCGTGGCCTAGCTGGAGGACGTACCACTTAACCATTTGGTATCTATGGGGTGAAGCATTTATTTTGCGCTTCTACAGCTGTGGACCGTGTTATTTGGCTGTGCTGTGTACTACTGGTGGCGAGGTGTGGCCTACCTCGTGAGGGCGACCCTCGTTGCACCGAGCAGGGGCCTGGGGTTTTCTGCCATCTGCGGAGGTGGAACCTGACTCTCCCTGTGCCAATGTCCAGGAGAATGGGTGAGCCATTGTCCTTGGATGGAAAGTTGGGCCCTGGAGTGATCTGCATCGCCATTTTGGTGCTGTGCAGGGAGCTGCACTGAGAGGGACCAGAGGATGACAGTTAGAGAGTCCGAGTATGGCCTTGATGCAGCACTGTCTGAATTCCTGTTCTGGGACAGTGGGAATGCATAGGAACTGATTGGGCTTGTCCTGCCTTGTGGGTTGATTGGATTAGCACTGGGAGGCCCCTGGGAGCCCTGCTAGCAGCATTCTGGGCCCATAGTGGGGGTCGTGGGCCCCATGCATTCAATGCTTCTGGGATATTGATTTAGCTGGGTCTGAGGCATATGTGAGAAGTTCCTGTCTGGACAGTGTGGCATGCCTCCTGTCCCCCTATGTTGCTCACATGGCTAGTGGTACACGGGGGACTCTCTCGACTGGCTTTCTCCTGGTCCTTTATTGAACCCAGATGCCACCCAGGGAAGGGGTTTGGTGGTCAAGACTGCACTGTTCTGCCATACACCTCCTACCCTGCTTGTGAATCACCTCAACTTTCTCACGGGGTGTCTAGTGCATGACTTGGGGGTCAGCCACCATCAGTCGATACTAGATGCTTGCAGCTTATATGGTTTACTAAATCTGCACTAAATGGTTGTGGCCTGGGCCCCTGATGACTGCGTCTTGCTGGCTTGGCCCACTCATGCCACCTATCGGTGACTGGCAAGGTGTGACTGGGCCTCTGCCTAGACACGCACACCTCCTGGCATTTCCATTGTTCCCCTTCAAGATCCCACTGCCCCACGGCTCTGCCATCCAAAGCCTCTCAGTCACTGGAAGACCATTAAGTTGTAAAGAGGTTGATCTGCTCATGCCTTCCCCACTGGCACTTTGCGGGTGTGAGGTGGGATTGACCCTGATGCTATTTTTACTGGATTCACTGCTACTGTTGACTGCCTACTTTGTGCTAGTGGATCCTTCAAGATGGAGATGGCCGATGCCAGACAATCCAAACTCACATTTGACAACCGCAGATGGTCCGGCGGCTTGGAGAGGCCTCCCGAAGATGGTGGCCCAGTCCCCTTCGAAGAAGATGCCTCCATACAATAGTCCACCATTCATTCAATGTTTCTGGACCTCAAACGTAGCCTTACATCCACTGATTTAAAAATCGACCAACAGCCAGCGAGAAATGGATCACCTCAAAGAAAAGGTAGATGGCCATCAGAGCAGAATTGACCATTTGGAACATCACACTTTGGACTTACACCACGAGCAACACACTGCAGGTAACAAAGTGCTGCAGATGGAAAAAGTTCTGGAAGTCATTTGTAACTAAAATGGAACTTTGGAGACATGATCGAGGAGAAACAACCTGCGCATTTTGGACATCGCTGAGTCTACCTCTATGCGGCTCATGGTGGATTATTTAGGAAGCATGTTATGGACATCATTTGGTGAAGCAATGTCTGCCTTTCTAGTGGTTGAAAGAGAACGTCGGTCCCCCCATGGCCCCTACCACTGGCACTTACCTGTCCAATCAATGCTAAAGTAAGGAACTGTAGAGCTGGTGGCACGGTTCTTTGCCTAACTAGAGAACAGACACCACTTATATATCAGAATAATACCATCATCATATATGGGGACTACACCCCTGCCATCCAGGCAGTACAACAAGATTTTCTGCCAGTTAAAACTCCCTGCTTAAAACAGATGCCTCTTACTTCTTGATCTATCCTGCCAAGCTGAGGATCTATAATCGGGGCATGTTCCACTACTTCACTGACCCCAAACTGGTAGCTTAATCTGTTAAAACATTTTTGAAGTTGTAAGTGATGACTTGCTTGGCGAGCGTGGTGCAGAGAATGCCCAGCTGAGTGGCAATGACTGATGTCAACACCTGAAGTATAATTACTCAACTCCAGGTCAAGGCTCTCACCCTCCAACCTGTTTTCATCTTTACCTCCCTCTTTGGGTCAGGAGATGTTGGGCCTCTGGAAGGCCCCCAAGGGATTATTCCCTTGTGTGTGTTTTTGCTCCCCCTTGACGGATGTTTACTCAGATGTTACTAGGGTGAGTTTTCATAGGCTGGTCTGGTGGGACTTAAGGGGTCCTGTTTGTTGTTTACTGTCCCTGCTGCCTTTGCTGTATGACACCCTCTCCTTTGCCACTAGACAGAGGCGTACTCCAAACCCCTTGCACCTCAACTCCCCTGTCAGCACGTGTGCTGTGGCTCCTACATTATCAACTCCTGTAATGAACAAGCTAATCTGCTTAACTTGTAATGTTAGAGGCCTGAACAATGTGTGCAAAGCTAGACAGGTTGTTGCATACATGCAACACCACAATGGGGATATATGTATGCTTCAGAAGCTGCATCTTACTGCAGCCATCAGAACGCGCCTGCGAGCTGGTTGGTTTGGTGAATGTCACACAATGCTTTATTCCAACTACGCTCAGGGGTGGAGATCATCATCCGCAAAGGCCTGCCCTGGCGTAATCCAACTGAGCTATGCGATCCCCGGGGTAGATTCGTACTCCTACTTTCTGACTGCCCGTTCCTCTTCTATCAGTTTCTGGGCCCAACGCGGACTGCACTGATTTCCTTGCTGAGGTCTGGCACTTAGCGTGGACACTGGATCCCAGTGCTTTTGCATGGGGTGGGGATTTCAATATAGTTCTCAATTCCAACATTGACTGCAATAGCACAACTAGATCACCACACCTGAACACGACCACACTGCTGCATTGACTCATGTCAGACAATCACTTAGTTGACCTCTCTCTACCATGCCAAGCACAAAATCGGATATGGAACTTGTAAGAAATGGCTCCCTGTTGCAGTTACCCCCCACTTTTTGCCTGATACTGATGCTGACTTGACTGAGAAGTGCGCTGGGACCCTGCTAACCAGGCCCCAGCACCAGTGTTCTTTCAACTAAAATGTACCATTGTCTCCACAATTGGCACAACCCTGGCACCCAGGTAAGTCCCTTGTAACTGGTACCCCTGGTACCAAGGGCTCTGATGCCAGGGAAGGTCTCTAAGGGCTGCAGCATGTCTTATGCCAATCTAGGGACCCCTCACTCAGCACAGACACACTGCTTGCCAGCTTGTGTGTGCTGGTGGGGAGAAAATGACTAAGTCGACATGGCACTCCCCTCAGGGTGCCATGCCAACCTCACACTGCCTGTGGCATAGGTAAGTCACCCCTCTAACAGGCCTTACAGCCCTAAGGCAGGGTGCACTATACCACAGGTGAGGGCATAGGTGCATGAGCACTATGCCCCTACAGTGTCTAAGCAAAACCTTAGACATTGTAAGTGCAGGGTAGCCATAAGAGTATATGGTCTGGGAGTCTGTTAAAAACGAACTCCACAGCTCCATAATGGCTACACTGAATACTGGGAAGTATAGTACCAAACTTCTCAGAATAATAAACCCACACTGATGCCAGTGTTGTATTTATTAAGAAATGCACACAGAGGGCATCTTAGAGATGCCCCCTGTATTTTACCCAATTGTTCAGTGCAGGACTGACTGGTCTCTGCCAGCCTGCTGCTGAGAGACGAGTTTCTGACCCCATGCGGTGAGAGCCTTCATGCTCTCTGAGGACAGAAACAAAGCCTGGTCTGGGTGGAGGTGCTTCACACCTCCCCCCTGCAGGAACTGTAACACCTAGCAGTGAGCTTCAAAGGCTCAAGCTTCGTGTTACAATGCCCCAGGGCACTCCAGCTAGTGGAGATGCCCGCCCCCTGGACCCAGCCCCCACTTTTGGCGGCAAGTCCAGGAGAGATAATGAGAAAAACAAGGAGGAATCACTGGCCAGTCAGGACAGCCCCTAAGGTGTCCTGAGCTGAGGTGACTCTGACTTTTAGAAATCCTCCATCTTGTAGAAGGAGGATTCCCCCAATAGGGCTAGGGATGTGCCCCCCTCCCCTCAGGGAGGAGGCACAAAGAGGGTGTAGCCACTCTCAAGGACAGTAGCCATTGGCTACTGCCCTCCCAGACCTAAACACACCCTTAAATTTCGTATTTAAGGGCTCCCCAGAACCTAGGAAACTAGATTCCTGCAACTTACGAAGAAGAGGACTGCTGAGCTGAAAAAACCCTGCAGAGGAGACGGAGACACCAACTGCTTTGGCCCCAGTCCTACCGGCCTGTCTACCTCCTTCTGGAGAAAACTGCTCCAGCGACGCTTTCCCCAGGACCAGCGACCTCTGAATCCTCAAAGGACTGCCCTGCTTCCAAAAGACCAAGAAACTCCAGAGAACAGCAGCCCTGTTCAACAAAGACTGCAACTTTGTTTCCAGAGGAGCAGATTTAAAGACCCCTGCAATCCCCGCAAGAAGCGTGAGACTTGCAACACTGCACCCGGCGACCCCGACTCGACTGGTGGAGAAACAACGCTACAGGGAGGACCCCCCGGCAACTCCGAGACTGTGAATAACCAAAGTTGTCCCCCCTGAACCCCCACAGCGATGCCTGCAGAGGGAATCCCGAGGCTCCCCCTGACGCGACTGCCTGACTCTAAGATCCCGACGCCTGGAAAAGACCCTGCACCCGCAGCCCCCAGGACCTGAAGGATCGGAACTCCAGTGCAGGAGTGACTCCCAGGAGGCCCTCTCCCTTGCCCAGGTTGTGGCTACCCCGAGGAGCCCCCCCCCTTGCCTGCCTGCACCGCTGAAGAGACCCCTTGGTCTCCCATTGATTCCTATTACAAACCCGACGCTTGTTTGCACACTGCACCTGGCCGCCCCCGCGCTGCTGAGGGTGTACTTTCTGTGTGGACTTGTGTCCCCCCCCGGTGCCCTACAAAACCCCCCTGGTCTGCTCTCCGAAGACGTGGGTACTTACCTGCTGGCAGACTGGAACCGGGGCACCCCCTTCTCCATTGAAGCCTAGGCGTTTTGGGCACCACTTTGAACTCTGCACCTGACCGGCCCTGAGCTGCTGGTGTGGTAACTTTGGGGTTGCTCTGAACCCCCAACGGTGGGCTACCTTGGACCCCAATTTGAACCCCGTAGGTGGTTTACTTACCTGCAAGAACTAACATTACTTTACCTCCCCCAGGAACTGTGAAAATTGCACTGTGTCCACTTTTAAAATAGCTATATGTGTTTTATGTAAAAAGGATATATGCTATTGTTATTATTCAAAGTTCCTAAAGTACTTATCTGCAATACCTTTCAAATGAGATATTACATGTAGAATTTGAACCTGTGGTTATCAAAATAAACTAAGAAAATATATTTTTCTATACAAAAACCTATTGGCAGGAATTGTCTCTGAGTGTGTGTTCCTCATTTATTGCCTGTGTGTATGTACAACAAATGCTTAACACTACTCCTTTGATAAGCCTACTGCTCGACCACACTACCACAAAATAGAGCATTAGTATTATCTCTTTTTGCCACTATCTTACCTCTAAGTGGAACCCTTGGACTCTGTGCATACTATTGCTTAGTTTGAAATAGTGCATACAGAGCCAACTTCCTACATTAACTGCATTACCACTATGCACAAAACCTCATCCCGTATTGATCTGTGGCTGCCACACAAGATGTTGATTCATGGACCTATCGAGTAGATCACTGTCCTTGCACACTCTCTGATTATGCCCCTATTTTTCTGGAACTGCACATCCCAGGTAGTGTACAATGCCCATTTACCTGGCGCCTTCCTGGTGGCACCCTTTGGGACCAAGTCTTCCATGAGGAGGTGAGGGAAGCGATAGTCAATTACTTTGAAAACACTAAGGGGCATATTTATACTCCGTTTGCGCCGGAATTGCGTAGTTTTTTTTTACGCAATTCCGACGCAAAACTAACTACATATTTATACTTTGGCGTTAGACGCGTCTAGCGCCAAAGTCCATGGAGTTTGCGTCATTTTTTTGCATTGACACCTACTTTGCGTTAATGATATGCAAGGTAGGCGTTCACGTCTAAAAAATTGACTCCGAGGCATGTGCGCCGTATTTACACTCCCGGGCAAAATTCACGCCCGGGAGTGGGCGGGTCAAAAAAAATGACGTACGGACGCTTTTGCGCCGTTTTTTAGCGCCTGCAAAAGGCAGGCGTTAAGGGACCTGTGGGCTCTGAAGGAGCCCAGAGGTGCCCTCCCATGCCCCCAGGGACACCCACTGTCACCCTTGCCCACCCCAGGAGGACACCCAAGGCTGGAGGGACCCATCCCAGGGACATTAAGGTAGGTTCAGGTAAGTATATATTTTTTTTTTTATGTGGCATAGGGGGGCCTGATTTGTGCCCCCCTACATGCCACTATGCCCAATGACCATGCCCAGGGGACAGAAGTCCCCTGGGCATGGCCATTGGGCAAGGGGGCATGACTCCTGTCTTTGCTAAGACAGGAGTCATTTCTATGGGGGTTGGGAGTCGGAAAAAATGGCGCAAATCGGGTTGAGGCGAAAAATTTGCCTCAACCTGACTTGCCCCATTTTTTGACGCCCAAGCCCCATATCCCCCTACGCCGGCGCTGCCTGATGTACGTTGTTTTTTTCCACGCACACCAGGCAGCGCCGTCGGCTAACGCCGGCTAACGTCATTGAATAAATACAGCGCCCGCATGGCGCTTCAGAATGGCGTTAGCCGGCGCTAATTTTTTTGACGCAAAACTGCGTTAGCGCAGTTTTGCGTCAAAAAGTATAAATATGGCCCAAAGGCATTGGTCCAATCCCAGTCTACCCTCTGGTCAGTGGGGGGGTCTGCATTGCAAAACAGTCTGGGATTCTGCAGACACTGTGAAGAGAGTTATCTACTCTCAAGACAGAGCTACATGAACTGGAAAAGCAATATTTTGTCAAAGGTGACCCAGCCACTCTTGCACAGATTAGGTCCCAACTGGACCAGTTCCAGGAAGCCGCGCAGCAAGAAGTATGCTATTTTGGCCACAAAGCCCATTCCCGACGATAGGGCGAGACTGATAGGGTGGGCAAACACTGGCTAATCTTCTACATAGGCCTTGGGCCAATTATATTTCTGGTGGAACTTGAGGACCACCAACTTAGCCTGCAAGTTGCTACAGAGACAATTTAACAATCTATGACCACCTTTGTTTCCTCACTCTAGTCGTCCACACACACCCCACCCTCAAAGGCTTGCATGGTGTACTTCAACCTAATTAAATTACTTTGTCTAGAGGATGGTCACAGATGCTTCTGAGATGAACCATTCACAGTTGAAGATATTGTTCAAGTGATCAAGGGACTGCCTGTGATAAAGTGCCAGGACTAGATGGCCTCATGGCTGTTTTCTATAAAGAATATGGAGCACTTCTAGCCCCACTCCTGCTCGAAATGTATGTGGAATCTCTACAGGCTGGACTCTCTCCCATCCTCACTTGAAGTGATAATAGTAACTATCCCAAAACCTGGAATGGATCTACGCAAATGTGACTCTTACTGCCTGCTCTCTATGACAAACATCAACAACAAAATGTTGGCTAAATTGATTGCCTCACGACTGCTGCTGCTCCTGCCAATCACTACTTATCTGGACCAATCCTGGTTTGTCCCTGGCAGATCTACCACCCATAATCTACATACCTATTATGAGGTAGCCCAGATGGTTGCCCCATCCTGCAAAGCCACTGCAGTATTTTTGGATGCTTCTAAGGTGTTCAACTCATTAGAGGGGCCCTATCTTTTTGCGCTACCAGCTCATCTTGTAGTTAGCACCATGTTTCTTTGACTAATATGAGTCCTTTATGAGAAACCAACTGCCCGTTTGTGTATTAATGGAACCATTTCCATGCAATTCCCAGTGACGAGGGACACCCAGAAGGGATGCACCGTCTTTCCCATATTATTTGCTATCGCCATGGAACCACTTGCTGCGCGGCTATGACAACACCACATGCACAAAGGCTTGCCTTTCACACCGCAGGCGGTCCTTGTTTCAACGTTTGCGGACGATCTCACTTTCAGCGTGAAGAATCCACAGAACAATCTGGAGGCCCTGATTAGGGAATGTGTTTGCTTTGGCGGCTTAATCAGTCTCACAATCAACTGGTTCAAATACATCATATTTCCATTAACAGATGTTACCACTCAGTATGCTTCTGATTTCCTGCTTTGTTGGGCTGTGGAACCAGTGGACTACTTAGGGATTTGGCTTAGAAGGGACCTCGATGAACTATAGTGAGTGAAATGTGGACACGGGATCTCTTGGCTGGAAGAACGGCTAGAGAGATGGCACTCATTACCACTCTTGCTAACAGGGAGATTGGCTATTGCCAGGGTGGTAGTGCTCTCTAAATTCCTTTATTTGTTTGTGAATCTACTTTTACCTCTGCCATGCTAATTTTGCAGATGTTTGTGCTCATGTTTTATCATACTAGTTTGGTCTGGGAAGCAGTGGGAACTGCTCAAACTCCTCTTCGAACAAGGTGAACTTGCAGCACCAGACATGGACCTCTATTATAACTGTGTGCAAGCTCAGTTCACACATTTTTTGGTTCATATTAAACAGCATCAACCAGAACATAACCACGTCCTTCTCTGCCCTCTAACCATGACATTGTATTTGCCCCCTCGTTGCCCGAGAGGGCGAATAGATAGTGTTGCCTGCATGACATGGGCATGGAATGAACTTCGGTGAAGGGCCCATGTGGATCACCTTTTTGCTCCATCTGTCCCCATTCTTGACAACCCAGCATTACCTCTCACTGTTGATGTGGCCACTTGTGCACAACTCCCCACACTGCAGGTAATTAGCATTGGGGCATTGTACCTGGATAGTAACTTTATGGAACCTGAACAGGCCTTGCAGGAACCCTCTAACACCATATTGTGTAGACTCAGCTATTTTCAATTGCATGCCGCTATTCGTCCCTGTCATACTTCTTTTCCAAAAGCCCCAGAGAAGCTTCAGGCACTAGAAGTGCTCCTGACTACTTCTTCCCGTTCCCTGTGCCCCTTAATTACAAAATTATATCTTACAGTGCAGGGAACAATGACTATGGAAGCTTCTCAATCCTGGGACAAATGTGAATATGACTTGAACGCTGGAAATACTGCTGTGCACACTCTTGTGCCCTCTCCCTCAATTACAGATTATTCCTGATACACTTTAAATTCTTGAATTGCCTGTACTGCTCCCCAGAGTGGATGCATAGACTTGGTCTCCACGAAGATGCAAGCTGTTTGCGTTGCATGGCACCCAGAGCAGACTTTCTACATTTAGCATGGACATGCCCTGTGATACAGACTTTCTGGTCTGAAGCTTTCAATGTTATCGGAATTATGGTGGAGCATACAATTACATGATTTCCTCTGAGGCAGAGGGTACCATCGAAAATCCATTGACTACATGAACATATTGTCAGGAACAATTGAAAAACTGCTGGGACTTGATGCATGCTGGTTCCTGTTCTCAAGCTATTTGGTCCCCGTTAGTTTTGTACCTGGGTTCAACTAATTTAAACGCCCTGAAAACTACCTAGATTCCGAGGGACTCTGGGTAAAATTAGAAATGGCGATTCTGGATGTGACATAATGGTACATGGTCTCTAATGGTGCATGGCCACTGTTTTTGCTTCTATTTATCGAATGAATAAATGCCTGAATGCCTCTCTTCCCTTCCAACTCCCCCCAGTTTCCTCGGCTCCTCCTTCTCTCTTCCCTACTCACCCGTCTTTTCCTGTGTCCCTGACATCATCCCCACTGTTAGTTGATGAAGCTGTTGTAATCTCATCATGGACTTGTTATCATTATAACATGCATGACCTATTGACTGATTTTGTCAACGAATGTTGTGCTGCTCTCCAACTATTGTGTTTCAAGCAAAATTAAAAAATTCTAAAAAACAAAAAAATACCCTTGCCTGCTTCAGCACTGATCCTTCCCCTGCAAGAAGACATTGAGCTCTAATAAGTAGACTAAGTCACAAGGTCCAAGCTGTGACCAGTGTGACCTGCCTGCCTTACATGACCTCCATCTCCACTATGCTTGAAAGTCAAGATCCTGGTCAATCGGAAACTGAATATTGACATTAGTGGTTTGCTTTTTCTATCTGCTTTTTGTCTTGAAACCAAGGATTCATATCTTCTGTTCATCTTATTCGATTTTGATCATTTTGGTGTATTTGTGCTCAATTTAGTTTTTTCTTTTTTTTAGTTGGTTTGGAAATTTCATTGTGTTGTTTTTCCGATTTAAAAGGTGTTGGTACTATTTGAAACTAACTAACATTTCTCTGGGGAATTGCCTGCTAGTTGCAATACAGATACCAAGGGCGAGCAGAGTTTCACAGAGAACTACGTTCACACCTAGGCAATGTGTGTTTATTAAGATGGCAAGGGTACCCATTTCTGAAAGGTAAGTACACTTACTAACAAACACATTCTTATCATGCTCACTTTTCCATTCCGCCATTCCCCAGTGTTTCCCTCTCTGTATTTCTGCTCATTGCACCATACTGTCCCTCTCCCTTGTCCAAAATTTGACTCACTACATTGCATGCTACTGTCTGTCCTTTGGTGTTTCCATCCTAGTATCGCAACAACTTTCACTCACTTTGTTATCTTTCCCCACAAGCCGGTGGCTACTTTACTTGCATGCTAACCAGGAAACAGCTAAAGCTCTGTTCTAGATTTGAAAGGAGGTTTTTTTCATTATTTGTTTGAATTCTCTACAAAAGTTACACTAAGAGAGTTTACAGTGACTATCGCTGTCATAACCCATCATTGACAAATTGACATAGGAATAGAAAGCTATCAAAGCTTCCTACACTCGTGAAGGTGAATATTAACCGTCAGGCCAAATCCAAAGCCATAGATTATAGTGCTAATAAGAATAAGGAGAAATAATGTTGCCTTCCTGTCAACATATCCAGTTCATCATAGTAATGTGTAACAAAATAAAATCTGATAATGTTTGCAATCAGTGACAGCTATTATCACCTTGTGTGTGGAGCCATAACTTGAAGACTGCCTGACATTAAATCTTGGATGCCTTTTTGTCATGATCGTACTTCCGAAATTCGCCATAAACAATTCTCATTGGAGACAATGACCGTCTCATTGGTATTTCAAAGTCTCACCTGCAGCATGTCTATTCAAGGGACTAAGGCCCTGATTTAAGAGGGCCTGGCACCACTTTAGTGCCACCTTAGCGTCATTTTGTTTACACTAAGTCGGTGCTAAGGTCGCCATTTCCCCGTTCCATATTTACAACATTAACCACTTTGTAACCGTTGGTGCTACATTATGCTTGTGCCAAGCAAAATGTTTTCAAAGGGGGCGCTCCTCTGTTAGGGGGGGCAAAATAATTGTGCAAAGAAACTAAGAGATTTCTTTGCACCATTTTTTCAGCACTTTTAATGCCTGCTCACATGTGTTAAAAGGAGGCACATCATTGTTTACAATCGGCCTCAATGGGCTTTGCAGGATTAGCTTCAAAAATGTTTACACAAATCCTGCAAAGCTCCGAACTAGCATCAAAAAATTTTGACACTAGTTCCCTAACTACCGGCATGATGTGCCATATCATAGATATGGTGCACACATGGTAGCATTAGGGGGATGCTAGGGGGTGCAAGAAAAGAGGCGCTGCAGTGGGTGCAGCGCCACTTTTCTTAAATCTGGCACTAAGGGGCATATTTATACTCTGTTTGCGCCGAATGTGCGTCAAACATTTTGACGCACATTAGGCGCAAACCTTGCCCCATATTTAAACTTTGATGCCCGACCCCGCAGACGTCAAAATTCCACTGTGTGCGTCATTTTTTGGAAGCGGGAAACTGCCTTGCGTTAATGATATGCAAGGTAGGCGTTCCATCCCAAAAAATGACTTTAAGGCCTGTGCGCCTTATTTCTACCCTAGCGTCATTTTGACGCACAGGAGGGGGTAGGTCTTAAAAAACGGCGCACAGCCTGATGTGCGCCGTTTTTTAACACCTGGGTCAGGGCAGGCGTTAAGGTATCTGTGGGCTCGGAAGGAGTCCAGAGGTGCCCTTCCCTGCCCCCAGGGACACCCCCTGCCACCCTCGCCCACCCCTGGAGTACACCCATGGATGGGGGACCCATCCCAGGTAAGTTAAGGTAAGTTTAGGAAAGTATTTTTTAAAAGCTTTTTTAAGTGGCATAGGGGGGCCTAATATTGGCCTCCCTACATGCCACTGTGCCCAGTGACCATGCCCAGGGGAGAGAAGTCCCCTGGGCATGGCCATTGGGCAAGGGGGCATGACTCCTGTCTTTGCTAAGACAGGAGTCATGTCAATGGGGATTGTGCGTCAAAAAAAATATATATTTTTACACACAACCCCCATTGTTCGCTGCCTGGTGTGAGTCATTTTTTTTTTTACTCAGACCAGTCTGCAGCGCCGGCTAACGTCATTTCTTAAATAAGGCACCTGCATGGCGCATTGGAATGGCGTTAGCTGGCGGTAAAATGTTTGACGCACAACTGCGTTGGCGCCACTGTGCGTCAAAAAGTATAAATATGGCCCTTAATATGTTCATCAGGATGACTCCAAAATCAGCAAAGTCCACTGGCTTCCTCTTCCAGTCCACATCATCATTGAAAGTGGCTACTTCACATTCATAGTGAAAAACAGGCCTACCCACTATACCTGGCAGTAGTATTGAAGAGGAGAAGCCATGTACTAAGCTTTTTAACATCAATGCCAAAATGGAGATCAGAAAAATCAGTCTGGAGAAGACAGGCAACAGCCATTCTCTTTCTAACCAGTAAGACTCTGCAACTCCATCATCAGGCAAATCTGTGTTCCACCACTTAACTAATTGTGGTACAAATGGAAGACCCATCTCTTTAAAATCAGCCTTGCCCATGAAGATACTACTGGCTATCATGCTCCTTCAGAAGAGGTTGTACTTCACTTTGTAACTCTGTCAGACATTCTGCATCTCCTGTAATATCAGTAGGCTTTCATACTATTCTTTATTTTACAGTCCTTTGTTACTTTGCAGCTTTCTTGCACTAATTAATTTAGAGAAAATGTACATATCTTTCATTACTTCACATAAATCTAGATATCTTGGTATTAATATATTTAAAATTGATCCGGGGTATGAGATCATTATCAAGTTTATAATATTAGGAACTTTAGATATCTGCAATTCTTTAAGAGTATTCATCTGTGCAAATGTAGAAGAGATGACATTCATCCTTGCAAGTTTTTGGCTTGTGGTTATTACCTCAAAGTTATGTTTTGTGGTATCAGAAATAGATCTACTGAAAAAGAACCCAAGTATTTAGTTTTATTGGCTTGACATTGCAGCGCCATCAATGACTGTCATTTGCAGCAAGTGCGAGTTATGGGTATAACTTTCTTCAGTCTTCATTTAGCTTATAGCACGCCATGGCAAAGTAAAAGTCATTCATCTTTGGTGTGTATTGGCCTGCCAAAGTAAAACCAGTAGCACTAGTGTATTATTCACATACGCTGACACCTTTCATTGCACATCCTGGGTTTGGATGCTGACAGAGAATATGCAAAGCCCTACATTTGGATAACTTCAAGGGAGTTATTCCATTGTATGGCTTCCACGAGGGGTTCTGTGGTTAAACAAAAATGAAGGGGGCATAAAAGGGACTGCTATCAAGTTCCCATTGGTGAAGGATCTCTGAGTAATAGGTGAGAAGAAAATCTGCAGGCTCTGCAAGAGGGAATTGGTGTACCTACAGAGGATGGGGGAAGTTACTGGTAGCAGAGAATTAAAGACCTCTATTAACACTGACATCTCATCCCTATTAAATTGCTTCCAGTCACTCTTAATCAAAATTAAGAGTGATGTTAATGTTTGAGACCAGGATCTGCCTACCTTTGGAATGGCATTCACAAATCTAGTTAACGAGGCAATGATGTTCTCTTATAGAAATAAAGCTAGGTCTTTACTAATAAAAACTGACATGAGGGGTTAATGTCTTGAAGCACAAAGTATGAGAAAAGCTAAAAATGGTAATTCATGTGTTGGTAATTCTTCGGCTGAATGAGATCTCTCCTTTCATTCAATAAGGAGACTGGTATGATTTTATAAAAGATGTTGTCTGATCCAGTAACATCTAAGTAATTGTTATGATACCTAAGAGTATTAGGGGTGAGGGATTAAGAGAAAAGAGAAAAGCAACATTTGTAGGCCTTTCATGTCTGCAGATATTTCTTTTTCAGTCTATAAATTACCAATTTGATTTTTAGGTGTTACAAAGGTATTTGCCAGAAGGAATGGTACAATCATCATAAGAAGAGGGACAGAATTGTCAAAATGTCCACTCATGCAGTTCACCATGGAGCTGATTGATGACTTGCAAAATGAATCGAGTTCTGCTAAAACATTTGAAAGCTTCCTTTTTGATCTCACCACCTTTTCCAAGAATATTGACGTTTGTTAATTGCTTGTGTATGACTGGGTACTTATCAGAGGAGCGTATGTTGGCTTTTTAATCCCCTCTGTTACAAAAATGAATTGACATAGATGACCCCCCAGAGTTTAAGAAATATCACTGACATTCTAATTGTTCTTCATAATGTTAGCAAATACACATTAAATATAGATA
Source organism: Pleurodeles waltl (assembly GCF_031143425.1). Taxonomy (NCBI): domain Eukaryota; kingdom Metazoa; phylum Chordata; class Amphibia; order Caudata; family Salamandridae; genus Pleurodeles; species Pleurodeles waltl. The sequence goes on along the minus strand of NC_090442.1, from coordinate 869,670,243 downwards.
CAGTCATGTACAAAGCAAACATTTGTCTGGTGTAGTGACAATGATGATTCAGCTAAGCACTGGTATAGATATGGCCCTCTTGGATGAGCAGTCATCCATTTAAATGTGAAGTCATCTATTTGGCTGCTAAAGCTGGAGAACATGTGGCTCTACGTATGCTGCTAGCTCTGTTTATGGCCTTCAACACTCTTGGACACATTCCCCTAATACTTAAAATAGGACAAGGTTGTAGGAGTGCTGATATCACAGAGTCATAGTTTTACTCGTTTCTCACTTAAGAGGCATGTGTGGATCAGTGTCGGAACCTGAAAAGGCTATCTTTATTGTTTGGCAAACTTCCTGTCTCACACCAATGCTAAGTCAAATTCCATGATGATAAGATTCATGAATATAAACTTTGAAATATTGTGGTACAAAAATATCATTTCCAGAATATAAACTAGGATAGAGACAAGGATAATATTGTAAAGGTAGACATAGACAGGTTGTTCAACATTGGATGAAGATGCAAAAAAACATTTGGGTGATTAGTTAAGAGGGTGTAAAGAAAAAAGGGGGTGGGTCCCAAAACACATTTTTCCACAAATGCATTTTACGTAGACTTTTTAGCCAGATGTAGCGGCATGAAATTTGGCATGAATATCGAATACTGTGAGGAAAAGGTCCTTTTTGTTGTTTGATCTGAATTTGTTCAGTTGTTTTTAAGGAATAAGGGACAAGATGGAATACCCGGTACATGGTGATGATGAAACAACAAATTGTGGGTATTGGACCTGACATCCTTGGCACAGCTTTCCCCCCAACTTTTTGCTATCAATTCGGCTGTTTTTGCTGGCTTTGTTTTTGCTGGCTACCTGACACTGCACACTCTACCACTGCTAACCAGTGCTAAAGTGCTTCTGAGGTCTCCCTTAAAGATGGCCCAATTGGCTTACACTTAACTGGCCTATTTAATTTACTTGTCTGTCCCTGGTAAAGTGGTACAACATGTGCCCAGGACCTGTAAATTAAATGCAACTAGTGGGCCTGCATCACTTATTGTGCCACCCACTTGAATAGGCTTTTTAAATATGTCCTAGGCCTGCTGCCATTTCTACATGGCAAAATAAATTTTTTGGCAAGCCAAAATCTTCTATTCTAATTAACCCATAGGACAGGGTGCAGTGTATTTAAAATGTGGGGCGTGTATTTTTAACTTTTACATGTCCTGGTAGTGAAAACTATTTTTTTCACCACTTCAAGGCCTACCTCTCCCATAGGATACATTTTCAATTTTAATACATATAAGTCACCCCTAGAGTAGATCATTACTAGCCCATAGGGCAGGGTGCAGTGTATTTAAGATTTGGGACATGCATTTTTAACTTTTACATCTCCTGGTAGTGAAAAACAATTACAATCATTTTTCACTACTGCAAGGCCTACTTCTCCCATAGGATAAGACTGGGTTACTTTACTACATTTAATAAGTGATAACTTCCAATTGGGAGCAGATAGGAATGTTGGGTTTGGTGTCCAAAGAATTGTAATTTAAACCCTATTTAATGGCAAAGTCAGACTTTAAGTCTCAAGTCTGGAAATACCACTCTTAGAAAGTTGGCATTTTCTTGTCCCAACCATTTGGTGCCTGCAGCCTGATCTTTGGTCACATGACTAGGTGTAGCTGGCAGTTGGTCGTTGTGTATTGCTCCCAGACAGTGAAAAGAAAGGAGACTTGGTTTTGGCAGGATGGGCCATCTTAGGCTTGATGAGGGGGAGGAGGCTCAGAAATGGTTTGAAACTAGACTTTTGTGATCTCAGGCAAGCTTGGGCTAGGGCAGGGAGGCAGAAAATTCAAGACACCTCACATGGTGGAAACCTCCAGAACCTTCTTCTACTTCAAAGTGGGCAACAGGTATAAATATTGTACCCTTAGACGCAACTTTTTAGTATACCTCTGCATATGTAGATTCCTCACAAAGACTAGACTGCTACTCTACTTCCCTGCCACTCTGCTGCCCTGCTACCTGAATGAACCCTGGACCAATAGAGTGACTCAAAGAGCTAGTTGGCTTACCTTCTGATCAGATCCTCAGGGGCAAGAAAGGCTTTAACTCTCTTGAACCCTGCCCCTGGACTCTCCCTGCTGTGAGTCATAACACCCCAGGTGGTGCTTCCCCAATCTTGGACCCTTGGAAGTAGGTATGGAATTGCTTTGCCGGCCCAGTTTTGGTCTTCACCAAAACCGGAGTGAAGCCCCACAAAGCCTTGATGCACAGCTACAAGTTTCATCAGAACCAACACAGACCAATATGGAGCCCTGCAAAGCCTTGCCACACAGCTGGCAGCCTCTATAGAATCAACACCAAGTGATGCAAAGCCTCACCAAGCCTTGCTGCTCACTTGTCAGCCCATCGGAGTAAACGCAATTCAACGTGAAGCCTTGCAAAGTCTTACCTCACAGATTCATCAGAACCAACACAGAACAATGCAACTCGAAGCAGGACCTCATATCACAGACCTTGTGTTTATGTGCACAGTAATAAGGTGTCTTTGTAGGTGAATGATACATTTTCATACTCAAAAGAGATCACATCGCCGCTGTTAGATTCCCACGTCATTAACTCTTTCTGTCGACCCCAGCATGAAGGTATTTGGTAAGGCAGGCTCTGCGACCCTGACCTTAAGGCTAATGACTAACAGGACATAGGTTGGATAACATTTAGCCGACAGCCAAATATGCACATGGGACAACTCAGATTAAGATCCCACAGTTAGGCAGCTACACTGCAATAGTCCCAGGAGATTAGCCCAAAAGAGACACACGTGGCCAGAGCGACCAAAACACCATAAAGTTAGATGCAACATGTAGTTAGGTACACCTAACCATGAGGATGCAACACGCACAGCACACAAGGTGCCCACATGCCCCTCAGGCCAGACATCTGGACAAGACCACACTGGCCCACATTTGTGTCCACACCGGGTTGAGGCCTAACTGAATTCTCTTTCTCTGGAATTTTTGTTGATGACTCTAGGACAGCTATTATCATTTTATAGTTTTATGGTCCACGAGAATGGTAGAAAATGTGATCCGACTCTGAGAGACAGTCCTCATACCCGATTCTGTAACTACTCTCCCAGTCATAATGTCTTTTGTTTTTAAAGTAAAATCTAATTTCAAGCAACACTCACAGCTCTTTGGAATCAATGAATGGCGACATGAAGCTTTGCAAAGTGATGCCACACAAACCATGCACCAGGTTTTAAGGAACTTTCTTCAACAGGTCCAACTGGTTCCATGTAGGCAGCCCGTGCTCCATCCGGTTGGCTTAAATTTGTGCTTTGTCTCAGTCGAATGTGACCCGATACCCACAGTTGTCTCTTTTTGCTTTTATGAACTATTTTCACCTAAATGTTTAGAATTGCATTTCTCCACTTCCGCTGATCGGATTTTTGACATTTTGGTCTGAAATCATTTGTCACATTTTTCTCTATTTTTTCTAAATTGATGTACAATTTTTCTTGTGTTGTGTTTTTGCTTTATTACTGTTTGCAATGCTGCATAATTACTTTACTCATTGCCTCTAAGTTAAGCTTGACTGCTTTTGGTACCAAGCTACCAGAAGGTTACATCCAGATTAATTTGAGGTTTGCTTGTCTTTCACCTTGACAGTGATTGTGATTGTTGCTTGAGTAGGGTTTCGCCCCCCATCCTCAACCAGTGTCCTAATGTCCTACAATTAGTTAATCAAAGCCCTTGCAAAATAAAAATGCAGCTTCATTGTTTAAACCACATTTTGCGTTTGTTCTGTGGTTTAAGGTGAAATATAACTAATTACTAATTTTGAAGTGTATAGGAAGGAATGAGGCAGTTTAGCAAAGTCTGTAGATTTAGGGAAAGTACTTTTATTGATTGATTTATTTTTAAAAGTGTACTGTGGTATTTCCTTGAAAATATCTAGAATGTAGCGCCATACTTATTGAAATTTTGAAAAAAACTTTGATATGGCAAAATAAAATTAGACATAATATAAGGTGGCTCTTAAAAGAACATTTGTTTTTTTACAAAACATATTTATATATGTTTGTTGAGCCAGGTTTTTAGGTTTGAAATGAAAATATAATTTTTGTAGGTTGATAAATCTACACCATTGGACGATACAGTGCAGTACTGCCATAATTCACATATAAATGAAAAACTGAAGACATTTTATGATCGCAAAGGAATGCTGACACTGCCTTGTTCATGTGCCTTTGAGACTTTTCAAACTTAGCAGCATTTATTGTAGACCACTTCCACCTTTGTCTCTGACAAATATTTGAGAAATCAAAATATGTGTTCATAAACCTAAACATTAAGATGAAAAATGTCTCCTTCATCTCAGTTTCCAATCGAACTTCAGTAAAGTTTCCTATATCATTGCCACCACTGTAGATAACCATATATTTGGGATGCTCACATTACTAACAAAGGGGAGGACAGGGAGTTACTTATTCAATTTCAAACCTCTTTTACCAATCCATGATAGCTCCATTCCTAAACCTAAATCATTTTCAACGCCCACTTTCTGAGCATGCTTCCTGGCCCCAAAAAACTACACTGTGCCCAAAAACCAAACTATAACCATCTTGCACATACACTGACATACTAAAATAAGGAACACAGAAGCAGACAAACAAAAATATAAATAGTTAGATGATTGGCCATAAGGAAACTAAAATATACCAGCAATATAATTTTGAAAGGAGGACAATTATTGGCTTAAATACAATTTGGGCTACTAATGTAGCACAATACTAACAAAATCCAAAATTAGGTAAGACAATAAACTAGTCTGCAGCATTGACGTTTACCAAGTATTAGAAAGGCATTTGACACACATATTTGTGGTCACATGACAATGAAAAATAATACAAACTAGATAAGGAATACAATTAAGAAGTAAAGCATTATGTGATTGCTTAATAACACAAACAGGGCTATAAACACAGCCAATACTACTAAATACCACCAACGTCCAGAGAGACTCTGATGACTGTTGGAAACCCACATAGCTTTATTTTTTGTTTAAAGGGATGCATATGAACACTGGTAAATTTTGAGTACGAGGTGCAATTAGTTGTCATAGGCAACCTAACCTTATTAATCATCGTAAATTAAGTTGTGACATAGGAGAAAATAAAGATTTTTACTATTTAGCACTTCTTCACCTATTTAAAGCATGGCACTAAAAAAATAACTTATTAGTTCCTTTCAATGCATTAAGATGCATTTAATGTTATTGACAACTACATTACATTGCCTGATTTTCAGACATATTAACAAATAATCAAGAAATAAAAGAATACAGCAATATTAATGGCAAAATTCAGTGCAAACACCATCTTTAATAATATTTCCATTGGAGAGTCAACTCTCTACTGAAGCTGTGGTTGCCATGGACGGTGTTGAAAATGCAACAGACCAAGTCAAAATGGACATACATAATTTGGCTAATTTAGTATCTCAATTAACTAGCGAACATCTAGAAATTTACAAATAGATAAAAGAATCAGTAGATCATGGACTTTAACATGAAAATGAAATATTTGAATATACAATTTATGAATCAACATTGCAATATGTAAGTTTACAAGTAGGCCAAGGGAAACGCTTTTCTATTAAAGTAATTAGTGCTTATGATCATTAGGTTACTAGCTCTAATTTATCTTTTGCAGTTACTGCTCCTACTAGCTTAGCAGCACATAACATCAAAGGAATTACCTAATATTGTCCACTCTAACTACCTGAGGAGCAATACAACAAAGTAGAATGCTTAAAAAAAATGTAGATACATGCCTAGAACTTGGTAGAGTCCTTAAAAAAATAAAAGTTCATGATGACTTGTCCCATATGGTCATCTTGAACTGTAAATGTTATAAATGATGACATAGCAGTGTAACACAAATGGTAGCTTTGTCTGATAACACATAAAAAAGGAAACAATGATGGATTGACTCTGTGTTATGTTTATTAAATATAGATATAAGGTTAGCAATAGTCTAATATTAAATTACCATCAACTCGGAAGCCACCATCAGACATATTACACTTACACGTACCAGTTATCTCTGTAATATTTCCAATTTGGTAATTTTTATTTTTATTTTATTTTTTTACATTTCAATATGACCATCCAAAACAATTGTCTCAACAGGAAACAGGAGGAGAAAACATTTTTAGAAAAACAAGGCTGTTGAGAAGCACACTAGTGAGGATGACTAGCTCACAATGGATGGCATATCCCTCTCCCCTAACAATAATAGTATGGCAGGGGAGACAGTATGTTGCTGTACTGTCGTGTTGCCCCACAATTTCACAGTTCTGCCTCAAAAAATGTATTGACACCACGATACCATGAGCAGGTACTGGATAGGGAACAGATGAACCAGGAGTTGGTGGAGGTGCTGATGGAGCTGAAGAATTATAATGTGCTACTGGAGGGACAGATGCAGTAGGTGGTGGTGGAGATGTTGATGAACCAGAGGAAGTTGAAGCTGTTGTATTAACCGAAGAAGTGCCAGCTGCCGATCTTCCTACTTCGGCCTCTTCAATTGCCTGACACCTTCTCTCTGCCTGCCCCAACCTGGTGGAATAAATTGCCTGCAGGTGTTTTCTCATTCCCGTAGAACCGAAGGAGTATTGTTTAATGTCCCCGTGTGAAATAACTTTGTTACATAGGTTGCATGTAACAAGCTTGGAATTAACTTTTTTCCCTTCAGGTGGAAAAGAAAAAAATCCCATACAATGGAGTCCTTTAATTTTTTCCCCCAAGCCACTTCTTCTTAGAAACAAATTAAAAAGAAAAACATACATATTCAATAAAAAAACAAAGGTTTAAGATTAGTTATAGTTAGGGAAAACATTTATTATTTCATAGCAAAACCAACTAAAACTACACAATCATTAGAAATTCAAAATGTATAGTTATAACTTTATAGTTATAACTTAAAGGTAAAACTTGTGGCAGCTCAAAACTTACTGTAACTCGCACACCTCCATACAGAATGTTGTGAACTTGCTAGCCAGACTAAATTAACTATAACCCTCCACCATGCACAGTCTTCTCATAAATTATATCATTCGAGATGCCCTGAGTGTTGTTATGAATGCTAGGATTTAACATGCTATAAGTGATGTAATTTGAAAGGATATAAGCAGTTATGGGGAAGGAGCGAGTTATAGTTAAATTAGCATGCTAGCGAGTTTACAACACTCTGTATGGAGGTGCGGTAGCTATAGCAAGTTTTGGATATGGCACAAATTATAACTGTAAGCATAACTTTTTAATTTATAATGTTTGTGTGGTTTACATTAGTTTTTTATAGAAATAATATATTTACGGTCATATTTAGAAGAAAGTGGCGCATCATAGATAATGCACCACTTTTCTTGCTCCCCACTACCGCCACCTAACAACATCATGGCTGTGCCGTATTTACAATATAGCACACCATGACTGTCATGAGAATAATAGTGGCAAAAGTTTTTACACTATTGTGGCGCTTTGCTACACTAGCTTCAAGAATTTTTACGCTACTGCAGCACAGCACATGGAGGCCCATTGAATATAATGGGTGCGTCATTTTAATGACTGCTCTGAGTAGGTGTTAAAAGCGATGAAAAAAAATGGTGCAGTGAAATGTTATGAATTTCACTGTGGCATTTTTTGAGGCCTCCCTGTGCTGGAACGCCCACCAGACATACATTATTCCTGAGACAGGCATAATGTGGCCCAAGGGGTTGCAACGTGGTGCAATGCAGGCATTGCACCACTTTGTAATTATGGTGCAGCAGAAAAGCCACCTTAGCGCCACCCAGAGTAAAAATAAATGATGCTATGGCGGCACTAAGGTGGCACAAGGGCTTGTAAGTATGCCCCTTAGTTTTTTTAACTGTCACTAGGAGAGGATTTTGTTTCGCTCATAACTTTGGTGCTGTTCGACGAATGTTTATAAAACCTTCCAAAAAAAGGTTCAGCCACCTCAGCTGCTACCTGGAACATTTTACACTGATCTGTCATGGGGATGGGCGGGGGTGGAGGGGTGGTAAGCAAAAGGGGGGTCCAACCATGTTGATTTCCTATGTGAATTTCCATAGGAAATTTTGGGAAGCCATACAGAAAAACACCTGAACAGAATTATACTGAATTTGGCAGAAACTTATAACTTTACTCAGAAATGTGCTTTTCATTATTTAATGTGTCTATTTAGCCATTTTTGGGAAATGATCATTTAAAGGGGCACTAGAGGTGGTCATGCAGAGGTTGAAAAGTTAGGTGCATCAAGACTGTTGGTGTCCAGATGTACTCTGGTTGGCCATTTTATGGGAGATTAGTCAGAGATGATTGGCTGACCACAACCTGAACAATGCTTTGTGGAAGCCATTACAGGACTCAGGGACATGGGCACTGTATCCAAAAAATTTATTAAAAAAGATTTAAGGATCATGGTGAGCATACCTTGACCCCAAGGGGCATGTCGGAGGGAATCCAAAGACCCTACCTTGATTGGCTAGCCACGACATGAGCAAAATGTTGTTGCAGTGCTGGACTCTGTGGCATGCTCCCATTGAAATGCAAGTAGTGAATGTCTGTTTTTCATGGTCACAAAAAGGAACACATATAAATAGTGCTAACAGATTGTGGTCACAATATATATCAATTGTTGGCGGTAATACAATATTTTAGGAATTGTTGTAGATTCTAAGATGTTTTTACCCTATGAAAAATGATGATCCCCTACTTGAATTTGATGAACCATTTTTGAGAGGAGCCTATTTTCTCTCATGATATTCTCACATAGGTTAATCAAGGTGTTCCATAAGCTACAGTAAGAACAAACTTTCCATTAATTCACACTATCTTCCTCAGCCATGCGAGAATAATGTCTGATACTCTGAGTAAAACATGCACTTTCACAAGCAGCAGCACCAACCGAAGCAAGTGTTTTACTGCAGCTTCCTACAGTGTTCTAATGAAGAACTAGAGCACTAACATTCTGTTTTTATGACAGATGTGTGTCACACCAGCAGCAGCCCGTCAGCCTACTCTCTAATGGTAAAATGTAGCTTTACCACATAGATCTAATGAGCAACTAGAGTGCTGAGCCATCAAGCAGGGGCTGAAAACAGAGGGGGTCTCAAAATATTGATTTCCCATTTTAATTCTCAATGGAAAATGTGCTCTCTGATAAAGAATCGTCCCATATATGGTAAAAAGAAAGAACATTATTCAGAGAGTGTTCTTTTTTTTAAATTTGGCATAAATTAGTTTTCAAGAAATTTGCTTTAAAGAGGTGTCCGGGGTAATCATGAATGGGTTAAGCCCCTGGATTGTTAGTGACATCTGGACTATTATGTACAGCTATACTCCAGTGGTAATCCTGTGATACTAAAAATTACAAAGAAAATTGAAACCTATTGGCTGAGGGACCCATTTCTCCATTCAGTCAATTGGATAAAATAATACCTGGGACAGCCCTGCTGTACCTTGCGATCTGGCTATCCAGCCTCAACAGCTAAATAAATTGCTGCCACAGTTATTACAGGACTTTGGGACTCAATCTGTGTGATCTGCAAATATTTTCAAAAAAGGCATAAAAGGGCAGGGTAAGGACAACCTGACTCTCAGGCACTTATTGGGGGAGGAACCCAGAAGGCCACACAGAATGTTTTATGTTTTTTGGGCAGTTGGTTCAGAGTTACTTTTGTGGTACCCAGTGCTACCCTCCCATGAAGTACAGTGGTAGTCTGGAGGTAACTGCCATATAAGCTTCCATCCCATGGTACTGCTGTGCTGTGCAAGGTTTATGAGAAGCTTGCATGCTACCGATGTGTCAAAAAGTGGAAGCTTGGGTGGTGGATATTGCAGGAGTACTGTGGTTTGCAAAACAAAATGTAAAAAGGGAGAACACAATGTGGGTTGGGTGGTACAGCTGAAGGACAAAGGCTGTGTACATGGGAGTTGACCGCACAGGGGGTTTAGGTGCAGGACTTGTGGTCAATCCCCACTGAGCATGATCAGAGACCATGTGGGGATTGGCCACTTACTGGGGGTTTAATGAGGGTCCTGGCCTTTGGCCATGTGCATTGGTGTTTGGCTGCATGTGTTTGTTGGACACAAGGCTTGGCCTTCAGCCAGGCCCTGAAGCCAACCCCTGCTGTGCATGGCCAGTCTTATGGTGTCATGGATGTGGTTGTTCCAAAAGCCAATGGGATTAGTGATCTTGCCAGCCTGATAGGCAGGGATGTCACCTTTGGATTTGAAGACGGTGTGGGATGGCAATGGGGCCAGATGATTTCCATTAGATTCCCAGTGTAGTCATGATATTTCTTCAGACCTTTGATAAGGCATGTTGTGGTATTAAAGGTGCCCATAAGGGACCCCAGTTTTTAGCCTATGGAGCAAAGAGTTTCTATCGTCCAGGTGCATGTTTGAGGGCTTAATTCACATTTTTGATATCACTTTCTAGGAAGATTGGTTTCATCTTCGTGTACATGCTTGTGAGCAGCTTTTCAGGAAAGAAAACACTAACTTGTTACTCAACTAATGTGCAGGATTACCCCTGCGGTTAAAGACCACAGGCAGTAGCAGATTGATTGTGAAGAACCCATTGATGAAGCTAATAAACAATCCCTATTGTTGGTCGAAAACTCGGTCAATCTGTAAGCAGGGGCTGAATTATTGTGAAGACATGTTGCTAAACAAAATAGGCATAGGCTTATTAAGTATGAAAACCTTTTTTCAATGTCCACAGAAAGCAGTTTTATTTATTGTTGCAACCTGCTACCAAAGTATATAAGCTGTGGCCTATCAATTATGAAGCCCCTTTGTCAAACCAATAGGTAGTTGTCTGTTTACTGTGTAGAGCCTACTTTACATAGCTTGTTGTTTTTTCAATATTTCTTTATGTTTTCATATGTAGTATGTAGCAATGTATAGAATAAAATACGTTTTCATTTTACATTAGAAGCATTGGCTGGAGGCAATACTGTAACTGAGTATTATATGTTCTGAGTTTCTAGCCCTTACCACTACCCTGAGTAAGCTTAGGAGCACTCTGTATTGTTAACCAAGTGCTAATATGTATTTGGTGCTGAGGTGTTGCTACAGTAGTAAGGTGGCCTCTGGAAACCAGAGCTAAAAAAGAACCAACTATCAAATTTGAAGCCCAGTAACATATTATTGTCCCTGCACTTACTTGAATCAATTTCCACATCTTTTTACAACAACAGCTAAGAAATGCCTAAAAATGTAATTCCTAAGTCATTTTGCTGACTTGAGAAAATCCCATTTTATCACACTTGGATTTTAGTACATCTCACAAGAATCATTTATAGAAATGTTGGTAATCTTCACCTTCCTCTAAATTGGTTGTTAGACCAATAGACTAGTGCTGGAAATGGCCCTTTTTGCAGGGTTATCCCCAAACTTTTTGCCTTCTTACTCCTATTTCTTTAGGTCTGTTTTTGCTGGTTTATTGTCTCTGCGCACTTTACCACTGCTAATCAGTGCTAAAGTGCAAGTGCTTCCTATAGAAATTGTACTGTTGATTGGTTTATCCATGATTGGCATATTTGATTTACTAGTAAAGTGCACTAGAGGTGCTCAGGGCCTGTAAAACAAATGCTACTAGTGGGCCTGCAGCACTGGTTGTTCCACCTACATTAGTAGCCCTGTAAACATGACTCAGACCTGCCATTGCAGTGTCTGTGTGTGCAGTTTTAAACTGCCAATCCGACTTGGCAAGTGTACCCACTTGCCAGGCCTCAACCTTCCCTTTTCTTTCATGTAAGGCACCCCTAAGGTAGGCCCTAGGTAGCCCCAAGGGCAGGGTGCAGTGTATGGTTAAGGTAGGACATATAGGCCCTCATTTCAACATTGGCGGGCGGCAACCGCCGACTGCCAAGTTGAAACCGCCGGGCGGCCGCCAATGCAGCCGCACTCCCACGGGGTCTATTTGGAGATCCCCGCTGGGCCGGCGGGCGGAAACCTGGTTCCCGCTGGCCCAGTGGGGATCTCGGCCGCAACACGGGAGCCGGCTCCAAATGGAGCCAGCGATGTTGCTGCAGTGCGACGGGTGCAGTTGCACCCATCGTGCTTTTCACTGTCTGCTATGCATACAGTGAAAAGCTCCATGGGGCCATGGCAGGGGGCCCCACAACTCCCCTTTCCGCCAGCCTTTTCATGGCGGTTCATATCGCCATGAAAAGGCTGGCGGGAGGGGGACTCGTACAACCGCTGGGACAAAAGTGGCGGGAAACCGCCGGTCCCATCGGTGTGGGGTCATAATGCCCGACTTTGTACCGCCAGCCTGTTGGCGGTACAAACTCCAAAACAGCCCTGGCGGTCTTTGACCACCAGGGTTGTAATGAGGGCCATAGTAATGTGTGTTATATGTCCTAACAGTGAAATAATGCCAAATTTGTTTTTTACTGTTGCAAGGCCTGTCCCTCTCATAGGTTAACATGAGAGCTACCTTTAAATATGATAAAGTGTAGATTCCCTTTGAGAGTGGATAAACATGGGGAGTTTGGGGTGTCTGAGCTCACAATTTAAAAATACATCTTTTAGTAAAGTTGATTTTGAGATTGTGTGTTTGAAAATGCCACTTTTAGAAAGTGAGCATTTTGTTGCCTATACCATTTCTGTGACTATGCCTGTTTGTGGATTCCCTGTCTGGGTCAGTTCGTCAGTTGGGCTGGTTGCACCTCTCACTAGACTGTGACACAAAGGGAGCTGGGGTGTAGTCTGCATTTCCTGATGAGCCATCTGTGCTAGGAGGGAGGGTAGGAGTGGTCACTAATACCTGAAAGGGCTGTGCCTGCCCTCACACAATGCAGTTTCCAACCCCCTGTTGTGTGTCTGGGGCCTGGCCTGGGCAAGGCAGGATTTCACAGACAAGAGTGACTTTCCTTTGAAGTAGGCCTACTTTAAAGGGCAAAATGAGCATAAGAAGGGCACCCAAAACCACAGACATTACAACACTTCTGGAAACCAAGAGGAACATCTGCCTGGAGAAGAGCTGAAGAGCTGAGGAAGAAGAGCTGCCCTGCCTGTGACTGTGCTATGTGGAGCCCTCCTGCATTTGCTGCTTCTGACTGTGCCACAGGACAAAGACTGGACTTTGTGTTGCCTTCCTTTTTGAGAAGATCTCCAAGGGCTTTATTTAGAGCTTGCCTCCTGTTGTTTGAAGTCTCAGGGATAGTAAAGACTTCTCTCTGCCAGCACCTGGAGCCTCTGGAGAGACTCCTGCTCTGCCAAGTGGTGCCCATCCAGTTCCTGGGACCCTTAGAAGAGAAGCTGGCACCCTGAGTGAGAAATCCAGCACAGACCGCCGTGTAGAGAAAAGATCTACGCCACTCCGATCTGCGGCTGAAAATCGCCACTCTCCTGCAACGCGACCGGAAGATCGATGCCCGCGGCTGGAGAAACCACGCACACCATCGCTGGCGGAGGCTGGTGAGATCGCAACCCGCGCTGCGTGGTTTTTGGACCATCGTGCGGCTGAATTTCTGATGCAAACACCGCTGGGTGTGTAAAAACGATGCAAGCCGACCCGACTAAGAGAGAAACGATGCAAGGTCTCACTCGTGTGTGAAATCGATGCATCACAAGCCCTTTTTGACACACTCGCCCGTGCGGAGTTATTTTTGAATCACCCAAGGTACATTTTCATGCTAACAGCGTCAGCGTTATGTTTAAAACTACATGAAGACTCTTTGTTTTTTTAGTGCAAACTTGACTTGTGTATTGTGGATTTTTGTCTTTTTGGTCTTGTTTTGTTTAGATAAATATTTTCTATTTTTCTAAACCTGTGTGGTGTCCTTTTGTAGTGTTGTCATTAAGTTACTGTGTGTGTTGGTACAAATACTTTACACCTAGCACTCTGAAGCTAAGCTTACTGCACGTTTCAAGCTACCAAGAGGGTGAGTGGGGGGTAGTTGAGGGTGATTCTCTTTTACCCTGACCAGAGTGAGGGTCCTTGCTTGGACAGGGGGTAACCTGACTACCAACCAAAGACCCCATTTCTAACAATACATATAATGCATTTTGCATATTTTTTGACCCTAAAAATACATTTTTTCTTACTGCAGTCTATGGTTATTGGGATGTTGGTGTGTTTAACAACGAACCTACATAAAGCTTTGATAATGTTTTGGGGTCTGAGCATCTAGGATGAGCAAAGGTTATCCTTCTGACTACTGTTCAGCATATCGCAATTTCAGAGATATCATCACTTATTCCCTAGACATCTTTTTGGAAGCAGTGGTTAAGCTGGGAACTTTGAACTGCTTGATACAAAATTTCATTGTACACGGAAAATGTTCATGCAGTATTGCTGGCAGTAAATGACACAGAGCATTATTGGTATTACTGTTTCCAAGTTTGTCTCTTGCAGTCAGGAATACTTTGTCTGGAACCTGCTTGGCATATTTATTTCTGCAACAATGTTTTTTGTCATGACAACCATTTCTTAGGTGTGACTTGGTATGGGTAGCCGGGGGCCAACGTCCCTTTGTAGGTAATTTCAGGGAACGTTTATTTTGCAATGAGCTAAACGATATTAATGTGCAGACTTTTGTTTCTGTTCCTATGGTCTATATGAGGGGTCATCTTGGATCCACCCATCCAAATGCATCAACAATTTGGGCTAAGTTTGTGTAATGAAAAGTGATGTCAAGGTGTTCATTTTGGAGTTTACTTTCCAGACAGAAACATATTTTTTGCTGGAGTGTGGTCCCTAAAGTAAAGCATAAGAGTGCTTTGCACTAATTTGTGTCATGGGTGCATGTCATGCCTAGTAGATGATCTCTCCCAAGCAAGTACCCATGTTCTTTGAGACAAATTCCTGTATATTAGTATTGGTAAACAGGGTTTTGTGCCAATGATGCAAGGGAATGTGAATTGGCAGAATGTAGACTAAAATGCACCAGCGCATGGAGTGAGAAAAACAGTTTTGCTGTCTCTTTCACGCAAAAAAGTGCAGCAACTTTGGTTGATGCGTTGCATGGTGTGACTTCTTTGTATGTTTGCCCAGTGTTTGTTTACAGGCCAGTATCTGGAGGCGAATAGCCATAGATTTCCAATG
This sequence comes from Pleurodeles waltl, assembly GCF_031143425.1. NCBI lineage: Eukaryota > Metazoa > Chordata > Amphibia > Caudata > Salamandridae > Pleurodeles > Pleurodeles waltl. Next base: position 869,655,129 of record NC_090442.1, on the reverse strand, counting down.
GGAATAAAGGGGCGGCTCTGAGATTCTAAAGAGGATGAGGGATTCCTATAACATCCATTGGAAATTACCTATAAATCAAAGGTGTAGTTGCTGAGGATGCGGTTATCTGATTTTCCCTGGTCCATACTATGTTCAGCTCTATGGCACTAAAATACTTTTAGTAATGGACATGTTGTATTTGAAATTTGAATACAATTAGAAAATTGCTGGTTACGGTGCAAATGCATCACAACAATATAGCTGCAAGTCTGAGATAACAGTTACTCAGTTTCAACATGAAAACAGAATATTTGCCTTACAATAAAGTGTTATTTTATTGAAAATACATAGCTTCCAAATTGTGCGTCACATTGATTATGGCCTACAAACTACTGCAGTATTATCCTACTTGAAATTATGTTTTTATCAAAATAAATCAGTAACTTAAAGTGACCATAACATTATAAATAAGATATGAAATACATTATTTTGTATCTAATATAATGCATATCTCACTCTATACATTTTATTTCAACCCAGATGCGAATGGAACAAATTGAAAATAATTAAATTTCACATAAAATAAACCTTTTCAGAGATTGAGACATTATGGAAATACCTGGTGACATATTCAGACTATTGCAGCAAAAGCATAAATAGATAAGCGTTTAACTTTCTTTGGGAGAGCTCTGCTTTCAGTGAAAGTAATTGCTCTCCATCCTACCTCCCCCCTCTTTCTCACACTGTTAGAGGACGCATCACTCATTAAGAATTCACCCGGGCAGAGAGAATTAATTCTTGTTAGGATCAGCAAAGGCAAACTAGACAAACATAGGCTGTCGACTGAGGGAGTCCTGAGGGGCCTGTCCTCGGCGAGCTAGCGAGAGCTATCGGTGATTATCAAAGCCCCTGTCAGGAAATGGTGAACTCGTGGCTTCTAATGTCTGGGGGCACCATGCTGCGCGGAGAGATTTCGCGAGGAAAATAATTAGCTCTGTGCATTATTTCTAATTATGCAGCTTTGTAAACAATCAGCCACATCTATGAATTAAAGGCAGGGGCTGTCTGAGCAGAGCTGGAATGTTGTGTCTGAGCGAAACAGGTGAAGGAAGATAATTACCTAACTCATTATTTTTATGAAAACACGATACGCACCAAATAACTGTCTGGATATTTACTTCCATTTTTGGAGATGTCAGGACTCGTGTTTAATCAAGAACAGGATATATTCTGTATCGGCCATGGCACATATAATAATGCTGCACGATTAGTTAAATTATTTTTCGAGAATACAGAAAGAACATGTTGCTTCTTACACAGGAGTACTACTACGCCGGTTTGAAATCAGGTTTATTTTCATTGACTACAAGAAATTACCTAGAATGTGAGATAAAAATGCAAAGATTAGAGACATCTGTGAATTTTAAAATGAGACAAAGCCAGAGAAAGAGAGAGAAAGACAGACAATGAAGGAGGAAGACCCAGATTCTACGAGTAAGAGAAAATTAGAATGAGCAAGCAAGAGAGGCAAATGGGAAATAAATGTGAGTGTGAGACGGAAAACGAACGAGATAGGGTTGGACGGGCGGTGAAAGGAAGAGAGTGAACGAATAAAACAATGACAGAGTTTCTGTGGGAAAGTATGTCGGACTTACACTCAGTGCTTGCACTGCTTTTAACGTGCTGCTTGGCTGCCTTAGGCGCCATGTTCTCCAGGACGGTTATCGGGTATCTGTCGGGTGGTCTTGAGGTGGACACATTTGGGCTGAGTTTGGCATGCCCTAATCCAGTGGGTGAGAAGACGCCATGCAATGTGTCGCACGGATGTGCAGACCGGAATGACGAGTTGGCTTTTCTTTCTGATTAATAATGGTTTGTTGAGTCGTTGTGCGCGCGCCACACGAATGTGTCATTTCTCTGTCAAAGCTGGAGCGTACATGAGAAAAGTGAATGTGAGGCAGGCAAAGAGATGGCGAGACAGAGTTTTCCAACGTCAGCAAGCAGAGATTTTGTTTGAAATGTTTATCACGTAGGTCCACTTAGCGGTATTGTGCTCTTTTTGGGTGCACTTTATAAAGTTTTATGATCCAAAATTCATATCAGGTTTCATTTTTCGATTATTTCGTAATAGATATTTACTGATGCCTTCAGGTTGTCCATGGAGGAATTCTTAGACATCCCTCAACGATTAAAGCATCTGCTTGACAGAACAGATGAGCAAAAAAGTAGCTCTGTCTTTGTTCATTATGTGCGTTCGAGAGCTGATCACGTCAAGATTCGTAATCAATTTTATAAATCACTGTGGCATTTTATCAATAAACGCCCGAGGTGCTTAAGGATTCTCAAATCAAGGACGAGTCCGGAGCTTTCAGTTTACCAAGACATTCTCTTTGCTATTTAACAAGAGAGTAAATCAAAAGAAAAACTAAATCAATTTCAAATTTAAATCTAAATTTGAAGTACAGTAGCTTATAAAGAAAAAATAAGGGGTAATTTTAGAAATGGTGAGCCCAAAAGAATATTGATTTTGGTCATAATGTGCAGCCACTCAGTTTAACACAAATGGATAATGTTCATGAAAACCCTTCACTTTACAGGAAATCTGGAAGCTTCCTGTGTACTGCTGACATTTTTTAACTTAGCTTTGTGGAAACCTTCGCACATAAATATGAGAAAGTAGCCTCTTTCTAACATGATTACCCATACTTTTGGCCTGTTTGTGAGTGTGTCACTGTATTTTTACTGTGTCACTGGGATCCTGCTAGCCAGGACCCCAGTGCTCTTAGTGAAAACCCTATACGTCAGTGTGTTTTGCCTGTCTCACTGGGATCCTGCTAGCCAGGACCCCAGTGCTCATAGTTTGTGGCCTAATGTGTGTGTTGTCAGTAGTGCTTAACTGTGTCACTAAGGCTCTGCTAACCAGAACCTCAGTGCTTATGCTCTCTCTGCTTTTAAATTTGTCACTATAGGCTAGTGACTCCATTTACCAATTTCAATTGGCACACTGGACCCCCCTTATAAGTCCCTAGTACATGGTACCTAATTGAGGTTCCAGGAGATCCTTATGGGCTGCAGCATTTCTTTTGCCATCCATAAGGAGCTCAGACAAACCCTTCCACATGTCAGCCATTGCAGCCTGCGTGAAATAGTGCACACACTATGTCACAGCCATTGTCACTGCACTTAAGTAACTTATAAGTCACCTAAATGTCTAATCTCCATTTAATGAAGGTTAGGTGCAAAGTTAGTAAGTGTGAGGGCACCCTTGCACTAGCAAAGGTGCCCCCACATAGTGCAGGGCCAATTCCTAAAACTTTGTAAGTGTGGGAACGCCATTACAAGCATGCACTACATATAGGTCAATACCAATATGTGGCTTCACAATGGTAACTCCGAATATGGCCATGTAAGGTGTCTAAGATCATGGAATTGTCCCCCCCATTCCAAATCTGGTATTGGGGAGCCAATTCCATGCATCATGGGTCTCCACCATGGACCCCCAGTACTGCTAAACTAGCTCTCTGAGGCTTGCAATGCAGCTACAGCTGCTGCCACCTCACATACAGGGTTCTGCCATCCTGGGGTCTGAGCAGCTCAGTCCCAGGAAGGCAGAACAAAGCATTTCATTTGGGAGGAGGGTGTTACACCCTATCCCTTTGGAAATAGGTATAACAGGCTGGGGAGGGGTAGCCTACCCCAGCTCTGGAAATGCTTTGAGGGGTACAGATGGTGCCCTCCTTTCATAAGCCAGTCTACACCTGTTCATGGACCCCCAGTCCCTGCTCTGGCACGAAACTGGACAAAAGGAAAGGGGTGTGACCACTCCCCCGTCCATCACCACCCAAGGGGTGGTGCCCAGAGCTCCTCCAGTGTGTCCCAGTCTTCAGCCATCTTGTTTTCCAAGGTGTGGGGACACTCTGGGGCCTCTGAGTGGCCAGTGCCAGTAGTGACATCAGAGACACCTCCTGATAGGTCCATACCTGATACGTTAGCCAAGCCCTCTCTCAGAGCTATTTAGGGTCTGTCCTGTGGGTTTCTCTTCAGATTCTACTTGCAAGTTTCCAGCAGGAATCCTCTGCAACTACTACTTCATCCTCTGACCTCGGATCGACTGCAGACTGCTCCAAGAACCACTGTGACAGCAACAAAGTATCCATAAGGGCTACTTTTCCTCTGAAACTTCAGCTCCAGCCAGCAACTGCAACAGTTTCCACGGTGTGCACGCTCTGGGGACTCCCTGTCTTCACCCTGCACCAGAAGGACCAAATAAATCTCCTGTGGAGTGACGGAGTCACTTCCCTGCTCACGCAGGCACCTTCTAAGTCGATGACCGGTTTTCTTTGACTCCTCTCCTGGTGACCAGCGTGCTCCTTGGAACACAGGTGGCAGACCTTTTCGACACAGACTGTCCTGAGGTCCTGCTGTCCCAATTTGGAGGAGGTGAGAGCTTGCCTTCCCAGAGTACGACAGTACCCCTGTGCACCGCGTCTTTTTCACCTCCTGAGGCCTCTGTGCAATATTTGCAAAATTCCTTCATGCACAACCTGGCCGAGGTCCCCAGCACTCCATCCTGCGATGCTCAACTCGCTGAGTTGACCTCCGGTGGCGTGGGACCTTCCTTTGTGGTGCTGCACCAACCACATTTTGCACCTCCTTTGTCCCCGTGTCGTGGGACTCCAGGGGGTGCTGTCTGGTCGACTGAGGGCTCTCTGAAGTGCTGAGAGCCCCCTCTTCCTTCTCATGCAGAGTTGAGACCCCCAGGCCCCTCCTGGGTCCATACAGTGCCATTTTGATGCAAAAAGCAAACATAACCAAGGCTTGTTCGACGAATCCAGTGCCAAAACTCATATACATCAAACATCTCTTCGTAGGACATCCATTGCATCATACAGGAACCTGCTGACATCTTCATTGGGTGCATTTCTGCAGTCTTCGTCCAACCAGGGACTCTTCTTTTGCACCCTCTTCTTGGTTGGCAGGGGCTCCTGTCCTTCCTGGAACTTCTTCTGACTTCTGGACTTGGTCTCCTTCCTTTGCAGGTCTTCAGGTCCAGGAATCCACCATTTGTTGTTTGCAGTCTTGCATGGTTCTTGCAGTAACTCTAAGATGACTTGTAGTGTGTCCTAAGGACACTTGCAGTACTTTACTCCTACTTTCCTGGGCTCTGGGGTCGGGTATTTTACTTATCCTTGCTGTATTCTTACTCTCACAGCAATTCTCTACATGCTACACTTGTCTAGGGGTATATTCGTGATTTGCATTCCACTTTCTTAATATATGGTTTGTGTTGCCCCAGACCTATTTCCTCCCATTGCATTCTATAGCATTTCCTATTGTTTGCACTATCCTATGTCTAATTACTTACCTTATTTTGGTGTCTAGTGTATATATTGTGTATAATACTTACCTTCAGAAGGAGTATTGCCTCTAAGATATTTTTGGTCTTTACTTGTGTATAAGTACTGTGTAACTATAAGTGGTATTGCAGGAGCTGTGTATGTCTCCTAATTCAGCCTAAGCTGCTCTGCTATAGCTACCTCTATCAGCCTAAGCTGCTAGAACACTACTACATTTCACTAAGGGATAACTGGACCTGGTGTGAGGTGTAAGAACCCAACATACCCACTACAAACCATGCCAGCCTCCTACCAAAAATCAACAATTTCCAGTTTTCAAGGACCAATTAAAGAACAGGGAACTAACTGTAAGGCAGCAGTGGAGCACGCCGGTAAACACAGTCCAGCACATAGGTACTCATGGTGGTCTTCAGTTACAATTGGACAACATTTCGACACAGTATACAAGCACATGGTCAATTCAGTTTTACATGACTGATCTTTAAGGCATGGCTAATAACTTAGTGAGCAATAGATGTACTGCCACATGTTCACCTTCAATATGTAACATGATACGAGAGTTTGTTCACTGTCTGCAGAAGCAGCTTATAAATATCCCATTCTTATTCTTAGGACTTTCTGAGTGCTTGGATTCAATATGTGGGGGAATCAATAACTGTCGGGGATCTGAGCCAGGGACACTGAGTTCTCAGACTCACAGAATGTTATCAAACATGAACTTGCCATATGGTAAGGTTGCTTTGACATGTGGTCACTGATTAGGCATGAGCGGGATCCAATCAGGCTATGATTAAGTGGCCAAGTAAGTTGGTGTCATTAAGTAAAATGTAATCGTAGTAAAAGGTGTTTGGCCTAAATATAAGCACAGTGTCTCATATATGTACAAACTTGGGTGTCTTTTAGGGTTGTATTTTGGTTCCAGAAGGCCATAAGATTACCTGCTTGCTGTAGGCATTTTTCATGCCTTATCAAACTGGCACCTACTTTCTATCACTGCTTCTCTGTTATTTATCATGATAATTCACATATGCAAAAGTAATGACAGATTTTCAATGATTCCAATCTAGATTCACTGGCCCAAATTTAAGAAGGGCCTAGCGCCAACTATCGCTACATTAGTGTCATTTTTTTATGCTAATGTGGCGATAGTGTTGCAAAAATGCTGCACACTACTTACAAAGTGGTGCAATGCTTGCATTGTGCCACTTTGTAAACCCTTGCGCCACATTATGCCTGCGCCAGGCATAATGTATGCAGGAGGGGCGTTCCCCGCTAGGGGGCCTACAAAAATGGCACAGTGGAATCTATGATATTCCCTGCACCATTTGTAGGGGCATTTTTAACACCTGCAAAAAGCAGACATTAAAAGGAGGCACACCATTATTTTTAATTGGGCATCTACGTACTTTGCAGGATTAGCGTCAACATTTTTCGCGCTTGTCCTGCAAAGTACAACAATAGATTAAAAAATGATGACGCTATTGTCCCTAACCTGCGCTTTGGTGCGCCGTATGTGAAATAGGATGCACACATGGTAGCGTTAGGGGGGCACAATGGGCCGCAAGAAAAGTGGCGCTTCATGACATGAAGCACCACTTTTCTGAAATGTGAGCCTTTGTATCCTAACTGATCCCAGCTGGTTATCATGAATACTTCCTGGACCTGGGCTGCACACCCTTGGTTTTCCCCAAACTCTGGCAACACTCTTACACCGTGAGCCTCCTACTCATAAAATAGGTAACTCTACATCAGAAATTTATGCACGGGTGTAAATTTCCTCATGTTTAGAATTTATAAAGGTCTCCCCCTGTGTTAAGCCTGAACTGAGTGTCATTTGCAGGTTTTTAGGTGTACTCCTCGAAAATCTTTGAAAATGTGCAATTGCACCTTAGATATATGGAAACGCCAGTGCATTAATGCATTTTGTTCTCTGCAGATTTTTTTTTTTACTGTGGGAAACTCCCTTTGCCTAAACCCTACACCTTCCTTCCCTCACCCTACAAAGGGCTTAATTCCTGCCCTTACTGTTAAATGTGTGTGTGTGAATATCTGCTAACAGGAACGTGGGTGTGCATCCCTGTTCTCGGAGACCCACGCTTCACCCATGGGAAAACATTTAATCACATGAAAGTATTTGTGATAGTAAAGTATTTTGTCAGTCTAAAACCATGTTTTGAGAATTTCAAAAAGGGGGGTTGTGTTCCTAAAGCAGGTTATTTGCATGTGTAAGATAAACTTACCTGTCAGTCTCTGAGATGGGGCCCCTACGACCACGAGTGCATAGCAAATGTACTGTACAAAGCAAAAAGGTACTACTGGGTAGCCAGCATGATGCATAGGAAGCACTACACACACAATAATATTCCAGTACCACAGGAGGACCAGTACGAAGAATTATATCACTTTAATGATAATGATTGACTTCTGATCACCTGGGGCATTCCGACTCAATACACTACAAAAAGCAAATGTCACAATGAAGTAGTAAACAAATGTGAGTATAGGAAGAACAGCAGATGTTTCAATCCTTGTGCAAAGAGTCAAAATACTAGAGAATTTACTGAGGGATTAGCTCAAGTTGGACCGAAATAATGCAAACAATGCACAGAGCACTACTGTATTCTGACAAACAAATAATATGCACACATCTTCAAAAACTACAAGGCACGTCGACTCTGAATCTAACATATTTTTATCTTTATAAAGGCTGAGTTTGCCAAAGTGAAGATAGTAATGAGCGTTCAGAGTTGACTTGAAAGTCACACCTAGCTCAAGGATAGTGTTTATTCCCCTGCAGGCATGGTGCAAAAACGTGCTCAATTTAAATAGAAATGCAAGCCAGGAATAAAGTAACTCGATATCCTTCAGATTCTAAATAAGATATGTGATTTTCTATGTTATAGATGGTTAAGTCAAATTTGTCTGATAACGCAGAGTATTAACTTAATTGCTTTTAGGCGTGTCAAAATATCTAGTACCAATGCAGACTGGATATATCTATGGACTATGATTCACCAAAATGTCTGGGGTAGAAGTAAGATCATAGAAGCTTTGACTTCTTTAACCACTCTAGTGCCTCCCATCTGCTCCTCAGGGCAAGAGGAAGGAGTGGAACCCATGGGAAAAAAACAGAACTCCTGAATCCTGTTTACTGTCCTTTCCTGTTGCCACATTCCTGACCCGTGAAACCAGACGTAGCAACAGAGGTTTCAGTGGTTTGAAAAGTCAAGTCAGAGTTAGCAGTTGATACCCAGATGTGGTTAAATGTGGTTATTATTGGTTCTATACTTTGAGATATTTCTTTGGGAAGTATTTTGCTGCGTCCTCTTTGATTTCGATGATGGCAGAGTTTGCCACCAGATGATTCATTCTGTTGGACATCTCTGAGTGCAGTTTCCAGGTACTGGGCCTAATTCAAAATTCCCATATTCTACAATCAGAAATCTACTCATGTGAGTGTTGCGCCATGTTAGGGATACATTTTTGGGGCCAAATGGTTTCTCAAAAGATGGCAGGTGTACTCCAAGAAAAGTGTTTCGCCTATTTTCTTCTATGAATATTTCAATACCTTTCAAATACGTAGTTATAAATGTATTTGAATGAATAGAACCGATGCAAATTTTTAGTGAATACCCACAACTTTGAAGGTTTGTAAATGCACTGTAATTTGCAGGCCTCCACGTAACCTTTTGAACCACCCACATTCCCCACTCTGCTCCCTCCTTTACAAATACAGAATTCTCCATTCTGATGGGTATTCCTCATTTGAAGGCCTGAATCGCAAGTCAATCTCATGAGGCAGCTATCCACCAAAGGATACCTGCATGGCAAAAAAGTGTTTTCATCTCCGTGTAATGTTCTTTACCAGTGCCTACAATTACTCTTTAGTAAACCCCACTCAAATGGTGTAAAGCGCACAGGTCAAGGTGTGGTTTGCCTTGTAAGTTTGTAAATGCCAATAAACCTGTGAGGTTATTGCCATTCACAAACACCTAGCCGACCAATTCCCTCGTTGGAAACAGTCAGTTTTTCCGCAGCAAAGGACTGCAGTAACTCCCCTTTCAGACTGGTAGGTTACCACCTGGGTTGGCTCTAAAACATACAAAGGCCATCATGTTGTATATGTTTGTAACACCTGTCACATGTTAATGAGCCAGTATACTGGACATTCTAGTAATAAGGCAGAAACAACTAAAAAGTCAATTTATAAATTGCTACTACTATTACTGCTACTCCTGCTATTACAAGTCCACTTTCTACTAGCACTAGTACCACCTAAATTGACATGGTATCTAATATCACATAGTTTCTAAATTCTCAAACAAATTTTGGGCAACATTATTACGTAGCACATCTGACACTGATGGCCTGATTCAAGAAGTCTTGGAGGAGGTGTGGCTTACTGTTGGAGTACATCATACTTAGGTTATGACTGCTCTGGGTAGATGTGGCTTACACTTGGCGTACATCACACCTAGGCCCATATTTATACTCTGTTTATGCTTAATTAGCGTCATTTTTTCTTACGCTAATTCATCGCAAACCTAACTCCATATTTGTACTTTGGAGCTAGACATGTCTAGCGCCAAATATATGGATTTAACGTTGTTTTCTGGACGTGAACACCTACCTTTCGTCAATGAGATGCAAGGTAGGCGTTCCCATTAAGAAAAGGACTATATGGCCTTTTCACCATATTTATCCCCCCATGCTAAAATCCAGCACAGGGGAATGGGGACCTTAAATAATGGCGCTAAGCTTTCTTAGCGCCATTATTTAATGCCTGGATATGGGCAGGCGTAAGGGGACCTGTAGGCATATTTCCATGGTCATAGACCAGGGAACTTGCCCACAGGTGCCCTTCTCTGGCCCCAGGGACACTCCCACCCACCCACACCAGGAGAATACCTAAGGATGGGGGTAATCCCAGGTAAGTTCCAGTAAGTATATATATTTTTTTCATCCAGCACCACTCGGGGGCCCTGACTTGGGGCCCCTTGCACAGCGCTGGGCCCAATGGCCATGCCCAGTGGACATTTGTCACCTGGGCATGACCATTGGGGGTGGTGGGCATGGCTTCTGTCTTTACTAAGACAGGAGACATGTCCATGGGGGTTGTGCACCAGAAAATAGCGCTACACTGCTTAGAGGCAATTTTTCTGCCTCTGAACAGTGTAGCGCCATAATTCAGCGCACAAGCAACTGTTTGCCCTACGCCTCCCCAGTCCTGTTAGCATCCTTTCCAAGGACACTGACAGGGCATTAGAACCGGCTAGTGCCATTCCATAAATATGGCGCCCGGCCGGCTTCTTGGAATGGCTCTAGGCAGCGCTATACTTTTTCACGCTATACATTTTCATGCTATACTTTTTCACACAGTTTTGCGTGAAAAAATATAAATCTGCCCACTAGTTTATAACTTAAATCTTGACTTACTCCTGTCCAAATTCAGCACATTTGGCACGTTAGCCAACCACCTTGCTCACCTATGTGGATGGGTCACCACTGGATTTTATTTCATTTTCTGAGGAGGTATCTTTAAATTAGGTATGCATATATGGAACTGCTGTTAATGTAAAATACATTTGAGTTATGTACTTTAGTTCATTTGACATTTAAGCCAAAATAAACACGTTGAGGGTCTAATTATCAATTATTAACGTTGAATTGCACATACCTTCGTTCTGTTATAATTGCATTACATGGGAAACAGATAGCTGTATGAAACATTAAGGCGAACTCTTTACTTCCGTAAATTTACCCGGGAATTTAATACGCAAATTTTACGAGCCATCAACATAAAATTGTCCCTGAAAGCATTAAATATGGCCCTGGTGCCAGAAGAGACAATGGCAACAAGGTCACTTCATAAAAGCTGCTAAAACTTCCTGTGGCCCAGCTGACGTGTGACTACATGACAGGGTCACTAAAAACAGCCGTTGGTGATTTGTGACGTTTTTGGAGGCCAGAGTATGTCCGAGAGCTGCTTTCACATCCTGCCTCGCACACAGAGCTTGCATGACTATGTAGGCACTGTCTCCAGCAGGGAGCTACTGCCAGAGACCAGGCTGTGAAGAACTGCAGTCCCAACCCACAGGGTGTGATTAGACTCCGCTGTCCACTTCCATCAGGAAACTGACATAGCAATATGAGAAAATGTGTTTCTTATTTAGTACTTTTACCCTGGGGTGTAATCATTTGTTAATACTTTTTAATTTTTATCCACCTCAATGATGCTCATTTGATCGATTCAAGGAGGATGAAAAATCACCCCCTGCGTTTCAAACCTGTGCATTCGACGCAGGCTAACCCACAGAGCTTGTCATACTGACGAAACCGTTTAGTTTTCAAAGTCATCAGCCGTTTTAATGTTTTTGACTTAGAAACGGTACTACAGTCTCACAGAACATTTATAATGAAAATATGAAACGAAACCTATATACCAGTAACAAGAACCTTGGAATCTGTGAGCTTAATTGAAGACAAGGGAGTGGCGGAGGGCAGTATTGACTGTCATTGGCTTTCTCCCCCAATTCAATATTTCCTTCTTACAGCAATACATGTTTAATTCAGAATGCTCAATCTTCAGTGGGGGTGGGGGTGGGGGTTGGGGTCTTTGCAATACATTATAAGCCTTCTACCTCGGGTTTCCCCGGTCACTTGAAGTCCGCCCCTCTCGTTATAGCCCCAAGCCTAATGTCTGAATAATAGAAAGGGCCACAACTTTCCTCCCAAAAAGTGCTGATACTTTATCAATGATATAAGTATATGTGGCAACATAGATATATAAATATATAGAAACATAAAATCTATTGACATTTTCCAGTTGTATGTTACCACACAACCACAACTCTCACCTGAATGCGTTTGCAAGACATCACATGACATCATACTTGAGCCATACTAGGTTTTAGGGCAAATAATAGGGCACAGATTGTTTGTGCTCATGGCATTACCGCCATCCTTGTCTTTAATGCACTTCAGACATAGGGGGTTATTCTAACTTTGGAGGAGGTGTTGATCCGTCCCAAAAGTGACGGAAAAGTGACGGATTTACCACCAGCCGTATTACGAGTCCATTATATCCTATGGAACTCGTAATACGGCTGGTGGTATATCCGTCACTTTACCGTCACTTTTGGGACGGATTAACACTCCTCCAAAGTTGGAATAACCCCCATAGTCACCAAAGTACACCTGCAGAAAGCATGTGTATGGAATGTCCTTTAGCAATGCTCAGTGGCAACCACATACTGTGGTCTAACGTGCATTAGCAGGTGGCATGCACAGGGCATGCACTTTTCCCTTTGTGTTCTGTGCGTGCTGTTTACAGAGAAATTGGGAATGTGGTGAATGGTTTGCTTTATCGGAGATACCATTTTGGATGCTACTTGTGATATCATCTGTGATGGTCATTTATACAAAAGAAATATGCACCTTCTGGAATAAAGGTTAGGCATCAATGCGCTTAGTAAAACTCAGTAAATCTAGTTAGTCAAAAGAAAATCTGTGATCCAGTTACTTGGGTGAACATAACTGAAGTGCCATGATAGTTAAATGCTACTGATATATTTATGACAATGTATTAGTCAGCAAACCCATAGTTCTGTCTGTTAACACAGCATTTCAATACATAAAAAATGAACTGAGCAAAATTACACTCTGTAGGGCATGGCCCTTTTTGCAGGGTCATCACCAAACCTTTTGCCTCCTTCCTCCTATTTTTCTGACCCCTTGCTGTTGGATCTAGAACTCTGAGCACTTTATCACTGCTGATCAGTGATAAAGTGCAGGTGCTCTCCCTTCTAAAGTTGGTATGATTGACTTACACCTAATTGGCAAATTTAATTTACCTGTAAGGCCCTTATACAGTGGTAATCCTACACCCAGGGCCTGTAAATTAAATGCTGCTAGTGGGCCCACAGCGCAGCTTGCACCACCCACTAAAGTAGCCTTTCAAACCTGTCTCAGGCCTGCTAGTGCAGGGCCTGCAAGCACAGTTTACTTCCACAGGGACCTGGCATCTAAATGTACCTGCCACTTTACTACATGTAAGTCACCTCTAAGGTCGGCCCCAGCTAGCCCTATGGGCAGGGTACTATTTATGTAGAAGGCAGGACATGTGCCTGGTTGCGTGGCCTGTCCTGGTGGTGACAAACAGCCTATTTGGTTTCTCACTGAGTGCTGCCTTGCTCATAGGATTTCATTGGAAATGCCCTGCCTTATGACTAGACGGTATTGTCTGATTTATGAGGGGTAGCATAGGCATGTTTGGTATAGTTGTAAGGGTAGTGAGAAATGCTGCTTACTGGCGTAGGTGGATTATTTTATTACCCTTACAGGAATGCCATTTCTAGAAAGTGAGCATTTCTCTGTGCTTATGACTCTGGTATTTTGCAGCTTGACTCCAATCCACGACTGGGGTAGAGTGACAGCTGGGCTTTGTGCATACTTTTCAGACAGCCTGTACCCAGGGAGGGTGGAGGTGTCACAGAGGTGCATTTGAAAACTGAACGGTCTTCCTGGGCTGAGAGAAGGTGAGGCTGGGCACACCTGCGTTTGTAAAGGCTGTGCCCTGGCCTCTGCATCCCCTTTGTACTGTCCTGTTGAGGACCCCACAACCCTGTGCTCCCCTTGTGTCCTCCAGGGGCTAGGTGCTGTGGTCCCTGCCACCTTTGCCTTTTCAGCATGAGGATAGTGATGTGCTTTAGAGTTCCTGGGTTGGAGCAGAAATGCCTGAAGAGTGCTTAAATTTATGCCCTGAGTGCCTTGAAAGTGTTCGTTCATTCAGTTGTTAGTGCCTTAGGAGAGCTCTTCTAAATATTGCTGAAGGGCCACCGAGGTCGACTGATTCTTGAAGCGCGAGACGCGCACCTTTCATTGGTGCCCCCAGGGGAGAGGAGCACATTAGAAAGTGCCCCCAGGGCACCAACAGGGATTGCTTCCGGACCAATCGCACTGCCGTGGCTCGGGGCACAGGACTGCTTGGGCACTGGGTCAGGTGCCACAGGGAGGGCCCCGGGAGCCCCTGGGGGCAGTGGTGCCCTTTTTGAGGATCGGAGGGCCTAACTTGGAGACTGGCAGGTTCCCAAGCCAGGAGGCTCGCCCCACCCGGCGTGCAGCTATGGGAGATGTGCATTCTCCTGCAAGGTAGGGACAAGGGGGTGGCCGGAGCCACCTCTCCTTCACCCTCACACTCCCCCTTTCCGGAAGACTTGGACTGCAGGGGAGAAAGCAGCCCAGAGGTAGGGGTGGCTGCAGCCAAAGAAGAATGACTGGCCGGAACAGAAGGAGAACCTCAACAAAGGTCCGGTGTCGGCGAGGTCACTTTACAGATCCCTCTTCTTGTTGGCAGCATCAGTGTTGGGCCGGAGTGGCGATCTTTGGTGGAGGCCCCGAGCCCCGCCCCTAATATTCCGATGTCTCCCCCACCCACAACAGAAGAGCTCCCACCCCTCATCTATGGGCCAGGGGATACCGCCCCTAGGATAATAGGGGTGAGGGTGTATTCTCCATGATGTCTTTGCATTTTTTAATATCGTGTTTTACCATGCTATAGGCATTCTGGATTATGGGGGTCATTCTAATCCGCCCGCCAAGCGGGAACCGCCAGAAGACCGTACCGCGGTCAAAAGACCGCGGCGGTCATTCTGAGTTTCCCGCTGGGCTGGCGGGCGACTGCCAGAAGGCCGCCCGCCCGCCCAGCGGGAAACCCCCTTCCACGAGGATGCCGGCTCCGAATGGAGCCGGCGGAGTGGAAAGGGTGCGACGGGTGCAGTTGCACCCGTCGTGAATTTCAGTGTCTGCTATGCAGACACTAAAAATTTCAATGGGGCCCAGTTAGGGGGCCGCTGCAGTGCCCATGCCAGTGGCATGGGCACTGCAGGGGCCCCCAGGGGCCCACGACACCCTATCCCGCCATTCTGTTCCTGGCGGTTTTTACCGCCAGGACCAGGATGGCGGGAAGGGGGTCGGAATCCCCATGGCGGCGCTGCCTGCAGCACCGCCATGGAGGATTCCTCAGGCCAGGGGAAAACTGGCGGGAAACCGCCGGTTTCCCTTTTCTGACCGCGGCTTTACCGCCGTGGTCAGAATTGGCCTGGATGCACCGCCAGCCTGTTGGCGGTGCATCCGCGGTCCCCGGCCCTGGTGGTCTATGACCGCCAGGGTCGGAATGACCCCCTTTGTGTCTATGGCCCTGTGATGTTCCTCCATGGACATTTATGTTGCTTTCATGACATGCAATATGATTTTGCTGATTCCCCATATAGTTTCTGATGTTCTTTTTATGGGCAGTTAAGATTAATTTATGATATGGACATTATGTTTGATGTTTTCATGACTTGCCATATGTTTTTGGATGTTCCTTTTATGGGCATGTATGATGATTCTATGACGAGCATTATTTTGGTAATGTTTTAATGACTGCTGCTTACGTTACAGAATAATCAGTAACCTATGTGTTTTATGTGACTACTGCTGGCTTTTGCAGGCTACTAATGCTGTGTAGTGTTCTAACAACTGCTTGGGTAGCTGGGTATTACTGACATGTTGTGTTTGGTCTAATGATGTGGTGTACAATACAGTTTATTTTTATTTAACTTGGTGTTGTGTTCCCTTTGTGGTGAAGATAGTGTATCATGTGTGTTGTGTAATCACTTTACACATTGCCTCTGGGATAGGCCTGCCTGCTTGTGCCAAGCTACCAAGGGGGTGAGCAGGGGTTATCTTTGGTGTGTAACTCCTCAGTCTGACTAGAGTGGGTGGGTTCTGCCTGGATTAAGTGCATACCATAGCCAACCAGAAACCCTGTTTCTAACACACTTCCTTCTACAATTAGAAAAGGGTGCTATTGTTGCAAAGCTAACAATAATTGGCAAATGTCAGTGGAGTTTAGATTTTGTATTGAATTTATACCGTCTCTTCAATAGTAATTGATTTCTGGAGAGGTACTTTTTTAAATGTGGGTTGGATACAGGGTGCATGATTTTCTATGCTATAGATGGTTAAGTCAAATTTGTCTGATAACACACAGTGTTAAATTAATTATTTTTAGATGTGTAAACATTTCTACGACCAATGCAGGATGTGTGAGAGTGTGGCCAAATTATTGCACATTTAGTAGTGGGTCAAAAAATACAATTTCAAGACAGGTCAATGACATCAAGATATTAGTTTTACATCATTTCAGGGACCTGGTCACTCTTGAGTAGAATTGGTGATACAGTGTTCCACAACTGTAGTTTTCGTGATGGGGTTCGTGGAACTTGGTGCAGGCCAGCAAGCCTAAAAGTGTCTGATTGAACAAAAGGTGTTAGCTCCTTGCAGTTAAAATTAACAAACCGAACCATACACACAACAGGCATGTATGTACACATTTTCTAACCCGTTGTTTTTTTGGAGGGGAGAATCAGGAAACAGATCTACATCAAAAAATAATACTCCACTGATGAAAGCTCTGCCTTTCTGCCAAGGTTCATGTTGCTCTAGACAGGGATTTTGTGACAAGACTCGAACTATAAATTCTGGCCTCCTAAAAGGCAACCTTTTACGAGTACAGGCCCTTATGTATCAACCCATTACTTTACAGACACTAATTGGTTGAAGCCCGTTGCAACATTAGGCCAATAATCTGTCAATTAATATCGTTTGTGTATGCTAATCTTCAAATTACATTCATGCTCAGCAGATATACGGATTGCAGCTGCATGTAATCAAGTCACCAGCAGAATATTGGGACAGTAAAGTCTGACAAGCTACCTTAACTAGGTTTAAGCTGCCTGGTGAATTTTGGGTACTTTACAGTTTGGTGCCTGGCCTTTTACCGGATGTGTGTTCATTGAATACGAAAAGGCTTTTTAAGGGAAATATTTTTGCATTAAAACAATTTTAAAACATACGGATGCAAATGTCAATGATATAAGAGAATTCACGTTTATTCATATTTAGATTGGCCGCGTTAAGAAAGACCTGCATTTTTAAATGGCTAACATTTTTTGCCATCTTGATTTGTTATATGTTAACATTTTACTTCTGGAAGAAGCCAGATATTGAATGCAATGTTCTGTTGCTTGCTTTCTCACGTGAAATCTTTTTTTGCACCCTGATAATCATGGAATGTTATAATGAGTAGCTTACTCACTGAGACTCTTGTAGAGTACCGGCTGGTCCCTGGGTCTCATCATTTTGCAGATAGGTTTGAGGGACATTTAGAGAAACTGTATTGTGACGGTTCTCGACAAGTTAACGCGTATGCAATTGTATCACCTCCCTTTAACTACTTGGATTATTTCAATGAAAACTGTGTGTATTACAGCAAATGTTAGAACTGTGTGATTTAAGTTAGAACAGAGTGGAGAATGAGCAGAAAATGTTTACCGACACAGACGTCTTATGGAGCAGAGCAAAGGAAGAGATTTAGGGTACTCTATCTATGAAAAGATAGAGTTTATTTGTCTTTGATGTGATCCTATACTGGTTCGCCCTCTTGTGTGACTTTGATTTGAACAACATACTGCTTGATGCATTCATATTTGATTAATCTGATTTTACTCTCTGTAAACTAAATGTTTTACCTTTAATAAACATTTATGGTTTGAAACCTTAAGCATCCTCTGTCTTCATTGTGAAGTTTAACATACTTCACATTAGTTAACTGTATCGATTTATTCAACAGCCTCAGTTTTTATTTTCTCTTAACCAGGTAGCTCTTTATGGACCCCAAAATTTGCACAAGGTAAGGCACTAAGAAGTAGATCAAACACACAGACAAACACAGCCAAACCTTTACACAGCTAAATCCACATATAGAAGCTTATCAGTAAAACTTGCTAGTAATTTCTGAATGGATACATACTTAAATCACAGGGTTCAGTATTTCGTTGGAATGAAATCTTCAAAATAATTTAAGCTGAAGTGCTCAAAATGAGGAATAACCACTAATTTTGTGCATTGATTTCCATGTGTTTTTCCATATTCTGTGTGCTTTACCTTTGACAAATTCTAGTTGATTCAAGCTGGTTAAATGTGTCTGAGAAAGGTCCTGGAGTTGATAGTTTATCCGGTAAACTTAGTATACTGATTTGACAGTAAATTCTGGTTTATGGCCGAGTCAGGATTACCATAAAATGAAGAGTTTTTCTTGAGTTTCGAAAGTGTAAGTTAAAGAATGAATCATCAAGATTGTTAACGCTTGCAAATATAAGTAATCCCCTTTATATCAATGATGTCCAACTATAACTTATTGTTCAGGTGCCCTCCAGATGCAGACTATCCATGAATCTACAGCCAATATATCAGCAGTCACGGATTTACAATTGTCATGTCCAGTAAAATCATGATCAGATGGCCATCTTTTGACGTTACATATTTCTGAACAATCAGAGCACTTTAACAACCTTCCTGGTGCAGAGAAACAGAAGAAAAACATTCCAGGTGATATGTAAAGGTACCTAATCTTTTACTTTCTAAATTAGTTGCTAGTTGATGGATTCAAGAGTTTGACCTTTATCAAATGTTAGATTTCTTTAATCACATCAGATGAGGACCGCACTGTGGGGGAAAATAACATTTGCAGTACACCGAGAACAACTCATCTGCCTTTAAATGCCATAAAATGTGTTTCTAAGGGTTGCCGTTCTCACCGCATAGAATTGATATCTATCTAATAGACATTTGCAGATGTGCATTCATACAGTTACAGCTAACAGAAAATGAGCTTGTTAGCGAAATAGGAGTGCATGTGTGTCAAGAGATGTTGAATGGACACCAGTCAATATTTTTGTTAGTCATGCAACTGATCATTCAGTATAAAAGAGGACATACATGGGAAACAATGTTAAATCATTTATATATATACATATGTCAATGTCCACCAATGCAGAATATTGTTTTTACCAATTTAAGGGCCTGATATATGCCAGATTTTCAGTACAGATACGTTAGCCCTAAATTAATTGAAAATATAGATGCCCTGTTGTGAATGTCCTGAAAATCCGACATATAAATGGAAAATCATCACAGTATCATAAACAAATCAGAAGCCTACACAGAAGCAGACTTTATCATTATCGAACAGGTTGTTCAGTTTGATCCCAGAGAGCAATAGGGATGGTAAGGAAAAAACATTCTGCCAGCTAACAATAGCTAACATTTTAAAACATAGCAGTGTAGAGTCCAACTGCTGAGGTATTCCGCCTTAACACTTACTCCAGAATAATGTGCTATCAAACTATTGTGCACAAAATATCAAGGTCCAAAATTTGAACAATATAAGTTGCTTTACATGTAAATTTCAGGTTAACCTACTTAACTCCACATATAAATACTGTAAGAAATTGCATGGTTGAGGCGGGTGGAAGATCCACTTGAGCAATAACTATAATTCTTATCATTGTGAACCACAAAAGTCAACAAATTAGCCTGTGCTTAATCCTCTGGAACCTTGAGAGAAAGCAGTCAGGCTTAAAGTAAAAGCAAGGTGTAAACTATTTCTGCAACACACAATCAGTAATAAAGTGAAAACAGAAAACAAGAAAAATCCCAAACTATTTATAAAAAAAATGTATAACATTTCAATAAATACAGTGACACCAAACTAACAAAATGCAATCGGTAGGACCAGAGATATTAATTTTAAAGTTAAAGGTAGAAATAGTGGCAAAAATCATAAAGCACCACTCGTGTTTATCTGGTTGCCCTACACCAGAGGAAAATCACAAGGTAAGGTCGACCGCAAAGGAGAGTAGGTAGGAATCAAGGACCAGGTTAGTCATGCTGAAGGACTACCTTCAAATGTCCAGCACAAACAGTTCCGTTCGCATTGGAGAGGGCTGCAAGGAGGAGGATTTCAGCATGATGACCACCTCTTGGAGAATAGGACTCACTCCAGCAGAGGCCAACAGCAAAGCTCAGGCAGGTCCAGGAAGGTCCAGTTTCTGCTGGTCAGCTGGCAGTTGCAGGGAGGCCCTGAAAGTTGTTGTGTTCCTTTAGCTGGTACAACAGGTCAGCCAACTGACCCTTGGAGTCACCCTGTGTAGCCTACAGTCAAGATAAGCAGGTCCAATCTACCTTCTTCAGCTAGCAAGGCAGTCTTTCCCGCAGGAGGGCAGTCCTTCTAGTAGCAAGGGAGCCCTTATTCTGAACCCTCTATAGGTCTAGGAGTGTTCTAATGAAAGGTTCTGAAGGTCCCTTTTTTATACCTGGTGCCAGTGTTTGTGTGGGACAATCCCCTGACCTAATCTCAAAAACTGGATCTGGTCAGTTCCTCCTCTTACTCTGGTTCTGACTTTAAAGTGTCTAGGGTGACAAAGGCAAGGGCAGGCTTGGTATTAGGCTTGTTGGAAAGACCCTTACCCCACACATTTAGGATACCTTTGTCTTACTGTCTGGAAACAATACATAAAACACCACAGGAGAGACATTTTCAGCATGTGGCCCTGGAAACAGGCAAAACAGCATATTTGTTTTAGGGCAATAATATGCCAACTTTCTAAAAGTGTCATTTGCAAAATTGTAACTTAAAACCTGACTTTACCCTTAAAGACAATTTCAATTTACAATTAATTTTAGTGTAAAAAGGATTTGTCTATCTGCTCCTAATATGAAGTTAGCACTTATTAAAACTAATAAGATAACTACTAAGGGATAGTCTATCGGTGGGATAGGATTGAAAAATCTGAAAAATGACTTTAGGAATTATTCACTATCAGGGCATGTAGAACCTAAACACACACGTACTACATTTTAAATACAATTCACCCTTCCCTATGAGTAGTTCAGGCTCACCTCAGGGATGACTTATAAGTAATAAAAATTATGTTTCAGGCTTGAAGTATGTAATTTATTTGCTATAGCCTCAAACCTTACATCTAATAAGTTTACACCTTTATCACTATATTCTATATTCATTTTAACATAGGAATTGTTGTTGTTTGGAACACTAGACCATCACAAAATCAAGTCTGATTTCACGTATCCAGTGACAAGAAATTTTAAAGAACACCATAATGCTGACTGGTGTAAGTCTAGACACTTTGGCATCGATCATGTCTCGAGAAACATAAAAGAGGGAAATAGAGAGGCATCCCAACGCATATCCAAGTCTAGATAAATAATCAATCTGGAAACTAGTGTACCTGGAGGCCTGAACGTAGTGAGGACCTGTTTGTACATGTCCCAATATAATTTCAGTCCACCCAGATGAAGTGGTAACAAACTACAAGTACTGTATATGAACATGATGAGGAATACAATGAAAATAACACAAAATTAGGATGTTTTTCTAAATGTGCTTTTCCTTTTATTTTTAGTTTTTGTCTTTGCAGCAGGAAGTGACATGAAGATAGAAACACGTGCAATAATTGAAATTGCCAATAGAATACAAGATATAATAGATAAGTGACCACTTGGGTGAGTTAAACTTATTTGTTGTCACTCTGTCTGCGATACGAATCTAGTACAAAATGTATTTCATATGGATTATTTTATTTATTAATACTCTTCTTCTGTTTAGTAACGATACACCAAGGGCCCTTCTTAGTATTATGTGTTTAATTTTGAAGTAGTAGGTAAGCTAATAAGAAGATTTATTCCTATGAGGGAAGATTCATTTTTGAAGTAGGTGAAATGGATGCATTTGTATTTATTTATTTGTAAAGAAATGAAACTCTTTATTGCTTATTATTGGTGGATTGCATAGTGATTATGGAGTAACATTGTTTGAGTACCATTTGATATATTTTTAGCTTTCTATGCATTTTAATTTTCACTTTCCATGAATTCATGGTTTTAAAGTCTTTCTATGATTGCCTTTAAGTTAATTGTGAACAAGACTTGGGGGCTCACTCCGACCCTGTCGGTGTTTGACCCCAGGGCAGCGGTGGCAGTAAGGAGCGTCGCAGACAGGGTGGTCCGACCGCACCATTCTGACCATGGCAGAGCCACCACGGTCCAAGCGCTGACACCATCAGGCTGCAGCTAGCCTGCAACCTGGCTGTTCCGTGGTTGTAATCTCCCAGGGCAGCACTGCACTCTGGATTACGAGTCCCCATCCGCCAGCCTTTCCATGGCGGTGGAATGGGGGTGTCGGGGGGGGGCCCATGCACAGCCCCATTGTGCATTTCACAGCCCAAATTACGGGCAGTGAAATGCGCAGTGGGTGCTGTTACACCCAACGCACCACAACCTTGCTGCCGGCTCATAATTGAATGTCAATGTTGTGGTGAGTGTTCCGCTGGGGTAGCAGGCGGAAACGCTGTTTTCGCCCACTGGCCCAGCGGAACACTCCAAATATGGCAGGCAAAAGACCTCCGCTACTGATGGTCTTTGGTTTTCTCTGCATGAATTAAGGATGAGAAATAAAGAATAATTGCATTTGAAGACAGCTGCAAGGAATGCATTTTTTGCCGTGAGTCAGGGCTGTGGTGCAAATGCCAATTAGCTAGATATCAGGTCTGTGCAGGTAGAATGCTTCCTATTAATACACATTTTTTGACATTTAGAGAGGCAGATGAGATGCTCACTTATATGCAAGTTGTATTTTACCCTATGTGTCATCCTCATCTAATGTTATTAAAAATCTCTTTGATTCACCCACTAGCAACATATATAACAAAGAAATACATTTGTGATTTTTTTATGTGCTGGTACAGAGGTCTATCATCCTTGATGTTTTTGAAAATAAGAGATGCAGGGAAATCTTGAGGGCCCTGGCTTGCATGAATCCCAAGACATTTTATTGCTCAGAGCCACCTGCAAATGTCAAAAGATGTGTAAAAATAATCAACATTTCTTCAATTTTGTGTTACAAACATCTTCACAGCATCCAGAAAACTGCAAAAGTCCTACTATGCAGTTTACTCATATCTCCCAATGTGTAGTTGAATGTACTGCCCACAACAGTAACAGACCAAAACATTGACCTTGTGAATACTGCATTGTTACTGTGTTGACATCATATATACACAGTTTCGGACTATTTTAGTTTTTTATCCCCCACACATGTAAGGGGCTGTTTTTATTGGTAGAGGTGTAGGTCTCTACATGGTGGGCCCTTAGCTGTTTCACAAAAATTCTGAAACTTTCTGTCCCATAACTATTAGCACATTCTGTTTTTTTTTAACAAAAGC
Organism: Pleurodeles waltl; assembly: GCF_031143425.1. NCBI lineage: Eukaryota > Metazoa > Chordata > Amphibia > Caudata > Salamandridae > Pleurodeles > Pleurodeles waltl. The sequence goes on along the minus strand of NC_090442.1, from coordinate 869,631,665 downwards.
TGGAAATTTAGAGTAAGAAATAGTAGTGACATTCTCACCTAGGCTGTCTAGGTTTCCAAAGGTACAGGTTACCTCTTGGTCCAAATACAGCAGCTGTCCACAGCCAAAAATCAACCTAATTCCAAGTGTATTTCTTTCACTTTCCACAGTCATTTTCTTGTTCCTTTCCTTTTCAGGCTATAGGTCCTTCACGCTTATGAGGTACTTTTTTAATTGTGAGAAGTGAGGGAATGCAGTAGGGTAGCACATTTGCTAATAATTATTGAATGCCCCACATTACTGGATTCCTGATATAGGTGTTCACAAAACACTTTTGGAAAAAACCTCCTCAAAATTACCTGGCATTAGGGATGATCCAGAAGTCTCAGAGGTACATTTGCCCCCTTTCCCTAAACTCTAAATCTTAGGTACACTTCAAACATACATAGAATTCATTCATCCCAAATTATGTGCAGGAAATGTTCCATTATAAATTAATACATTGTTGTAAACATCAAAAACATTGTAAACCTGACTTGAATCATGCACCTTTCAACAAATTACAAACACTACACATCTGCAATAGTCACAGTTTGATGCATGTATTTTTTTCATTTTTGTTGGTCCGTCTTCTATGCAAAAATTAACAGGCCAAATCTTGTGACCCAGGTCTCTTTTTCCCCCACTTGTATTCGCAATTTCTTGATCTCATCAATTAAGTGTTTTGGGAAATATTTGAGCATATTGGGCAAAAACCCCTTAGTAAATTTGGAATATTTTCTATTTTTCTGCAGCTTTCTGGGATCCCCTGCTGAATTCCCACAACAATTTACACGGTGTTATAAAAAACAAAAATGGAAATTGTTCTCTTAAACTAAGGAAAGAGCTGGGTATCTGTGGCCCATCAAGGAGCCACACACTGTACTGGACTAGTTTCTTAGTTGTTTGTATGGTAACATTTTGACTTGTTATTCAGTCATAATTACAAAATTAAAACAATACCCAAACATACCTCAAGTATACTTCACATCCATCACAAAAAATAAATCATTATGAAATAATAAAACCTGTAAACCAATAATTAACAATTCAAATGCAATCACCAAATACTAAGCTAAAATTACATAATATATAACAAAAACCTCCCAACATCAGTATAAATTCAACAAGAAAACCTGAAAAAAATATACATTACTATATTATTTTAAATTAATGAAGAATACATTTCACAGTAACCTAATTAAGGAAATAAAAAATAATACAACACAATTAAACACGGTAATAAAATAAATGTTAAACTATAGTTTTAAACTGAATAAGATTGTAAAACATTTTAGGAAATATGCTTACCTTCAATATTTGTGAACATGATTTTTTGTTGTGACAATATTTTGACTGTAACATTATGGACACACAATATTTTTGAGTCAATATTTAGGTGGTAGACACCAAACTGCACCTGACTCCTTGTAGGGGCACAGAACTGTGCGTGTCTGCGCCCCAGAACTGTGCATATGTGTGGCAGCTAAGAGCCAGATTCTGTTTGAATTTTTTCTTAGCCTGTGTCTGTGGCCCATAAAGAAGTCAGAGGTTGTATTTTTCTTAGTACAAGGAAAGAATCCAAACAGTATCTAGCCATTTGCAGTGGTAAAGAACAGTATGTCGATGCCCCAGAAAAGAGACGGATATTGTTCGGATTTATTTACTAATATTGCAGGGGCTCAGTACAGGATATATGTGTTTATGCTCCACACAGTAGCATAACAAAGGCCCCTGCAACTCCTGCAGTGCGGGGTGCCCGGACCTCCAGGAGGCTCCCTCAGCACAGCACAGTACTCTGTCCGGAGAGCTCCTGCATGAGTTCAGAGGTAGGGCCCTCCATGTGCTTTGCAGGGGGGGGGCTCAAGTTTTGACAAACTGACTCTGGAATGGAGCTGGGAGCTGTTTTTGTTTCTTATTTGGCAAAGAAAAACTTCAAAGAACATCTGGCTGTATCCTGTGGTGCTTGCCTGTGCCTCAGAAAGGAACAAGGCCCTGTTCAGATTGTTTCATTGAGCAAAAAAGCCAAAACATGTCTGGCTTAATGTTGGGGAACAAACCTCTGGTTTTTGTACCCCAGGAAGGAGCCCAGAAAGGAGATAGACACTGTTTTAATTTCCTTAGAGTAAGAATAAAACTAAAAACCATGTCTAACTCCTTGCTGGGGCACAGACACTCAGCTCTTTCCTCTCACAATCCTTCTCTTTGGCAAGGACGTCTTCTGGAAAGAAGAAGTTATCTGGATATGAATCTTCTAACCCCTACCTCCAGGCTCATGTTTCCTTTGACAGAATAGGAGGGGTGGTGGGAGGAATGGTGGAGGGAGCTTTCCACCCCACACCCCTTGCCACAGCTTTCTCCTACGTAATTCCACAAAGAGTGAATTGGGGAAGTAGGCAATGTTCGGGAGGAGACAGGGGCAATGACAACTACCTTTATCTCCTCCATTACCACATCGACCAGCCTGATACTGAGAAGGACCTGGGAGAGGCTAGGAAATCCAGAACTTTCTGTCACTGAAATGTGAGGAAAAAAGTATTTTCAATATTTTCAATTTCAATATTTTTTTATTTCAGCTGTTATTTTCTGTAGGATCTATACAAATTACCTCTTGCTAAATTCAGAATTTTGTCTACTTTTCAGAAATGTTTAGCTTTCCAGGATCCAGCATTGGTTTCACATCCTTTCCTGTCACTAACTGGAAGGAGACTGAAAGCACAAAAAAATAGTAAAAATGGGTATGTCCCAGTAAAATGGCAAAAATGTGTTGAAAAATGTGGTTTTCTGATTCAAGTCTCCCTGTTCCTGAAAGCTGGTGAGTTTAGCTCCGCAAACCCTTTGTTGATGCCATTTTCAGAGAAAAAAACACAAGCCTTCTTCAGCATCCTTTTTTTCTCATTTAAAAAAAAAAAAAAAACTTTTCGCTGTATTTTGGCTAATTTCTTGGTCTCCTCCCGGGAAAGCCACAAACTCTGAGTACCTTTAGAATCCCTAGGATGATGGAAAAAAGGACACAAATTTGGCGGGATAGCTTATGTGGGCAAAAGGTTATGAAGACTGAAGTGCGAACTACCCCAAATAGCCAAAAAAGGGCTCAGCCCATGGAGGGCGGGGAATGAAGGCCCAGCAGCTAATGGGGGTAAAGATTTGTAAAATTAAAAGAAACCTAACTTCTTCATTAATGCTTATGTGGTAATACCACAAGGCTGCACCAGATGGTATGTTTTATGACTCCCTTGACTACATTCATTTCAATATTTAGTAAAGTTTCTTATTGCACCTGTCAAAATCTGAAGAAGTGCCGAGAGGGCCCCGCATGAGCTCTGCTTCAAGTTTGTGCCACATGTCTCACAAAAACGTATTACAAGCCTGAATAAGGCATCTCTTTCCTGCACATTTCACAATGTGACTTAAGGTTTGTGCTGCTTACTGAGCTTAAAGCACAAAACAGGTATGTACTACATCGAAAGTGACAGGAGACACCGTGGAGCTCATAGTTAAAAAAATAAGTGGCTACTAATTGTTACCGTCAGTCAAAGAAAATTTGTAGCCCTGCCCATTTGGAAAATACGGATAGTCACATCAGATCTGATTTGATAGGACACTAAAAGATACATTAAGAATTAGACAGGGCCGCTGACATTATGTAATTCGGCAGTGTGGCGTTTACCCTCATTATGAATTTTCCACATTTGTCACATAATGCACAATCTGCTACATAATCTGCGAAGTTCAGCAAAGAATATTGCTTCTAGCTCAAACGGATCAAAAGTTACAAAAATAGCCCCATACTCGGTTCTGACAAAGGAAGAGTTGCGGTGGCCAAAGCTCTGTTCAGAAGACGGTGGCAAGTACAATTAAACATGGACAATGCAAATACCAAGGCTTGTAGTCTCCCTGACACTTTTTCTGCACTTGCAGTTTCCTTCTTTCTCCCTTTGTGAGGTTATGATGTCTTTTTCTTCCCCATCTTCCCAATGTGTGTGCTTTTCCCTCCCTTGCACTCAGTAAATATCTCCCATGTGAAAAATAAGTGCTGGTCCTCAAAAATGAATGCCAGTGCCCCGACCAGCAACCCCCATCTCAAATTAAGCACTAGGTTCTACATGGTGTAAAGTTCTCTGCATATAATAATTGCTCACCTTTTAGTTATTAATTGTGGTTTCAAAGTTTTATTACGAACTTTTATTGGATATTATGAATCACAAAATGGTGGTCATGACTTTCTTTAATATGTTTTTCTTCTTTTTTTACTTTATGTTACCACTTGTGATTTCTCAAAATAGTTTTGCACACTGCCATTTCATACTTATCAGGTGTAGCCCTTTACCCTAATAGCTTGAGTCAAGTGTTTTTATAATTGAGCAGAGGCAATTTTACAAGTGCATAATTTGAAATGTTTACCAAAGTTGTATACTGGGAACTTTTTGTGGCAGCACTGTTTCAGTATTTTGTCACACACAAATACTCCCTGGGTAAACATTTCACCTTGTTAATACCAGTTTTAGAATCGAATAAAGCAATTTTAATTCATTAAGGGCCACGTATAGCCTCTACCCTAACTATTCCTTTTAAGGGAAACGGCTGCATTGAAAAAAAAGATTGCTTTATTAAAAAGCAATCAGAGACATGGTTGGCTGCTGAACCCAGCAGGCCACCATACTTGTGATGTTAGCGTTTCCCAATGGGGCGCACACCAAACCCAACCTCATTAATATTCATGAGGTAGGTCTGTTTATGACCCACTGGGAATCACAAATTGTGTGAAAGAGACATTTGTACAATTGTGTTTGCAATTAGCAAATAGCGAATCGCTAAGATTTGGTATTTGGTAAGGTCAAACGATTACCTTCGTAGAAGCGGCCCATGCCTCTACATAACTTAGTCTGGCCTAAGACGCTATCATAGGATTGCTATTTTATCAGCTCTGGCTGTTTAGCTTATAAAAGGTAATACTTGCCCGTCATTCACCCTAGTTTTTCTTATTTATCCAAATGTGCACTAACCCTCATTCGTTGAACTCACCTTCCTCACATCTATTATTAATATTCAATATGTTATTAATATTCGGTAATGGGTTAAGTTGGAGTATCAAGTAATGTGAGATAGAGAGGATCGATTCATCTTTAATGGTGAGAATAGTCAGCATGTCGCCAATACTAGCACTTTTTTTTATTTATGCTGCAAGGAACAATGATGCCAAGTGATTCCTTTTGGACTATTTCTCCAATGTGCTTGGCATAAAGTCACTTCTAGAATAGGATCAGTCGTGCTGGGAAAACTTTGGTTTAATGCTCTCCCGCGGAAGTACACAACAGCTTGTTCCTAATGTGCTTCCCACCTCTGACAGCAATGGGAGATCCAATAATAGTTATTTGTGTGCTGCATTTGCCTACGACTGTGTGATGCCCTGAAGAGGTATCTCACGAAAAGCTGCACAGCTGGCGCATTCTTTTCATACCTGAGTCACTTTACAATGTCACAAAAGGGACTTTTTAATGAACTAGCTTCAAACATCCCACGTTGCACACACGGCATTAACAGCGCAACTCGCAATGGTTATGTTAAGTGTTCTCTTGAGTACAACTGACCCACAGTATTGTGCTTGCTGTTCGCTTTTGTGAATTTTATTGAAGGCTGAATCAACCGAAGTATGGTGCTCGATTCCAGTGCTTAGTTTTGTAAAAGAGTCAGTGCCATGGCGCAAAGTTTTGCTCGGTATCCGACAGCCAGCTCTATCGAAGAGATGCTAAATAGCAAGGTTGAGTAGTATTGATTCCACCTCATACCTCTTTACTACACTACCAAACCCCCTCTGACTCTTTATCTCAGTCTTGCAGATTCGTTTTCTTCACTGCTTTCTCCCTTTCTCATTGTTTTTCTGTTTTAGTTTTTCTCACCCTTTTTCTTTCCCATTTTTGTATTTTTCTCCCTCTTGCTCTAGATCAAAGCCTGCTGGGGAAAAATAAGGGCCAGTCTACAAATGAGGACCCGTGGGCCCCACCTTCAACATTCGGCTCAAATTAAGCACTGGTAGATTCCCAGCTTAGAAGCAAGCATATGCAAAGAGCACACAATGTGTGTGAAAAGGGTACAAAGGGAACCTTTATGATAATAAAATATGAAACAATAATTAAAAATTCCCTTAGTTATTAATCACTAGTATTAACCCTTGTTTCATTAGCTCCTCTTTCCCTTGTTTCTGTCGATGCCAAGCACCATAGGTAACTTTTTTTTAAGATACTCAGTTTACTGAATGCAGAAGTATGGAATGCTGGGATGCAAACTTGTGACTTGAAGAGCTGGCATTTAATTCACTGATCCATCCTGCCTTCCGTAACAATGGAACATGACTGATGTGTCCCACGGGTCTGATCAATGAATTTAGGCAAAAAGGTTAATTTTATGGCATGCATAATAATGTCTCTGATTTATTTAAATGGACGGAAGCAGCATTACCATCCACACAACAAAAGATATAATATGAACAGCAGATCAGATTTTGTTGCTGTCACACCGGAAACGAAAAAATATATTAGGAATAATAAAAGCAAACAACACCCTGGTAAGTCATCCATTCAATGTACAAATTGCTATTTATTTATTTTTTGGATCAAATCTGTTTATTGATTTTTCAATTATAGAACATTGCATATGCACTACATCACAGTATTGCCAAAAGGCTTGTTATTAGCTTACTCCATGCGAAACAATATAAAAGAAGGTGGTTAAATACACAATACAACTATGTTTCCCCACTGCTGGCTGACAGTACAAAAATCAAACAATCGCTGGCTCTTTTACAATATAATTCTGGTCCTATCTATACATCTCCTTGAAGGTGCCCTCCCCTGCACTCAATTCAAATTCAGAACCCTCAAATAAGTTGGACATGTCAGCTCTGAAAACTCCCCGGATAGAATATGTAAGAATGCTTGCCAAAGTTCTTTAAAGTCCCCGCTCCGCTGCTGAGAAGTCAGGGTGAGCTTTTCCATAGCGAGGATAAACCAGAGCTTGTGCAGCCACAAGACTGTTCTTAGGATCCGCTCGGTCCCCCACACAGATAGCAACAGCTGTACTGCAGCATTCAAGGCTAAAGCCATCTGCCGTCCCTTCAATGATCTCAGGGGAAAAGTGAGAGGATTGGGAAGTCCCAACAAGATATACGCAGGAAATCTAGGGATCTGAGTGTCAAAAGCCATGTCCACAGTGTCTATTATGTCCTTCCAGTACCGGTGTAGTTTGGGACAATGCCATAGTAAATGCACAAGCGAACTCCCTCCCCCACACCTCCTCCAGCAAAGACTAGATTTGTCATGATCCCAAGCATGGATCCTAGTTGGGGTGTAATACCAGGAGGAGGCTATTTTATAGGCTGTCTCTGTACTTGCTGAATTGTAAGCTGTGTGGTGCGCCCTATAAAAAACACTCTCCCACTCATCTTCCGGTAGCTCCCTCTCCCATCTCAATTGACCCTTAGTCTTGGGTGAACGGGCTTCCCCCCGCAAGAGGACATAGAGCTCAGATACCATGCGCTTATCGCCCTTTTTCATTAGAATCAATTTTTCAAACGGTGTTAACGGCCTATCTATTAATATCCTATTGGCTGGGAGCAGGGCCCAGTGTCTTATTTGATAGTACATCATCCTGTCAGCCTCGGTTAGGCCATATAGCTCTCTCAGCTGGTCAAAGGGCATAACCCCCTACTCATCAAATAAATATCCCACCCTTTTGCAGCCCCCCTCATACCACCGAAGCAATGCTTCAGACTGTAGGCCTGGGCCAAAATCGGGGTTCGCGCCTAGGGGAGTCATTGGGGACGGGCAGGTCGTCAAACCCACCCTGCCGGCCACCCGATCCCACACTCTCATCGAAACCTCCGTGACCGGGGATATATACAACCCCTGCGCCCTGTGACGGCGCCTGAGCCAGGGTTCCATCCATATGTGAGAGCCAGCCACTGCCTTGTCCATGAAACACCAATGCTTCTCAGAAGACGGTCGGCTACATTCCAAGAGGAAACGCAACTGTGCTGCTTGGAAGTATCGAAGGAGGCAGGGGACCACCAGCCCCCCTTCCCTCTTGGGGCGATACAGGACCTGTCGCGATAACCGCGCCGCATTCCCTTCCCATATAAATCTTAGAACCGCCGTTTGGAGGGTCGCTATCGTTCGCGGCGGGGGCTCTAGCGGGAGCGCCTGAAACAGATAAAGTATATGTGGTAGGATGGTCATCTTCACTGCCGCAACCCTGCCCAGCCAGGACAATTTTAGTTTCCCCCATGTCTCTAAGTCGCGCTGCACCTCCCGGGTTAGTTTCGCATAGTTCAACGTCGTTGTGCGGGTGACTGTGGAGCCCAGTTCGATCCCCAAGTATGGAAGCCCCGAGGAGGACCATATAAAGTGGAATCGGGCCTTCAGGTCCCTTTCATGCTCCGCACTGATAAACTTGCCCATAGCCTGCGATTTAAGCATGTTCATTCGGAACCCCGAGACCCGTCGAAATTCCTCTAAAACACCCATTAGCGCCGGTAGTGAGGTCATAGGCTCCGCCACAGTAAGGATGACATCGTCCGCGTATAGCGATATGAGATGTTCATCCCCCCCAAATTTAACGCCCATAATCTGAGGGTTGTCCCGGAGCATCTGCGCCATAGGCTCCATGTATAGCGCGAACAGGAGGGGTGAAAGCGGACACCCCTGCCTGGTCCCTCTTTGGACGGCGAATGGCAAAGAAAGTGTCCCATTACCTCGAACCGCCGTCCGAGGCGCCTGATAAATGCAGCAAATCCATGCCATGAAGCCCGGACCCAGTCCGAAGCGTTCAAGCACCTTAAACAGGTATGGCCAGTAAACCCTATTGAATGCCTTGTCAGCGTCGATAGATAAGAAGAGCGCCACCCTACGAGAGCGTTCGGTTTTATCCAAGAGGTGAAGCAATCGCTTGGTATTATCACTACACTGTCTATGCGGTATAAATCCCGCTTGGTCGGGGTCCACAAGCCCCAGCATATAATAGTTGAGACGGTGTGCCAAAATGCCAGTGAATAATTTGGCATCAATATTCAGGAGGGAGATCGGCCTGTACAAGGCGCATTCCTCTGGTTCCTTCCGCGGTTTCGGGATAACCACGATAGTAGCGTCTAACATACTAGGCGTAAGAGCGCCCGTTTGACGAAAGGAGTTAAAGAGTCGCACAAGAACGGGAAGAAGTTCCACACAGTAGGATTTATAAAAAAGCACAGAGAAACCATCGGGCCAGGTGACTTCCCGGTCTGCAGCTGAGCGATCGCTGATATAACCTCCTCTGCCCTTATAGGTTGATCTAACGCGGTTACCTCTCTTACAGACAAAGGAGTAATTGCTATACCCTCTAAGAAGGATTCTGGAGTTAAGGTGCAGGGCTCCTCAGCCCTGTATAGACTTCAAAAGAATTCCGCAAAAACCTCCGCTATTTGATCGCTTGTGCACGCTTCTGCTCCAGAAGGGGAGCGCACAATTTTTATCATTGACGCTGCGCGCTGCGTTCTCAACCTATGTGCCAGTAGCTTCCCGCACTTGTTACTTCCTACATAGTACTTTTGTTTGAGGCGGACTACCGCATACTCTGCCCTGTGCCAGTCCAACCTCCTCAGCTGCTTTCGTACCTTCTTGAGCTCTCGCCATATTCTAGGAGCACCGGTGTGTTTATGTGAACGCTCTAACACCCTCACTTGCTGCTCTAGGTCCCCCCTGAGTCGACTCCTTGTCTTATTGTCCCTAGAAGAAAGCGACATCACCTCGCCCCTCAAGACAGCCTTTAGTGCCTCCCACAGCGTTGCAATGCTTATTGTCCCATCAGCATTAAAGCTAAGATAATCTGTTATTTCCCTTCGGATCGCCTCTAACGTTGCACCGTTCTGAAGCATTGAGTCCCTAAATCGCCATCCCGATGCACTGACCCTCTCCATGTGGATTTCAACTGTAACCGGAGCATGATCTGACAGGGCTCGCGGCTCAATCGCTGAGTCTCTAACCCTGGTGAGAAGCTCCTGGGATGCCAGAAAAAGGTCCAACCTAGCGTATGTTTTGGTTGCTGATGAGTAAAAGGAATAGTCCCTTAACGAGGGGTGCGCACTCCTCCACACATCCACCAGACCACACTCACTGAACCACTGCCGCCCTGCATCCGACAAAGACCCCGTCTGCCCATACCGATGGCCTGAGCGATCCAGGTACCGTCCATCACCAAATTAAAATCACCCCCCAGCAATACAGCACCATCAGGGGATTGGAGCAGCAGAGTCAAAGACTGTCTTAGGAAGGTTTCTTGTTGGGAATTAGGTGCGTATAGGGAAGCGATCGTGAAGGGAAAAAAAAACAGTCTAAGCCTCATGGCCAAAAGCCTCCCTGGAACCTCGTGCAATTTTGATATCACTTCCCCCGGAAATGAGCTTGATAAAAGTATCGCCACCCCTGCATGCTTTGATGGTAGCGAGGACCAGAACTGCCTGGGGAACCACTTAGAGCGCATACAGTAAGTATCTTTAAAGACAAGTTGCGTCTCCTGCAAGAGACATACATGACTCCCCGATCTCTCTAAGGCTGATAGGATGGCTAGGCTCTTGGTAGGGTTATTGAGCCCCCTAACATTCAAACTTATACACTTAATGGTCATAGCCTATACTGAGGGGAGCAAGCAGAAGAGGCAGGAGCACAACAGAGGACTACCCCTTACATTAATATCTAGACCACCTAGAACATTCAGGCCTGAGGGTGTCTCTACAAAGAGCCAGCATCGCAGGGAAACCCAACAACAGACAACTAATAAGCACAACAGGTGCATAGAACACAGAAGTCCTCAGTCGTCCATCCTCGCGAGGTGAAGTCTCGACGGGGCAATATATCCAACCATGTCAGGTAACCAGGTCCATCGCCCCCGCCACCCCGACCCTCTTCGACGATCAGCATATTGTTAGCAATGCGGCCAATAGCAATCCCGGGCGCCCCCGGGTGTCCACACCAGGCTGAAGTTCCGGCGGCCACACTGTTCAAAGCGGATTCTCTCTCTGATCTCAGCTCCGAGGCCGTCGGGTGCTGCAGCTTCCTTTTCTTCTCTGTTCTCCGCCAACGAGGAGGGCCCCCCACCGGCAGAATCGCCCCCTCGCTCGCCTCCCGGCCTATATCCTCCAGACCCAGGACGCGGCTAGCTTCCAAGACGGATTTCACCTGCCGGAGCTGCTCCTCCCAGCAGACGACCAAGCGGAACGGGTGGCCCCAGGAATATACACATTGTGCGCTCTCAAGTGATCCGTGATCGGTCTGAATTCTCTCCGCCTCTGCAAAGTCTGCACAGATAAATCATGAAATAGCTGGAGTTTATGCCCTCAAAAGAGTACACGCTGGAGGTTGCGGGCCCGCTGCAGAATCTTTTCTTTAAGGACAAAATTGCGGAGGCAGGCTAAAATGTCTGGGGGGTGGTCTCCAGGGCCCCCGAAGCGCCCAACTCGATGTACCTGGTCCAAGACTACCACCCGTGTCTCTTCTGTTCCAAGCAGGGAGCGAAACAGGTCCACCACGTAGCCCCCAATGTCCTCTTTTTCAGCACCAGCCGGGGCCCCTCTAATAAGAATATTTTGTCGCCTCGAGTGATTTTCCAAATCCTCGACCGCCATCTGGAGGAGGTCCTGCTGCTCTCGAAGGCGGACTACCTCCTGTTGCAGGCCCGCCACCTCTTCACCGCGAGGGATCTCACTGTCCTCTAGCAGCGATACACGTTCACCCAAGGAGGTAACCTCTCCTCGTAACTCCTTCACCTCCTGTGAGATGTCCCTATACAGCTCTTGGATATCGCCCCGGAGCGACTCAAACAGGGAGGTCAGAAAGCCCTTCGTAACGGTAGAACTCTCCTCTGGATCTGTCTCCACCCGACTCGCCAAGGCCCTCGTACCAGGTAAGTCCTCCGCCACAGTCCCAGATGTCAGGCGCGCCCCTGCCAGCATGTCCCTCACTGAGCGCTCACATTTGGATTTTGATGTCGCCATGGCGCGCCGGCCTGGTCACTCCTCACCGGTTCAATCCTGCAGGGCCTCCAGGGTTTCCGTCTGAGGCCGATCAGTATATGCCGCCCTGTCCGGGGCCATGCCCGGGTCCAACCCTCAGCTGCCACCACCTGCAGCGATCCGCTCCTGACGCCTTTTCCCACGGGAATGCAGGACCACGCTTATTAAAAGTTTAAATGTTGGAGTGAAGCAGCCCGGAGGCCAGGCAACTGGGCCCCTACCTTCTATTGGGGCATCGCACTTCACAAGACCCCACTCCAAGGCGCCAGGGTGAGGAGGCCCTGTCTGCAGCCCCCGATCTGATGGCACATGAGGGAGCGCCCCTCTCCCTCAGGGCGCTCAAGCCTCCAGGCGCAATCCAGTTGCTCTGGGGCCCTCGGTGAGCCCCCAGGCCCCCAATCCCTCAGCACCATGCTCAGAAGGGCCGCCGGGGAAAGGCCCGTCCCGCGGCCCAGGCCGCCTCTCGTGCTGCTCCGCAGCCCCGCCCCGACTCCGGGGCTGAACTCAGCTCTCCCCGCGGGAGCGGCGCAGCCCGGACCCGGCCGCAGCCGAGCGGCACAAAACCCCCCAAGGGAGCCTCACGATGCGGGGGGAGCCTCCAGGCTTCCCCCAAACGGGCCGCAAGGCACTTTGCTGGGTCGAGGCGGCGGAGTGCTGGCAGGCACGTCTTAGCGCTCCGCCATCTTAGACACGCCCCCACCAATTGCTATTTTGTGTGTTGAAACACATTGCTTTTGTATAAAAGAAAATATTTAAATATAATTTTTTACAACCCTGGAAACATTAGTGGCCTAAAGAATGTTGTACCAACTTCAACAATACTGCCAGAACATTGACAGTGGGAAAGTGGTGGCAGCATTGTCGCCGGCTCGTAATCCAGCCGGCGGCAATGCTGCCACTGCAGGGTGCACCAGCACCCTCGCAATGCTCACTGTCTGCACAGGTACCCCCTGTGGCCCACTGCACCTGTTCTTCACCAGCAATTCAATGGCAAGATACCACCACCGTCAGCCTGTCGGAATCTCTGCTCCTGGAAGAGACGGCGGTACCCTAGTGGTCTGACCACCAGGGTTGTAATTTTGTGGTCGGATCGCCACAGCAGCAATGGTCCTGACCGCGAGGCTAGCGATCTCAAGACCGCCAGACTCATACTCTGGCCCTAAGTATGGTGTGACAGACAAACAGACAACAATTCTTTATTCGACAAAATCGTTTGCCATAAAAGCACAGTAGAACAAAACATAATAAAATAATAACAGAAATTTACAGATAAAATACATCGTCCTTTAAAAATTAACATTCAAACATCATTACCTTTTCCTTATGAGAAGGACCGATCAAGTAAAATTCAAAACTGCACAACATATTTCGATAGAGCCACGGTTCTACAGAAAATTCATAGCCTCATGATAATTATTCAAATCAACCATGTGCAAAACAAAATAAAGTAGCTTGTGCTTTGTTTTGTAACATGATTACAATCCCATGGAGGGAAATCCCACAACCAGCCTCCTTGAATTGGAAGAGGGGCCGAAAATTTATCAATTTTAACCTAAAAAAGGTTAACAAAGTCTGATAGTACGAGTTTGAAAACCTGCTCAAATATGGCTCTATACTATTTGTTGTTATGATTGAAATGTATTGATCTGCTGTTTTCAACCGTAAAACGTTTTGCAGTCTATTGTCCCTCACAAATTCTTTATACTGTTTTTTTACCAATAACTTGGCATCTTGTCACATTTGCTCTGGTTCCAACAATATTCCTGTGTGGCCAATCTCAGTTAAAATAGTTTCAACATACTTAAGCCATGGGATTTTCTCACTTTATTGTAAAGATAAACAATCCTGGATACATTATCTAGTAAATTTCCCTTGCAAATTCAACCAAACCTTCACCCAAAGTAAAAGGGGGCAATTTTGATGTGGTACTCCATTTAGCTAAAAGCTAAACCTAATTCCTCATGCATAATAAAATTTGCTGTATTACTTTGGATAGATAATAGACGTCTATCAAAGCCATTTTCCACTCATTGAAGTATCTCAACATCCTGAATGCCCACGAACACCAGCAAAATATGTGGCAGCAGAAATCCATTTTGTATTAAATAATGTATGCATTTGTTTCAAGGGTTTATGATTTAAGTTTCTTGTGATGCAAAAATAGACTCTGACTTCCTCAACAACTGCCAAACTTTTATTACAATATGATCTTTCCAGGAGGCTGTAGTGCTAAAAGCAATCCCTAAATAGTTAAAAAGCTTTGTTCTTTGTAAGGCCCTTCCCCCCATGACATGTCATTGGCCTACAGCAAGCTGGGGAGGATTGGTCCCCTTTCTTAAAAATTGGAATCAAAATCACTAATCTCCAGGAATCTGAGATCTTCCCATCTACAGCACTTCTTAAACCTCTTGTGGGTACAGGAACCCCCAATTTGATATCAGCTTTAAAGAAGTCAACTGGCACCCCATCAGGGCCTGGGGCTTTGCCTGCTTCCAAAAGACTTGGGGTCATATTTAAGAGCCCCTAGCGCCGCCAGAGTGTCACTTTTTGTGACGCTCTGGTGGCGCTATGCCCTGCACCGTATTTAAAAGTTGGTGTTAAGTCACCTTGTAAATATGGACTCTTCACATGCAGCCCTTTGCGTTAAAGGAGTGAGTTTTTGTAAAACTGAGCCCGCGCCAAAATCTAACGCCACCCCAAGGGGGGGCGTTAGAATGGCACAACGAGGAGAAATGCTTTCATTTCTCCTAGTTTTTTGTTCTTTCTATGTGTGCTGCATTTTGCAATAGGGGAGCCTGCAAGAAGGACTTTAAAGGATTTTCACTCCATCACCAGAGCCATTAGGCGCGAGGGTATAGGTCCAGCTTTAGCTTGCTGCTTTTGCCCAGGTGCTGAACCATGCTTTGAGCAACCCGTATAGGTGTTAACTGCCTGTCTAGGGCGCTTCACTGCTGGGTCAGGCTCTGGGGAAGCAACATGAGGTATCTTTGAATTCACTAAGACCTCAGCATGCAACCTTAAAACAGATGCATCCCCCTGTGCCCCCCTGACTTTATCATCTGCATGCTCTATAGGCTCCCCTCAACACTCTTTTGGGGGTGAAGGTGACTGAGAAATTGAAATAACAACCCTGTCCCCCGAACTACCCAGAGGAGTTATTTCATTTGTTTTTTCCCTTACCCGAGGAGCAAAGAGTGAAGTTACCATATCCTGTGCAATAAGAAAGGTCCTTCTTTCAACTAATTTGATTTCATTTGTGATAACATCCACTGCACTTACCAAACAATTATCAATTGTATACCTAGGATGTAACTGTGTGTCCATCAAAGGCCCGAACTAGTCTGTTTCCACTTCCTCATATTAGTATGTAATGCTTACCAAGATGGACAGGTGGAGCCCCCCCCCCCCCCAAAAGGGGTAGAAAAACAAAGGAGGGGTGGGCCAGCCTGGCCTCTGCTGGGCTATGATGGGCTAAGACGGGCCCATCTTGGCCCGGTGTTTGCCCGGGCATCTGCCAGGGCTCACCCCGCACAGCCTCAACACCTGAAGTAGCACCGCAGTGGCCCCTCCCGCCTCCTAACAGGGCAAAGCACTTCCGGGGCTTGTAGTCCTCCAACCACATCTCTCACTACCTTCTCTCAGCCGCACTTCTGGGGCTTGTAGTCCTCCAACCGCCACTCTCACCACTTTCTCACAGC
The DNA here is from genome assembly GCF_031143425.1 of Pleurodeles waltl. NCBI lineage: Eukaryota > Metazoa > Chordata > Amphibia > Caudata > Salamandridae > Pleurodeles > Pleurodeles waltl. The sequence continues at coordinate 869,615,909 of NC_090442.1, read as the reverse complement.
TGGTGATGAACCAAGCGCACTGCATAGTGGGGAGCCTCAGCACCTAAAGTAGCACCGTGCTGGCAGTCCCTCCACCTCCTGGCAGGGCAAAGCATTTCTGGGGCTTGTAGTCTCCAACTGCCCCTCTTACCACAGCCTCACAGCAGGTGATAAACCAATTGGAGCTGGTGAACGCAGTATGGTGTGACTTTAGGTGTTAGGTAAATTACTTACTTTTTATAGCAATCTATAACATTAGGTTGTCTTCTATTCTGAAGTGAAAAGTAGTAATTGATGGTCCTTTAATGACATAAGTAGGCAATTGGACTACATGTAGTAAGAATTAATAATAGATAACTACTGATGTTCTTTAAAGAATGGAAGGTATGTAGGTCCCTTCTTAAGGTTCGGGTTAACCCACATATACAATGATGGAATCTCTGATTGGGGTTTGCGCCCGGTGCTTGTCAAACGCTGACCTGCTACCATTCATGGGTCTTGCGAGGCCTGTGGAACATGGGAAAAGGTTAATGTCAAACCGCTGCCTCCCCTGCCTTTTACCACCCGCCTCAGATTTCTGCAGGCCTGAAGGAGGTAAACAAATGTCAGGTGATAGCCAGGGATAAACCGGTAAACCAAAATCAGACCTGGTAAGAATGATCGGAACAGCCTGCTACATTCCTCTTATCACTTTATCTATCTCTTTCAATCCCTCCATTCTCTCTCACTATGCTTCACTCTCCTCTCCTTTTTTAACCTATTTCTCCTCACTCCCCACCCCTGTTTGCTGCAGTTAACCAGGGGAGCTGTGGAAAGTGACAGAGGCACCAGCAGCGGTCCTGCACTTTTGAAACTGGCCTCCAGTGGCTCCAGTCTACCTGGAACATTCCTGATGGAATACAAGGACGGTGCGGCCCCAGTAATGACTTTCACCACCAACTAATGCCCAACTTTTAGTCACAGGTCTTACTGGGATTTCAAACTATGCCGACAGTGGTTTAATCAGCAGCCACTGTCAAAATGACACCAGGTCTGTCAATGGCCTTGAAGCTAGAGCAAAGCACATATTTAGGTTGGGCAAGCTGGCCGGACACCATATCTTTTTTTGCATTTTTAGAAGGAAATGACAAGCCCAAGGAAATGACAGGTGAGCTCTGTGATTGAAAATGCTCATCAATGAATTCTGTGCCACATGTTAGGGACAAGAGTTTGAATTCCAGCAAGGTTAACTCAGTATTCTATCCCAGTGAGGTAATTAAACTGGGAATTACTAACACCAGTCATTTACAGCAACTAAAAGAGATATTAAAAAAGTATTTGTTAATAAATGAATGAAAAGGGAAAGCCACAATAAATCAATGCAAAAGAAACAGGAATCTGATGGAGGTCTGGGATCAGTGTTTTGTGTGTATGGTTCTATTTGCCTCCTTTCTCTCTTCACAGCTGGTCAATCAGGGCTGCTTACAGTGGAGCATATAAGGGGAAAGAAATGGAACAATAAACCGAAGATAAAGGGGACATTACCCACCTTGAGCGACAACATGATCTTTGCTACCATGGTCTACCATAACACCTCTAAGTAGAAAAGAACTCCTTTAATGATAGCTACTTATCTAAAGATCTGTATCATTAGAAATTCCCTAACTGATAAGTACACTCTGCACAGAAGTGGCTATAACGGTGCTAAAAATTAGGCGATCATGACGCATAGCCAGAATAAGAAGGGGAAGCAAAAACAACAGAGGTGTAATGAGAGATGCATGTCTAAAGAGTCTAATGGGTATGGCATTGTTATAGGCCACATGACAAAGAAGAACACATGAAGCATTGAAAGCCCAGACATGGTAATGCAGTAATATGATTGTGGCTTGGAGGGTAGTGATATGATATATATTGTTTTAACTGGAGGAATTTCTAAGCTTGGAGAAGAAATATTTGGGTTGCGGAAGTCTAAAAGTTAATAGGATTGAGACACCTGGGACTAGAGGTTTGAAGAATTTGATGTAAAAACAGGGCTGATCTAATGGGTGAGCCATTGTGAATAAAACTAATATCTGAATGGTGAGAACTGGATTACTGGTTTGAGGCATACAGCAGCTGCGGTGTGTGTGTATGTTGACAGAGATGGATCTATAGACCCCGAAGGTCAATCTTAGAACAGAGTTAAATCTAATGGGGGCCTAGGGCTAAAACAAGAAGTGGGTACCAACTCATTAATGCCCAATAGAAGATTGTCTTTAATACCTTATAACAACTAACAATACACTATTCAGGAGTTGGGATTAATGAGATGCCCAGGTTACTCATTCAGAATTGTATCTCAGGGCATCATTGCAAGGTGACATTCACTGCCCAATGCAAATCTTTCATGCCCCAAGATTGGTTGCTTTTATCACTTCCTCATTTTATCACTTCCTCAATCCCAATCCATCCAAGACTGAGGGCCTCATTACGTGTTTGGCGCTGGGGATTACTCCATCCCAAACATGACAGATATCCCGTCTGCTGTATTACAAGTTCCATTATATTCTATGGAACTTGTAATATGGCGGACAGGAAATCCGTCATATTTGTGATGGAGTACTCCTCTTTGCCAAAATCGTAATGAGGCCCTGAGTTTCTATTATATCCTCCCACTCACTCTTCATTAGGCCTTATTGCTGGCTTTTCTCTTTCCACTCTAATCATCTCAACCACTATCTCTGCTATGGTGAAATATCTAGGGTTATATAGGTATTGAACTTGACCCTCTCTGCAGGGTCACCCATACACTTTTTGCCTTCACCGCTCCTGTTTTCTAAACCCATTTTTTTGGCATTTAGGACTCTGTGTAATTTACAACTGCTGACTACTGTTAAAGTGCCTGTGCTCTCTCCATTTAAATATTGTAAAAGCCAGCTGGCTTATTTAATTTACTTTACGTCCCTAGTAAAGTGGTACCCAGAGCCTGTAAATTAAATGCTATTAGTGGGTCTGCAGCACTTATTGTGCCACCCACGTACATAGCCCTTCAAATCATGTCTCAGGCCTGCCATTGCAGCCTGTGTGCAGTTTTAATCTGCCCATTTGACCTGGACAAATAAACCTTTTGCTAGGACTAAACCATCCTTTTTAATACATATAACTTATCCCTAGGCTAGGCCGTAGACATTCCTTAGGGCAGGTTGCATTCTATTTTTTAAAAAATGGACATGAACTTTTAATTTTTATATGTCTTGGTAGTGAAAAACTCTTAAATTTGTTATTCACTACACAAGGCCTACCTCTCTCATAGGAAAACACTGGATTACCTAGTTACATTTAATGGGTAATAACATTTGCTTGAGAAAAGGTAGAAATGGCAGGTTTGGTCTCTAGAAAATTGTAATTTAACACACTCTTAATGCATAAAGTCGTATTTTAAGTCACAATTCTGACTAGGTTAATTTGGCAGTTGACCTTGGTGTATTGCTCCATGACAGTGTCACACGGGGGACAGGGTATTGGCTGGACGAGCCACCCTTACAAGATGGGTGGGGGTGGAGTTGTCACCGATCATAATCTCACTTCAATATTGGCCTATGTGTATCTCTAGCAAGGACCATCCTTGACACTTTGCCACAGTAACGACCATCCCCGATGCTATCCCTCCTCCTCAAGGCCTCCTCCACCACAAACTGGACTCCCTGCAACCGACTTTGAGAAGGTAACTTTCTCAGCATGACTAACCTGGTTTCTGTATCCAGCCCACACTCCATCATAGTCAGCCTGAACTTGTGACTTTCACCCAGTCTAGCACAACCAGGTGACCTTGAGTTGTGATTTGTATGCTTAGGTGCTATGCTTACCTCAAATATTTACAATTGCATATCACCTGGTCTGTTGATCAGAATTTTTGTCATTTGGATATCATTTTGTCTATTAAATTTTACTTTAATTCTCTAAATTGGTGTGGGACTTTCATTGTGTTGTGTTTTCACTTCATTACTGCTTGTGTGCTGCATAAATACTTTACACTCTTCCTCTAAGTTAAGCTTGATTGCTTTTATGCCATGCTACCAGAGGGTTAAGCACAGGCTAATTTAGTGACTTTTTTGTGGTACATCCTGACATAGATTCTGGCTTGAGTAGGGATTTACTACCCGCAACCAACAACCCAATTTTCCATAATAGGTTTTACCTCTGACTCCACTCTTTCATTTAGGATTCACGTCATTCTGCTTCGTTTAAATGCACACTTCTAAAAGGATCCAACCCATTCTCTGGGTCTCTGACATCCTTTCTGTGCTTCAACAACGTGTCACTCCTCAATGAATAGACTGCTGAAATGCATTCTGTCTGCTCTCCTCCTGTCCTTTATCATTCCTCTTAAAGCAGTCGTCCACTCTTCTAATCGGTTGATAATGCATCCTGCAAATTTAAACTTATGATCCAATTCCCCTTCAGGTCTACTGGCTGTGTTTGCAGCTGCAAGTCTCATTTATATCCTGTTCTCCTGCTTTTGGAGCATAAATCTTAGGTCAGTCTAAATAACTGTCAGAAAATCTGATGATCTCTTGCAGCCTCGGGGAACCAGAAGTCAGGGCATACATTTCTTAAAGATCCAGTGACTTGTAACATCTGTTAAGGATTCAAAGGGAATTGCACAAAAAATTCTGATTTGATCAAGATCTTTTACGGAAACTGGAAATGGGTGAATTGTTGATGGTCTCCAAATGCTCAGGTGCTATGATGCATTTGTGTAATAGCTACTGCTTAGTTCCCCACTAAAATGCAACAGACTGAGCTCATGTCAAACAGGACATCATATTGCACTTTATTTATATCTTCCATAAACCACCATAATCTAGAATTTTGCTCTAAGTAGTTCCACTGTTGGGACTCCAAACTAGCTCTTTCAGAATGCACTGAGCTGCTAAGGGGAAGTCCTGCACTGGATATTTTACTGGTGATGAAAAACATGGGGCATATTCATTAACTGTTCATGTTTCAAAGTTGCTGCCCTGTATGAACGAGCGCGAGCACAACAGTGCCATATCTATTGAGATATTTAGCTATTTTCCTTTCTCTCTGCTCTAGCACACTTTAGGCTGCCGTACACCAATGCACACACCCTTTCGTCATAGTGAAAGGGTAGGTGTATTTCATCAAGCATCGTTTTTGTTCCTGATGGTTACTCTTATGGTACAAAAACTATACTTTAAAGCTCTTCCTGGTTTATATATTTGCTGCACAGTGCAGCATATGCAGAGTAGGCAAATTGTGGACAGTTTTCAAACTTGTTCCACAGTTACGCCTGCCTCGAGGAAGCATATGTTTTGGTGCAAATCCCTGACTATCAATGCTAGGAGATAGGGATTTACTCAAAACTCATAAGAGGTTGCATGAGAAAGCCCATCTTCCACCCAGGGAACGTTAGGCGCTACTTTGAGTTACTTCGACCAACTTTCCAACTGAAATCCCGATTTCTGTGTGAAAGTAAATACCGTCACAGCACTTTGCCTGGGATTTGTGTCACAAAAGTAACACAAACCCATCTCAAAGTGCTAGTAAATCTGGGGCTACGGGTCCAAAAATAGAAGAAACCAATAAAACATAATGAGGTACAATGGGATTTACTTGCTATACAAATATACAGACACGATGGCATGTTAAATGGAAATTAAGTGCAGAAAATGTCTTCATCCCTTCAAAGCACCACTTTATCAAGTTGAGTTTACAACACAATTGAGCTTAGCAGTTTTAAAAGAAAAATAATCTTAACAAAAAATCCGTAATTAAACGATAGTCAGTTTGCTGTTAATCTGTCTGTTTACTCATCATTTGTACTTTAAAGTAGGAAATGTGCAGTGTAGCTGAATTCCTCTCTGCAATCCCCTTTCATACGTCTCTCCTTTATGTTCTGTCACTAAGATGCAGATTCTCACATTGACTTTCTAGGCGAAACATTTCATACCTTCTGACAATTATTTCGGTGAAGGAAGAAACTAATGTGCTCGCGCTTAAAAGGTGATTGGTGCAAACCTATGAATCAGCACTAATTAACGGTGTTTTAATATAACTGTGCTTTAATGTAATCAGTTTGACTGCCTACTCGCTGCATTATATCACACAAATTACTTTTAAATGTGTTCACGGAAACTGCTCGTGTTATTCCTGTCGGATACAAATGCCGTATCTTAAATGCTTTCATTGTAAATAATTATTCACGCGAAAGGAGAAGTAACCCTCTACTTTAGGCTCTCTGTAGATGTGTGTTCTCTACTTCTAAGGGCTGGAACAATCTTAAAGTCATTGGATATTCCTACACAGGCCTTTGCAATTCTTCATCCTCGTATGTAATTTACAGCTCCTTATCATGTAGAAGGTAAACAGCTGCACGTAGAGATGTTCAGTCCACGCAGAGGAAGGAACTGTTCTATTTGGTTTATATTAGGAGAAGGCGTGGCGTACTTTTTATTATTCGGGCAACATTTGCAAATTTTGAGTTACCCAAAATGTAATTACCTGATATTCTGCTTTACATAATTTCACATAATTTTCGGCCACAGGAGACGGTTTTTGCAAACGTGAATATATGTTCTGCTAGGGCCGTGGGCACTAATATCTCATGTGACTTTAAAAGTGAGAAATTCCCTGCCACGAAGTTTTCACTTGCCATAACGGCAAACAACAGTTCATATAGTTAATCACCTTTTTCTACTATTTCATAAAATTTTATGAAACAAGTGTGTGATTTTGTACACCTCTGAGTATAATAATGTGGGTTCATGTCACCTGAATACCACAGGCGTTTAGCAAAGATTGAAGGCATGAGAAAGTTAAATTGAATAGCTAGGTAAGCTACAATGTATGAGTTCAGATAAGGGTGAACAACTGAGTTCTGTTGGGCAGATCCACAAAAAATATAACTTTTTAGAGTTAGACCTATGTGTGGAGTGAGATTACAATTTCTTGCCATCTTGAAATATTTCAGGAGCACTCCTGGGTATCTGAGACATTTACAGTTTTCTTGAGTGCGCACTTTCACAGACATTTATACATGGATACATCTCTTGTATACACGCACATGTGTAATTGCTTACCAAAAGTGAATCCCTACTTGATAATTTCTTTATTTTCTCCATGGAAAAATGAAAAATAAACACTTTCCTCTCATTCCCAGTAAATTGATTTACTTAATCATATGTATTTCAAAAGTCATTTCATCTATTGCAGCTCTTGACTTACTCACATGGGTTAATTTGACCATTTTCATTACTGACGATCTGAAAAGATCCCCAGTGTTCACAAGGAAACATTCTAAGAGGTTGACATTATTTCCTTGTTAACAGTCAAGTTCATTACTGGTAAGGTTCCCATGCTTTGGCTAAATATATGACACACACCATCAGACAGATCTTGCTTCTGGTAAAGACTCACAGTTAAATTACTTGCATCTGCAGCATCCAACATAGCTGACTACCTAACCCTCGCTTTACATATGACTTCGTATGAATTACCCACGGATGGCTTGCTTTCTATTTAAAAGACACCAGCTCGTCCAAACGAATTACTCATCATCACTATTCATCTTTGTTGTTTGCGCCAGACCACAAAGCTCCTTCTTATCACACTACATGATCATAGATTAATGGAAAATACTATGGTGTCTTCTGGCAGGTAACAACATCAAGATCAACCATTATGCAGGTGGTACACAACTTAAGTTAGTAGTATCATTGAACACTAAAATAATTGCCTATCCAGCATATTGGCCTAAATGATGAAGGCATATGTCAAGATGACCCTTAACACAGAGTTCATCCTGATCACCAGAAACAATAAACAAGTTACATTACAGGAATAACTATTTTATCTACATAGATTCACCCTCCACTCATCAAAAGAATCAAGTTTCTCACATACCATTTGTGAGAAAATGCCTATTTTTACTTGGTCATCCCAAAGTTTTGCTACATTTTATTGCTGGCTTTTATTCTCTGCACATTTGGGCACTGCTGTCTGTTGCCCAGTGTTTGTGCTATGACCCTTAAAACATGTAGAAATTGGCTAATCCCCGATTGGCTGATGTAAATGTCTTATACAGCCACAGTATATTTTGTGGAAATTACACCTGTGGAAATCATGAGGATTGCCACTGGTTCGATTTTTCATGACTGAGCCATTCTGATTCATTCTGTACCATAAACAGTGTGATGTTATCTGACTATAATTATCTGATTATGCGGTTTTGTTGTCTTCAGTACCTCCAAGATTGGACCTCTATAAATTAAAAAAAATGATTAGTTGACTCGTCTAGGGTTGGTCCTATTGGCATTTTGTGTAACTTCGCCCTCAAGATGGTCTTACAGACTCTGACATAGGAGACTGACATTTTGATGAGGCATACACACTGATCATTATTCTTGCTACAATCATGATTGAATGGACATTCATCTTTTGTGGGGATATGGTCTAAGAAACTATTATTGTTTAGGTGGATATGCTTTTCACAACTAATCACTAATCTTTGAATTGTGATTTGCATTTTGCGATTATTAGATGTTGCACTCTCAATACATGATCCTGAAAAAACACGTACTGTGCTTGATATGCATATGTAGTTTCTGCATTTATGTTATTGAAGTGACCTATGTCTTACATGAATATTCTTTTGCTAACTGAGTTTAAGTATGCCTTGCCATACAGACTGTATTTGTTTGAATCACTACAAGTTAGATTCATATGATACCAACCACATATAATTGTAAAATACACCCATGGCATAGAGGTTACAATGTCACATGTGGACTGCAGAACTTACAGTGCCATTCACTAGGGTTGACAAAGAAAAACATGGTTTCAGGCCTACCATTTTAGCCTGACTGCTGCAGTGTGAAATCTACAATACAACTTGTTAAAATAACTATTTTTAAGAGGTAAAAACGTCCCTTTTAAATATTAGCACATCACCCTTGTTTAAGACTTGTAGACCACAAAGTAGGGTGCATGGTTTTTAAAAGTAGCAGTTGCTCCTAAGACAAAGACGTAGAGTCCAGTGATCCGTTGGCTGACCCCTTGTGTGGCAACAGGAACATAACTACCTGCAAGATGCCTTTATCCTAAAGTGACCAAATGACCTATGGCAACTTGACCTGGACAGGATCCTGTTTTGGCCTCTTCCTGCCACTTTATACGCCTCTAAGTGCCTTCCCTGAGGGCTTTAGAAGTGCCCTTAGAAACTTTTTTTAGCTTTCTGACTTCAATGTTTTCACCTGGACCAATCCACTTGGTTTATCTGACCTGGTCTCCTTCAAGGCCAGCCTGAAATTGCACTTTGGTCCCAGTCTTCCTCGACCATTGAGTATCATTGGTGTTTTGCTTTTTCTTGGTTTTTTTCCACTTAAAGCTCGAAAAGCTCATATCTGAGGTTGCCCTTATTGGACATTTTGTCGCATTAGTGTAATTTTGCTTACTAAAGTTTTCTCTCTTTTTACTAATTGGAGTGGAATTTTTATTGTGTTGTGTGTTTGACATGTTAGCTGCTTTAGTACATCTAAGTGCTTCATACGTTTTCTCTAAGTTAAGCTTGTCACAGCTACCAGCAGATGAGCTCAGATTTAAATTACTAAAAATCTTTGACTGGACCCAACATGATTGTGACTTTATTACTTGTTGTAGGTAGAAATCTACCTCAACTAATAAATTACTTCCTCGCTCCATATCATTAGTAGTCTCAGCTCCATGGTCCATTTTGCTATATAAACTCAAATTTGCAATATCTTGTGATCAATCAATCAATTCTTTATTTGGTTTCAAACATTATTCTATGTGATATTCACAACACTTATCCAGGTTGAAAAGTTTTATACATTCAAGAATGCAGCCACATTTTCATAATTTTAATTGCCTGTTGTACATAACTGCCTACTGCTAATCATAAGGCAGTAGGATCTGTTTTTGCAACAACAAAATGAGCCCTGGTCTACACTCTTGAAAATACACTTGTGTAAGAAGTTGCAACACACAAAGATTGCCTTGGAATTTTATTTACAAAAAAAGAAAAAAATGTAAAGTGCCTCGTATTTCGAAATAATAACAAGGACAATATGAGGGATCCCTAGACCAGTTATCTATCTTCCGAAAAGAGACTATTCAGTGTACTAAGTTTAAACTAAAATGAGTAAGCAAATACCGATGTTTAGGGTTATGTACCATCAACAAATAAGGTCAGCTTCCCTCGCTGGTTAATCACGAGGAATATGTTCTAGCCAAGCATTTCGGATACTCCCTTAATAGCCTCACATATTAGTTCACAATTATTTACAGTCAAGCCATACTTCCTAGAGGCCAACATCAGATATGCCTTATGTGCTTTTTAAATTATCACCTCATCCAGAACTAAGTAACTCAATCGCTTAGACCACACGGATTTTAATCAAGAGAACTCTCCTTTGCTTTACAACTAATTTTGATTTATATAAAATCCCAAATGTTAACACATTTGCACCAGTGTTCCGTACATACATGGCATATGACTTCACCTTTCATACATGCCCTTTCTGCAAACCTTTGTTTTTAGAAAAACGTACAAGGTTCCCAAGGCCAATAGCATGAAAAAATAGTTACTGATTCTGCAAAATACTTGCATGATTCACAGGTTAACAAATGCTGTGTGAGGTGGACATTCGTTGATGAGGCAGGATTCTTTCCCATGGAATAGGCCAGGCCACTGGACCTACGTGTTTCTATGGCGACAGCATTTCCTGCAATATTATTATTGTGTTGCAATTGCCACATAACCCACAATCTGCTACATGATTTGCAGATTTCAGTGAAAAAAGTTTGTAGATTAAAGAGATCAAAAGATCCGAAAACAAGCATTGCAAGTGGTCCTACAAAGTGACAGACCCTGATAAACTAAAATATGACTAGTTAAGTGTTGCAGAATGCTACAGACAGGTATTAAACTAATACTAATGAGATGACCCTTTCACCAAGGCTCTATTGATGTGTGCTAAAAGTACAAAATTGAGAAATAATAATGGCACAGAATGTTTCACATTAGACCTTCATAAAGCACAATTATTATATAGCCCTGCCACATAAATTGGGGTCATATGTAGGGTTTTGATGCATGCCGCCATCCCACCACAACTGTCCACCAACATATTTAAATATCTGTCTGCCTGATGAAGACTCATTGCCTTCAGGGTAGTTATCGCCATAGTGTCTCCTGTGAAGGCACGTTAGCTTTGGTGAATGGCCACCATGTTTAGTTTTTCCACCCCAAAAAATCCTGAAGCAGGAATTTATTTTTAAAAATAAAAAAAGCAATGGCCCTGACACCCTGGGAGTTTTCTCTGAGGGCATTGGATGCTCATAATCTTTTTCTCTTCAGCATTATCAAGCTTTTCCTGCTGGTACTAAAAAGGATAAAAACTACATCACAACATCAACTGTAAATTGAGCATGCCATCTGAGGTACTTAAATTGACAGCCTGATGTCCATGGTCCATGGTTTTCACCAGTGAAGCCAGCCAAGGCTCTGCCGGTAAAACCTTGATGGTTCCAACCAACAGTTTAGCTGGCAGCATACTTTGCTATATTTGTGGCAGAGTATTCTGTCCACCAAACTAATTAAGGCTGTTAATCCTCTAATGACACTTAATTCCAGTGGTCTTGACAAGTGGTAAGGATGACACTATTCTGCAGTATGTATTTCATATCGGATTAGACGATAGAGGGTAATGATCATACTGGACATGTGGTCTCAGCAATAGCTGTGGAGACAAGTCTCTAAGGTTGATCAGCTTTACACACCTACGCAGGGCCGGCTTTAGCACTGGTGGAGCCCTGTACGACAGTCTTTTTTGCCCACCTAACCCCATGACCTCCTCTTCCGATTCCCTCACTACCACCCTGCAAATGTGCCCCACACCCCTTCCACATACATTCATTTGTTTTAAATCGCTTAACGGCTGGCTTTCCTAATCCACTCAGATATTGACATAAAATATAGGTCTGTTCTTTGCACCCTCTACGCTACTTTAGGGAGAGTCAAAGCTGCAAAACTCCCTTCTATCTCCCTTACAGGAACATTAATCACAAGAGGTATCTTGACATTTTAATTGTTTCTGAAGGCTGGATGCACAAGAAACTTTTCAGCAGATGCTATTAAGTAGCAATTTTGGTAAGTAATTGCTAAACACAGCGCCCCCATGAGTTCAGCATCCCCCAATCTAAGGTCAGCACCCGGTGCGCTCGCATTGCCCTAAAGCCGGCCCTGCAGCTACGCGTTGCCTGATATCCACGGAACAGGTCTGTGTCATAACAATATGGCGTACAGTTAGTTGCCTCCAGTGTTGTGTGATACTCAATCCACGTGTGCTGTGTTTTGCATGATCTTGACGCTACGATGTTAGTTTTCGTGCCTGTTTATAGCTGTGAGCGGTGTCTATGCAGTATATGGCTAGAGCTTTGACAATAACTGTGCTCCACTGGTGAACACGTTCTGCTCTGTTGTTTCAAAAGAAGCTCATGTTTTGAGAAGATTTTTTATGTAGTTTCATCAGGTCATAAGTGGTAGACTTTTTGTTGAAAATGATGCTTGCTTTCTGATAGTTACATTCTCTTTATGTTCGGGTTATAATCTAAATTTTTCTTATTGTCTGCCAGTAAAAAAGTGTTACATGTGCCATTTTTGGCGGATTCTGTGACTCTTATTGCTACATGTGGTACGTGACCAAAATAAATTACTTGGTACGTTTTGTTTTGTGATTTTCTAAAAGCATACTCACCTTCAAATATACCTCGCCATTTGTTTCATTTCCTGAAGTAGGTTTTTATTGTTTTACATGCAATAATAATGAATTATCAAACATGCATACGACTTCAACAGTCCGTCTGCGTATGTGCGCCAATAGTCGGCGTATTCATTTTCACAGATAATATTCTCAACGTGCTTTTCTTTCAAAACCCCGAAGGTCTCGTGAAAACCAAATATGACAAAATCCTGAAGAAAGCTTGTGATCCTTGGCAGCGAAAGCCTATTTCAGTAAAAAAAACATACAGCTTAGGCGTTATTAGATAGCAATAATTTATACCAATATTGTTTTCCACGCACAGATTATTTCATTGGGAATGCATATTTCGTAATTTACATTTGCTTCGATCCCGTCTTTAAATATATCATGGTCACATTTTATTCGGTTTCCCAATGATTTAATTTCTATAGCTCAATTTTTACTACACGGCATGGTGGTAACACATGGGAGCACAATGCAATTTTAACATAAGTGCAAATGATGTCAACAATAAAAGGAACAAGGTGTAAACACAGAGACTTGTAAAAAGGGCAGTATAATCCAACACAATTTCTGCTCACATCTAGCCCAGGACAATATGAATCACTATGGCCCTCATAAAGTACATTGAGGGCAGCTGTGCCTTTCAGAGGGCGCAGACGGCATGACAATAAACAACAGCATATCGACAATGCTACAACTGTTAACATTGCTGTACAACCGTGGCAAGACAAGGAGGCGCAGGCAGAGGGAAAATCCATAAATCACATGAACCATGTGGCTTGCATTCGGCCGCTGCAAATACAGGTGACGACCACTTTAAGACAAGTCGAGCTCACTGATCATAAACATGCAAACACTAGCAGGAGACGAATGAAAACAACCAAACGCATTTTCAGGGCATGCGAGGCTATGAATGGCATGCCTGAAGAGGTTCTAACATATGAAAAGAGGAGCAGGCAGGCGGTAAGAGATGTGTTTCAATCACAAGGGATTAGCCTACATCTCATACAAACACAGCCTCACTGACTTTTATTGATTTTCATACAGATTTGTATTGATCAGAGTTAAATGTGTTACTTGCTTTATGGCACTGCTGTTGTATGCACTTAGATAATCCCGTTTTTTACTAAGCTCTCGAAGCATGTACATCATTGAAATCGTAGCAATAATAAAAATAATACCTGCATTTTGCTTCATATGATTCGAACATTCACACTCTTCAACGAGCGAGCAACATCTCTGTCCTTTCTACATCTCGGCTGTAGACAGCTTGGGCAGACCTATTGTTTCTAATGCATAACATAAACTTAGAAAAGGCTTTAGATCAGACCCTTGCACATGATTGGATGGCTTTGTTGCCTATCTTAAGTGTCTGCTATTAATTCAATAGCTTTCTACACTATTGTTATGTTTGTCCCACCCAAAGACATTGAATGTATTATATTCTTCCACTTGAAGAAACTATTTTTTCAACTGCACAGCACTCCATGGGAGTGCATGTGTTTCACTTTGTTTTTCCTCTTGTTCCTATGCCCACCGCATGCTTTATTTGTGCTCCCCTCACCCACAGCCTGATGATCCCTGTCGGGCATCCTGATTTATTTTCCATTTATATATTTTTCACAAGGGGCCAGCCACTTCAAAGTGCTGCTGGATGGCTATCTCCATATTGCACACTGGCGTGTACTTTGTTTTTAGATTTTTTACTTTTAATTTATTGTTCCAACATGACCATCTGCCACTTTAGAATGATAAATGAAAACTGGGCTTTGAACAAGATGATGCATGAATATGAATTGCAGGCTATCTTAGAATGGGTGCTCATTGAACGAAAACCTGTTGTTGGTCTTGCGTCCACATACATTCACATGTGTCATGATTCATCCATTTGCATGTGGATGCCAAAAAGCATTGGCTAAACCAGAGGCTCAACCTTTTTAATTCACTTTGCCAATCCTTGTTTTCTATTTATGTCCCATCTACCATTCTTTAAAATAATTTTTTTCTTCTCGATAGCATTAACCTAAATAACATTACAGAAGAACAAAGTAGTTGCAATCAATGACCTACCAGGATACAATAAGTCAGATCCAGACCCAAGAACCACATTTCTCTGATCGTCAGCTTAGGAAACATGGAAGGACACTAAGGGTTCTAAAATACTCATATTGTCTCAAATAATCTGATATCAAAGAGTCCTCGTGTTTCTCCAGTAGGCCAATGCATACTATTTATCTGAAACTAAAAGCTGGGTGATGGTTTTTTGTGTCGCAGAATGCAGTATGTTCTGTTCATCTTATATCATCTCGACGCTAGTAATTTTCTATTTATTTACTTACAGAGTGCATATTTGCCCAAAGGTGTCACATTGCTAGGAAGCCTGAAATCAAGAAAAGAGGAGAGGGATGGATAAACAAAGCAGCACTGTTTTAAGCTCCTACACCTTTTTTCCCAATTTGAGAGGCATACCAGAGCTGCAGACCTGGTATTCTAAAAGATCTGCAACCACACCTGATCAGCGTATAGCAAGGGACAAGACAAGGATGAGTTTACTTTCTGAGGGACTTCACTGGAATACAAGGAACTACCAGATTGGACACTGTCAGTATGGTAGAAGCACCAGTGTACAATACATTACACCTTGAACTGGCTGTTTTCCTTCACTGCTAACCAATGCAGAGGCCGTAGTGCTACAGAGATATGGCTGCATTGCTTAGGCTGCAGAACACTCTAACATCCAGGATTTGGCATCTTTGGAGTTTGTTTACAGCCGTGCTGGTAGCATAGATATATGGAATTACATTTGTCTAAATGAGGAAGAATGGAGCCTCTGGTGACTATTGAATCCATCTAAAGGGGTCGAAAAGGAAGGGACTGATTCACAAAGGTAATTTAAACTTTTGAGTACATTTCCAACTTTTTGCTTATTCACAAAATCCAAGGGTAAGTTACTACTAAAAATACACAGTAGTGAGTCCAGGACCACACATGGCCAATCACTAGCAGTGCAACACCCTCCAATAGAAACTAATAGAGGTAGTAGATTAAAATAAGACCCATAATCAAGTGTTAAATTAAATAAAATTATTTAATTAGTTAAAATAAAAAAGTAAAAACATAATCTAATGTTAAGAAATATATGGAAATAGTACATATTTACTATTTATTCACAAAGTATTTTAACACCCTATTTTAAATTTGAAAATTAATGTGACAATACATTTTTTATCAAAATACAACTACAATCATTTTAATTATACTACAATTCACTTTTAATAAATATTAAAGTATAGTATTTTTACTTGAAGTGGAAATGTATGTTGTAATTTAAATAAATGCAATTAAATTGAATGTAGGTACATTATTGAACTATTTAATTTCAAAACTAAGCCTATAGTGCTGTAGCATTTTTATTGGGAATTATCTTTTAAAATAAATCCATAAATACAATTTAGATTAATGTTTAACACAAACATATTTTTATTTTTTGTTTTTGAGCTAAGTCCTTTTTCAATATTTCCCTATACTTTACCATGCAGAGATCTTCATCCTGACTGTGGAGTTCCCCAATTACTCAAAAGTGTAAGTTACCTAAGAGAATCAGACCTCTTGCACTTAAATGTAAAAGACAAGATCAGAACTAAAAGTAACATTTCAATTTTTAACAGTGGTGAAAACATTGCAAAGGAATAGAATCACCATTCATCCCATATAATGTGTCTTGATCAAATACATGGTGTAACAAATATATTTCCTTATGATTATTTCACTCTGTTTCTATAGAAACAAATTAATGAGAGAGATCATCTATTAATCCAAATGGTGAGAAAAAGATGTATCCACATTTTTAAGAATTTGATAATACATGATTTTAGTGAAGACTAGCATTCATTTATCCAGGACCATGGTATAGTGTCACAAGCATGACAATAAAGATTACACATAGTTAGCAAACACACAAATTTTATATATTCAAAATCCATCATGTGTAAGACTTACAGAATTAATCAGCAGAATAACCTCAAATGTTAACGGTTTGTGCGCTATACACCTTGTCTCCCACATATATGACACACTATTTACTACCAAACACAAATTAGGGGTGAGAGGTACCCCTTCTCTTCCGTCCTCCTTCACAAGTAACCAAACTCACAAAACTAGGGGAGAGGAGATAATTTTAATGGGATTTCACCATCTGTGGGAAAACAGGCAAAATGTTAAAATTGCCCTCACCCACTAATAGTGGCATGCTTTGTCATCGGGCATGCCATAACATCCCTGCACAGACTAACACTAGGAGTGGAGCAAAGGAATTCTTTTGTTTGGTTTGGAAAGACACACAAACATTCAACAGGATCCACTGTGCAGATTCTATGATTAATGCTACCTTTGGGGTGTCCCTTCCTATTTAATTCTGGGCACCCTTGACAGGAGTAAAACCTATCACCTGTGATGAATTGGTGGAATTAGTGCCCCATCATTTATCTGATGTCAAAACGTTTCTGCCTAGTGTCTGCCCATATGAGTTTTATAACTTTCCTCAGGACTCGGGTCCCACAACTGAAACCCCCCACACCTTATTCATAGAACAATGCTAAATGAGTGGTGATGAGTCTCATGCAATGACTTTACTTGTCACTCCTCGAATGTCTACTCAGGGATTTTGTGTAAAACAAATAATAACATGAATGTACTTCCACAAGAAGATGATAAGTATTTATATATGGTACCAGCATTCACACCGTATTCATTCTTGGCCCAGTGCTCATGCCCAGGGAAGTGTCATTTACACTCCCACATGAATGTACCCACATAAAATGTCAAGGATCCAATCACCTCAGGTGCATAAAAAACAGAGTGGGGTCAAAATCAGTGGAGCAAAACTCAGTAATCTTACTCTGGTTCATCTAAATTATCCCTGAAACCAGGGCGATAGCGGGAGAATCTCCCTGTAGTCATGCACTATCTGGTCACAAATAATCTAGGTTACATTATCAAAGATGTGTATTAAAGCTCAAAGAATTCCTCCTTTCAAAATTGGTGCTCCACTCAGATCTCCTAAAGGTATCTCTGCTATCCTATCCTTAAGAGCCTGGATCACAATGAGTCTTTAATGTTGCTAGTAGCAGAATTGTCCCTTGCGTGCTGTAGTTTGAAAAAAAGCTGAGATGGAACAGCTGGTTTCCCTAAGAGTAGGAGGAATGCATTGTTGAAACTCCACCGCGCCTATTCATGAAGCCTTTAATCAAAATATATATTGTTCTCAAATCCCCCATTCAAGGCCCCAGTGGAAGTACACGGGCTCTTGACTAAAGACCCCGAGTGCATCCCAAAACAGTGTTTTTTTCATGAGTTTGGGGCGGCCATGACAATAGGAGTACCTGGAGTTAACACTCTGTTTTTGTGTGTTTGAATGCTATTTATTATTTCAGATCAATCTTAATCATAAAAGCATTTCTTTTGATAAATCTACACCCAGTGGAATGATATATTTTAAATTATATTTTGGGCACAGTGTTTATATACGACAATAGTTTGGTGTGCAAGTTTCTGACATACAAGTGCTTTGTCAGGTACCACTGTTAATAACTAAATGCATTTATATCACTTTAAAGTATAATATAAAATGATTTTAAGTGGACAGTAATGGGGGAGGTTCAATCAACAGGTATGTTGATTTTATGTTAACATACTATAGATCAATAATGTTATAAAGGATGCATTTACACTACTACAGAACTGTTATCTCTGTTGGGAAGTAACGTTTGTCCTTTCAGTTTTGGATCTATTTGAGAATTTGACTCTTACCTTTTGGTGCAACAAATGACAAGACTCTTCGTTTGGTAATACATCTGTGGTTTGTCCACCCTACAGGCCAGATTAAATGCTATTATTGGTTTTAATATGAGTTTGAAGAGATTGCCAGACTTATCTGAAAATGGGTGTGAGTTACCTGCAAGAAAAAAAGAGGAACAGTCTCTTCATAGACAGGGTTAGGGGATTCTTAGAGGCTTTCTTCATAGTTCACATTATTGTTTTATTTCTCTGTGGTATGTTATAATTGTTAAGTGTAATTTATTTCTAATGACAAAAATGAATGAGCACCAAACTTAGTGAAACTGTGATAGCTTAAAGGCATTCTTTGTCATTTCAGCAAAGCATTGGTATAACGTGTGCATTTGTAAGATGCACGTTCACCTGTAGGCTTCTTGGCAGTGAATACCAGATGTTTATTGTTACCCAACTCAATGGCATTCATTTTATCAACCTCAGAATTTGGATGAAAGGTGGAGTGGACCCGCCAGGATTTGAACCTGTGACCATGAGGTCAAACACAGGCCCCTACAGTGGACGCATTAGTTCACTGAGCCTGCAGACAGGTTTCTGCATGTAAGCCTACCCAGTCCTCTCTATATATTTCTGATGTTAGTGATATACACACTTTGATGTCTCTTGATGAACATATTGATGGGGGGTGACTTACAATGGCTGGTGCAAGAACTGAATAAACAGGAAGAGTTCACAACAGAGAAAGGTTCGAAAGCATCATCAGAATACATGCCTCTGGTGACAGAGAATACTGTAATTGATAAATTTTACAATAAGGTCACTATGGACCTTACAATGAGATTGTAATACTGGAAGCTGACAAATGGGGAGACATTGTCATTATGGTTAGGGGAGACTACATCCATAGACAGCTACAAGATGCCACATGTTACGATAAGTTGATGGACAATCACATTCACGCTATTGAGAAATTCATCAGTATGAGGTTAATTGATTGTCACGAACAATGTTTGTTGACTGATTCTAACTACAAATATCTTCAGCTGAACTGTCCTAGGTATCCTTGTATTTATGTACTACCAAACATTCACAAGGCTGGTGCCTTTCAACTGGGAAGGCCTATTATTTCCGGGAATGGTTCTCCTATTAAATGTATGGCACAATATGTAGGCAGTTTTTTGCAACCGTTCATCAAGAATTTGCCCTCATATTTACGTGACAGCACAAATGTGCTGTGTAAATAGGAGGATTTTGAGTGGGCGGAAGAGCAACTTACGTTTTTGACAATGGATGAGGAAAGCCTCTACACATGCATCAAAGTTGAATGTGGTTTGGAGGTTCTTAATTTTTACTTATACAAACGCAGTGTGAGCACAGCACACAAATGTTGCTGGTGTCTAGAATCATTCTTAATAAAATGTCTTCTTACATGACAGTACTTGATTTCTCCAAAAGCAGGGGACTGCGATGGGCTCCAGGTATTCTCCCTCTTATGCAAACCTTTTAATGGGTTTATTTGAGAAGTAGTATGCCTGGGGTCCGTGTGCACATGCTTGGATGAATAATGTGATATTCATGGCAGATATATAGATGATATTTTGATTATATGGAATGGCTCAGAGGAGGAGCTTTATTCTTATCATGCATTCCTTAACCACAATAGATTCAATGTACATCCTACTCTTAAACATCATAGAGTAGAGATTGATTTTCGACTACATGTGCACTAAAACAACATACATAGTGATATCTTCAGAACAGCGTCTTACATCCATCTAGCTCTCTCGCTAAATCAACCGTTGGGGCAATCCCTTATGGAGAGATGGTAAGGGCAGGAAACTGTAGTCAGGATGCACAGTTCAGCACAAGGCTGAGGGCAATTAAACAGGATTTAAAGGACCATGGGTATAATGAATGGTGCCTATGGAGGGCTAAGAATAGAGTGAGTAAACTGGATTTTAAACAAGTCCTGATTTACAATGGATCTAAAAAGAATATGATGAAGGATGAAACCCTATTCACCACACAAAACAATGTGTGCAGGGGACAAATATTTGACATATGGAGAAATAATTGGTATCTTCTCAAGTCATCTGTTCTTCCTAAGGCTAGTATACCAAATAAGCCTGTGTGTGCAGGGGGCATCATCCTGAAAAAAGCTCTTTGTCCTAGTTATATCAGAAGCACCAGTTTGGAAAATGATACTAGAAGCTTTTTTCCAACTAAACCCGACGGTTTTTACCCATGTGGTGGCAGTGTATGCCATGCAGGGTGTAACAAGACAACTAAGCTCCAATATTACACAGGGAAGGAATACACAATTAATGCGTTCAAAAATTATAATACCCCATTTGTGGTTTATGTTTTGGGTTGTTCCTATGATAAAATCTACAGTATACGATCGTTGAAGACACAGATACAGGAACATATCCGGGCAATAAAACATCATGATGATAAATATTCAGTTTCAGTTCATAAACGCACAAAACATCCTGCAACTCCCCAGATACATGTTTATGCATTTGAACGTGTTAGATGCAATGAAAGAAGACGGAATAGGGAAACTGCATTAAGAATTGTCGAGGCTTGTTGCCACAAATGTATGGAAAGTGCTTGGTATCTCATGAGAGCCTAGTGTGACCAGTTTTTATGTATCCAGAAATGATTTATGAAGTGTGATGCTCAGTCGGGGCACATAGAGAGAAATCCCCGGAGTGAACCCATAACACTGTTATGTACTATTGAGCCACGTGCAAGATAAATCCATAATAGTCCAGCAGATTGGGATTTTATGAAGTAATAGTCCAGCGGGTTGGCATTCTATAAATTAACATATGCAGGACATGTGTTTGCAACTTGTTAGCTCCACGGAGTGAACCTGTAACACTATTTTTTACTAATGAGCCACATGTGGGGTAGATCCATAACAGATCAACAGGTTAGGATTTTATGAAGTAATAGTCCAGCAGGTTGCCATTCTATGAACTAACATGTGCAAGACATGTGTTTGCCACTTGATAGCTTCAACACATGGTACGAGAATCTCGCTGAACCCGATTTTATGTTCTCCAACACACACGTTGCCATTACACTGTTTTGTTTTCCAGCTATTAGCTAGAGATGGGAGGAACTTGTGGAGTCTTACTCCAAGGAATTCCACGGAGTAAGATACAAACTCTGTGTGATTTCGCAGAGTTCCGCCCACCCACTACTGTTGCATTCATGAGAGAAAGCACTGGTTCCTGCAACAGCATGTGATGAGTAATGGGAAAAGGAGCGCCGGTTCTGTGATGTCTAGTCTCAGAGTGGCACAGGGTCCTAGTGGGCAATGGCAGAGAGTGAGCATTTGTCCTGAGGGACACAGGGACTAAGTGGGAGGGAATGGAGGTGGAGCAAGGAGGTAAGAAATGTAATAACTTATAACTTTATAAGCGAGAGAGCTCTGTCTTCTGCTCTCTGCGAGGGGTGGCTTGGCTTAGCAGACAGAAGCACTGGTGGGTTAGTGGAAGGCCAGTAGCTGCCCTGACCTGAAGCCATTGTGTGACCTGAGGTCTGAGGAGTCCCGCTTTGTCAATGTAGTGGGCTAGTAGCACCGGATGGTCGTGGCAGGGCTGGCTATCACATGTTCCATGTTTTGTATACATACACAGGCTTCTGACTGAGCTGAGCCACTGACTACTTAATCTCAGCAGAAATGTACCCTTGCAGCTGGCCGATTCCCCTCACTTCCTTCCAAAACAGGAGGAGGGAAGGCCTACAGGACAGATTGACCCATTAGAGCCATACTTGAGACAAATCATGCAATACACCAGCAGATACACTGTCACAAATCATGCAGTACACCAGCAGGCATGGTGTCACAGCAAATCATGCAGTACAGCACACCAGCAGGCATACCGTCACAAATCATGCAGTAGACCAGCAGGCACACCATCACAAATCATGCAGCGGTGTGAAATACTGCCTTATTTGCGGAGCAAGAGATTATCTCTACATGATTTCGTCGGGATAGACTGACAATTCTGAGGCACCCTTGCAGGGGGCTAGTGAGCGAGGCCGATTTGCCTCTGCTTTCAGTGCCCGTGCGAAGATAGTGGTCCTTCTAAATGCTAGAAATACACAGGAATGGGGAAAATGAAGGCATCTCATGATGGAAAAGGAAAGCAGCCTCTCTACTCAGTAGTAGGTTATTGTGATAGGGGTGATATAAAGGGATATAGAGCAGAAGTAAAAGCTCTCTGTTCACTTGAAAATCGCCCCTCAACTAACAACAGCCAAGCCCCTCTCCGAGTCACTTAGGGTGCGCAGCTCGTGTGGTGAGTGATTGGTGACCAAACAGAGGTACGTGTCCAGCAGGACAGTGGACACTACACCCCCTGAATAGGTGGGATAATACTTCACTCACCGACATCTCAAAAGCACCAGCAGCAGGGCAGGCCCAGGGCAGGGGAGAGACAGTCCAAAAGTCACGGTCAGCCTGTAGCGCACAGTAGGACTCTTAAGTGGCTCAGGGGGGAGGGACTCTGAGCGAGGGAGAGAGTGTTGGACAACCATGCAAAACCTAGGAATAGGTGCAGCATGACAAACAAGTAGATCAGGAGACTCTCAGCTGCAGAGTGCACAAAAGAAAATGCTGCTGCATGAGTAGAAGCACAACAAATCCCACTCTGCACGTAGCGGTGAGTGGAGTTTTTGCTGAATTCCGCACTCCAAAAGGAGTGCAGAGTGGAAAAACTCTGCAAACTCTGCCGGCATAGTGGAGTTTAATCCAGCCCTATTAATCGCCCTTTGAGGCCAATTAAGTCCCAGCTTAGCCTCCAGTACCTTAGAAATGCTTACAATACAAACGAAACTGCTATTGGTTCTTATTTAGTTGCTGAGATATATATTCTTTCTATTCAACAAATATTTTGGTGTTACCATCCAATGCTTTCCAAATGTTGTTTATCAGGCTGGTTGAGGGCAAAATATTCTTTTATAAATTTGATGGTTTAGTCACTGTCAGTTCTTGAGATCATCAAAATGTAGTAAAGTAATTAATTAAGTCTCTTACCTCTCATGTTAACATTACGAAAGTATGGCTCAGCACATGTGTGATTTAATGCTATATGTCAGATATAATTCATAGAAGTCTGTACACCAGTAAGCTTTTAGGTATGAAATAGAACCTAAGGAGCTTTGACACTTATTTATTTCAAACTTGATAATGCAAGAGGGTGTAATACCCAACTACACCTTCTGTAAAGCCAACTACTACTAAAAGCACAAAGATTTACAATGGCGTAAATATATAAATAATAAATAAATGGTGATGATCTGAGCGTGTTAGTATTGTTACTATGGGTGACAAATTGGTTCAGCAGGCATTACTTTCTTCCTCTTGGGCAGCAATCATATCCAGACACTGAATACAGTTTTTAGCAATGTCCTTTTAAAAAAAGTCCTAACTTGTTCAGAGACCTGGCACCACGTAGCTGTAGCTGAAGACACAGGCCATCTCAACATATCTACAACAATAACTCTGGAAACTCAATCTAGATTCTGAAAACCCGAAATTAGTTCATATAATGGACCTAACTGTGAATCCCATTCAAATCAATAGAATTCATTGACATATTGAAATCAGAAACTTGAAGACATTTATTGTCTGAAAGAAGGCAGTATTATTAGGCAAGAAAGAGGTTGGGCATCAATAGGCAGCATTCACCTCTAGGAGCCTGTGAGAAAGTGGCTTATTAGCTGGTGTGCATTGTTACTATAATGTTAGATCCTGTCAAAGGTTTTAGTAATTTAAACATCAGCTCACATCCGTGGTAGCTATGGTACAGAGCTGACAGGCTTAACTGATAAAAAATATGTAAAGAATTTATAAGCACCAAAACAGTTAAAAAGCAAAAACATAACACAATAAAATCCCACTACAAATTATACAAATTGAAAATAATGAGACAGAAAATGACATCAAATGACAAAAATCCAACAATGGGAACTAGAGATATTCATTTTTTAAAATTCACATGGAAAAAAAAACACGAATAAAATGTAAAGCGCCAATGATAGTCCATTTTTGCTATGGAATGAGACCACCATACAAATTCATATCAAATATAATGGAGCTCAGGTCTGAAACATAAGGTGGGTTGGCCCTGGTAAACATCTGGAAGTCAAAATGTTTAAAAACATTTATAAGTCACGCTGGGCTGGAGGAACATTTGTCAAACGTTGCCTAGCTTTATTTGGGTGCTCAATCAACTACAGGAGTACACTTCTAAGCCTCTAAGAGAGATGAGTACATATTATTGCACTAAATAGTTACTCAACCAGCGGTTTGTTGCCTGATTGATGTTAATTTTATTACATTTTGGATTCAGCAGCTTCATTTTCAAAATTGTTTGAAAGGCAAATCCAATGATTAGTGGCTAGCTACCACAGAGTGAATACATATGTTAAGACTATCTTGAAAATTAAAAGATTGTTTTCAATCAATGTACAAACTGTTGTAGAGAGTGAATCTGTTGGTAAGAGGAGCAAGCCTTTTTGATAGATTTGTATGCAAGGAGAAAATGCTGTCTTTATAAAATGTCCCCAAGAATAGCTCATTTTCACAAATTTGGCTAAATTATTGTGCAAGGGTTGAGCACCCGATGAAAAGATCCCTGACTAGTTGAATCCAAGACATAAACTTAGTGGCAAACAGAGTCTAGCAATACTTGCTACCAGAAATCTAATTACATACTATTGCTCTCAAACACATTTGAACCAGAAATACATTGTGGATCATGAGGGCACCTCATTTAGAGAGGATAGTTTCAAAATGCTTTGTTGCTCAGCAGATGGAACGAGCTGGGGCATCGTAGCCGTACAGCCTTACGTTATAGATGGAGATGCCATTTTCAGGATTCACACAATGAACTGACAAACTAAGCAAGTCAAGGGTAAAAATCTTTTCATAAGGATTTTTTTTAGCTGAGTATGAACAACTTGGCTCTTATGAGTAAGGTTTACCAGAAGTAACTAATCTCCACTATATCAGAATGAGATTCATGGGCTAATGCACTCTTACATGTATAGACACACAATAGTGATGACTAAGGGGCAGATTCACAAGAAAGTGGTGCATCGGTCCGATGCTCCACTTTTTTTACGTACCCTTAGCACCACCTAACAACACCATGGTTGCACCATATTTATAATACTGTGCACCATGGTGTTCATTACCACAGTAGTGGCAACACATTTTATGCTATTGTGGTGCCTTGCTGCACCAGCATAAAAATTTCTGACTCTAGTGCAGCAAAATACAGGGAGGCACATAGGCTATTATGGATGTGTCATTTTAATGCCTGCTCTGAGCGGGCATTAAAAATTACAGAAAAAAATCTAGTAAATTTCACTGCACCATTTTTTCAGGGTTTCCTGCGTCAGAACTCTCCCCTTGCATACATTATGCCTGACGTAGGCATAATCTGGCATAAGGGTTTACAAAGTGGCGCAATGCATGCATTGTGCCACTTTGTAAATATGACATGGGAGAAAGGCCTCCATAATGCTGCCATATTGTAAAAAAATGATGATGAGCCTTATAAGGACTTGAAACTCAAGAAGACTTGTGATGCTATTCTCTGTGATAAGTGGGCCCCCAAAACTCCTTTTAAGTTATGGCCTCTCTGGGAAACTTGTGCCTCGGGGGAGAGCAAGGCTCAATTTTGCAGAAGTGATCAAGGTAGTGAAACATAAATATAAATACCAATTCTGAATATGAGCCATAAGAGTGAGTCTCTCGTATTACATCAAAGAAAGTGAATTTGTCTTTGTGCCTTTTCATGCGTAGGCTTACCCTGTTGCTGAAATGGGGTTGTCTTGTAGACAGACTGCCGAAGAAATGCCGGACAGGCATCGGCATGTATGGACTGCTACTGTCTATTATCCCTTATAGAGGCTGTGGAACACTATCGTAGATGATCGGGGGAAGGTTATGGTGTGCACATTCAGCTCTAAAGAGTGAGAGAAGTTGTACAAGGTTATGGAAGCATGAGCAGCTTACCATAGAGAGGCTATGGGAATTGGGCTGGGCACATGCCAGGAGCATGGCTTGTTAAAACGATAGAGATGCTAGTTATATGCCATGGCCAGGATTGTAGAAGTCAGAATACTGTGCAATGTGTTTAATCTGCAGATGCCGAGAAGCAAGCGCATTGACATCACTTCTTGTATAGTGAGCAGTGATGCAATTTCCTTATTACTGTCTTGAAATTTTAAAAAAGGCAGGTAATTTATAGGAGAATGGCAACTCCCACCCATGACCATAAAGTTAGAACTAGAATTACAACTTGTGGACATGTACATCTGAATTTGAAAGCAATATTGTATTTCTGTGCTCACTAAGATTGGTCTTTGGTGAAAATAGCAGTCCATGTAAATGATATTAGATGATCGTAACCCCCCTTAAAAGATACAGATGCTAATTAACACTTGAGAAACAAAAATTGTTAGCTTTTTGTGTGATTTTTGACACTCAAAATCACCAGTTATATTTACTACAATTTGCGGCCCGTCATGCAGTTGTTATCACCTGACATATTACATCACTCGTGATATGTTAAATGACATCATTAATGACGCATCTGATAGCATCTCACGTGACATTTTGTGTTTCATACTCTTCCTTTTTTCAGTAAAGTTATTTGATTTTGTTTTACTTAAGTGAAGATCTTATTATCATACCTACTTTTAACAGAACTTTAACCTTTGTTTTACACTAAATTTCTGGGCTTTTGATCATATTCTAAATGTATAACACCTTCTTACGGTGGACAACCCTTCTTTGCCTGGTGTGAGAACATACACAGTAGGTTGGACGCATTGCTAGAGGCCAGGCCTTGCACCCAGTGCTCTGCAAGCATCCATCCTGATCCCCTCTGCACACAGCTTCAACTTGTGTGCAGAGGAAATTGGACACAGAGCGTTGACTCCAGACAGTTAACTAATATTTTTGTGTGTTTTGTCTAGGTTTTTAAATATTTTCTAAACTTCCTTGCTTTAAAACGTCTTTAAAACGTTACTTAAACCTTTAGAATTTATCTAACAGTGTTGTAGTACTGTGCTTCATTAATTTGTAAAAAACTAACAGAATGGTATTTGTATCCAAGCTTTCTACCGAACGTTTTGTGTTCAGAAGAATCATATTAAAATATTGGCCTATGCTACAGTTAGAACATGATTTCAAAGGGATTTTTAACACCCCCCCCCCCATTTGCTTATAAATGCACTTCTAACTTAAAAGATTTATTGGACAAACAAACCACTCACAGGGCAGATGTTCAATATAAATGCACAACAGCATGCTTTAATTGCAGCTGTTGTTATAACATTATTAAAGGCAATGAGATTAGGCATCCTACACAAGGGATACCCATTAAAGTTGTACACGTCAGCTACACATGACACTAAGTGCATGGCGTACTTATTGAAATTGAAATGTCCATGTGGTCTGGGATATGTTGGTAAAACAGAGATGACGATCAAAACACGGATTATTGAACACAAAAGCAATATTAGAAATAAGAACGAAAAGTCGAGTGTTGAGGACATTTTAATACATTTTTGCATAGTGCTAGTCAACTAAGGTTGCTGATATTGGAATCGGTCCTGATCAGGGAGGATATTGATGACAACAAAAATTTACTAAGACGGGAACTATTCGTATTGAATTTAGTTGCTTTTTGTGATTTATCTATTTGATGATTTTCAGGCATTTGTAATTTTTTACTTGTAACATTGAATAGCTCGTTCATTGTTCCTTGGAGTTTTGATTTAAAATGTGAGTATTTGGGATTATCATGTATTTTTATTTATCCCTTCGTGCAGTGAATTTATTATTTGTGTTCACAACTTTGGTTTATTTCATATATTTTTTCTTTTTACGTGCATGTTCACTTTGGGTGCATCACATTGTTTTTTTGTGTTCTATCCGGTGGAACAAGATGAGAAGGTGTTCTTTACTTTCTTGTCTTCTGTTTACTTTCATTACTTGAAGCAATAGGTTGCCATCGCACGATGACACCTATACTTTGGGTTCACATTTCGGTCCTTCATTTATTTCTAGTTTTGTACATGGTTTGGCTACCATGGCGACCATGTGACACATTCTACAATTTTTTCTCACTCTTTGCCCTTTTTTTGTTTTGAGGCATGGCATGCTCACTTGGGGTGAGTCACATCGTGGTTTTTCGTTTTTCCGTTTTACTTAGTGGAGGTTGAGATCAGGTTCACACCTTTTTGGGTTTACATGTCCAGTTTCTGTCTATTTCTATTACTTTACATTCTATCACTTTATGTGATAGGTGGCCTTCTTACCCCTGCTTTTATATTTTGGTCCTTAGTTTATTTCTATTTCTCTCCGTGTTTTCTAATATGGCGACCATGATAGATACTAAGCTGCGGCTTTCATGAATTGCGACAAGATTTTTTCTCTTTTTTGCTTTTGTGATATATGTATGTGTTTTGATAATTTGCATGGTATATTCATGCTAATTTTTTGTTATACGTGTGTTGTTTGGGCATGCTTATGACACCTTTTGCTTTGTGACTCATTTCACTTTTGGTGTACCGGGGCGCTAGGCAGGTTTTATTTACAGTGGACCTGTCCTGCACTCAACATTTAGGGTGCACTGGCTTCCTTTCATGCTCAGTGGTGCAATTAACCATTTATTATACAGGTAGCGCTTCAGCACCTTACTTGGTTGTATTTATATTATTTACAGTATGTCTTGTCCCCTAATGAAGAGCCTTGTCCAAAATGCATTGGGTTGTTGTTTTGAATGACTGTAAAAGCAGTTATAACTTAAATTTTTAATGAAATTATTTTTGATGAATACAGCTACCAGAGACCACATGCTTGATGGTATTAGACAATTTGAAGAAGATTCATTTCAATAAATGACTGAATTAATTACTATTGTCTGAAGTTGAGAATCGTTTTCTTGAGTTCATCAGCAGAACATCCCTAAACAGGAAGGGTTCTTGGTTGTTATGCTTCCACATGGGACACGTGCTCTTCTGAAACGCGCTTTGCTTGCTGTATAAATACCTCCTCCCAACCTGCATCAAGGCTTCGCCTCCTACCCATACCCGTCCTGCATAAGCAGCATCCCTGCACTCACCTGCTGAGTTGCCCGGACCATTTAGAATCCCCATCCTGCGCAAGCAAGGTCCCTCCACTCACCTCCTGAGTCACCCGAACCTTTAGTGCTCCAGTCCTGTGCAAGTTTTGACCCTGCACTCATAGTTGGAGTTGCCCAAAGCTACCAGCATTCTAGTCTTTCAAGCCTCCCTGATGATTCCATGATCGTGGCTTCTACGATGCTTCCAGTGTCTCCCTTCATGAGCTACGATTACACCTCCCCTAAAGCTTTTTGCACCGAGCCACTTGCCGTCTTCGAACTCTTGCGAAAGTACTAGACGAGGTGAAGTACTTCTCTTTCAGGTTAGTGTGCACTAATCCTTTAAAGTAGTTGAACAGAGTTTCAACATCTCCAAGGACTATGGACTCATCTCCTGTTCCATTTCTGTGATTTTTTTTCCAGCACTACTTGCTTGTCTACGCTGTATACTACCTTGGCGCTCATGGACTAGACACCTGGGTATGATTTAAGGAAAGTGGCGTTGCACCCAGTGCAGCGCCACTTTCCTTTCATCCATTAGCGCCACTATGTGTGCGCCGTATTTAAAATACCTTCTCATTTGACAAGCTGAATTGAAAGTCCATGATATTGCTTGGAGTGTGATTGAAAACCAGGCAATTAATGTGCAGAACTGTGTCATGAGGAGGGTTGTAACCCCTTCCCGGATTTGCAGTTGGGATTCAATCTTATGATCTAGATGGGTTGTATACAGTGTTGTTGTTTATGAAATAGACATTTGTTGGAATTGTTCTACATTTTTTTGAACTTCCTGAATCCTATTGAGTAATATATTAGATTTTAACAGTACGGAGTTGTCTTATTCATTAATTGAAGAATGGATAATATGTACGCATTACACATCTAAATAATTCCTCTAGAAGCATTTTTAAGTGAGACAGTATTTAAAATACGGCACACCATGGCACAGAGTAGGAAGAAATAGCATCATTTTTTTTATGCTATTGATGTTCTCTGCAGGAGTAGCACCAAAATTTTGGCACTACTCCTACAGAGTACATAGAGGCCCATTGTATTTAATGGGCATGTCCCCTTTTAAAAGTGCAGAGAAAAATGGTGTACGGAAATCTCTTGGATTTCCTTGTGCTATGTTTTCGGTCCCATTAATAGGGGAACGCCCCTTATGCATACATTATGCTTGGCGCAGGCATAATATAGCACAAAGGGTTACAAAGTGCAGCAGGGCATGCATTGCACCACTTTGTAAATATGGCGCAGTGTTTTGGGGCATCTAACACTACATTAGCGTAAAAAAATGACAATCGTGTGTCGTTAGGATGGCGCTAGGAGCTCTTAAATCAGCCTCCAAATCTTGTATATAACCTATGTACCAAGTGTAACTTTGTTTCTACTATATCTTTGGAGTGTCCTCATCTCCAAACCTATGTACAGAGTTTAACCTTGGGAGTATCAGTAACTCCAAACCTATGTACAGAGTGTAACCTTGTTTCCTAGCATACCTTGGAAGTGTCAGTAACTCCAAATCTATGTACCAAGTGTAACCTTGTTTCTAGCATATCTTGGGAGTATCAGTAACTCCAAGCCCATGTACTGAGTGTAATCCTGTTTCTAGCATACCTTTGGAGTGTCAGCTACCCCAGCATATGCTCTGAGTGTCATTTTGATAGTGCCAGTAACTTAAAGCTGTGTTCTGAGATATCCTGAGAGTGTCACAGCCTCTAATCAGTATTTCAAGTTTTTCCTCAAGTCTCAGAGGAATCTCACCAAGAATCTGCTTATTCTGTCCTTATGCTGTGACTTTGAAGAAACCTGTAAGTGTTATTGATTTAGTGCATTGTAAATTATGTAGAGGGTTGCTATGGCATTGATGTTAATTGTCTCTTCTTGTTGCCCTCAGTGTACTGTGTCTTCACAAAAACAGAGATGCTAATCTTGTAAGTGCCAAGCAGAGTAGTACATTCGCTGAGCAGAATCACCACTCAGGGAGTTTCTTTTTCTAATTTTGTCCCTTCCCCCCCTGGAAGCCAGAAGATCTAGGTGTACCATCCCTTGGTCTTATGTCTTCCTGAGAGGGAATGGAGGTCTAGCATCGACTCCAGTGTCTCCTCCATGTTTGGAACGAGGTGATTAAGTGACAGACACCACTATGCACCTGTCTCAAGCAACAACCCCTCTACCTGTTCAAACGAAGAGGCCAAAATAACCAGAAAACAAAATGAATTTACATCTAGAAGACACCCTGCCAATGACCGAAGAAAGAGAGTGGGAGCACTGGAAAAAGGAACCACAGATGCCTCCCTAGCATCAGCCACCAGGTCACTTTTTCTAAAATGTGCCCAACAAGAGTCCACATACATATTTTGGGGCACCACTGGGCTTATTAGAAGCCCAAAGTAAATAGCAGTCATCAAACTGCACCATCTCCCAAAATCCCCGAGGGGCAGATCTCCCCTTGGCCAGCTGCCCTCAAAACCCCATTAATGAAAAGAAGTAAGGGTTGAAGTTAGGGTAAGGGTTAATGAAATGGTTAGGATGGAGGATAGATGCTGGGTTGGGTTAACGTCGATGTAGCGTTAGCAGCAGTTTTAGGGTTAGCATTATGGTTTTATTGTCAGTGTTATAATTAGTGTTAGGATTAGGTTATGTTAAATTTTAAGACAAATGTTAAATTTAGGGTTAGGGTAGGAGTTATAGTTAGCTCTATGTGTGGGATTATGGTAAGAAAAAAGGTAGGGTTAAGGGTCGCTACCACGCATTTTCCCATTAAGGAATTCTCCATTATCCTTTACTTATTTTAGGCAAACTGATGATCAAACGAAAATGTCTCTATGTTTTATTTCATTTTTAGTTTGGCATAATTGTATTTATTTGGCATAGCGTTGTTTTTATTTTTGTATGGACCCATAAAAAATAATTCGTTTTGTCTCCAATAAATATTTTACACAGAGCATCAATCGGGGCATGTAAGCAAAATTGTCTTGCTCAGTCTCCTAATGTGGTCCGTGCCAGTGTAGACGTTGACATCCAATCAAACTGATGGGATTATAAAGTAAAAATGTAGTCAATGTTTGGTGCACAGCCATGTTGTTTCCTGAAAGTGATCAACACTAGAACAATCATGCTAGCTCATTAAAGCATCAAAATGTATATGAATCACAGATGAAAACTGCTTCCAAGTGAAAGTACTCGTAGTGCAGAAAGCGAAGATTGCAATCTTCTCGACCTCTCCTGATTGGCCGGTCGTACTCCCACCGGATGTCTGATTAGTCATAATATATTTTTGGGGCATATTGCATACAGCTACGTTTGAAATGAAATATGCAGTGATTAATGTACACAAAATATATATTATTATGAGCAGGAGTCCAATTTTTTTTAGGAACACATTGCTGGTGCTGCTAAATACTGGAGTACTCGTATACCAATTGCATCTAGCTGTGATTCCACTTCATGCCTCCCTCTTCCACCACAACCGCCTTCATGTTTTTTTGTTTTTTTCCCCTTGCTCTTGTTGGTTCTGTTTTCATTACAGATTTCTCATTTTTCAATACTTTCTTAAATTTTTCTTCCTTACTTTTCTGCCTTTCTATCGCTCGATCTGGGTCAAATTCGAATGATAAACGATAGAAGCTTGACCCCAAAATGGCCTTCAATGCCCACCTATTGCACAAATTAAGCACCGGATTATAGTGTCAATCCATACACACATCTGGAGATTTTCTTCACCTTTGTAGCATTAAATTGATACATTGGGTATAATACTCTCACTAGAGCAATGCATTTTGTAACAGTCGATGCAATAAACGCCATTTTAATAAGACTACGAAGAAATGAAACATTTCATCCCTTTCATAAAATAAAAAAATGCCCTGATTTCTATGCACATCTCATCCTGCCACTCGTGTTGCTAGACTGCAGGGTGCGCTTCCAAAACACTCGCTTTAAAGCCGCTCCCTTCCTGACAACCTTCTGGTTTCAATTGCGTCTTATTTTCGCATCAGGTGTTTAGTGTGATTGACTTTTGATTGTATGCTGACAAAATGGCTCTTGCACAGTAGGCTCAAAGAGCAAAAAAGGCGGTTCATGTGCCAAACAGCAAACATAAGTTATCCCTAGCATGCCTAAACTGGCCTTGGAGAAGTGGCGTGACCAATGTACAAGAAAACAGTTGTTATTGATTTGATGCAGAGACCAAGGTCATCTACAATAATAATGAACAGGAAAGGTATTCCAGAAGAAGGACACGTTCTCATAGCTAAGTTCCTTATAGACCATTCACAGGCAATAGCGTCTAAAGCCAGCATAGGTGTTTGAGTGCCGCTACAGAGACAAAGAGCCAGGCAAAGAGATACACGTGTGTACTTTGAAGGTCACTGTATTTGACTTACAAGAACAATACCATTATCCTTTTATAAATGAAAATGCTGTTACTGGCAAAGAAGTGAAGAAATCTATCCATAATGTTTCAAAATAAATGTGTCCTTTGCACTGTGTTCAATAGGTAAAGAAAATAATGTGATTCTTTTTTGCCAAAAAGGTCTGTCAACCATTTTTTGAAACACACTCGACAAGGTCTGTCAACCATTTTTGGACACACACTCGACCCCATCTTCACCTCCAGTGACAGAGTCAAATTCAGCCACGTCACTGAACTCACATGGTCGGACCACACCATTGTTCATCCCACTTTCTCCGGCGCACAGCATCCCATCACCGGCCCCAAAGCTCCTCCCACCACAGGTGGTGCAAGGCAATAGAGACACAATGGACTGAAGCCCTCAGCACAACCCAACCCGAAGCTTCATCAGACTTTGAACAGGCTGTCCAGTACTTCTCCACCTGGATCACCGATGTGCCGACAGAGTCGCCCCATTGAAGATAGTGAGAACCAACAAAAACTCAGGACAAGCCAGCTGGTACACGCCAGAGCTCAGAACCACCAAGTGCAGCTGCTACCAACTCGAGAAAAGATGGCATGCCCCAAAAAACTCTTCTGAGAGAGCCGTTCACAAAGCAGCCCTCAGTGACGACCACTGGCAAATCAAGGAAGCCAAAAGAGCACCCATCACTGCCCGTATCAAATCAGCAGACAACCACACAAAACAACCATTCAAAATAGTTAAGGAATACTCGATCCCGACAGTCATAGAGAACACAATCCACCCATTCCATGAACTCTGCAACATGGTCTTGGACTATTTCCACAGCAAAATTGCCACCATATACAACTTCAACCCCCAGGCCACAGTTCTCAACCTCAACAGCCTCGGTCAACCAACACACACCAGCCGGATGATCACTACATGGACACCACATACCACACAAACCACCACAGCCATCATTTGGTCCATCCACTTTGGAGCACCCACCGACCCATACTCCCACCATTTTTTCAACCTCCCAACCAATCAAATCAGCACAGAACTCAACAGCATCCTCAACATCTCCATCACCACAGCAGCCCTCCAGGACAGATGGAAACATGCAGAGGTCAGATTCCTCCTAAAGAAACCAACCTCCGATCCCAGAGAACTCAAACGTTATTGACCAATCTCTCTGCAACATTACTCTGCCAAAGTACTTGAGAAGGCCATCAACCAACACCTCACTGAATACCTGGAACAAAACACCCTGCTTGACATCTCCCAATGAGGATTCAGAGCCAACCACAGCATGGAGACTGTGTAGGAAAGTACCATCTTGCCTGGCATGTTACCCCCATTTTTCACTGTATATATGTTGTTTTAGTTGTATGTGTCACTGGGACCCTGGTAACCCAGGGCCCCAGTGCTCATAAGTGTGCCTGAATGTGTTACCTGTGTAGTGACTAACTGTCTCACTGAGGCTCTGCTAATCAGAACCTCAGTGGTTATGCTCTCTCATTTCTTTCCAAATTGTCACTAACAGGCTAGTGACCATTTTTACCAATTTACATTGGCTTACTGGAACACCCTTATAATTCCCTAGTATATGGTACTGAGGTACCCAGGGTATTGGGGTTCCAGGAGATCCCTATGGGCTGCAGCATTTCTTTTGCCACCCATAGGGAGCTCTGACAATTCTTACACAGGCCTGCCACTGCAGCCTGAGTGAAATAACGTCCAAGTTATTTCACAGCCATTTTACACTGCACTTAAGTAACTTATAAGTCACCTATATGTCTAACCTTTACCTGGTAAAGGTTAGGTGCAAAGTTACTTAGTGTGAGGGCAGCCTGGCACTAGCCAAGGTGCCCCCACATTGTTCAGGGCTAATTCCCCGGACTTTGTGAGTGCGGGGACACCATTACACGCGTGCACTACATATAGGTCACTACCTATATGTAGCTTCACAATGGTAACTCCGAATATGGCCATGTAACATGTCTATGATCATGGAATTGCCCCCTCTATGCCATCCTGGCATAGTTGGCACAATCCCATGATCCCAGTGGTCTGTAGCACAGACCCTGGTACTGCCAAACTGCCCTTCCTGGGGTTTCACTGCAGCTGCTGCTGCTGCCAACCCCTCAGACAGGCATCTGCCCTCCTGGGGTCCAGCCAGGCCTGGCCCAGGATGGCAGAACAAAGGACTTCCTCTGAGAGAGGGTGTTACACCCTCTCCCTTTGGAAAATGGTGTGAAGGCAGGGGAGGAGTAGCCTCCCCCAGCCTCTGGAAATGCTTTCTTGGGCACAGATGTGCCCAATTCTGCATAAGCCAGTCTACACCGGTTCAGGGACCCCTTAGCCCTGCTCTGGCGCGAAACTGGACAAAGGAAAGGGGAGTGACCACTCCCCTGACCTGCACCTCCCCTGGGAGGTGTCCAGAGCTCCTCCAGTGTGCTCCAGACCTCTGCCATCTTGGAAACAGAGGTGCTGCTGGCACACTGGACTGCTCTGAGTGGCCAGTGCCACCAGGTGACGTCAGAGACTCCTTCTGATAGGCTCCTTCAGGTGTTAGTAGCCTATCCTCTCTCCTAGGTAGCCAAACCCTCTTTTCTGGCTATTTAGGGTCTCTGTCTCTGGGGAAACTTTAGATAACGAATGCAAGAGCTCAGCCGAGTTCCTCTGCATCTCTCTCTTCACCTTCTACCAAGGAATCGACTGCTGACCGCGCTGGAAGCCTGCAAAACTGCAACATAGTAGCAAAGACGACTACTGCAACTCTGTAACGCTGATCCTGCCGCCTTCTCGACTGTTTTCCTGGTGGTGCATGCTGTGGGGGTAGTCTGCCTCCTCTCTGCACTAGAAGCTCCGAAGAAATCTCCCGTGGGTCGACGGAATCTTCCCCCTGCAACCGCAGGCACCAAAAAGCTGCATTACCGGTCCCTTGGGTCTCCTCTCAGCACGACGAGCGAGGTCCCTCGAATCCAGCAACTCTGTCCAAGTGGCCCCCACAGTCCAGTGACTCTTCAGTCCAAGTTTGGTGGAGGTAAGTCCTTGCCTCACCTCGCTAGACTGCATTGCTGGGAACCGCAACTTTTGAAGCTACTCCGGCCCCTGTGCACTTCCGGTGGAAATCCTTTGTGCACAGCCAAGCCTGGGTCCACGGCACTCTAACCTGCATTGCACGACTTTCTAAGTTGGTCTCCGGCAACGTGGGACTCCTTTGTGTAACTTTGGGTGAGCACTGTTTCACGCATCCTTGTAGTGCCTGTTTCTGGCACTTCTCTGGGTGCTACCTGCTGCTGAGAGGGCTCCTTGTCTTGCTCGACGTCCCTTCTACCTCCTGGTCCAATTTGCGACCTCCTGGTCCCTCCTGGGCCACAGCAGTGTCCAAAAACGTTAAACAACTAATTTGCAGCTAGCAAGGCTTGTTGGCGTTTTTTCGGCGGGAAAACACTTCTGCACAACTCTCCACGGCGAGAGAAATCTGTCCACCAAAGGGGAAGTCTCTAACCCTTTTCGTTACTGCAGAAACCTCAGCTTCTTCTGTCCAGTAGCAGCTTCTTTGCATCCACAGCTGGCATTTCCTGGGCATATGCCCATCTCCGACTTGCTTGTGACTTTTGGACTTGGTCCCCTTGTTCCACAGGTACCCTAGATTGGAAATCCACCGTTGTTGCATTGCTGGGTTGTGTCTTTCCTGCATTATTCCTCTATCACGACTTCTTTGTCTTTTGGGGAACTTTAGTGCACTTTGCACTCACTTTTCAGGGTCTTGGGGAGGGCTAATTTTCTAACTCTCACTATTTTCTAATAGTCCCAGTGACCCTCTACAAGGTCACATAGGTTTGGGGTCCATTCGTGGTTCGCATTCCACTTTTGGAGTATATGGTTTGTGTTGCCCCTATCCCTATGTTTCCCCATTGCATCCTATTGTAACTATACATTGTTTGCACTGTTTTCTAAGACTATACTGCATATTTTTGCTATTGTGTATATATATATCTTGTGTATATTTCCTATCCTCTCACTGAGGGTACACTCTAAGATACTTTGGCATATTGTCATAAAAATAAAGTACCTTTATTTTTAGTATAACTGTGTATTGTGTTTTCTTATGATATTGTGCATATGACACTAAGTGGTACTGTAGTAGCTTCACCCGTCTCCTAGTTCAGCCTAAGCTGCTCTGCTAAGCTACCATTATCTATCAGCCTAAGCTGCTAGACACCCTATACACTAATAAGGGATAACTGGGCCTGGTGCAAGGTGCAAGTACCCCTTGGTACTCACTACAAGCCAGTCCAGCCTCCTACATTGGTTGTGCAGTGGTGGGATAAGTGCTTTGAGACTACTTACCACTCTTGTCATTGTACTTTTCATAAGAGAAAAATATACAAAACAAGGTCAGTGTATATACACATAGCCAAAAAGTTTTGCATTTCCTCTTTTCACTCTTTTCTAAGTGCTGAAAAGTACTTCTAAACTTTCAAAAAGTTCTTAAAAGTTTAAAAAGTTTTTTTTCTGTCTTTCTAAAAAGTTCTGAAAACTTTTTTCTCTTTTTCTATCACTTTAACTCTCTCTAAAAATGTCTGGCACAGGCCAAAATGTTGATCTGTCCAAACTTGCATATGATCACCTTAGCTGGAAAGGAGCAAGGAGTCTCTGCATAGAGAGAGGTTTGAGTGTAGGGAAGAATCCTTCCTTGGAACTGTTACTTAACATGCTTAGAGAACATGATAAGGCTAAAAGTGCCCCATCTGTTGAAAAAGTAGCTAATGGTTCTCAATCTGATCCAGGGACTCCCCCAGGAAAAGATTCAGGAAAGAAAATTCCTAGCCTGCCCATTACTAGACAGTCTAGCATAGTTTGTAATGATGGAGAGCCACACCATACAAATAGTGTTGTCTCACATCATAGAAAAAGCATTTATTCTCACCATACTGGTAGTGATGTTTCTGTTAGCCAAGCTGTTAGGGTGGCTTCTATAAGGGACAGGTCTCCTTCTGTTCATTCCCATCACACCTCTGTATCTAGGAATGTCCCTCCCACCAACCCTGATGACAGAATGTTAGAGAGGGAACTCATAAGTTGAGGGTGGAACAAACCAGACTGAAGCTTGAAAAGCAACAGCTGGATTTGGATAGACAGTCTTTTGAACTAGAGAAGGAAAGACAGAAGTTGGGTTTAGAAACCCATGGTGGCAGCAGCAGTATTCCCCATAGTCATCCTGCAAAAGAGCATGATTCCAGGAATCTGCACAAGATAGTTCCCCCTTATAAGGAGGGGGATGACATTAACAAGTGGTTTGCTGCACTTGAGAGGGCCTGTGTTGTACAGGATGTCCCTCAGAGGCAGTGGGCTGCTATCCTATGGCTATCATTTAGTGGAAAAGGTAGGGATAGGCTCCTTACTGTGAAAGAAAATGATGCTAATAATTTCCAAGTTCTTAAGAATGCACTCCTGGATGGTTATGGCTTAACCACTGAACAATACAGGATAAAGTTCAGAGAGACCAAAAAGGAGTCTTCACAAGACTGGGTTGATTTCATTGACCATTCAGTGAAGGCCTTGGAGGGGTGGTTACATGGCAGTAAAGTTACTGATTATGACAGCCTGTATAACTTAATCCTGAGAGAGCATATTCTTAATAATTGTGTGTCTGATTTGTTGCACCAGTACTTGGTGGACTCTGATCTGACCTCTCCCCAAGAATTGGGAAAGAAGGCAGACAAATGGGTCAGAACAAGGGTGAACAGAAAAGTTCATACAGGGGGTGACAAAGATGGCAACAAAAAGAAGGATGGTAAGTCTTCTGACAAGGGTCGGGACAAATCTAAAAATGAGTCTTCATCAGGCCCACAAAAACACTCTGGTGGGGGTGGTGGGCTCAAATCCTCTTTTAATCAGAACAAGGAAAAGAAACCATGGTGCTATTTATGTAAAATAAAAGGCCATTGGACAACAGATCCCAGTTGTCCAAAGAAAAGCACCAATGCTCCTACCACTACAACCCCTACTGCTACCCCTAGTGTCCCTACTAATAGCAGTGGTGGTGGGAGCAAACCTACTAATAGCCAAGCCAAGGGAGTAGCTGGGCTCACTATTGGTAACTTAGTTGGGGTTGGCCTTGTTAGGGAGGCCACAGAGGCTGTGTTAGTCTCTGAGGGGGCTATTGATTTAGCCACCTTAGTTGCTTGTCCCCTTAATATGGATAAGTACAAGCAGCTACCCCTAATAAATGGTGTTGAGGTTCAGGCCTACAGGGACACTGGAGCCAGTGTGACTATGGTCATAGAGAAACTGGTCCACCCTGAACAACACCTACTTGGTCACCAGTACCAAGTAACCGATGCTCACAACAGCACACTTAGCCACCCCATGGCTGTTGTTAATCTTAACTGGGGGGGGGGGTTACTGGTCCAATGAAAGTTGTGGTAGCCACAGATTTACCTGTAGACTGTCTACTAGGAAATGATTTGGAGACATCAGCTTGGTCAGATGTGGAGTTGGAGGCCCATGCAGCAATGCTGGGCATCCCAGGGCATATTTTTGCTTTGACAAGGGCTCAGGCCAAAAAGCAAAAAGGACAGGGAAGCTTGGATCCTGGAACAATGGACCAAGTGCTCCCTAAAGCTAGGGCTTGTAGAAGCAAACCACTTCCTACTATCCCTCCCTCTACAGTGGATTCAACTTCTGAGGAAGAAGAATTCCCTCCCTGTGCAGAACCTACACCAGAGGAGCTTCAAGCAGACACTGCTGAGCTTTTGGGTGAAGGGGGGCCTGCCAGGGAGGAGCTGAGTGTGGCACAGCAAACCTGTCCCACATTAGAGGGTCTCAGACAGCAAGCTGTCAAACAGGCTAATGGGGATGTCAGTGACTCTCACAGAGTTTACTGGGAGGACAACCTCTTGTACACTGAGCATAGGGATCCTAAACCTGGAGCTGCCAGGAGATTAGTGATTCCTCAGGAGTACAGAAAGTTCCTCCTAACCCTGGCTCATGACATTCCCCTAGCTGGGCATCTAGGACAAATGAAAACTTGGGACAGGCTTGTTCCCCTGTTTCATTGGCCTAGAATGTCTGAGGACACAAAGGAATTTTGTAAGTCCTGTGAAACCTGTCAAGCCAGTGACAAGACAGGTGGCACCCCAAAGGCACCCCTTATCCCACTGCCTGTGGTTGGGGTTCCCTTTGAAAGGGTAGGGGTTGACATAGTTGGCCCCCTTGACCCTCCTACTGCTTCAGGCAATAGGTTTATCTTGGTGGTAGTGGACCATGCCACAAGATACCCTGAAGCAATTCCTTTAAGGACCACTACAGCACCTGCAGTGGCAAAGGCCCTCCTGGGAATATTTTCTAGGGTGGGCTTCCCAAAGGAAGTAGTATCAGACAGGGGAAGCAATTTCATGTCTGCATACTTAAAGGCCATGTGGAAGGAGTGTGGTGTAACTTACAAGTTCACAACACCCTATCATCCACAAACAAATGGACTGGTGGAGAGATTTAATAAAACTCTCAAAGGCATGATTATGGGTCTCCCTGAAAAACTCCGCAGGAGATGGGATATCCTTCTACCATGCCTCCTTTTTGCCTCCAGGGAGGTACCCCAGAAAGGAGTGGGCTTCAGCCCCTTTGAACTTCTTTTTGGACACCCTG
Organism: Pleurodeles waltl; assembly: GCF_031143425.1. Taxonomy (NCBI): domain Eukaryota; kingdom Metazoa; phylum Chordata; class Amphibia; order Caudata; family Salamandridae; genus Pleurodeles; species Pleurodeles waltl. The sequence goes on along the minus strand of NC_090442.1, from coordinate 869,574,185 downwards.
TTAGGGGTCCACTCACACTTGTAAAGGAGGGTTGGGAACAACCTTTAAAAGCTCCTAAGCAGGATATTGTGGATTATGTACTTGGCCTCAGATCAAGGATGGCTGAGTACATGAAAAAGGCCAGCAAAAACCTTCAGGCCAGCCAAGAGCTCCAGAAGCAATGGCATGATCAGAAGGCTGTTTTGGTTCAGTACCAACCAGGGCAGAAAGTGTGGGTCTTGGAGCCTGTGGCCCCAAGAGCACTCCAAGATAAATGGAGTGGACCCCACACAATTGTTGAGAAAAAGGGTGAAGTCACCTATTTAGTGGACTTAGGCACTGCAAGGAGTCCCCTTAGGGTACTCCATGTAAACCGACTGAAACCCTACTATGACAGGGCTGATCTCACCCTGCTCATGGCAACTGATGAGGGACAGGAAGAAGACAGTGATCCTCTACCTGATCTCTTCTCTTCCACAGAACAAGATGCTCTTGTGGAAGGGGTAGTTTTGGCTGATTGTCTTACTGCTGAGCAGAAAGACCATTGCATAAATCTCCTAGATCAATTCTCTGAACTCTTCTCTACTGTGCCAGGTACCACTTCTTGGTGTGAGCACCCTATAGATACTGGAGACAGTTTACCTGTCAAAAGTAAGATCTATAGGCAGCCTGACCATGTCAGGGACTGCATAAAGCAAGAGGTGCAGAAAATGTTAGAACTAGGAGTGGTTGAGCACTCTGAAAGTCCATGGGCTTCTCCTGTGGTACTTGTACCAAAACCCCATTCCAAAGATGGAAAGAAGGAAATGCGGTTTTGTGTAGACTATAGAGGTCTCAACTTGGTAACCAAAACTGATGCTCACCCTATACCCAGGGCAGATGAGCTCATAGATACACTGGCATCTGCCAAGTATCTAAGCACTTTTTATTTGACTGCAGGGTATTGGCAGATCAAATTGTCAGAAGATGCTAAACCTAAAACTGCATTTTCAACCATTGGAGGCCATTACCAGTTTACTGTAATGCCTTTTGGTTTGAAAAATGCACCTGCCACTTTTCAAAGGTTGGTGAACACAGTCCTGCAAGGGCTGGAGGCTTTCAGTGCAGCATATTTGGACGATATAGCTGTCTTTAGCTCCAGCTGGGATGATCACCTGGCCCACCTATGGAACGTTTTGGAGGCCCTGCAAAAGGCAGGCCTCACTATCAAGGCTTCAAAGTGCCAGATAGGGCAGGGGAAGGTGGTTTATCTGGGACACCTTGTTGGTGGGGAACAGATTGCACCACTTCAGGGGAAAATCCAAACAATTATTGATTGGGTTCCCCCTACCACTCAGACTCAGGTGAGAGCCTTCCTAGGCCTCACTGGGTATTACAGGAGGTTCATTAAGAACTATGGCTCCATTGCAGCCCCTCTTAATGACCTCACATCCAAGAAAATGCCTAAAAAGGTATTATGGACAGCAAACTGTCAGAAAGCTTTTGAGGAGCTGAAGCAGGCCATGTGCTCTGCACCTGTCCTGAAAAGCCCTTGTTACTCTAAAAAATTCTATGTCCAAACTGATGCATCTGAATTAGGAGTAGGGGCAGTCCTATCACAACTTAATTCTGAGGGCCAGGATCAACCTGTTGCTTTTATTAGTAGGAGGTTGACCCCTAGAGAAAAGTGTTGGTCTGCCATTGAGAGGGAGGCCTTTGCTGTGGTCTGGGCACTGAAGAAGTTGAGGCCATACCTGTTTGGCACTCACTTCATTGTTCAGACAGACCACAAACCTCTACTTTGGCTAAAACAAATGAAAGGTGAAAATCCTAAATTGTTGAGGTGGTCCATATCCCTACAGGGAATGGACTATACAGTGGAACATAGACCTGGGAGTAGCCACTCCAATGCAGATGGACTCTCCAGATATTTCCACTTAGACAATGAAGACTCATCAGGTCATGGCTAGTCTTATTGTCCTTCGTTTGGGGGGGGGGTTGTGTAGGAAAGTACCATCTTGCCTGGCATGTTACCCCCATTTTTCACTGTATATATGTTGTTTTAGTTGTATGTGTCACTGGGACCCTGGTAACCCAGGGCCCCAGTGCTCATAAGTGTGCCTGAATGTGTTACCTGTGTAGTGACTAACTGTCTCACTGAGGCTCTGCTAATCAGAACCTCAGTGGTTATGCTCTCTCATTTCTTTCCAAATTGTCACTAACAGGCTAGTGACCATTTTTACCAATTTACATTGGCTTACTGGAACACCCTTATAATTCCCTAGTATATGGTACTGAGGTACCCAGGGTATTGGGGTTCCAGGAGATCCATATGGGCTGCAGCATTTCTTTTGCCACCCAAAGGGAGCTCTGACAATTCTTACACAGGCCTGCCACTGCAGCCTGAGTGAAATAACGTCCACGTTATTTCACAGCCATTTTACACTGCACTTAAGTAACTTATAAGTCACCTATATGTCTAACCTTTACCTGGTAAAGGTTAGGTGCAAAGTTACTTAGTGTGAGGGCACCCTGGCACTAGCCAAGGTGCCCCCACATTGTTCAGGGCCAATTCCCCGGACTTTGTGAGTGCGGGGACACCATTACACTCGTGCACTACATATAGGTCACTACCTATATGTAGCTTCACAATGGTAACTCCGAATATGGCCATGTAACATGTCTATGATCATGGAATTGCCCCCTCTATGCCATCCTGGCATAGTTGGCACAATCCCATGATCCCAGTGGTCTGTAGCACAGACCCTGGTACTGCCAAACTGCCCTTCCTGGGGTTTCACTGCAGCTGCTGCTGCTGCCAACCCCTCAGACAGGCATCTGCCCTCCTGGGGTCCAGCCAGGCCTGGCCCAGGATGGCAGAACAAAGGACTTCCTCTGAGAGAGGGTGTTACACCCTCTCCCTTTGGAAAATGGTGTGAAGGCAGGGGAGGAGTAGCCTCCCCCAGCCTCTGGAAATGCTTTCTTGGGCACAGATGTGCCCAATTCTGCATAAGCCAGTCTACACCGGTTCAGGGACCCCTTAGCCCTGCTCTGGCGCGAAACTGGACAAAGGAAAGGGGAGTGACCACTCCCCTGACCTGCACCTCCCCTGGGAGGTGTCCAGAGCTCCTCCAGTGTGCTCCAGACCTCTGCCATCTTGGAAACAGAGGTGCTGCTGGCACACTGGACTGCTCTGAGTGGCCAGTGCCACCAGGTGACGTCAGAGACTCCTTCTGATAGGCTCCTTCAGGTGTTAGTAGCCTATCCTCTCTCCTAGGTAGCCAAACCCTCTTTTCTGGCTATTTAGGGTCTCTGTCTCTGGGGAAACTTAAGATAACGAATGCAAGAGCTCAGCCGAGTTCCTCTGCATCTCTCTCTTCACCTTCTGCCAAGGAATCGACTGCTGACCGCGCTGGAAGCCTGCAAAACTGCAACATAGTAGCAAAGACGACTACTGCAACTCTGTAACGCTGATCCTGCCGCCTTCTCGACTGTTTTCCTGGTGGTGCATGCTGTGGGGGTAGTCTGCCTCCTCTCTGCACTAGAAGCTCCGAAGAAATCTCCCGTGGGTCGACGGAATCTTCCCCCTGCAACCGCAGGCACCAAAAAGCTGCATTACCGGTCCCTTGGGTCTCCTCTCAGCACGACGAGCGAGGTCACTCGAATCCAGCAACTCTGTCCAAGTGGCCCCCACAGTCCAGTGACTCTTCAGTCCAAGTTTGGTGGAGGTAAGTCCTTGCCTCACCTCGCTAGACTGCATTGCTGGGAACCGCGACTTTTGCAGCTACTCCGGCCCCTGTGCACTTCCGGTGGAAATCCTTTGTGCACAGCCAAGCCTGGGTCCACGGCACTCTAACCTGCATTGCACGACTTTCTAAGTTGGTCTCCGGCGACGTGGGTCTCCTTTGTGTAACTTTGGGTGAGCACTGTTTCACGCATCCTCGTAGTGCCTGTTTCTGGCACTTCTCTGGGTGCTACCTGCTGCTGAGAGGGCTCCTTGTCTTGCTCGACGTCCCTTCTACCTTCTGGTCCAATTTGCGACCTCCTGGTCCCTCCTGGGCCACAGCAGCGTCCAAAAACGCTAAACAACCGATTTGCAGCTAGCAAGGCTTGTTGGCGTTCTTTCGGCAGGAAAATACTTCTGTACAACTCTCCACGGCAAGAGGGATCCGTCCACCAAAGGGGAAGTCTCTAACCCTTTTCGTTCCTGCAGAAACCTCAGCTTCTTCTGTCCAGTAGAAGCTTCTTTGCATCCACAGCTGGCATTTCCTGGGCATATGCCCATCTCCGACTTGCTTGTGACTTTTGGACTTGGTCCCCTTGTTCCACAGGTACCCTAGATTGGAAATCCACCATTGTTGCATTGCTGGGTTGTGTCTTTCCTGCATTATTCCTCTATCACGACTTCTTTGTCTTTTGGGGAACTTTAGTGCACTTTGCACTCACTTTTCAGGGTCTTGGGGAGGGCTAATTTTCTAACTCTCACTATTTTCTGATAGTCCCAGCGACCCTCTACAAGGTCACATAGGTTTGGGGTCCATTCGTGGTTCGCATTCCACTTTTGGAGTATATGGTTTGTGTTGCCCCTATCCCTATGTTTCCCCATTGCATCCTATTGTAACTATACATTGTTTGCACTGATTTCTAAGACTATACTGCATATTTTTGCTATTGTGTATATATATCTTGTGTATATTTCCTATCCTCTCACTGAGGGTACACTCTAAGATACTTTGGCATATTGTCATAAAAATAAAGTACCTTTATTTTTAGTATAACTGTGTATTGTGTTTTCTTATGATATTGTGCATATGACACTAAGTGGTACTGTAGTAGCTTCACCTGTCTCCTAGTTCAGCCTAAGCTGCTCTGCTAAGCTACCATTATCTATCAGCCTAAGCTGCTAGACACCCTATACACTAATAAGGGATAACTGGGCCTGGTGCAAGGTGCAAGTACCCCTTGGTACTCACTACAAGCCAGTCCAGCCTCCTACAGACTGCACTGATTGCAGCCACAGACGGCACCAGAATGCTGCAGGAGACTTCAGCCTTGATCCTCCTCAACTTGTCAACAGCATTCAACACCGTTTGTCACCACACCCTCAACAGACTTAACAACATTGGCATACAAGAAAACACCCTCAATTAATTGCCTCCTTCATTACAGACTGTATGCAGAGCATCCAGCTGCCGCTCTTTACCTGTAACTCCAAAGACATTATATGCAGTGTACCCCAAGGATTATATCTCAGCACCACATTGTTCGCTGACATTGTCAGGTCCCATGGTCTCAACATCATATCCTATGCAGATGATACATAACTCATCCTCTTGCTAACCGAAGACCCCCTACCACCAGAATGAACTTCTCCAATGCCATGACCAAAGTAGCCAACTGGATGAGAGCCAATTTCTCAAACTCAACTCCGACAAGACAGAAGTACTGATCTTCAGGAGAAACACATCCATATGGAACCACAGCTGGTGACCAACCAAACTCAGGCCCACACCCACACCAACAGACCACTCATGCAATCTCAGCATCAACCTTGACAACAAGCTGTCCATGAAGTGGCAAATCAGCGCAGTTGCCTTCTCCTGCTTCCACACCCTCTGCAGAATCTTTAGCTGGATCCCAGTCAACACTAGAAAGACTGTGACCCAGGCCCTCATCACCAGCCAACTCGACTACGGAAACGCACTCTACTCCGGTAATTCTACCCAACTCCTCAAAAGACTCCAGGCCATACAGAACACAGCAGCGGCACTCACCATGGCCCTCCCGAACCAGACCCATATCACCCTCACCTCAGAAACCACTGGCTCCTCATCCAGCAGAGGTGCCAGTTCAAGCTCCTCACACATGCCTGCAAAGCCTTACACAATCAAAGAACAGCCTACATCAACCTCCGACTTAAATTCCATCAACCTGCCAGACACCTGCACTCCTTCTCACTAGCCCTCGCACGCACTCCGAATCTATCAATGCTGCAGCGGTGGCCGTTCCTTCTCCTATATAGACCTGGAACATCCTGCCCCTTCACCTTTGAACAGCACCCTCCATTGTGGACTTTAGAAAGAAACTCAAGACCTGGCTTGATGGAGACCTTGCACCCAGCGCCCAGATATCCCCAAGGGTGACAGTACAAATACTGATTGCTTGATTGATTGAGAGGCCCCGATTACAAGTTGCGTGGTGCAGGGATGCTAAGCTTACGGGGCCTAGAACCACTGATTCTAATTCGTAATTGCACCCTTGCACTGTGCAATTAAACCTTTTTTCTTCCTTAGATTCTCCCAATCAGGTGAAAATATCACTCCCATTTACCAGTTGCTCAGATTAAGTGTTTGATGGGAACCAGATGTTATTGTTTGCAGGGCTGGTGTGAGGTGAGGAGGGTGCCATGGCACAGGAGAAGCTGTGGGCAGGAAGGGGTCTTGGGAGGAGGTTGGGGAGGGGGTCAGGCTGTGCTTCTGCCTGCAGCCATGGCCTGATCAAACTTGATTTTAACGGCTCATTTTTCTGGGCTATAAAATCAAACCTATTGTTCCCACACCTGGAAAATCTGGATGTGGGAAGACCAGGGCACTTGAGTATGTGAATTGGTCTCTCCTCAAAAGATACTGCTCTGCCTGACTCACACCCTGGCCCTTAATGAAGAATCAAGCCAAGACGCAATGTACATTGAGATGTCCATTTGAGGGCAATGACTAACCGCACTGCACATCTGGACACATGCGAGAGCGAGTGAATGCAGGAGTGAGAACATCGGTGTGAGTGAGCAAGTGGACATATTAATGGGTTCAGTAAACAGTGGCATTCATATACATTTGATCGTTCACCTCTTGTCTTTTAGGATAATGTGTGAGTGAGCTAGTGCATATGGTGTTTCGTGAGTGATTAAAACATCTTGACATGTTCCAACCAACAGTGAACAGTTAAAATCTCCCAGTAGTTCACCTCACTTATTTTAGAATAGGTGAGTTAGTGCAGAGGTTGGCTAGTGTTTCAGTGAATGAATGTGTGAATGAATGCATGCATATGAGTGAGCTGAAGACTTACTAGGAAGCCCATTCAACAGTTTACATTCAGGCATCATGTGTAGCTCACCTCATATGTATTAGAAAAAGGGGTGACTGAGTGTACGAGGTCTGAGCTAGTAAGTGAATGACTGCTTGACTATATGCATGTGTAGATGACTGACACTTATAGTGTGAGTCAAACAGCCCGAAGTCACCAATGGATGCCACATCAGAATCCATAAGAAATTCTCCTATGTGCTAACTTTCCAGGTGGCCACCACTAGTGATTACATTCTCCACTCATGGACACCCATTTACCCACATAAATGTATTTGTAGTGTATTTCCAGAATCCCCAAATAATACAATATGACATTTCTGCTTGAAAATGATGTTGTACATGATCGAGGCAGCTGAGGGGCCATGACCATGAGAAAGAATTACAAATAATGTGAGATGACGCTTTTGCAATATGAGCAAATATCAATATGGAAAATGTGAATAACAAAATACCATGATCCCAGATTGCAACGATTGTAAAAGCCCACCTTTTAGAAAACCTGATATCAGTCTTGCTGGAATTCGCAATCAACGACCTGTGTAAATGAGATGTTATGAGATGTTAATGAGATGTTAAAACATTTCCATAGATTCCTAATATTAACAGCCGGAGATGTAAATATGATGGAAACAGCTAATATAACCATATCTGGCCTTTGTGCTATATTTGTTGTCTCAAATTGTAATTAGAACCCTATCTACTTGGGAGCTGTTATAAGGTAGACAAAGCTTTGCATCATCAATACAAAAATATTCAACTTATAAGGGAATAATTTAACAAAGGATGACGATATTAATTAGACTATAGTAATAGCATGTGTTAAGAGAAATTACCACTGAAAAGTATTCCTTTGTGCTTTTCTTTTAGTCAGTTAGGGCCTAATTTAGATAGTGGTGTAGGGATTACTTCATCACAAAAGTGACGGATATCCCGTTCGCTGTATTACATTCTCCATAGGGTACTATGGGGTTGTAATACGGATGACGGGATATCTGTCACATTTGTGATGGTGTATTCCCCTCTGCTAATATCTAAATCAGGCCCTTAGACTCATTGCCTACCCACCCGTGCACATACACAAACAACATGCCATGCCTATGTATATATGAGAAACGGCCCTGACGATAATGGAGTATGTATTTATTCCTCTAACTCAACACATACCTTGATAATGGGGTAGGGTATACAGAAGACCAAAGCTAATATAATTCTGCTGTTAGTATTTTGCTAAACTCGTCCCCAAAGTACCTAAGCACACCATGGGCGCCTGTCTCTATAGCGCTGTGGTCCTCACATAGATGGAGTTTGGTTTTGTCAGGGTTTACCAACACTGTGAGTGCCTACCTGGCCCCCACAGTGCAGTTAAATAAAAGGATAATAAACACGCACAGTACAATTCCCAAAATATTTGTGATTCATTGGTATATTTCTGTAAAATGCTCCCTTACAATAAATAATTTATATAATGCTAATATCAAATGACAGCAGCCATCACCCAATCTCAAAAATCATTATCTTTAGTGATGTGCAGAAGTTCTTGGAGATGATTATCTTCTCAATTCAAACATTAAACTGTGAAACCCTCATTATTGTACAGTTCGACATAACCAACTTGGTACATCCTTCTAAGCAATGAAGGGGATTTACATCCATCAATCTTAATGCACATTTTCGAAATAGTTCTAAAAAGTCGTGCTCAGGGCATCAAAAACATGAAAGATTCTGTCCAAGAAACAAAGATCCCCCTTCTTCAAACCTGCAAGGGGATAGCTTTTCCTGTGAACAGGTCATGCAAAAAATGTCTAATTCAATGCAGGGGGGAGCATACTATCAATATGTCTTCGCACTAGACAGCGGCCCGAACATATGGGAAGATGTGGTTCCTGGCTATTACCTCTCGCAGTAAAAGGCACGAGTAATTATCATTTATATACATACTCGAGTAAACTAGCGAAAAAATAAGACTACAGCCCAAATGATGTGAACCGGAAAATCTGATAAAGCGTAGTCTTCATTGTTTTCCTCCATTTAGTTACATTTTCATACCATAAATAATTTGTTGCAATAATGCAAGGGACACTTGATTTTTTGACATTTCTGAGGCTTCTAAATAACTGGTGATACTGTTATCCGACTTAATGGTACTCAGTTTACAGACCTCAGAAGGGTGGAGAGACGAATTGGCTTTGCCCTCATTCAAAACCAAAGTTCTGCAGGTCACAGGAGATACTACAAAAAGGGGTTAAACCATGGTTACAATAAGGGCTAATGTTGGAGTGTGGTTAGTTCATGGAAGCCAGTTCTGTTCTGAAACCTGCCTCAGAGCCTGTAGCCTACCAGGGAATTTTCAGAGCTACAGAATATCCACTACAGCACTGTCCTCTTTTTTGTGAGTTGTCTTCAATTCCTAATCAGGAAGTGGTATTACAGGACATCAGAAACAGGTGACAGGTCCATCGTGATGGCAAAGGTGTGAAAGAAACAACTCTCTTTGTGGCATATTTACGAGAAAGTTATGCCTCGGTCCCCATGTGCCACTTTTCTTCTGTCGCCCCTGCCCCACCTAACGACACCATGATTGCAGCATATAGGGAATATGGCGCACCATGGCAGTTGTTAGGACAATAATGTAAAACTTTTTTGACGCTATTGTGGCACTTTGCTGCACTAGCGTCAAAACATTTTGAAGCTAGTGCAGCAAAGCACAGGAAGGCTCATTGAATGAAATGGGTGTGCCATTTTAACGCGTGCTCTAAGCAGCCGTTAAAAATTACGAAACAAATGGCACAGTGAAATGTTGTTAATTTCACTGCACAATTTTTTCAGACCTCCCTGCATCAGAATGCACCCCGTGCATACATTATGACTTGCGCAGGCATAAGGTGGACCAAGGGTTTACAAAGTGGAACAATGCAAGCATTGCGCCACTTTGTAAATACGACGTGGGAGAAAGGCTTCCTTAACGGTGCCTAAGCATAAAAAAATCATGCTAGGGTGGCACAAGGTGGCGCTTGGGGCTTGTAAATATGCCCCTTTGTCATTAATAAAAAAGTTAGCTTTCTCCTTTGAGACGCAAACAGGTGAGAACACTGCATTTCTCCTTCGCTCGGAGCTCCATAAATTGAAACAATTCACCATTATGGCACCACCACTAGATGATGATAAACTACAAAAAAATAACAACAAACAGTATATTTTAGTATATGGATAGCACTCCAGCGGTAAAGTGTTAATTTACCTAGAGCAGGGGGCATTGTTGCACCAGTCCCAGGTTCATAGTAGTTCAGTAAATGAAGAACAACATTTAGGGGGTCATTCTGACCCTGGCGGTAATTACCGCCATGGCGGAGGTCGGCGGTAGCACCGCCAACAGGCTGGCGGTGCACCGCTGGGCATTCTGACCGCGGCGGTTCTCCGCGGCCAGAAACGGAAAGTCGGCGGTGTACCGCCGACTTCCCGCTGCCCTTGAGAATCCTCCATGGCGGCGGAGCGCGCTCCGCCGCCATGGGGATTCTGACACCCCCTACCGCCATCCGGTTCCTGGCGGTTCTCCCGCCAGGAACAGGATGGCGGTAGGGGGTGCCGCGGGGCCCCTGGGGGCCCCTGCAGTGCCCATGCCAATGGCATGGGCACTGCAGGGGCCCCCGTAAGAGGGCCCCACGAAGAATTTCAGTGTCTGCTTTGCAGGCACTGAAATTCGCGACGGGTGCAACTGCACCCGTCGCACCTTCCCACTCCGCCGGCTCCATTCTGAGCCGGCGTCCTCGTGGGAAGGGTGTTTCCCGCTGGGCTGGCGGGCGGACTTTTGGCGGTCGCCCGCCGGCCCAGTGGGAAAGCCAGAATGACCGCCGCGGTCTTTCGGCGGGAACCGCTTGGCGGGCGGCGACCGCCGTCCGCCGCAGTCAGAATCACTCCCTTAGTGTGTTGTTTTTTCTCAGTGTGTAGATGCAGGAAATGTGCAGTAACTTGCCATCACTCAAATTGAGTGAGAGAGAGATAAAAAAGAGAGTGTATGAGTGTGTATCTGTTTGTGTTTAGTGAATGTTTATGCCACACAATGTAGGAAGCCCTGGTGTCGGTTGCCAGACTACAGTGGGAGTTTGAGCTGAAGACTAATCTTATGCATAGTTAGGTGCCTTTCCCTTTGCAATTTTCTAGGTATACATAAGAAAGCTTTTATATGCCCAAGTATTACCTGTTTCATGCAGGTGAAGGAGTGATCATGTCATGTTCCAGTGGGGTCAAGTTTTATTTAGTATGTGAAGGGGAAGAAGATGAACACCCTACAAAAAGTGCGACTAGCTGTCAGCCTCACTTGTTGTGTGTATGCTAAGTATATTTCTGAACAATGTCGTGGGAGCTGATGCTAGAGGAGATCAAGGAGGATTGTCCAGTGAAGGTAACCAGTCTGCATTGGTCAAGAGAGGCCTGTGAGTTTATGTTTGTCAGGTCTCAGAGGTGGAGAATAAACTGGTGAGGTGTACTGTTCTGCTGGGTCAAGAAGGATTATCCTGTCTGCTGTTTGCTCCACTATGCTAAGTACAGCAAGCCGGAGGTGTGGGCATGATGAGGCTGCTGAAGGGTGCCTCTGTTCAGGAGTATCAGGTCAAGGGAGCTGCTGTTCTCAGAGGTGAGGAGATACACTGTTGCTGTTGCTGCAAATGAGGAGTCCAAGCTGGATGGTCTGAGTTGCTTTTAGAAATTTGACACTGTCTACTAAACCTTGCACTGACCTGGTGGCTGCGTTCTGTCTGCTGTGAGTGGATCTAGTCTTGGTTCTTGCCAGGTAATATGCATGTGGTGCTTTTGTCAACATTACCTTTATGTCATAGTGAGTACTCCATGCACATTTTAGCAGTATGTAAAAGTCTGTTTTAGGTGTGAGAGCACTCTGTCAAATGAAGTCTGCTCCATGCTTCTCCAATAAGTAGCTCAAGAGCTACTGGTGGCTCTCCAACTACCTCTAAGTAGCCCTCCCATGTGCAGACCAGCTTATTAAATAAGAATATTTTGCTTGGTTGAATAATATATGTATACCTAATCTGAAAGTGTGTGTTGGAGTTGGAAATGTGTGTATTTTCAGAACTGATAAGCAGATGTTTTGAGAAGAATGTTTACATTTCCAAAATAAATGTATATTTGATATTTGACTGATAAATTATGTGGCATTGGGGAGATGTATCACTTACTACTTTGGTGCCAGGGGCACTGCAGCTATGGGTGTTATGTATTACCCATTAAAGGCATTCCCAAATTATTAAGCTTTTTTTATATCACTGCTGCCATCCTTGCTTGGCTCACTGAGGTGATTACTGCTGACAATCTTGCATGAGGTGGCCTCCAATGTTATTCATTTTGATGTGATCACTTGCAACACTGATATTAATGGCTTGACATGACTTTCTTTCTACACTGTAGCTATCATTACAGAAAAGGTTGGAGGTCGCTACTCTATGCAATAGTTGTGGGTGCATGAGAAGTGGTGCCAATGATGCAGTCTGGAGTTGTGTGCAGAGGCTTTCACGTCCTGGAAAGCTTCACACTCATGGGGTCCACTGCATTGCATCAGAAAAGAAAAAGTTGATGCAAGTCTTTCATGTTGCTTTCTTCTAATCCCAAGTGCTATACACAAATGAGGAATTAAAGTTGTGCTGGACAATTGGGAAGATATGCATATGTTTCTTCCCTCTCTTGTTGTCTGTGATTGGTCCACTCTGTGGGTTTCTAGATCTACTAGAATTAGTAGGCAAATCTGGATAAAAGAATGGCAATCACTCACTACCATGCTAGAGTGGCTGTCAGGTGCCAAAACAATAAAACCAGACTTTGTGACATTTGGGGTTGGCACTTTGAAATACACTGTGGATGTTGGTAGATTAGGGGAAGAGTGCCACTTTGCACTTCACTGCACTGTTGAAGCATGTTCCCTCTGTGGTAAAGAAATATAGACTTAAATGGAATAGATGGTGAATAGCACCAAAGGCCACCACTGGGCTCAGAATAGGTGCTAGTGACTAAGGGCCGGGTTTAGATTTCGTCAGATGGGTTACTCCGGCACAAAGCAATGTTGGCATGAGCGCCTGTTGTTTTACAGTGCTGTGGTGCTTGTGAGCATATGTGCTCTTTTAAGGGTGTCAGGCAAGGAATGTAGACTACAACACATAGAGCACCTGGCACATATGAACGTTGTGGTACCAGTGTGCCTGAGTCTATATGTCCCTGTACCCAGAGTTGGATGGTAAGGAATTGTTCGGCATCTGAAGAGGTGCACATGTGGTCTTTTGTTTTCTTCTGTCCCCAGAGTTGAGGGTAAATAGTTCACAAGTATCTGTTGGATATGGATGATGTCGAAGTTTCTGTTCCCTGACTTTTAGAGGTATAATGGTGTCTAGTTCCAGTTGCGGGATGAATGGTGTATTTTGTGTTCTGAATTGAGAGGTAAGTGGTGTTCTGGTGCCCTTGGGAATGTGGAGTTCCCTTGGCCTGAGTGTACTAGGTACAGTGACATCACTTGCCTTTTGGGAATGGATGATGCAATGTGTTTTTTCCTTTGGTCTGAGTGGTGGAGCCAGGAGCTTCCCATTGCTTGTAGGGTACAGATGTTTAACGTTTTCGTGCCGTAAGTGCAAGGAGTAAGGAGTTGTTAGTGCCTGACGAGTACGGATGTGGAATTCATGTTCTATGCCCCCAGTGGGTACGGTGTTGTCTGTTGCCTTTAGGGAATGGATGTTTAGCTAGGTCTCTTCTGTGACATCAGTGATGGGCAAGGAGTTCTCTGGTGTCTAGTGCCTGTGAGTTTTTATTAGTGAAATTAGTGGCTTCTTGGTTGCTAAATGGAAGGTGAAGTTATGCCTGTGATATATGTATGTTAGACACCTGAGGTTCCCTATTATGGGGAGTTGGTGTACTAATTGGTTGCTAGCTTTGAGTATTGTGCTTAGTAGGGAGTTGTGTTATGTCCTGTCTTTTCTTTGATGTGGGAGATTGTGTTGGTGTGAGGAGGAGCGGGTTGTGTTTGGGGCACCTTTTCCAGCATATTTTGGTGATAGCTTCCTATCTTTTCCTAAGGAAGGGGATGTGCAGTGAGTAAAAGGAACACATATAGTTAGGGAGAGAGCGAGAGTGAGAGAGAGAAAATATAAGAAAGAAAGAGTGAGAGAGGAGAGATGGGACAGAGGGTAGTGCCTGAAACTAAAATGGAAAAGCTCATTTACTTATGATCCCAATGTACAAGTTTGCTAATAAGAAGTCTGGTACTCTCTCATTAAAGCTACTGCACCTCTGCTGAGCAGTGCAGATATTCTACCATTGAAATTAAAGATGTGCAGATACTCAGTACATGAAAATATCTGTCGGTTTAAAGCAATGAGAGAGAAGTGAATATAGAAGGCCATGTTGTGGGTCTTGTCTTAGCTGAAAACATGTCCTGCTGCTCAAGTGCATCCTATTCCCATGGAAATGTAAAGACGGGTATTCTAAATCCCTACTTTTTAAGTGTTAGAAATGGGGCCTTTGGTTGGCTGTCAGGTTGCCCCCTGTCCAAGTAAGGTCTCTCAGTCTAGTCAGGGCAAAGGAGAAACACACCCAGTTAACCCCCGCTCACCCCTTTGGTAGATTGGCATGAGCAGAAAGGCTTAACTCATTGGCAATGTGTAAAGTATTTGTACCAACACACAGAGTAATACAGTGAAAACACTAGAAAATGACTCAACACCTGGTTAGAAAAATAGCCAATATTTATCTGAGCAAAACAAGACCAAAACCACAAAAATTCAACATACACAAAGTTATGACTTTTTAAAAGATTAAACTTCAATATTGCGTGTAGAATCACAAATGCTTCGAATTGGTGATATCACAGCGTCCTGACAGAGTCATTCCCAACAAGCCGACGCTAATGGCACCGGTCATGGAGTCACATGGACCCCCAGGTGGAGTACCTTGTGAAAATGAAGAAATAAGCCAGTGCACGGTGTCGGTAATCGAGGCATCGCTGGATACGGAGTGGCGTCGGTTCCGCTGCTGCGGGGCAAGGGAGCGGAGGCATCGCAAAGAGGTGTTGGGTCCTTGCCATGGAGCGGTGGAAGTGAGGCAGCGCTGGTGCGAAGCATTGGATCTGCGCACTTCCCGGGGAGTCAATATCCAGCGGACATAACTTAGTGCGGCGATCTCCACGGAGTCGCGGACTTCAGTGAGCCAGCACTGGTGTCGGGCGTGCGGGGTCATTACATTACAGTGAGGACCACGGCTTCTGTTGCAGGTGGCACCATGGGATCCAGCAGTGGCGACAGTCTGGAGTCGTCCGAAGTCAGTGTCCTTGGTTCTTCTTGGTTTTCCACCAGCTTCTCCTTTCAGGGGCCCAGGGAGTGGATTAGCACCAACTGGCAGGGCGGGAGTTTCAGCAGAGAGTCCAGGTGCTGGCAGAGGAAGTCTTTGATGGCCCTTAGACTTCAGAACAGGGGGCAAGCTCAATCCAAGAGCTTGGAGATACCTCTGAAGCAGGAATATAACACAAAGTCCAGTCTTTGTCCCCTTCTCAGGCAGAAGCAGCAACTGCAGGATAGCCCAACAAAGCACAGGCAGGGGCAACCCTTCAGCTCTTCTCCTGGCAGAGGTTTCTCTTGAATCCTTGAAGTGATCTGGGTCCAATACTTACACCCTTTAATGCCTTTGAGGTTGTCCAACTTCAAAGAAAAGTCTCTGTTGTTTACAGGATCCTGCCTTGCTCAGGTCTGGCTCCAGACGCACATCAGGATGTTGGAGACTGCATTGTGTGAGGGCAGGCACAGCTCTTTCAGGTGTAAGTGACCACTCCTTCCTCCACCCTAGCCCAGATGGCCCATCAGGATATTTAGGCTACATCCCAGCTCCCTTTGTTTCACTGTCTAGTGGAGATGCACAAACAGCCCAACTGTCAGTCTGACCCAGACAGGGAATCCACAAACAGGCAGAGTCACAGAATGGTTTAAACAAGAAAATGCCCACTTTACAACAGTGGCATTTTCAAACTAGCAATCTAAAAACTACCTTCACTAAAAGATGTACTTTTAAATTGTGAGTTCAGAGACCCCCAAACTCCAAATTTCTATCTGCTCTCAAAGGGAAACTGCACATTAAGGATATTTAAAGGATGCCCCCATGTTCACCTATGAGAGAGAGAGGCCTTGCAACAGTTAAAAAACAATTTGGCAGTATTTCACTGTCAAGACATGTAAAACACATCAGTACATGTCCCACCTTTAATATGCATTGCACCCCACCCAGGGGCTACCTAGGTCCTACCTTAGGGGTGCCTTACATGTTTAAAAAGGGAAGGTTTGTGCCTGGCAAGTGGGTACAATTGCCAAGTCAAATTGGCAGTTTAAAAACTGCACACTCACACACTGTAGTGGCAGGTCTGAGCCATGTTTACAGGGCTACTGATGTGGGTGGTACAATCAGTGCTGCAGGCCCACTAGTAGCATCTGAATTACCAGACCTTTGCACCTCTAGGACTTACTAGTCAATCAAACATGCCACTTATGGATAAGCCAATTACACACACAATTCCACATAGGGTTCACTTGCATTTAATCACTAGTCATCACTTGCACTTAATCACTGGTCTGGGTAAGGTGCCCAGAGAAACACAAATAGCAAATACAAAGTCCTGCACACAGCAACAATCTGGGAAGTAGAGGTAAAAATGGAGGGGAAATCACACTAAGGGTGCCAAGTCTAACAGAAAGGTATAACAAGAGAGGTAGGTGAGCCACTGAAAGCTCAAGCTAGGCCTGAGCCACATGTCTGACTCAGTCTCAATTCGAGGTTCTGGTTCACTTTCAAGTCCAAAATGAGGCAAGCCTTCATTTCTTGCCTGCACACCCTGAAACCTCATATGCCAAAAATTAAAGACAAAGTGTTAAACTTTCATGTAAAACAGGAGTGAGAACAAGAGGCCCATCTACAGGCTGAACTGTGATGTCAAAAAAGAAACACTGGGGCCAATCCTGGCTTCCCCACTCAGTCAAACTGTGTGACCCTAAGCAAATATTTTCTTTCACCAAGTCTCCTTTTTTTGCTACCACATCAGACAGCTGTATAAAAACATCTTCTGTATGATTTATTAGACTATTATGTTGCTCTGAGTATAATGAGACTCTACCTCACATACGACAACTAACTTGCATCTTAGTTTACTAATAGCATTATTGTAAGTCAATGGAGGGGTGAATGGTTCTCAGTTCATATTTAAAAACTATCATTTTTAATAGATGCCTCTCAGTGCAGTAAGATACTCTGGTGTACTGAGGTGAAACACTTCTGTGTGTAAAAAAAAAAAAACGCTTTTTAAATACAGAGCCTTTTATCGTATTTGTATATGATGTTTGTTGCATGATTTAGATGTCAAGCTTTTTAATGACTCGGCTCGCGCAGAGGCACGTAGAGCCAAACCAGATGCGTGGTTGGGCTCTCACTGTTAATTTGTTGGCTCGCTTACCTCTAATAACAATATGATAAACAGGAAATGCATACAGCAATTCAGTGATGAAAAATACAGCAATTAACGGCACAATTTATCAGGCATGTTCAATGAGCTACTTTATTAAGAAAAGGCAATCCAACGCCGCTTGTGAAGGGTTTACTGGATGTAACTAGTCAGAAGTCAAAAACTTTGACAATCGCTGCTTGCTTCATCCCAGGCTTTGACAGAAATTAAAACCTCTGTTACTACAACATTTTAGACAGACATCATTGCGTTGAGTCGAAAGATTATGCTTCTGGTGTCTGGTCGCCTTTCTGAACTCACGTTGCTGTACCATTGTACTGCAAGGAGCCCCGACACCGGAATTATGTTCTTCTAACCTGAATTGAACCATAGAGAACATGGAACAGTAGCATAATGTAACGTGATGAGGTCCCCTGCAAAATGTAGTGAGGTGCCCCTGACACTCCTTACATGCTTCACAGAAATGCAGAAACGTTAGTTCGAATGGATCCCCCACCGCACAGCGCGAGGCCCCCGAAGGTGCCACAGCAGCTGCAAGAACCTGCATTACACCCCTAAACCAGAACTGTCTTTTAATGAATAACACTTTGTCTTCCAAGAAGACCATCCTTACCAAGCACACAGTGCTTAATTTGTGACAGAATAAGTGCCTGGTCCAAGGATTTCCTGGGGAGCCTGTTTTTGCCATTATCAAAGGCCAGTTTGCTGAATACCAGGGCTGCATAGTCATCATTCCTACCTATTTTTTTCACTCTTGCAGGTTTTCATCCCTGCTTTCTTCTTTTCTCACTATTGTTCTGTTTTTCTCTTCCTCCATCTTTCCTCCTTTTTGTGTTTTCCCTCTGTTGCCTTGGATCAGAACCTGCTAAGCAAAAATAAGTGCTGATCCAAAAAATAAGGCCCCCTCCTGAAACCACCAGCTCAAATTTAACACTGGGGACGCTTCTTTTACTCCCAGAACAATTTGGGGCTAGGCCTTCTGCTGTCTTCTAAATACGGGCATTCGCCCCATACACGTGCACGGTAGTAATACTTAATTCAAAATAAGGAGTTGTGATTCCATCTACTCTCATCCTAAGTGACTAAATCCAAAGGCGGATGAAAACGGTGACTCGGCCAACAAAAAAAGAAACCAAAAAAGTGGGAAAATAAAAAGAAAGAAATCTGGGCTGAAGCATAAATCACTGCCCAATATGAAAGTTACTATATATGAAGGAGAATGTAAGTAAAACAGTCTGTATAAAATGACACGTTTTATATTTTTCCATATATTTTAAGCACGGAGGCACCAAAATAGTTATCTTTGTGTTTGCCAAGTGAAACAAGAACTAGAACTTCAGCTCATTGAATTAATATTCTGGTGTTTTCAGACGTATGTGCAAGAAGCATGACATATTTGTGTCTCAGAGAGTAGGGGGTGCAGCCTTCTGTAATGCTACGGTCATGTAATTTAGAAATATTGAATAAGAGTAAGATCTGTTACAATGTGATACACATTTTCACAGGTGTGATAGCAAGTGCTGTAAAATGATAGTTGCTAAATTATTTTAAAATAATTCAGCATCACATCTCATTATAATCTTCTTTCTTTCTGAACCAGGTTTGAGTTGTGAAAAGTCATGCAGTCAAGACATGGCGACATTAATAATATTAAGTTATTGAATCTTATCATAACTAAAATAGTGCAGTGATTCACAGGCTGTATTTCTATTTGTTAGCTGAAGTTGTGATGTTATCAGAGGAACACAGGCAACCTCTTAGTCATATTGACCCACCACGAGGTCGCAGCTAAAGCCCACAGCTTGAGTTTGATATTACTTGTATTGGAATGCTAAAGTTGGCCAGCAGGTAGGTAGGGGCAAGCAACACACTGAGGGCAATAACTAAAACCATTCCTTTCTTAATGACTTTGTCATCTGCTCTAGTGCAAGGCTTTTTAATGACACTAGCAAAATGATAGTTTGTCATTTGGGCGCTTCCCCTCACCTAGGAACAATTGCATTTTTGAGGCCACCTGTTGCAATCTGGCACCATAAGGCAGATTAATGTAGCATCGGCCATGTTTACCCTTATTCTCCAAACCGAAAACAGGAAAGTATACTTACAACAAGTAAGATATGTGAGATGAGATGAAAGTAAGACGAGAGGCATGTTCCAGGGCTGAGTTCAGACAGCTCTGTATGCAACAATTTACCACAAATCAAATCGCAGAAAGGAGCTACGTCCCAAAATAACCAGATCTTGGTCCACTTAATATAACAGAAACGATGTAGACTGCACACACCATACATATCGGATTACAAACAGTTAACATCTTTCCCGGTAAATTATTTAATGAATCAGCTTTGTCTAGAGCCGGCTTCACGCCCATCCCATTTCCACTCCTCTGCAGAGACGTTTATGTTTTTTTCTTTTGCTGTTTTACATAGCGCAAATTCATCACTAAGGAATTGGAGCGCTTTACATGAGCACTAGTTACATTGCGTATGGGCACGTTCATTTGTTTTAGTCATGATGAGATTAAGGGCCATATTTATACTTTTTGACGCAAAACTGCGCTAACGCAGTTTTGCGTCAAAATAATTAGCGCCGGCTAACGCCATTCTGAAGCGCCATGCGGGCGCCGTATTTAATCAATGACGTTAGCCGGCGTTAGCCGCCGGCGCAGCCTGGTGTGCGTGGAAAAAAACAACGTACACCAGGCAGCGCCGGCGTAGGGGGATATGGGGCTTGGGCGTCAGAAAATGGGGCAAGTCAGGTTGAGGCAAATTTTTCGCCTCAACCCGATTTGCGCCATTTTTTTTTACTCCCAACCCCCATAGAAATGACTCCTGTCTTAGCAAAGACAGGAGTCATGCCCCCTTGCCCAATGGCCATGCCCAGGGGACTTCTGTCCCCTGGGCATGGTCATTGGGCATAGTGGCATGTAGGGGGGCACAAATCAGGCCCCCCTATGCCACAAAAAAAAAAAAAAATGACTTACCTGAACTTACCTTAATGTCCCTGGGATGGGTCCCTCCAGCCTTGGGTGTCCTCCTGGGGTGGGCAAGGGTGACAGGGGGTGTCCCTGGGGGCATGGGAGGGCACCTCTGGGCTCCTTCAGAGCCCAAAGGTCCCTTAACGCCTGCCTTTTCCAGGCGCTAAAAAACGGCGCAAAAGCGGCCGTACGTCATTTTTTTTGACCCGCCCACTCCCGGGCGTGAATTTTGCCCGGGAGTGTAAATACGGCGCACATGCCTCGGAGTCAATTTTTTAGACGTGAACGCCTACCTTGCATATCATTAACGCAAAGTAGGTGTCCACGCTAAAAAATGGCGCAAACTCCATGGACTTTGGCGCTAGACGCGTCTAATGCCAAAGTATAAATATGGAGTTAGTTTTGCGTCGGAATTGCGTAAAAAAAATTACGCAATTCCGGTGCAAATGGAGTATAAATATGCCCCTAAGTGGTTTGACCCGAATCACGGGATTACGAGGCGACGCCCAGACTCGACTTTGGTGCCCCAGTGCCAAAGTCGGCACCTCTTGCTGTTGGGTCACACCCTCGGTTCTGCTGAAAGCGCTCTATTAACGGTGCTTGTATTAGTCGTTAATAGAGGCCACAGTTGAACGCAGGAGCGTCAAGACAAACGCATTTCTAGTAGGTGTGCAACAGTTTTCTAGTAGGAGTGAACATTTTTATAGCAGGCGCCAAATATTTTATTATCGAATTAGCAAAATATCACAATTCTCAATCTTGTTTCGATCTTCCTTAGATAATTTGGTTTTCCCATTTGGTTTATCAGTGATGAAGGGATTTCATTCACCAGTGATTTGAAATGTAGAAAACCCTGAAAATCCATAAGACTCACACGCCTTCTTCTTCTACAAACATCACCTCATCTTCTCCTACAAGTAAATACACAAACTGAATGCAATATTGATGAATGTTATTCATACAGCGCTAAAATTGCTGAGTACCCACGCATTTGGGCTCGATTTCTTGTCTTCCAGATCTCCTCACTACAATCCAGCTCAGAGTCTCTATTTCTTTGGCCATGCTGACTCTAGACACCATGGTGGCGGGACATTCGGTAATCATGCGCCTCACATCTGGAACCCCTAGCATCTTGGACCTCGCTTGCAGACGGATCATGTCGCCTTTCGCAAGAAACTGAAAACTTGGCCATATTCAGACAAGAAGGTTCTGAGCTTGAAAGTCAAAGGGGTTTAGTTCTGAGTCCAAGAAAACTTCGAGTAATCGAGTGCTCCATCAGTAAAATAAACTGATCGCCTAGCTATGAAGTATGATGAAACCGTCAGCATTGGTGTATTACAACCACTACTTAAACTAGTAAGATTTTTCTTTCTTCTTAAAGATGTGGAATTGTTTTTGTTTTTTTCAATGACTTGAAAACTAGATATTCAAGACTTCTGCAATGATTTTCCGAATCGGAAATAGTTTTAATGAGGTAAGTAAACACTCGACCTTGCGTACATTTGGAAAGTATTAGCTCTGTAATAGCCACGGTATGAACAAGGGGACTTACAATTTTGGCATACTTTAGATTGAAGCTCAGGAAGAGAATGGAGGTTTCACATCATTAAACAATTTAGGTTAAGTGAAAAGGTCAGGATAAAAACCCTGTTCTCTTAGTTGCAGAGCCACCAAACCCTGGCACTCAACCACTCCTAAT
Organism: Pleurodeles waltl; assembly: GCF_031143425.1. Taxonomy (NCBI): domain Eukaryota; kingdom Metazoa; phylum Chordata; class Amphibia; order Caudata; family Salamandridae; genus Pleurodeles; species Pleurodeles waltl. The sequence goes on along the minus strand of NC_090442.1, from coordinate 869,551,977 downwards.
TAGTAAGCAATATCATATTAGTTTTTAGATAGGGCACGTGTCCCAGGGGTTTGACTGTTTTGCAGGTTGTGGTCAAGTTATTTTTAGTTTTCATGCAGTGAGAGTTGTAATTTTCAGTTTAGCGCCTACAGTGGCTTGAGATTTATGTATAGCTATTTTTTTTCAGGAGACATTTGAAAAGAACGATTAGTAATTTAGCCGAAATAAAATTAATAAAATTAAGAATGTTGTGAGAACATTTTAAGGTTGCTCTTCAAGCCTCAACCAGGTACTGCACCACTCGTTAACTGAGAAAGCAGCCTGTCCCTTTCTATCAGTCACTTCTAAAAGGCACCCCAGCACATACTATGATGTGCCTCTTCTTATAGAAGTCAATCACCCAAGACGTTTATTGATTACACTCGCAACCACGCATGCATTCCCACACGACAGGCCAGTTCACAATGGAAATTCAGAGCATTTTGTCACACGTCATGTCACTTTGTGGACCATTGGCCTGAAGATCAATCAATCCTGAGAAATTGATAGAGAAAAAATGCAAAGACTCAGCAAGTATCTGTTCTCAATCTTAAGTACAGAGGGTGTGTGTTAACAGGACATCGAAATACAATGCAGGCCAACAAACCTGCTGTAAAAAAAGCAATCCAGAACTGTGTGCCTCAAATCAATAGGTTTTATTCCAAAGCATTATGAAATACGCTGGTTCGTTCAGGTGCTTGCTGTGTGCCAACGTTTTCTTTGTACAACTCCAAATAAACAGTCTGCATCAAAAATGTTCAAATACTATGTGCATGAACAGCCTGTCTGCATATCACTACAGCCATTTACAAACCTGTAGCCCTAGGGTTGGCCCAGTCAACTGACCATGACCACTTTGTTGGTGGTAAGTTATAAGAAGAACAGTCTATTTGCGTTCTATTTAAGTATAAAGCAGTTATAAATATTTTTATATGAACAGACACTTTTTAGACCCCTTTTATATGTATATATATATATATAAAACCAAACCTAATATGTTTAGCTAGCTGCCTGTCATAGCTCACCGAAGATTTATGAGTGCTTCAATTCAGCTTGAGTAATGGCTTCTGGGAAGCCCTTGAAAATTACAAAACAATGGCACCATTACTCTGTTTAATACCTGCTGTTGAGAAATATACAGCCATTTTTCATTATGCAAGTGCTGCAGCATGTAAACTATTTTCAAAAGGAGCCAAGAGGGATATGTATGGCATTTGCCATTTCTCAAAATGTTTATAACTAGTAACTCACTAAAGAATTATCCTAATTAAAGAATGATCATAGCATTAACATTTTCCTGTGAAATAGAAACACTTTTTCTGAGTTACATTTCAGACAGGTTTCGAAAAATATAGAAATAGTTATATCATATCATAAAAACTCAGTTCTATGAAAACTCACTAATGGGATTATTTATTGTTGGTAGAGCCCCTCAGGCCCGCAAGCACCTGGATACTGTCCCAGGTGATTAGCTGTGCTATAGAAATTGAGTGATTGATTGATTCATTGATTGATTGAAGGTGCCAAATCCCTGGGGCGAGGGGGTCCTGATTCATCCACCCAAGGTACTAGCATTTGCCTCTTGCTTTGAGCAACATTGCAGGGGCACATTTGTCACAAATGCAGTTCTCGAGAGGATGTCATGTGAAGAAAGTTCATGTAACAGTTTTCTTGTCTCACAAAAACAACCCCCAAATCAGATGGCTGTTTTTTGTAACAAGCTAATAATGTCCCTCACATGTTGCATGTTTTCTCCTAGCCCATGAGGGCCATTTCTTATTTTTCCCACTTGGGCTTAATTACCAGACAGAAAAATATGAGAAGGCCCACCCTAAATAGGCGGGGTTTCCTACATTCAGATGCCCCCAGCTCTTTGACAGATGGACTGCAGGCAATGGGGTTCCTACTGAAGGCAGGCAGTTAAAGCTCCACATTTGGAAACCTGAGGTGTGGATCCTTGGTATTGCAAGGTGAAAAAACTGTTAAGATATGTTAGCTCTCTCCCTTCATCAAGCCATAAATAACTCTTGAAGACTGTGCAACACTTATGCTCTACCAGTGTTTAAGTTGACTATCACTGAGGGATCACCACTAGTCATTCCCTGCTTTTACGCAACTGGTTATGTTGGAGTTAGCTGGTTCCAAACAGACTTAGGAGTACATTTTACTAATTATTTAAGCAGCTCAGGGCAGCAAGCAAACTTGTAATGGATTGCGGGAAGGGTTGCGGGAAGGTATTAAGAATGTCTTCTCTATCCTTCTGCTGGTGCACTGTGAGCAGCCTAGTGCCAACACAAGCATCCTTGAAACATAGTGCAAGGGTGCCTGCATTATAGGCAGGATTGTGTTTTTACAGGAAGGGACAAATATAAAGATATTTATCCTAGTTATGACTCACTGGGGAAGGTGTAGAATTTTGATGCATTCCCATATTTACTACCTTTAATTAATCTGGGCATGCATTAAAATTAATGGGTAGATGCTTGGGAACGTCCATGCCCCACCCATGGATTGCTCTTGCTTGAAATAAATCTCCCCTTACATAACTTTGTAAATATCACTGAAGACATTGTGTTGTCCCTGGGTCTCCTTGTGCTACACAAGGGCAATGCACACACTTGATAAATCTGGGCCTAAATCTCTGCACATTTTCTGATCATTTGTCCTTTTGGAAGGTTATGACACTTTTCTATTTGGTTGATTGGTCATAGCTGGCTGCAATAAAACCCATTTCACTTCAATTCAATGCAATCTAATTCAATTCAGATCAATTTAAATAATTTCATTTCAAAGAAATTCAATAGATAGACCATAGTGAATCCTGAATCTCAGTGCACCACCCAATGCGGAGAGAGCTTTCAAGATCAATACAGTTGGATGCTATGAAGACACTTGTTCCCATCCCTATTAAAACCCATTTCAATACGGCAATAATTGCTAACTTTAGAAAACTTAACCCAGTACAGTAACATAGATGCACATAAGCTGGTTAATTATAGCATGACACAACGTAATTACCTTACCACATGCCACATTACACGGATAACATGCTCCAGTTGCATTGAAAATATAAAATGTATTTAATGTGCAGGCGAAAGTGACCATGTGCAGTTTCACCAAGCAGCAGGTTGCACCGCTCATATGTTTTCATAGTAAAACACTAATACAAATTTAAATGTATGTACATTTTATCCTATAATTTCCATTTATTTTGGTTAATATACGTGTGATTTGATAATTTCGAATACAAACTATCTTCAATTCCAAAGAACTAGTCGACACGTGTTTTCGCCTTCTTTTCTTTTCATTTATTTTAATGTGTCTGCAATAAGAAACAGACATGAGCAACTACCTCCACAAAGAGCTAAAACACTTTAATGAATTATGACAGCCATCAAACGATGTTAACATTTTTTAGATGAAGGGCAGGAAAATGTAAAAATCAATATAGTACAAACTCACAGATATTTCTGTTATTGCAATACCGAGTGCTTACCAAGTAAAAATCAAAAGCAAAGAAAAACCTCCTGTAGAGTACTCCCATACAGAAGAAAACCGGCAAACAACATATGAACTTAAGAAGGAATTTTTAAATTCAGTCTATAACCACTTAATCAGATCTGCAGATCTGCCACCTTCATTCCTTGAAACAAACTACCTGAATACAAACATTAAGGCAACGATTGTGTCTCCCACGTTGGCACGACTATCTTTAAAAGAAAGTTTTACACAGTGTTAGGGCCATTCCCTACAAAGAAGACAAGAGAAAGGCCTCGAAAAGTTTAATCAGAAATCTGTATGCTTAGTTAACAGTTTGAAACACGAGGCCAATGAATTAGGAAATGAGTTATACAAGCATATGTGACACTATTTCACTCCAAACAGAACGCAGTTCTATGCAAATCGACTTTGGTCCTGCTCCAGTCCGAACACTCCAGCCCAAACTGCAAAAGCAAGCCCCATCTGAATATGAACACAAAGAAACCGGTTTTAGATTAGCTTGCATTAAGCAGTCCAATGTCTGAAGTGGTACAGTGAGCACAAATCAATGCGCTGGAATGATATCAAAAGTCGTTAATAGTGATCTAGACTATTTGCAAGCTTTCTCCCATCACCCACCTATAAGAATAATAATCTTACAAACCAAACTGAAAACAAGCATAAGCAAATACATCCGGTCTCACCATTGAAAGGCATTAACTAACCATTTTGCTAAGACAATGTTTGTTGGATGGTCCCAGCTTTATGAACACATATGCTGGCATGCATCATCTTGGATGCACCAGCATGTATCATGTTTCTCAGGGTGTCTTTGGTTTATTTTTAATTTACTTTCAAAGGTATAAGTAGCATACAAAAGTGCAATACAGAGTAAGGAGCAGCCACGTAGCAAATGGTAGCATCTAGGTCCTCCTAGAAACTAAGAAATAATCATAAAAAATGGGGAGAAATAGCGCAGGGGTGCTACTTTATGCTGTTGTGTGTAAGGAGCTCGAGGGGATTGAGATTGGTGGGGTAATAACAGAGGAGCTGGAGGTAAAGAAAGTGGAAAAAAGACAAACAGGGCAGAGAAAAACAGGGGAAGCAACTGATGAGCTTGGAGAAAGCAAGGCAGCACAGGTGGGGATGTGAGAGGGAAGCAGCACCATTGGGGGAGAGCAAGAAAACACAGGCACACCCAAAGTGTCCTGAACAGCAAATAAAGCAGCAGAATCCTAATGCCAGCCATTAAAGGACACAATTGTTTCAGTCAAAAAGATGGTGAACTCACTACTGTCCATGAGATGAACAGTGAACAAGAAGCAAGCAATCAAATAAGGTTGACAAGAAGCCAGGCAATGATAAGCAGAGGCTGACCTAAAGCCCACTGTAAGCATTGGTTTTGTTCACACAATACGTCTTTTGATGACTGTTCAATCGTCTGTACGCGAGACCTAACAGGAATACCATTTTCTAACATAATTTTTGAAATGCCACAGGCTAAACAAACATAACATTGGCAAATATTTTCCTGCCTTGGACGTAGCATTAAGGATATGAATGTACCAATACTTCACATGAACTTCGTAATACACAGGCAAGAACATATTAATTGAAAATAATTTGAACCTTGGTGCTCAGCACACTGCCTTAAACCGAGAAAGGATTTATGTCTCAGAACCCAACATAAACTCTTATCCCTTTACCATGCCCCTTCTCCCTAAATCCAAATAAACTTCAAGGAACACCGGACAATCGGAATTTGCACTACCCGTTTATTCCCAAGGTAAACCAGTTCTATAAGGTGCTAACTTCTTCACTTGGAGGACATTTCTTTATTGTGTGCTAATTCTTTTTTTAACAATGTAATAATATTCATAACAAAACTGTTCATACTAGCCCTCTTTCAGGGAACTGTATTTAAGGATGAGCTGGATGCAATTATTGTGCTAGGGATTACCTTTTCTTAGCAAATGTACATCTGTTCTTTAAACACTGCAAGGGACGATCCAGTAAGAATGGATAGGACAGAGAAAAATTAATGTGTCCTGTAATTTTATAAAATATGTATTCCCTTCAGCGCATTATATTGTATACTCAATATGGCATATGACTGGTGAGTGATGGGGGAATGATGGCATGTTTCAGGAGCCCACAAGTCCAACAGCCAGTGGGGTCCATGGCCGGCTCTCTTGTGGCGGAAGACTGCATGGCAAATTTAGAGATCTTAGCTAGAGAGGCGGGGATCTCTATTCCTTCAAGTGAGCCACCAATGTTGCAGTTCCACTAAAAGCACTGAACTTTGCCAAATCAGTGTCATATTTTCTGAGCATGCTCAGCAAGGCTTTTTTGTTTTCAAGAAACAAACTCCCAAAGAGGCAGTGGCCATGATGCCTTGGAGTTTTTTGCCAGCCAGGGGGCCATTGCCTGTTTTCCCTGCCCAAGACTGCTATTATTTGCCTGGCAGTCTAGGGTACGGAAAACAAATGACAGTAGCCCTGCTCTAAAAAGTGCTGTGTGTCCATGACTGTAACCTGACAGCCACGTTCCAGATGGGCCACCAGATGACCATTTTATGCCAACGATATCAGGTGGACTCTGCTGGTATAATTCCAGTACTTTCTACTGGAATCAAGTCTAAACAGAGGGGTGGATACAAGATTTTGGTGGGGTAGGAGCACTGGAGATTTACAAGGGTTGTCAATGTTTCACCAACTTGTAAAAGTTATCCACAGTCCTGTTGTAAATTGAATCTCAGCTCTCACATTGCCAACATAGAGAGACCTACATGCTTTAAAGAGTTTTCCCTAAAAGGAATCATTGGCTCAAATTTGATAGCATTGACCATACTACGAGGCAAACAGTCAAAGCAAGAAAGAAGTCAAAGGTCAAAACCCATATATTAAAAAGCAAAAAATGAATAAAAAGAGTTGAAGAAGAAAACTGCCAAGAAGTAATAAAAATCTGTAATAGTGTTCATGAGATAATACATTTAGAAGAATATTGAAACTAAAAACACAGAAGTTGATCCTTTAAAATTCCTCAATACTAAAAAGCCAAAAATGTCAAAAGAACTGAAGAATCAAGCAAAGTGTTAGGGCTTGGCCAAGCAACAGGTTTACCTCCAGACTAAAGTGGTCACCAAAAGTTCAATGGAGAGGTTTCATTGCCATACATTGGCAGATCTAATGTTCTCTGTACTTGCAGACCCCCTGCTCCTTTTAAAAACCATTAAACAAACAGGTTTCTGACAGGAAAGCTTGACCTGTCTCTGTCATCAGAAACCCTCCAATAGATGGCCCTTCAGCTACAGTACTATTGGGTCACAATAGCAGCAGTTCTGCCCTAATTTGAGAGTGACCACCACTAATTTTTCTTACCTAAGTGATAAAGGTTTGCATTGTTTTGCTTTTAACATTTTAACTTTTCATTATTCAGATGAAGAATTTAGTTTAGTTTTTGGACTTTTGCAATTTTAAAGATTTTGCTACTAGCATTACCACATAGAGTTGTTTAGACAATTTTGATCTGAACTTGGTTGGCATAGACCAACTAACAATTGAGGGTCATCTAAAAGATTACTATACATGTAATCTGGCAATATTGTATTAGTTTCACTCAAAACTCAACCAGCTTTGGGCAACACCATATTATATGTTAGCAGTTACCTTTCAGCTGTTATTTGATTAATAAGCATTTTAATGAAATTTGGGAAAATGTTTTAAAGTGTTGAAATTCAATATAACAACTATTAAGCAACAAATGAAATTCTATAAACATTTGGTCCCTGCCTCAAACATGATAGATATCCAATCTCTTTTTCTGAGAACTATTGATTGCAATGTAGTACTTTTTATCAAATCCTCAACCAGATCAGATCTGAAAATTACGTAAGTGGAGACCACACAATTCTCAGAGCAGCCAGTCATCCACTTCCTCCACGTCTAATAATCCCCTTCGAGTGGTGCGCTCACATATGATTTAATCTTCTCTACCATCAGCTTTAACAATGGATAGTGCTACAGACTTTTTAAAGGATAGCACCTCTTCACCTCACGCTGCTGGCGCAATTGCGAAAGAAATCTTACTCCTCCTCCGTCAAACACCCCAGAAAATACCTTGATTCTCCCTCAAAATCACCTACACATCTTACTCTAGATGATGTCATGGAGGAATTGCATGCATTAAAACCCTTTATGATGGACACTAATGCCTCTTTGCAACGTATTGAGGAGCAATGGTCCCAACACGAACAACAAATTTGTACTCTGGAACAGAGAGTTAGTAACCTTGAAGATTGAAACACTGTCAATCCTCAGATCTCGAAGGACATAGCTCAACTTAAAAGGCTTACCAAAAACTTAGAAAATAGAAATAGGAAAAATAATCTTTGCCTTTTTTGGATTCCAGAAGGTTTGGAAGGCTCTAACATGATTGCATTCCTTCAAACAGTGATACCTTCAATTCTTCGCTTGCCTTCTACCTCTTTCTTCTCCCCTCACTATCCAATGGGCACATCGTTTAGGTCCACAGACTTCAACTGGCCCTCATGCACATCCTAGAGGCATTATTATTCTCATTTTCCAATTTACTCACTTGATGCAAATACTCTCGGAAGCCAAAAAGAGGGGCTCTTTGCAATGGTCAGGTCATAAAGTGTTTTTTACACAAGACTTCTCTCCTGGTACAGCTGCATGTTGCAGACAGTTTTTGGACTTATGTCCACAACTCAAATCCTTGAATATTCGATATGGTCTTCTTCACCCATGCCTTTTCAAAATTACATTCAAGGACAAATCTTACTTGTTCGAGGAACCTTCCGCAATATAAACCTTTTTTAACTAACACAAAACAGAAGCAATGGTTCTAGGAGCATCTGCAATTACTTGAAGATATAATTTAATTTGTCTATAATATCCTTTCTTTTTTTTCTGGAAAGTTTAATAGTAATGGTTATGTTTAGTATTTATATCCATGGTTTTCCGTCTCCACGTCTTCTTATTTTTTTCTTTATTTATTTTTTAGATAGTGTTCTTCGTGCAATCCTCATGTTCCTTTCCCAACCGTATCCCTTTCTCATCATCCAAATTGTTCTCCTACATGTTCCATTGGTAAGGTTTGATTTTTATTGATCTTCATGCCACACTTCTTTACTGTAGTTATTACGGTATTTGGTCTCCTAAATGGTAATTTTCTGTTTGTATAATGTTTTTGTCTTTCATGAAACTCACCTTCATATGTTTTAATATCTAATATCACTTTTCCTGTGCTGAAGCCACTCTTGCCTGTCTTTTCAGGTCCTCTGCTGTCCCTCTACCTTTCGGGGTATTCACTTTCTATCTTGTCTTCTTTAGCTTTCGTGGATTTTGGTCCCTGTGTTGCCACATCCATGTATATACAACTTCTGGAGGTCATCTTCTCCCTTCTCTTTTTCTTTAATATCCTGTTTCATTCCCATTTCTTTGCTTTTGCAAAATTGATATGCCTAGTTTTTTTCTTGTAACAGCAGTTGTTTATTAATACTTCTTGTTATGCAAATTAGAACTGTTACTTGCAAAGTTAAGGGGCTTAAACACCCCATGAAACATCAGTGTGTCTTATCTCACCTTGCTCGTTTGAAATGCCACATTGCTTTGTTGCAAGAGACTCACCCCAATGACTGTGAGGCAATTAAGATTATAAGACAATGGGTGGGAGACATTTTCTACTCCACTTCCACCACAAACAAAAATGGGGTAATTATACTCTGTCATAAATCTCTCAAACCTACTATAATTTCACAACATCAAGATAGAGAAGGCCGCTGGGTACTTGTTACAAATGCAATTGACAATATTTCTCTTACTATCCTAAATATATACGGCCCAAACATCCAGATCCAAATTTTTGGATGAATCTTTATTATATTGTCTCTGAACATTCCTCAAACAATTTACTAATAGGTGGTGACTGCAACTAAATTCTCGATCCATTTTTGGACAGATGTTCCACATCACGTTTCGTTCCACATGCCTCCCACAATGCTTTTAAAAAATTTATTTTAGAGAATTCTCTCTCCGATTCCTGGAGAATATACAATCCCGACCTCTTGGAATACTCTTTTTATTCTCCTGCCCACCGTTCACATTCTAGCCTTGATTATATCTTTTTGAGTAACGGTTTATTGCAACATATGGTCAACTCTGAAATCGGTGCTATTTTGAGCTTAGATCACACACCTGTGATTACTGACCTTGATCTTTTTCTTAATGGTTCTAAAACGTCTTCATGGAGGTTTAATAACTCTCTACTTTCAGATGCTACTTTTATCTCTTCCTACAATAAGTTTATAGAAGAATACTTCCACATCAACAATAGTGATCAAATATCATTTCATTTTGTGTGTAATTCATTCAAAGCAGCCTCAATGCTCAACCACTCAGGAAACGCTGCCTTAGGGGTAGGTCTTGAGAGAAGGACCAGTTGTCTACTATGCAACAGTCCCACGGCAAGTGTTCCCTAGGGAGCTGTTTTCCAAATCGGGGACGGGCGACTCCTACATATTAGAATTATTTATAATACATCATCTAGAAAGTAAGTGACCGTAGACAAGTAGACTGACGTCCACAGAAACATGTAGATCTCTACATCCCTTTTTTTAGGAGAGGTATTTTATTTTGGTCCTGAAGAAGCGTCGGTGGATCCCTTTGGACCAGTTAGACACAAAATATGTCGACCCATTAGAGAGGAAGTCACATAATAGTGCTTTTTCCCTCCATGTTTTCTGATTGAGTGGTTGAGCATTAGCTCAAGACACTCCATCCGTTTTCTTTTTAATTTTGGCCTCAACCTCAGTCTGATTCAATAAAGTTATGATGGATAGGGGGGTTCTGAGCCAATTTTAACCCTTTTTTCTGCTCTCCTTTTTGACGTTGCAAGGCAGCAGTGTCCGTCTTTCTATCTTTCAAGGCACTGTGACACCATAAAAGACCTCCGGCAAAGAGCCCCCTTTTATGGGGAGTCCGTCAGACATTGCAGCGCCGGTCTGACGAGCAGCATGCCCTATGATGAAGCATGACATCCAATCAGATGTGTGAGGGCTTGCGCTTTTGACATTAGGGTCGCCCTGTGCTTTTTTCCATTTCTTCTCTGGAACAGTGTACTGTGTATATATATATATATAGATTACACTTGGGAGGCTGTACAGTGGACCATTTAATATCCCAGTCCCCCCCTTTTTTGAGATGTAAAAATTATAGACCCATATCTTTAATTAATATTGATAGTAAACTATATGCCAAAGTTTTAGCTCTCCGTTTACCCCCATATATACCTGACTTTATTGATTCTCATCAATCTGGTCTTATCCCTAATAGAAATATACCAGATAATTCTTGTACTTTTTAAAATATTATTAACTTAAGATTCCTCTGGCAGCTTTATCATTGGATGTGGAAAAGGCCTTCAATAGGGTCTACTGGGGTTTCTTGTTGAAGGCATGGACTAGGGTACTAAATTCTGACATTTTCTATCCATTCTATTATTTCTCACCATGCTCGTCGGTTTTAACAAATGGTATCCAATCTCCTTTTCTTCCTCTTAAAGGGGGCACTAGTCAGGGATGCCCATTATCTCCTTTACTATTTATTTTGGCCCTCGAACCGTTTTCATACAGTACCAATTAAAAACTTCTGAACAATTTAAGGGGTTTCAAATTAATAATACACACATTCAATTTATGGCATATGCTGATGATATTCTTTTGTTCATGTCTCATCCTGACACTTCTCTTCCTGCATTCCTGCATGAGCTCAACTTATATTCTGATGTGTCTGGCTATAAACTTAATGTAGACAAAACAGTGGTCTTACCACTTAATGCTCATTGCACTGGCTCTGTATTCCTTGATGCAGGAATGCCTGGGGGGTATGGTACTGCACTGCACTCAAGGATAAACTAAAGTCTAATTCAGAAATCTTATCTGCAAAGCTTGTAGATCTCACACAGAAATGGTCTCCGTTATATCTCACGTGGTGGGGCTGCTTGGACATTATTAAGATGATACGTCTTCCTATCATTAACTTCTGCCTTATGATGCTTCCTATTAAGATACCGAAATGTTTTTTTAGTTCAATTGATAAAATTCTATTGAAGTTCCTGTGGAACGGTAAACAACCCCGAATCTCTCTCTCAAAATTAAAACTTCCTAAAGTACAAGGTGGAGTTAATTTTACTGACTTTTTAACTTATCACAAATCCTTTGGCATTAAGCAAATACAACCCTATTTATCTACACTCAATGATGCACCTCTAAAGCTATGGTTCTCTTTGGAAGAAACATTTATTTCTCCCCTTTACCATATACACATTATTATATTTATGTCTAACCCCCAACATTCTGTTTGCCCAGCACTTCCTCCCATTCAGTCAACTTACTGAAACCATTTTTTATTTTGCATATTACCCGCATTAATCAATTCTCTAACAGTCCTATTTGGCACAATAATTCTCTTAGGAAACAAGGTAAAACCAAGTGTTAAAAGGCTTGGATGACTAAAGGTATTCTCTTTATTTTCCAATTATATCATAAAGACTCTCTCGTCCCTTTTACTACTCTCTCAGCAATTTATAATCTCCCTGTTCACATGAAATCCCAATATATAATTCTTTCTACTCTGGTCCATGAGGCCCTCAATAAACTTATACATGACCAACATTCTTCTCTTGCATCATCTCCACACCTGATCATAACTGTTAATTATCTTAGGGCAGCTGGACTTTATAAACTTTTAAAAACATCTGTTCCACCTAGACTCAAATCACCTATTGAGACATTGTGGGAATCAGATCTTAGTGTTGTTTGGCCAACTTTGTTATGGGATAGAATATGGGGCCAGATGTAGCAAATTTAAAATTTGCGAGGTGCAAAGTGCGAGTCCATGCGACTCGCACTTTGCACCTCGCAAATTGGTATGCAGTACGGTGTCTCAGACACCGACTGCAACTCGCTATGGGGTCGCAATGACCCACCTCATGAATATTCATGAGGTGGGTCGCAAATTGCGGCCCCATAGCGAGTATAGGCACTCGCAAACATGGAGGCCTGCTGTCGTCAGCAGACCTCCATGTTCGTGACTGTTTTTAAATAAAGCAGTTTTTTTTTTTTTAAGTGTAGCCCGTTTTCCTTACAGGAAAACGAGCTGCACTTAAAAAAAACCTGAAACCTTTAGTTTCGGTATTTTTTCAGGGCAGGGAGTGGTCCCTTTGGTCCCAAAAAATATTTGTGGGTCCATTCACAAACTGGAAGGGGTCCCATGGGGACCCCTTCCAATTTGCGAGTGGGTTACCATCCACTTGAAGTGGATGGTAACTGCGACACCATTTGCGACCGCATATGCGGTCGCAAATGGTATTGCATACCACTCAGACTCGCAAATAGGAAGGGAACACCCCTTCCTATTTGCGAGTCGGAAATGCATATTGCGAGTCGGTACCGACTCGCAATATGCATTTCTGCATAGCAAAGAGGCATTTGCACGTCGCAAACGGCGATTTTCGCCGTTTGCGACGTGCAAATACTTTGCTACATCTGGCCCATGGTATCTTATACATTCCACTGCATGCACTGCAAGCCTCACGCAGACCCTATATTTTTTTTATAATAGACTTTTCTACACTCTTGTACGCTTTTACAAACATAAACTTACACAAAATGACAATTGTTGGCTCTGCCACACTCCGCGGGGTACTGACTTTCACATGTTTTTTTCTTGTCCATCCCTATCTACTTTTTGGTCCTCAATGGTCTCGCATTTCAGCAATAGCTCAGATCCCTTTACCAATGTCATATGAATTACTGTTTTTGGGTGGCATACACGAAATCTGGAGTTCATTCTAGCCTCTTGGAAAATTGGTGGACCTCTTGCTTTCTGTTGCAATCTGTATTATTACTTCTAACTGGAAATCTTTGGAGAACATTACTCTCAGACAGTGGTGGAATTCTGCAAGTTATCATCATAGACTTGACAGCTACAAGCTTGATTCAACAGAAACTTTCTTCAAACGTCATCAGCTATGGTTGCCATTTAAGTAACTATTTATCATGCACTGTGAAGGAAATTGATTTTTCTTCTCCTTTTTAAAAATGTCAATATATTTCCTGTTTTTCTTCTTATATATACTTATTTCATTTTACAGCACCTGTAACTACTGTCTATTACCTCTCTCTCCACATGGCTATCACTTGATTCCCTTTTCTACCCCTATAGCTCTTCTCCCTCTCCCTATTCTCTTTCTTCTTTCTTTATTCCAACTTGGAGTCTTTGATACTATATTGCTGTATATGCCTAATTCATTTACATGTTTAATATGCATTTATAAATACAATATTCTTTATTCACATATATTCACAACTGCATAACTCTGTTCTGACAATGTTAAGTTAATGTTCTTGTATTTGACTCAATAAAAAACGACTTTAAAAAAAATATATTACTGGGTGTATCTTACATAAAAAGTGGAAAATATGAAAATAACACCAGAGCACAGAATTAAAAAAAAATCTAATATACGGTTCTATATTAACACATGTTTTCCAAATGTTAATATTTAAATAAATCCAGTAAATTGCTAAAACCATTCATATCCCATCGTTTGATCAAGTGCTTCTCTTAAAGTGTCTGTTGATCTATAATATCATCTTTGAGACAAGTAGATGCATTGAGACATGAATAGAAAAATTATTAAACTGCTGTTCCTTTCTTTTTAATGCCCATTCGAGTGTCTTGTAGTATACTTTTAGGTGATTTTGTCATTCGCAAAAAATCTATTTGTACTACATAATGATCTGGTTTATCAATTCATTGCTGAAAACCTGCGTGGTAAGTGCAAGAGGATGAATGTGCAAAACTTGCAAAATAGTAGTGTTTCACATCTTGCAGCGCCAGTTCCCCTTCTGAAGTATATTTAATGTCACTCTCTGAGCTTTGATGTTCCATATAAATGGGCAAATTATTTTCTCAATTTCTCTAACAAATTGAAAGTGAAATACACACGGAAGCGCTGAGAAGATAAAATAAACTATTCCACCTGCTACATTGGACTGGGACAGAGCCTCAAGTAATAAACAGTAACTGAGATTAAACATTCCAGCCGTCACTTTTTTTGTATTCTTCAGTGCGACACTCAACATTGGACAGGTAAGGCCAGATGTAGGTCTGGTACACATTGTGCTACAGGCGCCAAACTCAACCTGACTGATGATCTCTAATAAGGGTCAAACTGGTCTTCGGATGTTTGTGTTTCAGTTCATGGAGGACCTGGTGTGCCAGTTCGGCTGGACTGCTCCAGTTGCAGCAGGGTCAAGGCTCATTTGCATATCGCTGGGTCCAAACTGAGGAGGAATGGTGTGCAAACAATGAACGACTGGTATGTGGGCCTGAGTATCAGCGGCTGAAATTAATTCAAGCATTCCTTCCATCAGTTTTGTGTTTAAAAATATTACTGGCAAAGTTTTCTTGTGTTTGTCAAGCCACAAACCTTTCGGAGTACCCATTTTCTTCATATGCTATCTGCATATAAGTTCTGTTATTCAAATAGTTTTTCTTATAATAATAGCCATGCTGACCTCTAACTTATTTTTGATCGAATTATTTTTGCTTCACTCTGCTATATCTTTTAGTTATTGTACAAGCTCTAAGAGTTGCTTTAAATGCATCACTGACACTGGCAGTGTGCTCATCCAGTAAAAAAAAACTGCTATTTCTGTTATAATTTCTGAAAATCATGATTCCTCTTTCAAATACAAGGGGGTTCAGAACACTGCCAAAATCCATTTATATCATGGAATATGGTCCGAGAAACATTTTGGGTGAAGCTGACACTGCTTAACAATTAAATCGGGGATTATTATAAAAATATCTTCCAGTCTTGGTCTGGGTTTTATAGCTTGCCCAAATACAAGTATATTTACGCTTATTCTGGTACTTCTCTTTTCTAGGATCTATCAAACCCAGGTCCCTCTGAAAAGCAGTTAACACTTTCGCTGTTTTTGTTCTATTTTGTCAATGATTGCTCACGGAGGACTCAGTCTAAATGCAGGTGTTGTAAAAATAATAATAAACCCCCCTCCTAAAATCACTTTACCTCTCATTGGCATTAATGATTGAAAGAGCTCAATTAGTGTTTCGGATAGTTTCCTATGGAATCATATATTCCTGCAACTGTGAATATTTTACCACCAATTGAACCTTAATCCTGATCCATTCCCCTTTGTTATCTGTATGGGAAGAGTTTATGTCAATCTTCAATTGCTGGTAGATATGTATAGCTACTCATTTACTAAACTTTGGAAATTTTTATATAAGTAATGGTGTCTTTTGAATGAGAATTATGTCTGGTGCGTAGCTTACACTCCATTTTTCTGTAGCTTTCCCCTTGTGTTTATCACTCCAGCCTTTAAACATTGCGTCTGTCATGCCAACAATAAACAATATCATTTTCAAATGTTCGACGCCCATATTTATTTCATATTCCACATCAGCGTCTCATTCGAATGAGTGAACATGAAACCCATCATTGCTTGCTGCCATTCAGGCTAAACAATTTCAAGTCCGAGCAACTGTTAGGATTATGCAGTGTGCAATTTGCAATGCTAAAAAAATTGCAAATGAGCAGATACCAAATCATGCAAATCGTGCAAAAATGCAATTGTAAACAAAAACATCCTAACTAGTAAATAATCAGAGTCTAAATTATACGTACCCCAGTGCAAATAAGGTATCCCATTTACAAATTTACGCGGCCACATGCCCAACACCCACCAACATAAACAATGCATTGATATATCTGTGTCCCAGCAAACGCAGTGCCATATATGTAGAAATCTGAAAATACGTGCATGTGCTGCAGTGTAAACATGCCATTGTTCTATCGGCACAGTCTATACTAAATGACGGTGATGAATTATTCACATTTATAGATATATCAATATCTTGCACAATATGACATTGCCCAGCTCTCGTTACCCAAGATGAGCTAAGAAAAAAAACATGATGCTCCTAATTCATTTATCTATCCCATCTAAGTAATTCTGGTAAATGATGGCCCTTAATGGCTCAATAAAATGCGACACTAAAACAAGGAGAAGGCATTCCATTAATATTCAAGCCGTTTAACCTCTTCTGTCTGACTTTGCTGATTCTCTTATTTTGTTCCATGCCTGCACTCTCTGGGCAACCCTAACCTACCTAGTCTCATGGGTCTCATCCGTTGTAAACCCAGAACAGACCCCTTGTATTTTTTATTGCCACCAAAGCACCCTGCAAGATCTACTCGTTCTCCCAGTCCCACGCCCCCCACTGACTAATGTGCTACTATTCATTATAGAAACTCCAAAAGAAATTTCTTGCTTGTGCTTGAGTCTAAATGCTGTAGCTCATTTAAGAAAGTCGAGGTGTTTTTCGTTGCCAAAAACATAAGAAATTGACCATTCGGCAACCCTTTCAATTTTGCAGGCTGAACTATTGCAACTTGTGCTCCTGCTGAGTGCAGAGGCAGTAGCAATGTTTTAGACTCCCGCCGTCTATGGGCTGAGTCCATAGTTACATCACAAAAGTTCCTGATTGAAAATACATTTTTCATGTCAAAGGGTTTCTCACGTTTAACCTTACTTAGTATCAGTTATTTCACCCTGTAATCTGCAAAATTGAACAACACTGTTGTAGAATATTTGGCATTAGGCGAAATGCGTGCTGGGATCTTGTGTGCCAGCATAATTGTTAAATCTTGTAAAAAGGCGGGAAGAACAAAACTTACAATTAATGTTTCCATATGAGAGACAGCCCCTGCTGCATCTTCATTCTGTTCGGGAATCCCAGTTATTCTTAGGCTGGAGTGCCAGACTAGAGTGACCTGAAGTATGTTTCTCTCACAAATGTTTGGAATTTTTACTATGTAGCCAGTTTGAATACTTTTTCGATTTTTTTCCCAATCCATTCTGCTAAACTTCTATACATTAAAGTTTCGCCACAAGACTTTACCATCCCAATCTTTTGGTTCCCGATGGAGGTCTAAACCTGATGAATGCACTGTCTGCCTAGTGTGCTGTTGTGTGGAAGAGACTATCCCATAGCTTTTGATATGCTATGAGTGCCAGAGGAAGTGTTGGCTCCTCCGATAAGTAAACTCCTTGGGGCAAGACAGTGCTCAGTGGCACTTAGGTTGCTGCATGCTGACACCAAAGAATCCATCACTTGTGCAATTGCCAAATACTTACACTCGAGTTAGAGCATCAGAGCCAGAGTATTGGAGTAGCAGTGGCAAGTTGGATAATCTTGGATCCGAGATATACCATGACCAGGTATTGTCCATGCTGGAGGGATTGCCTGCCATAGAGGTTTCTTGTACATCTCTAATTATAGGGCCTCACATATTCCTACAGCTCCCCCAATATGTTACATGGCTGTCTCTGGCTAGTTATGATACCCTACATACGTAGGGATTGTGAGTCCCTGTATCACATTCTGGTGCTAGCCTGATGGTCCATATACTTTTTCTTTTTACCTATTGAGATTTTTATGATGTTTTATAGATGTAGTACATTACTGTGCTTACTGATTTTATTTTGATTGACTATTCTATCTCATCGTATGAATTTTGAACTGCTGTATTTGTTTTAGGCACTTTTATGTGTTTTTCGAAACTGAATAAAGTATTTGACTGACTGGCCTAGAGTGATTTTTAACTTCTTCCTGCTTATTCTAAAATAAGTAAAATCTTTTTTTCATACTGATTGAACAATAGATTTTGATAGTTTAACTTCACAATTTGAAATTCGGTGCTCCATTTTATCCACTCTACTCACAATCTGGGGTAAAGATGATTACTAGTTTTTATACGGCATTGTTTTATTTGTTGAATTTCCTCTAGGATTTCTTTCAACATTGCAGCCATTTCATTATCTAAGAAAGTGTAATCTGCACACCAATTACACTTTTTGAAGTTTGACCTTTGATGAGATTTAGATTATGCCCCACCCTTTTACTCTGTTGCATTGGTGGTTGGTAGCTCTGAGATGCTTCATCATTTACTGCTCAACGCATGTATATACCTGGGAATGCGTCAAAACTGTATGCCTCCCCAGTTAGCATTCCGCAGTACACATAGAAAGAGGAAAATGCCCCAAGGATTGTTTTTGTGCACAAAATCAATCCTGCCAATGACGCAAACACCCTTGCATTATGGTGCAAGATGACTGCTTTTGGTGCGAGGCACCAAATTGTGAGCTGGCACTGACTGAAAGGACATGAATGCACTGTATCTCATATATGCGGTGCATTCCTACCCTTTTGAATAGGCATAGGGTAGAGCAGGAAATAGACTTGCGGCGCTGCCCTACGACAATTCATTGGAAATATGTACCCCAATTCCTAAAACCCACTATCACATCTCAACCCATTTTGATTAAAATTGTAATTGGGGGGCTCCATTGCCTCCTTGTCATACTGTAGCAGTTAACAAAAGGGAAAAAACACACCTTAAAGCTTCTGAGTGCCACGGCTTCCTTCTGCCCCATAATGAGAATCGAGTAGGGGTTCTAGTGAAGTTTGCCATAGGTCAAATCCTCCAATAGTGAATGTGGTGGTAATTCATCTAACCATGGGTAATGGTGCCTCTTACTGTATCTGCTACAGCACCACTAGCAGACATGGACCATCGGCAGATGGTGACACAGAATCCATTGCTGATATATCTCATATGAACTGCAGAAAGTTATAGATGATGCAATACAGTCTGCTTTATACCATTCAGGAAGAAGTACCCCAATCTACAGCCATATCACTGGATCTTGTAATGCTCCGTCACTGGTACAGTGACTACTGCCTTGCAGCTGCCTCTTTTCTCCATCTTTCGGTAATCTTTTTCATGCTGGATATTGTTAGAAATGGGGTCTCTAGTTGGCAACAGTATTCAACTTTGTCCAAATAGGGACCACAATCTTAGTCAGGGTAAGTCACATACAATCCAGATTATCCTGTGCCCACCCTCTGGTGGCTTGGCACTGAGCAGTCAACTTAACTTAGAAGGCAATGTGTAAAGTATTTGTGCAATAAACCATGCAATAACACAGTGAAAATACCCCAAAAATACACCACATATGTAAAAAAATATATAAGATATTTATCTGATTAAATTAAGGTCAAAATGAGCAAGGATCAATAAGCACAAGTTGAGATATCACTTTTGCAAGTTTAAAAAGAGTCTTAAATCTTAAAAATCAACAGTTGTCTCTTGTTTGCACAAAGTACCTGGTTTGCATCGAAATTACTACGCACGGAGACCGCAGAGAAGGCGATGCGTGGAAAAATAAGGTGTGCGTCAGATTTTCCAATGCAGCACGGACGATGGGCTGTTTCTTTCCACGCTGCAAGGGGCTTTGTGTCGATTTCCGCTGTGCAGTCTTGGATCCTCACTGCAATGCGGGGTTCTCTTGATGCCCAGGGTCGAGGCAGAGAAAAATCGTGAGGGGAGAAGTCACAGGCATTGCGTAGATCCGGTAGGCAATGCGTTGAATTTCCTGTCACACGGCAGGCACTACATCGATTCTTCACTCAGGAAGTCAGACTGCGTCATTACGGCTTGGCTGTGCGTCGATCCGGTAGGGCTGTGCTTCAAATTTCCAGTCGCAATGCAGTCACTGGGTCGACCTTCACTCAGGAAGTCGGGCTGTGTTGTTCCAGTTTAGCTGTACGGCGATTTTCTCGTTTCAGGGAAGCTGTCCATCATTTCCAGCAGGCTGTGCATCGATTTTCAGAGCACAAGGAGTTTCCTCAAAGAGATTAAGGTGGCTACGACCGCCAGGGGTAATGTAGCGTCCGTACCGCCAACAGGCTGGCGGTACGGAGGCCCTCATTACGACCGCGGCGGTATCCCGCCGTTTTAGCCCCGGCGGTGGTAATCCGCGAGGGCAGCGCTGCAAGCAGCGCTGCCCTGGGGATTATGACACCGCTACCCCCAGCCTGTTTCTGGCGGTTTGCACCGCCAGGAAAAGGCTGGCGGTAAGGGGTGTCCTGGGGCCCCTGGGGGCCCCTGCACTGCCCATGCCACTGGCATGGGCAGTGCAGGGGCCCCCTAACAGGGCCCCGGCCAGCTTACAGACAGTGAAAAGCGCGACAGGTGCAACTGCACCCGTCGCACGGCCGCAACACCGCCGGCTCCATTAGGAGCCGGCTCCTATGTTGCGGCCTCATCCCCGCTGGGCCGGCGGGCGCAAACTTGGTTTGCGCCCGCCGGCCCAGCGGGAATGTCAATATGGGGGCCGCAGGAGTGCGGCCGCATTGGCGGCCGCATGGCGGTTACCGCCTGGCGGGCGGCGGTATCTGCCCACCAAGGTCGTAATGACCCCCTAAGTCTTTTTGGCCCTGATACTTCCGAAAACAGAAGGCAAGCTCAATCCAAGCACTTCTCAGCAATGTCAGAGGTCAGCAAGGCAGCAGGGCAACAGCAAGGCAGCAGTCCTTCACAGCAAAGCAGTAGAGGTGAGTCCTTTGGGCAGCCCAGCAGTTCCTCTTGCAGGATCTGGTCCAGAAGTGACTGATATGGTGGGGTCAGGGACCCAGTTTATATAACCAAAAATGCCTTTGAAGTGGGGGGACTTCGAAGAGTTGTTGTGAAGTGCACAAGGTCCCATTCAGTACAGGTTTGTCAGTCCATTGTGTGAGGGCAGGCCACCAGCCTTTGAAATGTGTCAGGCCTCTCCTCACTTCAAGCCCAGGAAGACCCATTCAGTATGCAGAAGAGTGCAGATGTGACTGCGTATCCTGTGTTTGTGGTTGTCTGGGTGAAATACACAAGGGAGTTGTCAACCAGCCCAACCCAGACGTGGATTGGAGACAGGCTGAAAGGCACAGATGGATTTTTTAAGTGCAGAGAAATGCTCACTTTCTAAAATGGCATTTCTAAAAACGTAATATAACATCCAGCCTCACCAATAGGCAGGATTTTCTATTACTATTCTAGCCATGCTAATCGTGATCTTTTACTCCTTTCTGATCAGAATCTACCACTTAAACAGTGTATGAGGGTAGCCCTAGTGTTATCCTATGAAAGGAACAGGCCTCACAGAAGTTGAACACTAATTTAGGAATTTTCCACTACTAGGACATACAAAAACACACAGGTAAATGTCCTGCCTTTTACCTACACAGCAACCTGCCCTATGGGTTACCTAGGGCCTACCTTAGGGGTAACTTATATGTAGAAAAAGGGTAGTTTAAGGCTCAGCAAGTACTTTTAAATGCCAAGTCAAAGTGGCAGTGAAACCGCACACACAGGCCTTGCATTGGCTGGCCTGAGACATGATTAAGGGGCTTCTTGTGTGGGTGGCACAACCAGTGCTGCAGGCCCACTAGTAACATTCAATCTACAGGCCCTAGGCACATGGAATGCACTTTGCTAGGGACTTACAAGTAGATCAAATATGCCAATTGGGTATGAACCAATGTTACCATGTTTAAGGGAGAAAGCATATGCACTTTAGCCCTGATTAGCAGTGCAAAGTGCGCAGAATCCTAAAACCAGCAAAAACAGTGTCCAAAAAGTGAAGGGAGGCAGTCAAAAAGTTGGGGGATGACCACCCTAAGGCTGTCAAGTCTAACAGATATGCTCACCAAGATACTCACCGAGAGTATAGGGCAGATAAGCTCACCTATTAGATAGCCCTCGTCATATCCTGGCAGGGTTTACTGATGACACAGATAGATTACCCTTTGACTTTGAAAGCCTCTCTGCACTCCGCAACTGTGTTCCTCTTCATTAAGGCAGCGGGTCGTCTTTCTTTCTCTGTGACATTGGTGGTTCAGAGTTTGTCTGCGCCTGTGTGTTGCTATAATCAAAGCAGATGAAACTGTATTTAGTACACATGGTGAGTAATGATTCTTCATCCCCCATTCACCACCAAATATACCCCTACAAGCTCAGGCGTGCCCTTCTTCTGCTTATCGTATTACCTCCAACTCAGGATAAGAAATTCTCCAATGCCAACTTTGTCCTGAGATTATTGTCTAAAGCAGTAGTCAATCCTTTCTTGCTTCCTGAATAGGCTGAGTGGGTCCATGGCTTATCAGGAACAGCGCTTTATCTTATTTTGTTACTGGTGCCAACAGACTGATTTTGAGATGCTTTATGAAGTCACATGGGTAACAATTTTTATTTTTCTTCCAAAAATCGTTCTTCTGTATTTCACTTTGATTGTGCTGCTCCTCATCTCACTAGATTTAAGTCGCGTTTCTTTCTCTCATTTTTGCCCCAAACCCTGGATATCTCGAGTCGCTTTGTTTTCAACGATGTCTTTAGTTTCTTTTGAATTGCTGCGAAGGAACATGTACTTCTTCTCTATTCATTTTTATTCCTTTTCCCTTGCCCCACGCGTCTTGATGGTCTTAGTTTGAGTATTATTGTTTTACAATGAATGTGTACAATTTTTCAGTTCTATTCAGCCACACTATAAATTCAATAAATTAAATGAAAAGAGCAGCAGCTATTTTATTTTTAACTCAATGAACACGGCATGAATTAAATGTGATGCTTTGCTTCAGACTTTGCCGCTATAAATTATGTAAAAGACTTATTAAACTGAATAACTGCAAGCTACAGTAATAATGTGTATGAACGGTACAACTTGCATGTTTTATCTGAACAAGTCATTATTAATAACCAAAGTGCATTCCAAAGAATGCCTCTATCACTATTTTTGCAGGGACAAGCAACAAAATAAACACCCCGTGCTAAAATATATTTTTCGCATGATAATTCTAAGACCTCCCCCCCCCCTCTCGCAGGGCAAGTTGGAGACTTATACCTGTTCCAACGATACCATTGCTAGGTGCTTCTTATCCAGGTAGCCTGAAGCCTACTTAAAATACTGTTGGCTTAACGTTTAGTAGAGTGTACCAAGCTCAAGATGTGCAGGGTGTGTGGGTTTAAAAGAGGAAACAATCAAAATAACTCAAGGCGGAAACAGGGGCTAATTTGTAAGTATTGTTTTTTAAACCTGACAAAAAGTCGCTCTTGATCGCTCTAGCATTATCATGCTCAAAGGTTTGGCTGGGTTTGGAGAAGGCGAGTTTGGGTTTGCATTGGACAGTTATCTTTCAACTCTGTTCTCTCTAGAGCAAATCATTTTAAGGATGAACATAGGGAGGTCACCACAAAATGTAATAGGCCAGGATAGGGTTGTGGTGAAAAATATTTGCTAGCAGAAAAATACTTGTAGTGGAGGCCCAAGCTGGGTTCTCAGTTGTTCCTTGCTCTCTGTGCTTAATTTGAGCATTTGGCTGCCCATAAGGGTCATCACTCACCAGTACTAATTGTTTGGGGACTGACACTTATTTTTCCTCATCAGACATTTCCTGAGAGTAAGAAATGGAAAAAGACACAAAGAGACAAGAATTGCAAGGAGAAAGATGGAAAACTCATTTCAAAAGGAGAAAGCTGAAACCTGCAAACGTGAGATAAAGAAGAGCCCAGTGTCTGAAAGAGGTTTAAACAGGCATGATGTGGATACCAGACTGCACAGAATTGGTATTCAGCATGCGCCATCCACTAGCACAGGCCGGAAGCTTCTGAGTGGAGCTTTAGACAACAACAGTCCTTCTTTTACAAAGTAAGCATAGGATTGTCTGGGTATTTTGCCTCATTTGAGATTACCTCTGACAGGAATCACACTTGCCATTACATTGATCTTTCATATGAGGATCAAAACTGTAGGGAATTTATGCTTTGTCAGATACCCTAGAATTTTTCTGTTTTTTTTCCTGGTGGTGACAGACGTGATTAAAAAGACATTACACTGTCCACTCTAAATGGGGCATGTGATGTAACGTCTTTTTTTCTGTTGACCCTTACTCTGTTGGGCAATGAAAGGAAGTTTTCTGCTAATTGAATCAACTGTTGATGGAAAACCTAAGGTGCACCCATCTCCAAGTAAGCAGGCAGACCTAGGTTTTGGAGGACAGTGTTCTCTGTCATGTTTGTACCATGTCTGCCAAGCTCTAAAATGGGCCCTATGGTGCACACCAGGACAATTTGCATGTCAACATACACCATAAAATCAGTTGTCTTAATTGTACTGGGCATGTTGTCTATGCATTGCCACACAATGGTGCACTTTGAATCATATTGGGCACCCCGCTAACATTTCCACAAACTGCCATTTCTTCACCTTTTCCAGCAGTATGATATTTTCAAATCTGTATAGGGTTCTTTTAGGGATGCTCAAGCTCATTTAGAGCACTACCTTTGAATAATACACCATCTCTCGGTTTCACTTCCTGCAACTATCCTCCTTCCTCCCTCTGCTAAATCTTTCTGACAAGGTGAGCTATGAAGCATAAGAAGCTGTCAGGGCCTCTCCTTGTCCTTTGTGCTAGTGGTATCTTGTTGGTTCACCAGAGGCTAAGGAGATCTACCATTGTGGCACTTTATACTCTAGTTGGCCACTCCTCCGGACTGTCTATCCCAGTATTTACCACAAGGCCTTCATTAGTGGTGCAAAAAGATGAGGGTTTTTAATTGGTTTGAGTTGGAACACCTGAAATGTATCTGAAGTTTGTTGAGCTGAAGGATTTGTAGAGGTGCTGATGCCCGGTGTAAGTGAACATCTGAACCCAGTATAACTGACATCGGATTAGGTCATGTGTGGTATCTTATAAAATTGCTTTTTCAAGTGCACCACAGGTATACATTCCCATTGATATAACTGGGACCCAGTAATCCCTGACACAACTCCACTGGGACCCCAACACTGGTTTTCTCACAAATTGTCTGAGCATCTGAGCCTTAAATGAGTTACTGAGACCCACTTCCCTCCTTTCTTCCATCTGAGCCTCCCAGGAATTGTGTGATGCCCTGGCGAACCATTTTGAGGAAAAAACTTGAGACTCTAGAGGAACAGTGCTAACTACTCCTCACCCACTGACTCTTTTCATTCCATTCACCCTATTCATAAGCCCTCCACCACTTTGGAGTACCTTGAGCCCATCACCCTGGAACTAACTTTAGAAATGATGAGCAAAATCTAGTCAGGTTCCCCCTCCATCCTATCTCGACCACACATTATGGTGTCACTTGCTACCACTCTGCCCGCAGACATCACAGCACTGTTTAATATTCTCTCTGAACACTGCTACTGTACCTCAGGCTTGGACAGCACAAGTTAAGCCCATTCTTAAAAAATCCAATGCAGACTCTCACAAACCAGTGAAGTGTAGGTCCATATTTCTTCTTCCCTACCTCAGAAATTTTTTAGAAAGCCTGGTCATTCAACAACTCTCATGCTATTTGGAATCCATCTTAGACCCATTGCAATCAGGTTCCGTAGCCTCATACAGTACAGAAACTGCATGGATGGCTATTCTGGACACCATCAGATTTTCCTTTGATAAGGGCTTTCCAGCCATGCTGATGCTACTGTACCGGTATGCTGCCTTTGACACCAACTCACACTCCATCGTGGTCTAAAGACTTTCCTAGACTGGTATAGGAGACAAAGCCCTTGGCTGGTTTCTGAATTTCCTTAGCAATCAGACTCAAACTTTTAACTTAGGTCATTTCAAATCTCGTGTCATGTCTCAAGACAAAGGAATGCCACAGGGTTCTTCACTGAGCCCCACACTCTTTAGCATATACATTGCACCACTGGCTCAAGTAGTCAGGTCCTGCAGCCTCAATGTCATATCACATGCAGATGGCACGCAACTGATCATTTCCATGTGCCCAAACCCCATATCTACAAAACCCAAATTTGAGGAATGTATGAGGAAGCTTGCATCCTGGATGTCCCAGAACTGCCTACAGCTCAACAGCCATAAAATGAGATTATGCTGTTTGGCAAGGCCCATGACTGCTGGCCGTCCGAACTAGGCATCTCACCTCAACCCAGAAAGGTTGTCGAGTGTCTTGGTAGCTTAACTGATGACGATCTCACAATGAGGGAGAAGGTAGGCTCCATGTGCTGCACCTGTTTTGGTATAATATGCATGCTGAGAAGAGTATTTCAGTGGTTGTCTCTCCACACAAGAAGAACTCTTATGCAGGCTCTTGGCATCAGCTGCTGCCTGGACTATGGAAATGCCCTATTGGTAGCAGCTAATTAATCACTTTAATCAAAACTACAGGTGATTCAAAACAACACAGCTCACCTTTTCAGCAAACTTCTTCCTGCAATCCCTCTGAATCTACTTTAGGATCATTGCATTGACTTCCTATTAGGAAATTAGCCATTTTCAAGCTAATATGCCTGGTACACAGAACCCTATCAGGTAATGGTCCAGTGTAGCTCCAAAAAAACTCCTCCCCTATATCCCCACCAGAAATCTGAGATCCAAGGATCAACTCTTGCTCTGCCCATGCTGAATTTGCGTAGCCAGACATGGAAGACAATCCTTTTCTTATCTAGGCCCACATCATTGGAACAGACTTCCGCTGCACATCTGTACGTGCTCTGCTTTTGTTTGTTTCGAAAGACTTCTCAAAACTTGATATTTCTAACCGCTCCCTACCTCCTTTCTCTGGCCCTGGGCTCTAGTGATGAGGTGCTTCTTTGGGGTGATTTTCACAATTAATTAAGTTTCAGTAACACACCATAACACCCTCAATGTGCACACTAGGATGAAGGATGCAAAAGAAGGTTGATCAACTCCTATGCCAAGCACCACTGTGGAGCTGTGCTGATGGAGCACACTGAAATGCTCTGTGGCTCAGCTTATTGCCTGGAGGCAGATTAATGAATTAATTTTGTGTTGCATTTAGTAAAGGCAGCTGAGAGTATCATATTCTCACCATGCAAACGATGTTGCCATTCATTGACATTTTGAAATCAAAATTTGCATGTAGACTTAGACTTGATGTACCTCTCCAAAGACTTTTTGAATATAAGTGGTAATGAAATGCTAGTCTCTTCTTTTTTCTTCTTCTTTTTCTAGATTTAGCGAGATAGTCTCAGTTTAAGCTCTATTCAGCTTTAAAATATGTCAATTATGCCTCGATGACCTAACCCACCAGTAAACTTGTGTTTTATTTTTTCATTTGGTAGTTAGCTTTGTGTAATAATGAATGTTACTGAACAGATAATAACGTTCACAGGAGAAGGTTTAAAGCCAATTTAAGTCCAGACTGGTGAAGGATTATCCCCCACCTTACATTCGTTACTTGTTGTTCAGCCTCGGGTTTCTCTTGAGTGCACATCTGAGCACTTCTAATTTAAAAGATTCCCTTGAATGCGTTGGGTTGGTTTTGCCCTCTGGCCTGCTGGGTACAGAAATGTCCAATGTTTAAAGATGGATGCAATATCATGAATGGTAAGAGATGCTTTGATGCCAATCGATGGTAAGATGTTGTATCTATTGAAATCAAGGAAATAGGTGGCAATCTTTAGGGAACCTCACAAGTAGATAGCAAATATGGAAGGTTCAATTGTCAAATAAATTGTACTTGTACGCATCTATGTTACCCCAGTGAAGAAACTCATTCCCCTGCATTCTTGCTTATTTTGAAAGTGTTCACTCCACATTCCTGTCCTACTAAGGGTTTACTCCTGTATTTGACAGGATTGAATCTCTGTGGACATTTTGGGAATAGCTACCATCTAACGAGTTTGCACCTATTCTCAAAAAATGTCCATTGAATCCCTGACCTGCAATGCCTACTTATCACCGCTTGAAACAGAATATTTTCATATGCCCACAATAAGAAATGACGAATGTTGGGGATGCAGACTCTCAAGGCTGTGTAATTTTGATTCTACTTCATTCCTCTTTCTTCTACCACCAGGCACTCTCTGCCACGTTAGCTCTCTCTTTCAGGTTCTTTTTTATGCATGTGTACTGCCTCTGTCACTGTTGTTCTGTCTTTCTCTTCTTCCGCCTTTTCTCCTTCTGATTTTTCTCTCTCTTGGTTAAAGTCTGATGAGGAAAAGAAAGTAACAATCCCAAAAACGCGTGCCGGTGGGCCCAGTCTGCAACCACTGGCTCAAATTAAGCAGAGCCATCCTCCAAAGTCGCCCATTCCGTGCAAACACTGATGCACATTAAGCACTGGTTTTCGCGGTCACAAACCATCCATTCAGTTTCTATGTATCAATCCTTTGTTGGAAAGGCCTGCAAACTTTGTATTCAGCTTCCCCTGCACATCAAGGTTTGCTCCTCGCTGATCTCTTTTTGGAAAAAACTATTCTATTTTCTTAACCAATGGCAGGGCTGGTGAAGTAACACTTTCCTCAAGCACTAAATGGCTTCAAAATGTCTGCACTTTGAAGAAGACCAGCTAAACCTTTAGGCCTTTGGTAGCCAAGCTACTTTGAACCGTGTTACTGCACTTTGGTAGAAGCAATGTGTCCTATGAGAAGTGACTTTGATTTCACAGCACTGCGAGGTGATTAAAGCACACTGGTGGTCATCTCTGCCCGCTGCACTTTGATGACCGCGTCAGCATTGTCTGCTTTCTTCTATTACTATAGCCTGATGAAAAATCACTTGAACTAAAAGGGACTCCTCGGCGGAGAGTGCAGAAGGTCTCTTATCTGAACTGAAGAGACCCACTTACATGCTCGCTCTTTGACCAGCAGTTCCACAAACTACATCGTCCAATTGTTCAACTGGTAAACATCGAAGATAAATGTGGTTTACCAGATAGCAAAGGGAATTATACCTAGAGCATTTTTAAGCCAAAATAAAAGTCATGTTCATTTGCATTATAGTCAATGGTGTGCAAAGACTGGTATGTTATTTTTGTGTAATTATGTGAAATGATATTACACATAATTGCGTAAAAGGCAAATACAGCATTTGAAGCTATATTTTAGGGCAAACTGCCTCCGTGGATGCATGGATGCATTTTCGGCTAAAAAAGATAGCGCAAAAAAAAAAAAAAAACAAGCACTGCAAACAGCAGCCACTCACATTCTGGTCATTCGATAGTTCCCAAATGTTTGTACTACATTTTTACAGCCAAGTCACTTAATTAGTCAACGTAGTTTAATAGCGTATTTTGAGGAATTTTGCATAACAGGTATGACACAAAGTTATCAAAATTATGTGAGAATACACCCGTGTAACTTAAGTTTCTGCCAGGCCTAATGATAACGATCAAACACTTACCGAAGCTTGTTTGAGCCAAGTGGCAATGACAATCAGCACAGCGGTGACAGCACGTAGCTATCTAAAAAAATAGCAATGCTTTCTTCCTAAACTCATGTCTGACTTCTTCTTGTATGCTTTACCTATTCAGAATATGGGGAGGGGGCTAAAATACAACAAACTTAGACATGTAACCCTATTCAGAAAACTGGTAAAAGGCTATTTATTCATTTCGCAGTGGAACATCTTAAACTTAAATGTTACTTCTTTATCTTTTGAGAGCCATAAGATGGTAAAAGATACGATAAGAAAAATGCAAAGTGTACTGGTGGGGCTCGTGTTGTTCTTACACACGCAAAGAGTTATGGTATTAGTGATGTTTCATGAAAAGTCAACATTACTTATTGAGTCTGACTGTAGGGAAACAAATGCCTCATTGATACTAATTTTATTCCCAAAAGTACTTTTGTTTTCAAATCCAAAACTGGGCCCGAGTAGAGGGAATATGGAGGATTTAAGCTCTGGCGAGGGATTAGCGCATGGATGGCATGCATGGGTAGGGTGAGGGGAGAGCATGGAATGCCTGTCTTCACCTGGGTTCCTCACACCACGTACCTGTGTAGAAAAGGTTGTAATCTAGCTTTACTTGCAGAGGAAATCATCAGGCCCAAGCTATGGGCCCGTCAGTTGTTGCCCCACTGTTTGCAGTTCCGCAGGCACCAAAGCAGCAGTAACAATTAAGCTATGACTTTCTCAGCTTTCTGGTTCCAACCTTTTTTAAGGCAAGGGTTCACCGTATTTTACTCCTCTGAGCTACGTTGTAAATGTGATCACCACAAACCACCCGGAGTTTAACAAAGAGAGACTTGAAACACAAGAAGGCAGCATTTGTACAGCATGAAGGTTCTTTGAGTATAACTACAAAGTATGTGTCAATAAATATGGCTTTTTTGTGCACGGGTCTCACATGTACTCTTAGGTTAGTCCACAATAATGTTTTTTTACCCCCATACTCTGGTCTCTACGTTTTCCATGCACTGGACTGCATCCATTTCCACTCGGAAAGCAGTTCTACTAGTGCAAATGTCAGGATTTACGGCTGCTAAACATTTCCAAAGTGTGACCTAGTAGTTGTAAATCCATATACACCCAAGTAATATTACCCCAGGACAGCATACTGCAGTAGGAAACAGGCTACGGCTGGAGAGCTGGCTGTTCAATGAGTGTACAGCCTTGAAATTTTCGAACCCCTGCAAACACATTATTTTGCGGCCGTTCACCAACCTCTACTTAAATCGACCCTTTCCCGCCCTGGAAAAGGTCAAAGAAGGAATTTCAGGCTAAGGCCATAGCAAATCTTGTTTCAGTATGGGAAGGGAAGTGCAGCTAAAGTACAGAGATACTAGCTATCCTCGCAGAAGAAATGCCAATGCAAAAAAGTATTTTCCTTTGAATCAGGCCCATTCAGTTTAGAAGTCCTCCCAAAGTCACTTGTGCACTTTATTAGAGTTTTATGGACTAATCTTTTTCAAATACATTATACTAGCAAACGATAGGCTTGTCACCAGTAGGGTTGTGAAACTTTTTGTATACTCTGTCAATATTTTATGTAGTTCCAAATTTTCAGTTTTGGGAACATTAGGAAACTTGCCGTTGGGTCTTTTGAGTTATTCTGCACATTGCAAAGCGAATTTCACCAAACTATAAAATCATTTTCACCATATTGTGAAATAATTTTCATTCTCATCAAACCCAAACTAGATGGGAAAAAGTGCATAGGTGTTTTTCTCCGAACGTTCAGCACTTGCAGAGCTGTTCTATTCACAATGGCAAGGGATTGGAATTTTTCTCAGCAAGTTTAACTTTTGCCACATAAAGTGTTTCAAAACTCGTGAGTTGGGAAAACGTCTATAGAACTTAGCGATGGCTTTCACATACATTTAGTCCCCCGACCCCACCTTAATCTCACATGAAGGATTTCCTGGAGTGTGATGTCTCTGTAAGACTTTTCAAGCATCATATGTGCAGACAGAAATTCTGCAAACATATAATCTACCAGTGCTGCTGAACAACTTATTCTATAATGGCAAAAAAACTAATGTGACATCTATGGTTTTCATACCAACAGAAAAACTGTGTTCCTTTCTTAATAGCTGCCACATTGTAAAGTATGCTTTAGAGTGAAAAGGAAAGTCTCGTGGTACATTATTTTTTAACAATAAAACTTCCCCTCCCGCTCCAACATCACACCCACATTAAAAATAAAATATTTGTTACAGGGAATTAAAGTTTAACTTTTAACTTTGTAGCAATCAGCTTTCCACCACCACTGAACTTCTGCAGCAATCTTCTTGTGGTTTCATTTCAGCGATGTTAGGGGACAGAGGGTGGGGTCACTGATCTATTGTACAATATTGTATTTGCATCTATGCAACCCTGACGTGGTGCTGAAACGTTTTTCTTGGGTGGGCAGAAGGCTGCTCCAGAGGTTTTTCTTGGCTGGCAGGATGTGGGTCAGTAGTGAGGCCTATGTGGGAGATGCTTTGTTGTGGTTTGTGTCCTGCAACCTACCCAATGGGATTCTCTTATGGTGTCACCTGTGATTACATTTCAGCATGTCTCTGACTTGTCACAGACCCCAGTCTTCTCGAATACATTTAATGTGAAGGGGCTGGTGATGGAATGGAGCCTCATGCGAGAGGTCCGCCTGCGCGTAAGATAAACTGAAGGTGTAGATGACCTAGACAGTGACACCCTCACTGCTGTCATCTTAAAGCAAGATTTTTTTTTTTTTACTCACGGGCTCATTAAAACAAAAAAGTGTCAGTGAGGTCGGATCAGGTGGGACGGTCTCGTAGTTAAAAATAAATGTAGAAAGAAACTGTCTCTTTAAGGGGACTTAGTATTCATTAGCTCTGCCCAGTGCCTTCAAGCACAGATTTATCGCAGAACGTGCTCCTTTACTGAATGCTGCTTCAAGGTGACAGATGTTGTTACACATGAAAAAGACAGCGCATGAATACAGTTGTGGTTGAATGCTGATTACGGGAGTCCTTGACTCTCACGCAGCACACATCACACAAAACTCCATCTATAGCGCGCACATACTCAAGCAATTAAGCCCACTGCACTTCCACTGCCAAATAAACGGGGAAAACTTCTGGCATCTCAGCTCTCAGTGACTGCTTGTGTAAAATACATATTTACCAGTTAATATAAGACAGAGACTAATTTTCTCCCAGGCCACACCGCACCTATGAAATTGAACCAGGAAGTGCCCGGAGCGAAAACTGCTGAACTGAGACATCGCAATAATGTAAAAATGACCAAACTCAAAGGTGTTCACTTCAGAAAGGTGATTATCTGAGTTATGCTCACGTCACTGAGTTATCTCGCTTGCCAAGACCAGTGAAGAATCAAAAACGGAGCAAGTTTGCAACTTAACGCTGTCCTGCTAAGCATCACTGCTACTTGCCAGTAGAAAATGTCAATTAATTTGCATATTAAAGGTCGTTTGCATAGTAAAATAGTTCTCTTTTGTACAATTGGCTCCTCTTGCTAACCTCCGCGTGCGTAAAACTCATCTGCAAAATAGAAGGTCGAGTGAGAATTCCAAAACCTAATGGAAATGACATTTCCAACTGGCGCTGTTCAGTACATGTTGGCATTTCTGTGCTGGCAGACGAGCAAATAATGGTTTGTGGGAAGCACGGACAGGTGCGTTCGACTCAGAGTGACTTTCCCAAGCTCATTAAAAGATAGCATCTCTAACGTGTCCAACGGAAAATGCAGATATGCCTTGATGGATGGAGGAAGAAAGCCTGCATGTTTAATTATTTTAACAGCCATGAAGGAATCAATAAGGAGTACAAAAACAGCTTGCGGTCAATAAGCGAGCACCTAGAAAGAAGTTATTAAAACGCCATTACGTCTAGTGACGCATGACAGGAACCACGCAGGGACGTGAGGCAAGGAAGGGAGGCGCGGAGGAGCTGAAGCTGGACAAGGCTTATGCGGGGAGCAGGACGTTGTGAAGTATGCTCAGACAACTCTGTCTACTACAGCATGCACTTCAGAAGCTTTTGTGAAACTCAGCCTCTCATCCTTCATAGGTCAATAATAAAACGAGCATCACTAATTTGAGTTACATGACTTTTTCTTAGTGCCTCGGACAATTTCTATATAAAGGGAGCCACACATCTAGTAAACCAGAACACGTGACATTCATGCAGAACTGACTATTCAGATAGCTTCCAGACTGAGTACTAACTGGTTCTGAGCTACTTTTTGGAACTCTGCTTCACTAGGCAATCAAAAGGTAAGGCACAACTTGGGAGGTGGCCAATTATTCTACGATAACGTCCTTTGGAACGTTCATGAATGCTATACGGGGACTAGCCTGCATTAGCTGTTTAACCCACTGATCCCACTGGCTGGAAAGTGTTCAGAAAGATTTTCGACACAGATTCCACTAAATCCCTTACATTCTGACAGTCATCCAAACTGACCCCAGGAAAAAACGCTGAAACAGACTCACTGCGGTGCTGCGCAACGTAATAAGTAGAAGTCCACAGCAGTGTGAAGGATGAAGGAAATGGCTAGGAAGGTTTCGCAGATTTCAGTGAATCCCGTGCGCGAGAATAATTGCCACTGCTCCTTCTCTGAACTTGGTGTGTCCTGCAGCATCCCCCATTGTAGGCTGCTCTTGACGAGACTGGCAGGCTATTGGATTTTTCACACAGTCGCCCCTGCGCTCCCTCAGTCAATTAAATACCTTTATCGCATCTGATTTGTCAGTGTCAGTGTCAGACCTAATCTCCGAAATTCCCACCAGCTCGGGAGTTTTAAGGGCCCTTTCTACAAAAATAGAAAGACTGCTGCGGCGCGTGTGAAGTAGGAGACACGACGTGGAAAAGCAGCGGCGCCGGCAGTCCTGCGAAAAGTGTGCGTGAATTGTGCTAGGAGGCGTGGAGCAGACAACGTGTTGAAAACATCCCTAGGGCAAGAGGGCATCTAGAACAGGGCACGGGGTGCTACATTTAGGGTTGTCCAACCTGAAAGTGCGGGTCACGGTTTCTCCAACCATTTTTTTAAATGAATACTGAACATTTCGAGGGAGAACTTACATTTCATGGGAATAGGGTTCATATGGGTAAAACTATACTGTCAAAGTCACAGTTACGGTACATTACCCCACCATGTAGCACACTGTCACCTGCGTATGTAATATCTGTCAAGCTTAAAAAAAATAAAACTGTTGTGGTACCACTGCGTCTAAGAAACAAATACCGTGCGCATTCTATATGGTCTGCTAAACTCAGACTCACGGGGCAATATTTCTTTGTAAGTACAAGTTCACAATGTACCCCCATACAATACCCGTGCAGCCGCCAAACACTGTACCTTTAAGCCCTGCCAAGAGCAGCACTGCCCGGAGTACGCAAGCTCTCCCCGAGCATCCCCGTCTCTCCAGCTGAACCCCGGCGAATCTGCAGAAGAGGATCCAGCCAGAGACTTGGCGCGCCGGAAAAAGGAGCTGGACCGGCTCGGTGCAGCAGAGGGATCCCGCGGCCTCACACCGAAGAGAGATAATTGGCTTTCAATGAAGATATGTAAACATCCATCATCCTGGCACGGGCGCTGGAGCTGGGAGCCAGCTCAGCTGTTCTCCAGCATGTACTAGTCTGGGAGCTGATGTCACACGCCATCATCCCCGGCTGCTTCCCATTGGCTTCCCCGGCAGTACCTGCAATCAGATCTTAACCCTGCCGTGTAAGTGACAGCTGAGAGGTCTGATCTCTGGCAGGGGCGCAGGCGAGGAGGGAGCGGGGGCAGCCCTTAGTCCAGCAGGGCATTTCAAGAACTCCTCCTAAAACCCGTTTAATTGGGCTAATTTAATAAGAGCCCCAAAGAACGAAGAGAGCCCCACCCCAAGTGTTTATTTTGACTTGAATGGACTGCTGTATAATATCCCAGAGTCATCATGGGACATATTTAAGAGCTCCTAGCGACACCTTAGCACCGCCATATCGTCATTTTTTACACTAAGGCGGCGCTAGAGTGGCTTTACTGCCAATTTGTAACCACTTGCCCCACATTATGCCTGTGCCAGGTGTAATGTATGCAAGGGGGCTGTTCTGACTCTAGGAGGCCCGCAAAAATGGCGCAGTGAAATTTCAAAGATTGCACTGCACCATTTTTTGAATCATTTTTAATGCCTGCTGAGAGCAAGTGTTAAAGTGCCGCTCCCATAGTAACCTATGGGCCTACTTGCACTTTGGTGCACTAGTGTCAACATTTTTTACGCTAGTGTAGCAAAGCGCCACAGTAACATAAAAAAATTGACACTACTGTGCTAATGACTGTCATGGTGTGCCGTATTATAAATGTGGCGCAACTGTAGTCTTGTTAGGTACCGGTAGGGGGGGGGGGGGGCGCAAGAAAAATGGTGCATCATAGCTGATGCACCACTTTTTCTTAAATATGGGCTCATTTTTCCCCAAAATATATTGTCAGACTTTTTTCCAAATTTAGTTGCCTGATAATAACAATCTCTTACCAACCCTCACTCCGTGGCGCTCATGCAGGCACAAGAAGAGTTAGTCCCATGGCAGCCGTGGGGCTGGGTCAGAACCATCCACATGCCATATCATTGTGTCCTTGGCTTTGACTACCAGGTCAGCAGTGCTGCAATGGAGTGGGAGCTGGCCAGATTCTGTCTGCAATTCTTGAGCTAGAACTGGGTTGTATGTCAGCACCAGAGATCATCTAGACTGTGGCCTGGTGCCATGTGCCAACACAGAGAGCAGTGTCCCCAAGCATTCGGAGACCTTCACTGAGGGGAGGTACATCATGCCCTTATTTCAATTTCAAATGTGATGGTTGTATAATGTCTCACTTGAAGAGTAATCTAATTCCCTTTCTGTCCAACAGGTATTCTGTCTGGGAAAAGTCAGAGGAGCACAGGTGGGACCTCACAACTGGCTGTTACACCCAGAAGTCCATCAGAGGAAACACATACACTCTTTGGAGTATCACTTCTCAAAAAATTAACAGACGTAGATATTTTATAGCATTTTTTTACTTTCTCAGGCACTCGGTTTAGGTTAGATATACTATTCTCAATACACTCTGTAGAAATGCTAGCCGTTGTAATTGTAACTGTAAAGTGTGTTTATGTAGCGCTTAATACCTCTGACGAGGCTTTGAAGTGCTTTGCAGCAAGTAGCGTGCTACTCTTGAACCTGAGGTTAGAGCTAAGAAGGTAGTAGATTAGTAAAACATCTTTTTTTCCCTTCCTTGTGGATTACTTGGGTTAAGTGTGTTAAGTTAATGCTCATTGAGATCTCACACATCTACTGTAATTATTTTGAAAGGGATAGAATAATTGAAGTGAATTAGTAAAGAAAAGAAGTGAGCTGTTATTCAGAGTGGCAGACACGTTCTATGATTAGTTGGATAAATTCGATAAAGGAAGAAAGACAATGGAAAGGGTGTTTGAGAGTCCACAGTAGCCAGAGAGGTTTGACATGCGTCAAAGAGTGGAGGAATAAGCAGAGGTCGAAAAGGAAATTATAATTAATATTTTTATTTCCCCCAGTAAGTAAACAATAATATATAAATATGTAGAGATGTACCCACACATCTAAATATATATGCATACATAGTATACACATAAACACATTATAAATGTCCAATTTTCTGTATAAGGCACAAGTTCCATTATATAATATAAACACCCAATATGTATGTACATGTGATGCTTACACGGTCAGACATTCATATGTGTGTTATGCAGAAATACACATATATATATATATATATATATGTATATATATATATATATATATATATATATATATATATATATATATATATAGTTAAACACTTAGACATACTTTCCTCATAATCATATTTTTACACTGTGATATATGTGTATTTGCACGTGTATTTGCACCTACCTAAGTACACAGTCATCTAGGTATACATTAACTGTATGAAATGATATACATATATACGCTAAGCAGAAATATATACTTACTGTTTGTAATTTTTTCTCTAAATATGTTTCATAACAGAAAATAATGTATACATGTATACAAACAAAACCATATATCTAAATGTCTAAAAATAATTAAATATATACATGCAAACATATATGTGTTACATTTAATAATATAGATATATACATACAAACATATATGTATCACATTTAATATTATTTCTGTGCAGTGAACTGATTCTATGCATCTACACTCCTTTGTACTTACATATAATTACATGGGCAAGCATAGAAATTTATGTTGCAAATAATTATACACAGGCACATTTTATTTATTTATTGATTTTTAAATATCTAAAATATATTGTTATCCTCTTACAGGTACAATTCCTATGATCATATTTACATACCCAGACATATACTCATTATCATAGAAAAGAGCATACATTTACATACAGTCATCTCATTTACACATTATTACTATACAGTTACATACTTATATCTTTATTGCGTATCTCCGGAAAGGTTTCAACACATCTTGACTCACGCATGCATGTCTATTAAACACTATGATCCTCATTAAGACCCTGGCAGTCTTTTGACTGCCAGGGTAAATGTGGCAATATCATTGCCAATAGGCTGGTGGTGTATACTGCTACATTATAAGTGTGGCGGGTTGGCTGCTGTCAACCCACCACATCTCCACTCATACCGCCATGGGGGTGTGAACCGCCGGGCCGGAGATGTACAACTCTGACCCAGCGGTCAACAGCAGACCGCTGCCGGCATTATGAGCCGGCCTACCGCCATGGTTTCTGCGGCGGTAGCACTGCCCCCAAAACCATGGCAGTACTGCTACAGTTGACAGGGAATTCCTTCCCTGACACCGGTAGAGGGCTCCCCCACCCCCCAGCAAGCACCTGACCCCTTCACCCCTCTACACACATAGCACTCCCACCCCCTACACACATAGTGCCCCACCCCCATTCACACATAGCACCCCCCACCTCCCTCGCAGCATACATGCACACACACCTACACACACTACGCATACACACATTCACCTCCACTTTCAGACACACATCCACTCACACTCATCCATGCACGCATTCACTCACACTCATCCATACATGCATTCACTCACACATACTGACACACATTCAGGCATGCATCCACACAAACATACTCACACGCATACTCACACGCATATACACTGACATGCAGACATGCACTCACTGCAACATTCATACATGCATTCACTCACATGCATACAACCCTGCAAACACCACAACACTCACAGATGCATTCACTCACGCACACACACATTCATACACACTGGCAGACAACACATACAACACCCCCCACCCACCCCATCCCCGTCGGACTCCCAACTTACCTTGTCCAGCGAGAAGGTTGTCCGGCAGGGAGCGGGAAGGGGTGCTGCTACCGTTGACAGCACCCCGCCAGCAGGACACCACCAGGCCATATTTATGGTCTTAATGCGGCTTGCGGCACCCTTCTGGTGAGCGGTGCAGGTGGTAACACCGCCCAGGCACCTCCGACTGCCAGCATGGATATTGTGGGATTTCCACCCA
This sequence comes from Pleurodeles waltl, assembly GCF_031143425.1. Classification (NCBI taxonomy): domain Eukaryota; kingdom Metazoa; phylum Chordata; class Amphibia; order Caudata; family Salamandridae; genus Pleurodeles; species Pleurodeles waltl. The sequence continues at coordinate 869,512,771 of NC_090442.1, read as the reverse complement.
CAGTGTGGCGGGAATACAGCAGTACCAATTATATGGCGGGCAGAAGACTGCCAGCAGTGGCGGTCTTCTGGCACCCGTGGCTTCAGCGGTCCTAAGAAAAGACCGCCAAAGTCATAATGAGGGCCTATATGTATACATACAATATATCACTTGTTTAATCATTTAGTGTTGTGCTTATGTTGAATATTAAATATGTATAGGCACAAACAGACATATAGATGCATATGTGTTCTCATACACAGATAGAGAACAGAGCAATCCCTATACAAAGTACAGACCTAAACATTCCTGCATATGTATATATCCATAATGACATTTACGTATACAGTTGTTACATTTATATACTGTTTGTATATTTTTAATACTATAAACATTTTGTTTTTAAATGTATAGCTTTCATTTCTTGTGCCTACTATTGATGTACATCTTTTTTCGTGTATAGTGTGGTAATATAGGAAAGAGCCACATCTTGACTAATCTTTTGAGGCTAAGAGGGTTGTTAGTGGGTCTTATGCTTTGGTGTTGTGAATTCCATAGTTTGATTGTGTTGGAAAATAGCCGTCTCTGAAGGGTCACCCCAAACGTTTTGCCTTCCTCGTCCTCTTTTTCTGACCTAGCTTTTGTTGGCTTCAGGACTCTGGGCACTTTACCACTGCCAACCAGTGCTAAAGTGCATATACTCTCTTCCTAAAATGTGGTAACATTGGCTCATACCCAATTTGAATATTTAATTTACCTATAAGTCCCTAGTAAAGTGCACTAGGAGGGCCCAGGGCCTGTGAATTAAATGCTACCAGTGGGCCAGCAGCACTGATTGTGATACCCACATAAGTAGCCCCTTAACCATCTCTCAGGTCTGCCATTGTCAGGCCAGTGTGTACAGTTTTACTGCCACTTCAACATGATATTTAAAGCTACTTGCCAAGACTTCAATTCCCCCTTTAAGTCAGTCCTAAGGTAGACCCCAGGTAGCCAATAGGGCTGGGTGCTATGTAAGTAAAAGGCAGGACATGAACCTATACATTTTACTTGTCCTGATAGTGAAAAAACTTCCAAAGTCAGTTTTTCACTACTGTGAAGCCTCCTCCTCTCATAGACCAGCATTAGAGATCTGCCTGTCTCTCATCCATTTCTTGTCTGTGTTGATTGACAGCTCCCCTTGTTCATTCCACTCAGACAGCCATAAGCACAGGACACTCAGCTGCATCTGCATTCATCTGCATTAAGATGGGTTTCTCTGTGCAGGATGGATGGAGGGACTCTCTATTATACTTCAAAGGCTGGTGGCCTGCCCTCACACAAAGGACTGATACACCCCCACAGGGCTACCAACAGATAGGGCTGGCTTGAAAGAGGAGCTTGTGCACTTCAAAACCCCTCTTTGAAGATTCCTCCACTCTAAAGGCTCTTTTGGGTATATATACTGAGTCTGTGACCCCACCAAATAAAAAACTTCTCGATCTACAACTGGATTCTGTCAAAAGGACTGCTGAGCTGCCCAAAGGACTCATCTGGACTGCTTTTCTAGAAGGACTGCAATCCTGCTTGTTGACTTGCTGCCTGCTGCTCCCTGACTCTGCTGGAAGGACTTTGCCTTCCTCCACAAGTGCTCTCCAAGGGCTTGGATTGAGCTTGCCTCCTGTTTCCGAATCTCAGGGCTAACAAAGACTTCATCTACTAGCTCCTAGCTAGCCCACCAACTTTAGCGACTCCAGAACCGGTGCTGCTGTCTGACACTGCTGCCTGCTCCGGCTCTGTGGTCCTCTCTGAACGCAACAACCGTGGCCTGCAAAAAAAGCCAGAGTTCACTGAAAGTGTGATTGTGCGGTGTGATTGTGACACTGTGAAGTCAGCACATCGCGTAGTGACCTGCTAGACTCATCAACTGTGCTGGGTCACAAGGAATCAACGCCTCACCACTGATGCCGCATCATCACCCCTGCAACTGAATGTAACAGATGCCTGTGTAGCAGTAAGGAAACAATGCCTCATCTCCCTGGCCGCAGCCAGGTTCCGATGCCGCAGCGGCCCTATTGACACCTCATCTCCCTGATTCTGTGCTATGTCCTTGTTTCCTCATTTTCCAAAGGTACTGTGCCTGGGGTCCGTGCGACTCCGTGACTGGCCTGCAATCCCCTGCAATTAGTGTCAGACTGTTGGGAACGACATCCTTATGATGTCCAAATAGCCCGACTTGGAGCTATTGTGTGTCTAAGCGCTATAATAGGATTTAATCTTGCAAAATTCATAACTTTACTTGTTTACATTGGATTCTTGACATTTTGGTCTTATTTTACCTAGATAAATATTATCTATTTTCCTAAGCTGGTGTGGAGTACTTTTTATGGTGTTTTCACGGTGTTACTGTATGAGTTATTGCACAAATACTTTACACATTGCCTTTTGAGTTAAGCCAGCCTGCTCTTTGCCAAGCTACCGGAGGGTGTACACAGGATAATTTAGGTTGTGTTATGACTTACTCTGACTAAGATTGTGGTCCCTACTTGGACAAGATGCATATCTCTGCCAACTAGAGACCCAATTTCTAACAGGCTGCATCGAGAGAGAAAAATGTTCCACATATGTTTTTTTATCTTTCATGTTGCAATTTTGAAGCAGCTTGGCAGTCTAGAGTAGAGGTTGCTCTGTTGTATGTATTTCGTTGTTTTCATCCTGATAAAAGGTCCTTTGCCATGTATTGCTTTCTGGATGATACAGAAAACCTTGAAGGTGGATCTTCTGGCAACTACTAACCATGACGGCTCTTAAGGCAGGGGAGATACACTTGTGGCTTTACACATAGATGTAGCCTGGCAGCAGATTTCTGAATCCTCTGTAATCTTCTCATAGTTGTTAGAGGTAAGCCTTGCTATACGCCATTGACGTAATCAAGTTTAATAGGATACAAGAGATAGTTGCTTTGACCAAGTGGGTAATACTTGGTGTGGGACAATCCATCGCAGGGATTTCATTATAGGAAAGTGTGATCTGACTACTTCATCCACTTGAGCATTCATTGTCAGCTTGGAGTCTAAGATAATTCCATGGTTGGTTTGTTACATTTCTCAGACATTTTTGGTGGTGGTCCCCGATCATCAGACCAGGTGCAGCAAGGGTCATACATTTTCCAGTCAATACAGATGAGTACTTGAGTTTTTGATGCATTCCCTATGAGGTGGCTCCATGTCAACCACTGACCAATGGCCGAGGGGCAACTGAAGATTTTGGAGTTTCTAATGTCTTTGGGGCTTTCCAATTTAAGAAGTATCTACATGTCATTTGTGCAGTTATAGACGGTGTACTCAAAATACTTGAAAATTCCCAGTAATGATTTCATGTAGCCATTGAAGAGAGGGTAAGATGGTTGAGCCTTGAGGGACTCCTGCTTCTATGCTGTAGGTTTTGGATGATAAGGTAGTAATGTGGATGACATTTGTTCTATTGTGTAGGTAGGATGTGATCCAAGCAAGAGCGGTACCCTCTATGCTGGCTTCGTCAACTCTTTAGATTAATTTGTGATGATTGACTGTCGAAGGCAGCTGAAAGATCCAAGAAAAGTATGGCAGCAACCCCATTCTGGTCTACTGTGTTTGAAGGGCTATCCCAGATGGCAATAAGGGCAGATTTAGTTCCTCTTCATGGACAAAATCCTGTTTGGAAGTCAGAAGGCAGGGACTTTCTGCAATTAACTATGACATCTGGCTGAAGACTTTTCTTTCTCTAAGTTTGCACATGAATGATTAGTTTAACATAGAGCTGTAGTTGCTGGGGCTTGAAGGCCTAGGTTTGTTTTCTATAATAATGGATGTATGTTTGCCTTTTTAAGTCTTCTGGAAAAACTCCTGTTGTTAAGAAACAGTTAGTGAGTGTTCTGACTGAGGTGGTTATGAAGTCTGTGTTACACAGGACAGTGCTTCAACATTTTTCGTGTGAGTAAGTGATCCTTTTAGCATGTTCAATCCAATTTTTTTCTGACTGATACTGGTGGAAACTGATCCTAACTGTGCCCTAGGTTCTGCTAACCAGGCCCAGGGCCAGTGCTCTCAATAAAACGTATATGATAAAATGGTACACTTACAATTAGCAATGACAGACTCCTTCCTGTAAGTCCCTAGTAGATAATAGGGCAAAGGGGATTCAGATCACCTATAGGTCTCTAGTATAAAATAGGACAGGGAAGCTTAGAATCTCAGTAGATTTCCTGCACTGGAGTGTGAACTGCTGTGTTACCTGCTGTCATTTTTAAAGGCAGCCCTGCCTTGCAGACTGTCTTTAAAAAGTAAAATGTGCATAAATTCGACTTTGGAATTAAACTTACTTCCAAAGTGCTAATTAAACTTATTCGTACATATAAGCCACCCCTAAGGACTCTCCTAGGCCCCAGGGGTTGAGTGCCATGCAACTATATGCTGGAACCGGTTGGTGAGCAATTTCTTTTGGCCCAACATGTCCACCAAAATGAAGGAGTTTGGTAGCTCCTGTGCAACCTCTAAAGCCAGTGGCAAGACAGGGGACAAACCAAAGGCTCCCTTGATACCACTTCCAGTGGTTGGGACTCCCTTTGAAAAGTTGGGGTAGACATTGTTGGTCCCTTAAATCCACCAACTGCATCAGAGAACACGTATATCTTGGTAGTAGTGGACGATGCCACAAGGTATCCTGATTCAATTCCTCTCAGAACAGTCACTGCACCTTCACTGCACTAGGTCCCTACTTGGTGTATTCACCAGAGTGAGTTTCCCAAAGAATTTTGTTTCAGATAGGGGCACACATTTCATGTCCAGCTATCCGGAGGCGATGTGAGAAGAATGTGGTGTTACCTACAATTTCACCATCCCATATTACCCCCCAAAAATGGTCTGGTGGAAAGATTCAATGAGACCCTAAAGGGCATGATCAACTGTTTGTCTGACAAACTCAGGAGGAGGTAAGATGCTCTCCTACCCTGCCTATTGTTTGCCTACAGGGAGGTTCCACTAAAAGGGGTTGGCTTTAGTCACTTTGAATTGTTGTTTGGGCACTCTGTAGGAAACCCATTGGGCCTGGTAAGAGGGTCTTGGGAAAAGCATCTCAAGGAAGCCAAGGACAATATGCCGGACTATGTAATAGGCCTGAGGTCTTGCATGGCAGAGTACTTGTACAAAGCAAGCAGAAATTTTGAGGCCAGCCAAGAGCTCATGAAGCATTTGACCTGAGAATAAACCAGGACAAATGGTGTGGGAATTGGAGCATGTGGTTCCTAGGGCCCTCCAAGACAAGTTGACTGGCCTCTATCCAGTCCTAGAGAAAAAGGGTGAAATTACCTATTTGATAGACTTTAACACCCCCAGGAACCCAACAGGGTCTTGCCTTTCAATAGACTGAAATCCCACCAAGACAGGGCAGAAATGACTAAGCTGATGGTCCGAGATAAAAGAGGAGAAGAGGAAATTGAGCCACTGCCAGACTTTCTCTCACACAATGTGCAAGATGGGTCAGTGGAGGGAGTTGTACTCTCTTCCAAGCTAACAGACCAGCAGCAAAAGACCGGAAACAAGTGCTGGAGCAGTTTGTTAGGCTGTTTTTCCTGAACCCAAGACTCACCACTTGGTGTGTCCATGACATGGACAGTGGTGACAGCCTACCTGTCAAAAGCAAGCTGTACAGGCTGTCTGGCCAGGGTAGGAATGACCCCCAATGTCATCAATTATATAATATGTGGAGTAATTAGCTGTGCATAGCAAAGGTGCGAGTTAAAGTTCCGTAGGGTGTGAGTTTTAGTTACTTGAAAGAACTCTAACTATAACTGCTGAATTTCTATGGTTTTGTACAATTAAATTCAGAATCTAACTATAACGTCCCTGTAACCGGTGTCTTTTCCAGTCAATTTCTATTGTTTTTTTAACGTATAGTTATTTTATATGCTATACGTAAATCCAACCACCGCTGTGCATGGCCTTTGGCTGTGCATGGCAGTGGTGGGCCACAGGGCCTGGACACAGGTCAACCCCCATAAGCACCCTACTGTGTACCGTGGATGGCCTTCACCCATGCACAGTAGGGGTTGCCCGCAAGGGATGGCCTGCAATCAGTCCCTGTGGCCGATTCCTCTAACCACCCAACCCGATCCAGTTTACGGCCCTTTGTGCATGCACAGCCGAAGTTCGCTGCGGCCTCTCTGGGTGTGAGAAAATGTGTGAGAGGCTGTATCTGGGGGTAAGAGTGGCTGTCAGAGTGTCTGTCTGGGTGTGAGAGTGCGAGCATCAGTGTTTTTGTGGGTGCACCAGTCTATGAGTGGGTGTATAAGGTTGTTAGTGGGTCTGTGAGTGGGTGTGTGACAGTCTGACTGGGTGTGTGATTGGGTGCGTTACTGTCTGATTGGGTCTGAGTAGGTGCGTGCGGGTCTGACTGGAGCAGTGAATGAGTGCATAATGGTCTGAGTGGGTCTGTGAGTGGGTCTGTGAGTGTCTGAGTAGGTCTGTGAGTGGGTTCCTAATTTGAGCAGGAGAATTGATTGAAAGAGAGACACAGAAAGAGAAAGAAAGTGAGAGGGAGCGAGATATAGAGTTTTTAGAGAAAAAAGTATTTGTTAAAGAATATAATAATTTGTACATTATTTTTATTAAAAAAAAGGGGGTAACGAGTCTAGGTGGACTCGAATCTCCAATGCTCAGTGTGAAGGTCACAGACATTCACAATGAGCTACAGCGTTTTTTCATATTATTTGTTTTAGCCCTTTATGGGCTATCAGGGACCACGAGGGAGCCCTCAAGGGCTCCCCCATGGTCCCTCCTTATTTATTTATTTTTTAATCAACATTTTGTTTTAATTAAAAAGCCCTTGCGGGCTACCTGGCACCGCAGGGGAATCCTTAAGGCTTCCCTAGCAGGGAGGTGCTTTGACAGCAGCTCCTTGCTTGCGAAAGCATTTCATCTCTGTCCCCTGCATGCGTGCTAGGGACAGAGATGAAACTTTGGATTTTGACAGCAGGACCATCTTTAAAGGTCTCATCTTCTGAATTTGTGGCAAAAAAAAAAATATATATTTTTTTTTGCTCTGGGGGTGGTCCCTTTGGGACTCCCCCACTAGTGCTAACAGTCAGGGTGTCTCTACCCTAGCCCCTTTAATTTTTTAAAACTTTTTTACTGGGACTCACCTGAAGCCATGATGGCTGCCAACACTTCCTGGTTTTAAGTGGTGGTAGCCAATCAGAATTGCGCATTTCCCTGCACAAGCTTGTCTTTGTTCGTGAATACTTCACGGCCAGAGATATACAAATTTGAATTTCTCTAAATTTCGAACAAAACTACTGAACGGATTTACACCAATTAACAAAAAACATAATCTGCGTACCGACAGCTGGCTTCCTACTAAATGTGGTGTAATTCCATCCAGCGGTTCAGGCTGTAGATGTGTTGACAGCACTTCTGGGAGTTAACATGGGAAACGCAATGTTTTTGAGTCCCCGTTTTTCTTGGCCCTCGCTTGACAGATCACCCCGAAACATTCCATGCTCCACAAGAATGACCAGGCCACTTTTTTTGGAAAATCTCTTGAAGATTCCTCAAACGGTGCCAAAGATATAGGCAATTCAAAAAATGTTTTTGCTATGTATGGAAACATGGTCCTAACTATAACTACCTACTGGTGACCGCCACTAGGTAATATATATATATATATATATATATATATATATATATATATATATATATATATAGATATAGATATAGATATATATAGCTTTTATGTAGCAATAAAAATAACTCTTCTGAATATGTTATTGCTAGAGAAAGAGATCAGACTTTTGTCTAGTGACAGTTTTGATGTCATAAAGTAGTGCAGAAGGTTTATATGCCTGCTGCAAAGAACAGATCAGTATTTTATGTGAATTGCTGAGTGGATTAGTAAAGCCAGCCGTTACCTGCACTTTCAAACACATGAAATGTATGGTAAGTTATGCCTGGCTAGGGCCTCACCTTAGCCAACAAGAACATTCCACCTCCAACACTGATGCTGCTGGTTTTATGACTTTTTGCACAGAGACAATGCTAACCAGGCCCCAGTGCGTGTCCTCGAACCCCCTAAAAGCATGTTGAATTGGCTAACACCTAATTGGAATATTTAACTTTCTTATCATTCCATATTATATGGTGTCCAATGTTCAGCTTTTGCATGGACAGTTAAATGCCACTTATGGACTACAGCACTACTGTGCCATCTGCTAGTGTGATCAGGCAACTATTACTCCAGGCCTGCAAAGCAGCCTGGCAGTTGCAGTTTACAACTGGAACCAACCTGTCAAAATAACCTGTTTGATAGGAGAAAACCTTCCCTTTACATATTAATAAGCCATCTCAATGTAAACCTTGGAGCCCCCGAGAAAGGGTTCATGATATTTAAAAGTAGGATACGTAGAAATTTAAAGATAACATTTCTTTACAAGGACTAGCACCTAAACGCTATTTTCACTGTAGCAAGGCTGGATGTTCCATGGAGAAACAGTGGGATTCACAAGTATATTTAATAATTCTATCTGTGGTTAGGGGACACCTATAAATACTATGGGCCTGATTCTAACTTTGGAGGACGGTGTTAAACCGTCCCAAAAGTGGCGGATATACCACCTACCGTATTACGAGTCCATTATATCCTATGGAACTCGTAATACGGTAGGTGGTATATCCGCCACTTTTGGGACGGTTTAACACCGTCCTCCAAAGTTAGAATCAGGCCCTATATTTTGACAAGGCAGTGATCAACCAGGTGTCAGACAGTACCAAGAGACACCTAAAAGCAAAGCAATTGAGATTCAAGAAATGATCATCTGCTACCAGAACCACTTAAAGAGAGTCATCATACCGCAGCACTGGGAAACGGCCCAGGAGAAGTGCCCGGGGTTGTTCTTATGGAGCTGTCCATACCTGAAAAGGTGATCCGAAGTGTCGAAGGCTGTTCTTGCGTCATTTGTTTTGGCATTTTTAATGCCTGCTTAGAACAGGCGTTAAAAGGGGGCATGCCATTGTTTTGAATGGGCCCCTATGTACTGTTCAGAGTTAGCGCCGACATTTTGGCGCTGACCCTGAACAGTACATCAATAGCGTCAGAAATTCTCATGCTATTGCCACCTACCCTTCGCCATGGTGCGCTGTGTTTTAAATGCAGCGCACACATGGTGGTGGTAGCAAGGAGCAGCACGAAAAGTGGCACTGCATATAATGTAGCGACACTTTTCGTAAATCTGGCCCTTAGTCTGGAGCGAGTGCTCATGGCTGCCAGAGCTGAAGAGCGTGCTGATTGACAAGCTGCTGATATGGTGGACAGAGTTGCCCAAAGTGAGTTAGTCATGAGCTCGAAAAGCAGGCTGAAGCACAAAGCTGAAGAACACAAGATTATGGGGGTTATTACAACTTTGGAGGAGGTGTTAATCCGTCCCAAAAGTGACGGTAAAGTGACGGATATACCACCAGCCGTATTACGAGTCCATTATATCCTATGGAACTCGTAATACGGCTGGTGGTATATCCGTCACTTTACCGTCACTTTTGGGACAGATTAACACCTCCTCCAAAGTTGTAATAACCCCCAATGTCTCCACAGAAAAGAAATTTGTTTTTCATGTGTGGATTGTCATTTCCACACAAAGGTAAATGTCCCATATTGGACAGATTTGCAACGGCTGTGGGAAGGAGAACTGTTTTGTAACAGTTTGCAAGGTGAATGAAAAAGTAAGTGCATCATGACGAGAATACACTGTGGCAGGCCGAATGATCCAGAAGTGCTGCTCGAAGCGCCCCCAGAAGCTCAAGCGACAACACCAACTGAGACACTAAATGAAGGCAATCATCATCTAAATCATTGTCAAAAAGTTCTTCAGTATCAATATCAAGTGAAAGTGAAGAAGATGATTGTTTAATGTTAATGTTTACATCAGAAAAATACACACATGTTGGACTGGCCACATGTGGAGAAAAATACAAGTCAAAGAAAAGCACTTCAATCTCCTCAACATGAAAAAGCACCACAGTAATTTGAAAATTACACTAAAGTAAATGGTTGTTCAATACCTTTCATTATCAACAGTGGTGTGTCGATAAACATTATGCCTGAAGAGAAATATAATGAACTATCTCAATTGCCAAAACTGATGCCACCGAAAACAAAAGTATACACAAGGGATATATCACGCCATTAAAAAGTCAAGGTTCATTTGAAGCAATGATGAAGCACATGGAAACAAAGGTGCAAGCACTCATTCATGTGCTTCAAGGTATGGCATCAAGTGCCTGTTTACTCAGTTTCAGCACAGCTGCTGATATGGGACTGACCTCAGTGAACTACAACATGAATGTTCATCACAAAATAGTGAGTCTTTGTTTCATGGCTTAGGAAAACATAAGACTATGGAAGTACAATTGCATTTTAATGAGGATGTCCGATCTGTTGCACGAAGATTCAAGGAGCTGTTGAAAAGGAACCCAAGTCATTACATAAACATGATATCATTGAGCATTCTATTAGTCGAGCGCCATGGTTTTCTCCCATAGTGGTAGTACCCAAAAAAAACAGTGAAGGAGTTCTATGGATTTGTGTGGATATGTGTCAAGCAGACAAGACAATTGAAAGAGAACGGCATCCAGGTCTGCACATTGCTAACATGACAACACAATTAAATGGCGCAAAAGTCTTCTCTCGTCTTGATTTAAATAAAGTATATACTCAGTTGGAACTCTATTAGAATTCCAGGCATATTACAGCCTTTTCTACACATGTTGGTCTATTTCAATATAAAAGACTGAAGCCCTCATTATGAACTTGGCGGCAATCACCGCCGACCGCCGTGGCGACAGAGGACAGAAGACAGCCAGTGGCGGTAGACTGGACACTGCTGAATTATGATGCCAAAAAAACCTCAAAAAATCCTGCAACTTCCACCCACTGCCAGGGGCCACAATGGTGGAAAGGCAAAATATCCCACCCCACCACCTCCATGCAGACAAATCCTCCAAACACCAACTAATGATGCACAAATCAGCGTGGCAGATAGTGGAAGCCGAACGACCATTGGCAGTACACACCGCCACGAACAGCAATGGAACCCACCAACAACAAATGCACACATTGGCAACTTTGAAACCCACACACCTGACACACATCCACAACACTATAAAACACGTACACACATACCCCACAATCCTTTGCATCGCCAATAGCACAACTGAGATAGACTACACAACACGCATACACTGAACACAACATAACACAAGTCACACACACAAATACTCCACCAAATCACATACAAACCCCAAACCCCTTTATAAGCCACACACACAACCACACAACAGCACCCTCACAAATACACCCACAACACACCACCCACAACACACTCCATGGCACCCCCTAAGCACCCCCACTTCATAGATAGGGAGCTAAGGACCATACTCAGGGTCGAGCCACAACTATTTGGGGCACAGGTGCAGCAGACACCCACGGCCAGGAAGATGGAGCTATGGCAGACAATTGTCAACAAGGTCAATACAGTGGGAAACCATCCACTCACAAGGGAGGACATCCGGAAGAGATGGAACGACCTGCGTGGGAAGGTTTGGTCAATGGCATCCAGGCACAACATCGCCGTATAGAAGGCTGGTGGCGGTCCCCCACCTACACCCCCCGAATACACCGACTGGGAGGAGAAGGTCCTGGCTATTCTGCACCCTGAGGGCCTCACCGGATTCACTGTAGGACTGAACTGGGGTAAGTCACCCACTATACCACAACATCCACCCCGCCTATAATGTATGTATCACCCCACACCCAGGCCCATCACACAGTCCTGGACTGTCACCCTCCAGCAGTCCCACCCAGGACACCACTGACAGCCCTACCACCCAGCCACCATCATCAGCTTTGGCCAAACGTCCCCACATCAGAGTCTCCCGGCCACAGACTGGCAGCCCACATGTACAGAAGCCGGAGTCTCCACCCACCAACCGGCAGGATGATGAAGGGCCCAGTGCAAGTGGGACTGCCAGACCTGTGCAGGGGACACAGGCACAGGGGGCTAGGCCCAGTGGGAGGACATCAGTGGCCCAGCGTGGTGGCCAAAGGGTGGATGCAGCAGCCCAGGAGTTGATTTCAGAGGTCCTGGGAGCATACTCAGGACAGGATGGTCCAGATCCTGGCCACCCTGGATCATAATCAGAGGCTACAGGTAGCACACCACCAGGAGGCCATGGGACAATGGAAATAACTCAATGCCACCATGGCCACCATTGCAGGGGTGCTGCAGCACCAGTACCACAGCCAGCCAGAGTTCTCCACCCACCTGCAAGCCCCCACCACTAGCCAGGACACTGCCCTGCCCTCTACATCTGCAGCAGATACTGGACTGGTGGCACTGCCAGGGCACATCCAGGAAACCAACACCCTTACCCTTGCAGCCCAGCTCCAGGCACAGAAATGTTACCTTAGACCCAGACATGCCACAGAAACACCAGCCAAGACCAAGCCTTCCGCTAGGAAGTGACTGTGCCCTGAACTGTCTCCCTTGTGTGCCACTGTGCTCCCTTGTTGACTTGCCACTGACCTCACACCATCTACCAATGGCCACATGGAACCAAAGCCTGGGCTACCAGCAGCTGAGCATATGTACCTGAGCATCTTTTTAAACCATGTGCCCACTCCCTTTCACTGTCCCAACACTTATGTATATTTTGCCACACATTAAATACATCAATGCACTTAAATCGTATGTCCATTGTCAATATGAGTTAAGAATTGTGAGTGTGTATGCATTAGCCAGTGAATTTCAAAATCATGCCTTTATTGCAGGAGGGGATCCAACGTACTGTACTGTCTGAAGTATGTCACACTGTACATAATATTGGGTTACCTGGCACATGCCACTTCAGGCATCAGTTAATAGTGTCACTGACTATAGATACCACATTACCAATTACATTAGTCAGACTGAAATATGCAGTGAAGATATCAGCATCATTGAACAGTAACTCATAATCACTAGAAGTATAGGGGGATCAGCTGGTTCCTGGGGTCTACATCTTCCCCCACTTCTTCCTCACCATCCCTCACATCCCCTCTCTGAGGTTGCTGGGCTGGTTGGACAGCACCCTCCTCTTCCAGAGAAGGGATGGCTTTTCTCACAGCCATGTTGTGCAGCATGTAGCAGGCCACTACAATCTTACACACCTTGTCAAGGACATAGCACAGGGATCCCCCAGAGAGATGGAGGCAACATAATCTAGCCTTCAGGAGACCTATAGTGCACTCAATCACCTTCCTAGTACGTCCATGTGCCTCATTATAATTCCTCTATGCATCTGTTCCGGGATTCCTCACAGGTGTCAGTGGCCATTGCAAGTTGGGGTAACCAGAATCACCTGCAAAAGTAGGTGAAACAGGACGGTAACAAACTGACTTTACATGCACATTGGCTGGCTGTCAGCTACGTACAGATCCAGTGCCGTACACACTCACATATGAGCCATCCTCTGTCCCCTTGTAGTTGTTCTATTAAGTGTGGTACACTGCTGTTTCTCAGGACAAAGGAATCATGGACTGAGCTTGGGAACCTGGCATTGACAGGTGATATTTACTGGTCAGCAGTACACACCAATTGTGTATTCATGGAGTGATAGTTCTTCAGATGCCTGTAACCTGTTCATTCACTCTTGGGGGTATGAGAGCTATATGGGTTCCATCAATGGCACCAATCACATGAGGGATGTTAGCAAAGGTATGAAATCCAGATTTGATGGCAGCAAGTTCGGCCACTAGGGGAAACTGGACATATGTTTGCAGGTGTTGGACGAATGCATCCAGGAAGTTTGACAGGATGAGGCTGAACATTGGCTGTGAGACCCCTGCACCCATGCCCACTGTCACCTGAAATGAGCCTGTAGCCAAAAAATGGAGTCCAGATAGCACTTGAACAATTGTGGGAATGGCATGCTGATTCTGATTAGCTGGTTTCAGTACATAATTAATCAATGCACAGAGGTCATGGGCAGTAGCTGTCTTGAGTCTGTAGGTGACAATGATGTGACGTTCCTCTATAGTTTCCAAATCAACCAGAGGTCTGTAAACCGATGGGGCCCTCGCTTGCCACATAGGTCTGTACCTATGGGGGAGGAAAGAACACATATTGAGTGTGAACATGCACTTGCATCACATGATGTCACTGTATCTCTGTAAATGAGACACGTAGGTAACAAACACAGAGGCAAATTATGAAGTACACCGTCAGGCATATGTGTGCTGGGTGAAATCTGTCATAATGCCATCCCAGTGTGGACACAATTCTAAAGATAGGTGCATGGGAGGATCCTAGACTCATGTCAGCAAGCGACTAAGGACGGAGATTTTGAGGCCCTGGATGAGGCCCCTGGACAGGCTATGGTGACGTGGTGGTAGCAAAATGGCAGCTTCCTGCCATCCAGGTATGAGAGAGTGGAAGTGACTTCATTCCGCTGGTGGTAGTCGTCATGACGGAAGGCGGTGTTCACCGCTGTGCACCCGATTATTGGATTACATGGATGTCAATGGGTAACCTGGGCCAATCATGATCGCCGCCGGCAGTGACGGAGCACACCCCTGCGGTACCAACACCATTTTGTCAGACCCTTGACACTTGACTCATGATTCCCGTGCAGGGTAGTACTCCACTGCATGTGCTGCTGTGTCCTGAATCTGGTCCCTGTGATGGCGCTGATCACAGGGAAATGGGCCCCGGCCTTCACCGCAGAGGAGCTGGCGAAGCTGTTGGACAGGGTCCTACCCCTGTATGCCAAGCTCTACGGGCGACCAGAGGAGCAGGTGAGTTGCTATATGTCCTCCTTATATGTGTGTGAATGTGGCAGATACCTGTATGCATTTTTGTTCACTGTGTGAATGCTCACCTTGGGTGTATCTAGCAGTGTTTGTCTTGGAAACTGTCCATATGTATGTCTCCATGGGCCATGTCAGGTTGAACGGGCATGGCATTTGTGTATGGGACACCCACACTGAAGTCTGTTTCTTTACTCTGTGTGTCCCATGCAGGTCAGCGCCTATCAGAAGAGGGGACTGTGGCAAACCATCACCAAGGAAATGCAGACCCTGGGGGTCTACAACCGGTGGAGCACCTACTGCAGGAAGCGGTGGGAGGACCTGAGGCGCTGGGCCAGGAAGACTGGAGAGGCCCAGCTGGGGAGGCCTTCCCAACGAGGAAGTGGTGCCCGTCGGACCCTAACCCCCCCCTAACGGCCCACATTCTAGTGGTGGCCTATCCGGATCTGGACAGGTACTTGAAGATGGCACAGCAGCCACAAGTGGGTGAGTACCAACACTGTTGTGATACTGCTTTGATGGATGTATGTTGGTGCTATAGTATGCCTGCATTCAAGTGCCAGGCACATGGACAGGTGTGTTCCTGCAGTCCTACCCCCTCAAAGTCCCTGGAATGGTGTGAGGGATAGTTTGGGCAGTCTCCTTAGGCACATGGGGGGTCCCCTTATTGTCATCTGGTATGCTTTGTGGCCTCATGGACTTGTAGTGCATTGGCTGGGCATGGTCTCTCATGGCTGTACTCCACACAGTGTATCAGGTCCGTGTTTTCTATGGATAATGTGGTCTATTCTGGGGTAATGGCCACTAGTCAAGGGCACAGTCATGACTAATGTTGTAGGTGCTGCATGTAGGTGTGTGACCTGGATGGGAGTGTGTGTGGGCCAGAGATGTACATATATTCAGTTTTTGACCAAGTTCTCTCTTTGTTTTGTCTCTTCACCCCGTGCTCTTGTGTCCTTTGTGTACATTAGCATCATCTGGCAAGGGAGCAGTGGCACTGGTGGGTGGGGATGCAGCAGCCAAGGGTTCCAAGGAGGCAGAGTCGAGCAACGCCAAGGGGACCAGTGGGTTGGAGGGCGAGGGGAGTACCACAGGGGAGCAACTACCACTGGAGGTAGTGACTCTGATAGCTTCTCCGATGGAGCTCCCTGGGCACACCCATTCTATGCCATCTTCCCCCACCCCCATGCCATCACCGCTCTTCCAGTTGCTCCCAATCCATTTGCCTGTGCCCTCTCACCCAGGAGGGTTGGTGTCTCCTTCGCCCCAGGCACCTCATCCCCTGCCCCAGTCAGCCCTGCTGCCCTCACGGAGGAGGTTATTGACCTCCTGAGGACCATCTCTGTAGGGCAGACAACCATTGTGAATGCCATCCAGGGGCTAGCATCCCAGATGCAGCAATGCTAGAAGGCATTCACGGTGCCATGTCTGGTCTACAGAGATCTTTTCAGGCTCTGGCCTCTTCTTTGACAGCAGCCAGTGTCCCTGGTCTTTCCGTCCCCCCTCCTACCACCTCTACCCCTTCCAGCACCTCACTCCCTTCACCCATCCCAAGCACACATACAGACAGCCATTAACACAGATCAACAGACAAGAAGCACACAGAGAAACACAAGCACCACACTTCCTACCACAGGCATGCACACACCCAACATACCAAAGCACACACAACAACAACCACTTCCCCCAGTGTGTCTACCTCCCCTGCCTGTCACCTCACTATGTACTCCCACACGCACTGCACCCTCAGTCACTGCTGCTGCCCCATTCATGCAATCACCACAACAGCTGACAACCAGTCATGCACCCCAGACACCACACCTGCACTCACCATGACTACATTTACAGACATTTGCAGCACACTCACCAGACCTGCAGACACCCAGACAACATACATCTACACTGGCAGCCTGTCTTGTCCCACTGTGTCCATCCCCCTCCTCCCAAAACACTGAAACATTCACAGATATCCACACCACACACATCCACCACACATCAGCATACTTTACAGGCACCTGCATCCATGTAAGGCACATCTACACCTCATACAAGCACTCCCTCAACTTCCACTCCCAGACCTGCCTCCAAATCCCCTCCAACTACCCCTTAGAAGCTTTTCCTTTCCCGTATTGACCTGTTCAAACACACTGGCCCACCCCGTCTCATTCCTAAACGTGACCATCTCCTTTCCCAGTCCACTCCTTCCACGTCCAAGTCTGCCCCAGTCCACCCTTCCCATTCCTGTGCCCCTTCCCCAGGAAGGAAGAATCCCCATTTTGGCCCAGGTCCCTCTGCCACCCCCGGCCCAAGCCCACTCCCCCTCCTTCCAAGGGCAAGCCCAAACCCCCTCCACCTCCCAAACCTAAGCTCAAGCCCCCCTTCCAGATGTAAGTCCCCACCCTGCCGCCCCTGCCCCAGTTCCCTGAGGTGCCTGGCTGCCTCATTGATGCCCCCTTCAATTGTAGTACCTTTCGCACATGCGGGAGTCAAGTTCAGCCTATTTTGGCCCTTCAGGGTCTTTCACATGGACTGGCCAATGGCCTTTTTTGAACAGTATGTTTTTTCATGTTAATTCATTTCAGTGCCCAGTAGTGCTGTTGGCACAACATGGTGACATTGTTTCAGCGTTTCACTGTGGGGGGTGGTGCGCACATGTGTGTACTTTGGTGCAAGTCTTTGTTGCCTTGTGTCTGGTAAGTACATCTTGTTATGGTATGTATGGCTTGGGATGTGGGAGGGGTTGGAAGTGCGTTGCAGAGTGGGTGGGGTGGGTGTGTAACTGTGCCCTTTCTTCCCATGTGTACTAGGTTGCGGTACTTACCATCGTCGTCTTTGTCGTCGGTCACGGTCATGGAGGTATATGGCAAGGAGCAGCACTTGCATTATTTCCAACTCTCTCTCCATGTCTGCGTTGGCGTGTTGTGTATACCTCCAGTGAGTGTTTCCTTTTATATTGTTTGTTTCCACGTGGTGGTAGTTCCCGCCCCGGAACTGATGGCGGTCTTGTGTTTCAGAATTTGGTGGGTGGGTAGGACCTTTCCGCCAGCCTGTGGGCAGCCTCCTCCTTCCTCATCCGGACTACAAAGATGGCGGTGTTTGGATGGACCACTGCTTGTTTCTCATGTGCTTCATTATTTGGTGGCACTTACCGCCACCGCAGGCGGGGCAGTGTTAACCGCCATATTCATAATGACCACCTAAGTTTAGGTGTGTCATCAGCTGCAGAGACTTTTCAAGATGTCATTCAACATATCATACAGCCTGTCATGAATGCTGTTAACTATAAAGATGACATATTAGTCTTCGGAACTACACAGAAGAAGCATGATAAAGTTCTCAAGTAAGTGTGTCATTTACTGGTTAATGTAGGTTTAACTTTGAATGCTGAGAAATGTGAATTCAGTAAGACAAAGCTAACATTTTTTAGCCATACCTTTTCTGATTGGAGTCCAAGGGTTATCAACTGCAAGTCCCCCACGAGATGTTTCCATGTCACGTTGATTCCTTGGCATGGCCAATTACTGTTCCAGATACATACGAGTCTTGGCCACTGTGAGCATTCCGTTGAGGGACTTGACAAAAAAGAATGTTTCATTTCATTGGTCACATGAGTTCAATTAAAGCTTTAAGAGAATGAAACATGCCACTTAAAAAACTACTGAAATGGCGCACTTTGACTCAATGCTCCATGCAGAAGTTGTTGTGAATGTTAGCCCAGTCGAGTTAGGAGCAATCATTGCACAGCAGACACCCAAATGCTCGAAGATTTATTGTGGCTTATGCAAGCAAAAGTTTGTCTCAAACTGAACGTGCTTATTCACAACCTGAAAAAGAAAGTTTAGCAGTGGTGTGGGCTTGTGAACATTTCCATGTGTTCTTATACGGAAAGCCTTTTATGCTTGTGACAGATCATCAAGCATTGTTGACCATCTTTGGCAATCCAAAAGCCAAGATGCCTCCTTGCATTGAACACTGGGGTCTACAATTACAAGAGTACAACTACACAATTCTGCATTGTCTGGGGAAAGATCAAAACTCCGCCGACTACTTCTCCAGAGTGCCTATGCAGTGACAGGGTACCCCTTCCGAGACAGCTGAAGCCTCAGTAAACTTCATTGTGAAATCTATCACCCCAGCTGACATATCATTGGAGCGCATTATCACTGTCATGATTCAACATAGTGACATGTTAAAACTGAAAGTTGTTATTACACATCAGTATTGGAGCCAGCACACTGAACCTCTTGCCAGTGACAGCAAATACCAGAAGTTAAAGAATGTCAAAGATTAACTGACTGTAACTCAAGAAGACATTATTCTGAGAGTTTCAAGAATTGTTATTCCAGAGAGTCTGCTAAAACAGAAAATTGAAGAGGCCCAAGAAGGGAAATTGTGGAAATGTTGCCACAAAATGAGCTCTCCAAGACCAAGTTTGGTTTACTCATCAAGATGAAAGAGTTGAAAGAGTGTTAAAGGCCTGTCATCTATGAAACTGCCTGTCATAAAAAAACACTCAACACCCCTTAAGAACGTCAGAGTTGCCAAAGCATACGTGGGAATATATTGTTGTGAACTTTTTCGATCCTCTTGACAATGAACATTATAGTGATTGTTGATGACTACTCCTGCTTCCCATTGGTAGGAAATCACTCATCTATCACTCAACAGAGAGTCATAAAGAGATTAGACAGCATCTTTGCAGCTTGGGGTATTCCTGCAAGCTTACAATCTGACAATGGCCCGCCTTTCAACAGTCAAGAATTCAGACACTTTCTCAATCATGTCAATGTGAAGCATTAGAAAATTACACCTCCTTGGCCACAGTCAAATGGCCTTGTTGAACGTTTCAGGAGTACATCAAAGAAAGCTGTTCAGTGTGCCATATTGGAAAACTCAACCTTAAAACAGTTTTTAATTCTACCCTTCAAGTATACCGTTCAACTCCTCATTCGACCACAGGTGAAAGCCCTACAACCTTGATGTTCAGGAGAGTAACAATGACTGATACAAGATAAAATACTGACTAAGAAACCTGTACCAAAGAATTGGATCATAAAAAGAAAATGAAGGTCTAAGAGGACAAGCAACGACATGCAAAAGACATTGTTTTCATGGGAAGAGATTGAGTGCTTGTCTGTCAGCTGAGAAAATGTAAATCTCATGCTCAATGTGATGCTGAGCTATTCCATGTCTTAACAGCAATGACACATATTGACGGCCCAATGTCCAGAGAAATCCATCACGTGAGTTGCCACGCATTTCAAACATGTGGCCCATCATTCATCAGTAACTGATGTCAACGTAGAGACTGGTTCGGAAAGGACAATTAAAAGACCCCAGACTGCTGTTGCTCTGCATCACAAACACAGATCATAGAAAATCCAATTGCCAGTTCCCAGTTTCCACAGACAAGTAATCAGAGTGCCACGAAGGCTCATTGAAGAGCTCTGATTGTATATAAATTAGTAAAAAATTATAATTTCTTTTTTAATATAACAGAGGAGGAGATGTAGTGACTTACAAGTTTTGTATGACAGAACCCTCTTGGCTCCTGAAGGACTCTGTAGAACTGTGACTTAAGTGTTGGAACATTGTGAAGGGTATTACAGGTTTCTCCATCATACCTCCACAGGGAGTGGCCTCACAAGTCATCTAATAGGTGTTTACAAGACACAATAACATGGAACAGTACTCATAGATCTCCCTTCCCATCCGAACAGTCTACAGTTTACCATTGTGAATGCCATCCAGGGGCTAGCATCCCAGATGCAGCAATGCTAGAAGGCATTCACGGTGCCATGTCTGGTCTACAAAGATCTTTTCAGGCTCTGGCCTCTTCTTTGACAGCAGCCAGTGTCCCTGGTCTTTCCGTCCCCCCTCCTACCACCTCTACCCCTTCCAGCACCTCACTCCCTTCACCCGTCCCAAGCACACATACAGACAGCCATTAACACAGATCAACAGACAAGAAGCACACAGAGATACACAAGCACCACACTTCCTACCACAGGCATGCACACACCCAACATACCAAAGCACACACAACAACAACCACTTCCCCCAGTGTGTCTACCTCCCCTGCCTGTCACCTCACTATGTACTCCCACACGCACTGCACCCTCAGTCACTGCTGCTGCCCAATTCATGCAATCACCACAACAGCTGACAACCAGTCGTGCACCCCAGACACCACACCTGCACTCACCATGACTACATTTACAGACACTTGCAGCACGCTCACCAGACCTGCAGACACCCAGACAACATACATCTACACTGGCAGCCTGTCTTGTCCCACTGTGTCCATCCCCCTCCTCCCAAAACACTGAAACATTCACAGATATCCACACCACACACATCCACCACACATCAGCATACTTTACAGGCACCTGCATCCATGTAAGGCACATCTACACCTCATACAAGCACTCCCTCAACCTCCACTCCCAGACCTGCCTCCAAATCCCCTCCAACTACCCCTTAGAAGCTTTTCCTTTCCCGTATTGACCTGTTCAAACACACTGGCCCACCCCGTCTCATTCCTAAACGTGCCCATCTCCTTTCCCAGTCCACTCCTTCCACGTCCAAGTCTGCCCCAGTCCACCCTTCCCATTCCTGTGCCCCTTCCCCAGGAAGGAAGAATCCCCATTTTGGCCCAGGTCCCTCTGCCACCCCCGGCCCAAGCCCACTCCCCCTCCTTCCAAGGGCAAGCCCAAACCCCCTCCACCTCCCAAACCTAAGCTCAAGCCCCCTTCCAGACGTAAGTCCCCACCCTGCCGCCCCTGCCCCAGTTCCCTGAGGTGCCTGGCTGCCTCATTGATGCCCCCTTCAATTGTAGTACCTTTCGCACATGCGGGAGTCAAGTTCAGCCTATTTTGGCCCTTCAGGTTCTTTCACATGGACTGGCCAATGGCCTTTTTTGAACAGTATGTTTTTTCATGTTAATACATTTCAGTGCCCAGTAGTGCTGTTGGCACAACATGGTGACATTGTTTCAGCGTTTCACTGTGGGGGGTGGTGCGCACATGTGTGTACTTTGGTGCAAGTCTTTGTTGCCTTGTGTCTGGTAAGTACATCTTGTTATGGTATGTATGGCTTGGGATGTGGGAGGGGTTGGAAGTGCGTTGCAGAGTGGGTGGGGTGGGTGTGTAACTGTGCCCTTTCTTCCCATGTGTACTAGGTTGCGGTACTTACCATCGTCGTCTTTGTCGTCGGTCACGGTCATGGAGGTATATGGCAAGGAGCAGCACTTGCATTATTTCCAACTCTCTCTCCATGTCTGCGTTGGCGTGTTGTGTATACCTCCAGTGAGTGTTTCCTTTTATATTGTTTGTTTCCACGTGGTGGTAGTTCCCGCCCCGGAACTGATGGCGGTCTTGTGTTTCAGAATTTGGTGGGTGGGTAGGACCTTTCCGCCAGCCTGTGGGCAGCCTCCTCCTTCCTCATCCGGACTTCAAAGATGGCGGTGTTTGGATGGCCCACTGCTTGTTTCTCATGTGCTTCATTATTTGGTGGCACTTACCGCCACCGGAGGCGGGGCAGTGTTTACCGCCATGTTCATAATGCCCACCTAAGTTTAGGTGTGTCATCAGCTGCAGAGACTTTTCAAGATGCCATTCAACATATCATACAGCCTGTCATGAATGCTGTTAACTATAAAGATGACATATTAGTCTTCGGAGCTACACAGAAGAAACATGATAAAGTTCTCAAGTAACTGTGTCATTTACTGGTTAATGTAGGTTTAACTTTGAATGCTGAGAAATGTGAATTCAGTAAGACAAAGCTAACATTTTTTAGCCATACCTTTTCTGATTGGAGTCCAAGGGTTATCAACTGCAAGTCCCCCACGAGATGTTTCCATGTCACGTTGATTCCTTGGCATGGCCAGTTACTGTTCCAGATACATACGAGTCTTGGCCACTGTGAGCATTCCGTTGAGGGACTTGGCAAAAAAGAATGTTTCATTTCATTGGTCACATGAGTTCAAGCAAAGCTTTAAGAGAATGAAACATGCCACTTAAAAAACTACTGAAATGGCGCACTTTGACTCAATGCTCCATGCAGAAGTTGTTGTTAATGTTAGCCCAGTCGAGTAGGAGCAATCATTGCACAGCAGACACCCAAATGCTCGAAGATTTATTGTGGCTTATGCAAGCAAAAGTTTGTCTCAAACTGAACGTGCTTATTCACAACCTGAAAAAGAAAGTTTAGCAGTGGTGTGGGCTTGTGAACATTTCCATGTGTTCTTATACGGAAAGCCTTTTATGCTTGTGAAAGCATTGTTGACCATCTTTGGCAATCCAAAAGCCAAGATGCCTCTTTGCATTGAACACTGGGGTCTCCAATAACAAGAGTACAACTACACAATTCTGCATTGTCTGGGGAAAGATCAAAACCCCGCCGACTACTTCTCCAGAGTGCCTATGCAGTGACAGGGTACCCCTTCCGAGACAGCTGAAGCCTCTGTAAACTTCATTGTGAAATCTATCACCCCAGCTGACATATCATTGGAGCGCATTATCACTGTCATGATTCAACATAGTGACATGTTAAAACTGAAAGTTGTTATTACACATCAGTATTGGAGCCAGCACACTGAACCTCTTGCCAGTGACAGCAAATACCAGAAGTTAAAGATTGTCAAAGATTAACTGACTGTAACTCAAGAAGACATTATTCTGAGAGTTTCAAGAATTGTTATTCCAGAGAGTCTGCTAAAACAGAAAATTGAAGAGGCCCAAGAAGGGAAATTGTGGAAATGTTGCCACAAAATGAGCTCTCCAAGACCAAGTTTGGTTTACTCATCAAGATGAAAGAGTTGAAAGAGAGTTAAAGGCCTGTCATCTATGAAACTGCCTGTCATAAAAAAACACTCAACACCCCTTAAGAACGTCAGAGTTGCCAAAGCATACATGGGAATATATTGTTGTGAACTTTTTCGGTCCTCTTGACAATGAACATTATAGTGATTGTTGATGACTACTCCTGCTTCCCATTGGTAGGAAATCACTCATCTATCACTCAACAGAGAGTCATAAAGAGATTAGACAGCATCTTTGCGGCTTGGGGTATTCCTGCAAGCTTAAAATCTGACAATGGCCCGCCTTTCAACAGTCAAGAATTCAGACACTTTCTCAATCATGTTAATGTGAAGCTTTAGAAAATTACACCTCCTTGGCCACAGTCAAATGGCCTTGTTGAACGTTTCAGGAGTACATAAAAGAAAGCTGTTCAGTGTGCCATATTGGAAAACTCAACCTTAAAACTGCTTTAAATTCTACCCTACAAGTATACCGTTCAACTCCTCATTCGACCACAGGTGAAAGCCCTACAACCTTGATGTTCAGGAGAGTAACAATGACTGATACAAGATAAAATACTGACTAAGAAACCTGTACCAAAGAATTGGATCATAAAAAGAAAATGAAGGTCTAAGAGGACAAGCAACGACATGCAAAAGACATTGTTTTCATGGGAAGAGATTGAGTGCTTGTCTGTCAGCTGAGAAAATGTAAATCTCATGCTCAATGTGATGCTGAGCTATTCCATGTCTTAACAGCAATGACACATACTGACGGCCCAATGTCCAGAGAAATCCATCACGTGAGTTGCCACGCATTTCAAACATGTGGCCCATCATTCATCAGTAACTGATGTCAACGTAGAGACTGGTTCGGAAAGGACAATTAAAAGACCCCAGACTGCTGTTGCTCTGCATCACAAACACAGATCATAGAAAATCCAATTGCCAGTTCCCAGTTTCCACAGACAAGTAATCAGAGTGCCACGAAGGCTCATTGAAGAGCTCTGATTGTATATAAATTAGTAAAAAATTATAATTTTTTTTTTTATATAACAGAGGAGGAGATGTAGTGACTTACAAGTTTTGTATGACAGAACCCTCTTGGCTCCTGAAGGACTCTGTAGAACTGTGACTTAAGTGTTGGAACATTGTGAAGGGTATTACAGGTTTCTCCATCAAACCTCCACAGGGAGTGGCCTCACAAGTCATCTAATAGGTGTTTACAAGACACAATAACATGGAACAGTACTCATAGATCTCCCTTCCCATCCGAACAGTCTACAGCTCAGAGCAGGTGTTAAAAGTGCCAAAAAAAGATGCAAAGTAATCTCCTAGATTTATTTGTTGAATTTCTTCAGTCCCCCTAATGTGGGGCAGGCATAATGTAGTGCAAAGGGTTACAAAGTGGCGCAATGCATGCATTGCACCACTTTGTAAATATGGTGTCGTATTTTTGCCCATCTAATGCCACATTTGCATAAAAAAATAACACTACTCTGTTGTTAGAATGGTGCTAGGCCCTCTTAAATCTGGGCGTTAGTCTCCCATGGTTGTCATACATGTCCCACATCTCTGTCCATAGGGGAGCTATTGGCTGCCTAGGTATACCCCGCACCTTGTGTCAGCAGAGCACTTGGCTCTCCTCCGGGAGTCCACTCCGTGGCAGCAGCCTCCCATTGTGCTATCACCTGTCCACCCGCAGACTTCCACATCATGGAAAAATGTCTCCTGGCTAATATAGAGGCAAGGTCAAGGAGGCAGGTTCCTACTTTCTTGGGTCTTGAGTAGGGAAACAAGCACATTATACAAAAGGGAGCTATAGGGGAAAATGCATCAAGGGTACCCTCCATTCAAACCATTTAATCATGAAAAAAAACCTTGATACGTGTCACACACCTATTTCTTAATACATGGGATCCCCCTATTTTCCATTAGGGCGGAAACTGTTTAAGTATCAATCTAGGAACACTCCAGTATGTATGTTACACTTAAGAGGACAGGTCCTGCGCCTAGGAATAAACCATATGTGAAAAAGGTACCAGACCATGTTCAGACCATTTTGAGAAGAATGTCTCTCTGTCAGTTTCTTCAGAGTGAGGGAAGTCTGGTGCAGATAATGGAATTGGTTAATTTTATACTGGGTGTTTGGGGACATTTTATGTGGGTCGGTCAATATATTTGCCCCTTCCCGGTCACTAACCGCCCTGCTTACGACGCCATTCCATTTATGCTTGAGAGCATTCAGATTCTTTTGCACCATCTCTTTGAGGGCACTATTCAACCATTTAAGACGGTGGCAACCTTTTCCGAGAGACAAAAGTAAGTGGGGGACTCTATGTGTCCAGGGTTCATCTACCCCAGAATCCCGGGGAGCCGTAAAATATTGGGTCAGTGACTCATAAGTGAGGAGCTGTCCAGGGGGTAAGCCATGTATTTCCACCAGGATCTCCAGGAGCATCAGAGTGATGGTCTCATAACAGTCACCTACCATTACTAATCCTACCTCCATCCACACCATCAGTTGTGCTGCTGAGAAGAAAGTGCAGCTCTCCCTCCATGTGAGACCCACCATTGGACTGAGGGGCATACAACGGGCACTCCCTCATCCACCAAGCACTGCACCATGAGCACTCAAGTGCAGTTATTAAAAGCATGCTGGTTCTTCCTCGCCCAGGCACCCGCCTCAGCAATCACACCAAAAGTGCTGCCTACTTGGGTACCAATTCCCAGGTGTCTGAACTTAGTCAAGTTGATGCCATGCAGCTATAGTGTAATCCACTGAAGCTGGGCAGCCAAGTAATAGAGGTTGAAATCTGGTGCGCTCAGGCCCCCCTGTAACACAGGTAGTTTAAGAACGTCTAAGGACATCCTGTGTCTCCATCCGTCCAAAATGAGTTCTCTTAGTAATGAATCCAAGGGCAAGATGTATCAAAGATCCGTTTTGCATTTCTTAAATAACGAATTTTAAGAAATCGCTATTTAAGAAATGCAAAATGGGATGTATGAAATTTGTGATTCGGTAATAGTGATTTCTTAAAATTTGCAAATGCTATTACCGATTCGCAAATGAATGCGACTCCATTCATCCCTATGGGCCTGTAGTCCCATAGGTGCAAATTGTTTTGCATTTTCCAATTTGCGAACTTCAGTTATGAATTCGCAAATTAGGAAATGCAAACCCTAGGGTGCTGGGGGCCTAAGGCCCCCTCTGGTGCACCCCAAAAAATTTTTTGCGGACATGTGAAGCACACACACATGCCCTAGGGGAATGTGTGCGCTACATGTCATTTTAAAAAATGCATTTATAATGCACTAAAAAAATTAGACATGCTTACCACCAAACTTGAGTTTGTGGTATTTGCATTTCCTAAATGCCCAATTCGCATTTAGGAAATGCTTGATACATGTGTTTTGGAAATTGCAAATAGGAATTCCTTATTTGCGATTTTCTATTTAGAGAATGGGGTCGCAATTTTACGGAATCACTATTTTCCTTAAAATTGCACTGCGAATGCCTTTCATACATCTTGAAAGGCATTTTTGCACTGACAAACGGTTGAATTTTGAGATTCGCACCATTTGCAAATGCAAAATAGTTTGATACATGTGACCCCAAATGCTTAAATCACTGGGCCAACATTCAGGTAGGAAGACTGAAGAAGTAATAAAGCAGACAGGGCAAAATAATCATTTTGGGCAAGGCTATTCGTGCCATATTGGGAAGTCGCAGAGAGCAGCAAAAGGCCACATCCTCCTTCAGGGAGCAAACCACTGCCACTTGTTGCCCTCTTGTATTTCCTACAGTAATAAACCTAGATTCCCAGGTACTGGAACATTGAGGGGGCTCATCCAATCTCTGGCTGTAAAGTCCCCGGTCTGTATATGCTGGGGACCAGAAGGAAGAATCAGGCAAAGTTCACCTATAGTCTGGATAATTCCCCCAAATCACTTGAAGCTGCCATATGCATGGGGCATGAGAGACTTTCTTGCGCATTTAAAGCATTAGGTTGTCGTCATTGTCCTAGTTGGACTCTTGCTCTAGGCAAGACTGCTGGTTTAAGGATGACAGAACATATGTTTGTAGGTGACTATGCCAGTCCTACAACAAGTCGTAACTGTCGTCCCAACCCTTCCAGCTCACAAGCAGTACCTCACCAAAACCCAAAACAGTAAAAGGTGATTTATGGCAGCCTTTACGCATGGACTCAAGAGTGTGACATCTCAGGGAGTGTCATGGGTAAACGGAGATTACCCCTTTCTCACATTAACACCATGTCTCAATCAAACACAGGCAATGAAGAAGATTCAGTAAAGTTTCAATAGGTTTTATTTAGCAAAACTGTATTCTGCGATTAGTTGCATGGGCTGCAATGATTAGAATAATGAACAGTGCAAAAAACAGAATGGTAAAGATAAGAGTCATTAATACAAAGACCCCCTCCATCTTGCAATAACAGAAAAGACATGAGTCATGAAATATGTCCTAATACTCTAGCATGATAGGCCTAACCTCTAACCTAAAGGAGGGCTAGGTATGTTAAACCTAATCTGCTAATGCCATGTCCATGAGAAGAGCCTCCAACCCTCATCGCCTTGGAATGAGGTCTCTAGCTCAGACTCCGTAGGGACACGAAGACTGGGTCAGCA
The DNA here is from genome assembly GCF_031143425.1 of Pleurodeles waltl. Lineage (NCBI taxonomy): Eukaryota > Metazoa > Chordata > Amphibia > Caudata > Salamandridae > Pleurodeles > Pleurodeles waltl. Next base: position 869,484,492 of record NC_090442.1, on the reverse strand, counting down.
TCAAGGTGACGTGCAGCATCGATAGCAGCAATCGCATCTGGTCGGAATCCCTCTATCTGTTGAAGTGAGGAGTATTTATACAGCTCTGCTTGGACCCCTGACATAAGTCTGTTCTCAAACAATAGATAACAAGGCATGCTTGGGATGGTAATTGTTAGAAATGGGGTTTTTGGTTGGCAGTCAGGTTACCCTCTGTCCAAGCAAGAACCCTCACTCTAGTTAGGGTAAGTCACACACAATCCAAATGATCCTGTGCCCACCCTCTGGTAGCTTGGCACGAGCAGTCAGGCTTAACTTAGAAGGCAATGTGTAAAGTATTTGTGCAATAAGTCATACAATAACACCATATAGCACCACAAAAATACACCACACAGTGTTTAGAAAAATATAGAATATTTAGCTGGATATTTGTAGATCTACACAAAAAAAGATGCAATAAGAATTTGTAGAAATATCACTGAAAAATTATATGAAGTGTCTTAAGTCTTTAAAAAGTAAACAAAGTCTCTTTCAAGCACAAAGTACCTGGTTTGGAGTGGAAAATCTCCGCAGAGGGCTGCAGAAGAGGAGATGCGTGGAAAAATGGTGTGTGTGTCGGTAACGCCCCTTCACACACGGACTTGCGTTGTTATTTTTCACGCGGGAGACGTGCGTCATTGTACGGGAGGAAAAATGATGTGTGCATCGGTTTCGCCCATTCACACACGGACATGCGTCGTTATTTTTCACTCGGTGAAGACGTGCGTCGTTTTCCGGCACACGGACCGTCTCCTTCTTTGGATTGCCGGATTACCAGATGTCCCAGGGTCTGTGCGTGGATTCCTCGGCTTGTTATCTGGCTGCGCGTTGTTCCGGGAGGCTGTGCGTGGAATTTTCTTTCTCACGGCAGTCCTTTGTAGAAAGCAGACAGGTGAGTCCTTTGAGCAGCCAGGCAGTTCTTCTTGGCAGGATGTAAGTTCTGGTTCAGGTTTCTTCTCAAGCAAGTGTCTGAGGTGGTAGGGCAGAGGCCCTGTTTTATACTAAATTGTGCCTTTGAAGTGGGGGTGAATTCAAAGAGTGGCTAAGAAGTGCACCAGGTCCCCTTTCAGTTCAATCCTGTCTGCCAGGGTCCCAGTAGGGGGTGTGACAGTCCTTTGTGTGAGGGCAGGCCCTCCACCCTCCCAGCCCAGGAAGACCTATTCAAAATGCAGATGTATGCAAGTGAGGCTGAGTACCCTGTGTTTGGGGTGTGACTGAGTGAATGCACAAGGAGCTGTCAACTAAACCTAGCCAGACGTGGATTGCAAGGCACAGAAAGATTTAAGTGCAAAGAAATGCTCACTTTCTAAAAGTGGCATTTCTAGAATAGTAATATTAAATCCGACTTCACCAGTCAGCAGGATCTTGTATTACCATTCTGGCCATACTAAATATGACCTTCCTGCTCCTTTCAGATCAGCAGCTGCCACTTCAACAATGTATGAGGGCAACCCCAATGTTAGCCTATGAAGGGAGCAGGCCTCACAGTAGTGTAAAAATGAATTTAGGAGTTTTACACTACCAGGACATATAAACGACACAGGTACATTGCCTGCCTTTTACCCCCACAGCACCCTGCTCTAGGGGTTACCTAGGGCACACATTAGGGGTGACTTATATGTAGAAAAAGGGGAGTTTTAGGCTTGGCAAGTACTTTTAAATGCCAAGTCGAAGTGGCAGTGAAACTGCACACACAGGCCTTGCAATGGCAGGCCTGAGACAAGGTGAAGGGGCTACTTAAGTGGGTGGCACAACCAGTGCTGCAGGCCCACTAGTAGCATTCAATCTACAGGCCGTAGGCACATATAGTGCACATTACTAGGGACTTATAAGAAAATTAAATAGTCTAATCAGGTATGATCCAAGGTTACCATGTTTAAAGGGAGAGAGCATATGCACTTTAGCACTGGTTAGCAGTGGTAAAGTGCGCAGAGTCTAAAAGCCAGCAAAAATGAGGTCAGAAAAAGAGAAGGCGGAAGGCAAAAAGTCTGGGGATAACCCTGCAGAAGGGCCATTTCCAACAGTAATTTATATAAACAATTCCCTCGAAAGCGTGAAGACGGAAAGTACCTAAAGCGAACACCTACAGTTTGTTTATTTTTGTCGCTAGATATTGACACCTTAGCATGGTGGCACTGATAATGCAAACTAAAACATGAGCCTAACTAAAAACAAAGCAGCTATCTTAAAAGATTTAATTAAATAAATGTGCTAAAACAGAGCAAGCTAAGTAGGGTAAAAGTCACTAGGTGATGTGGGAATGAGTCTGCAAGCCAAAGGCTAAGCTACCTCCTGTATCCCATTAAAACAAACGCCTTAACTTGACGCCACCGAAGGTGAATGAATCCAAGTGCTAAAAATGCTCTGTACTAAAAGCTAAAAGCATAAAAACTGGCAAAAAAACACATTTAAAAATGTTTTAAAATCAATAGCTAAAAAACCTACGAAGAGATATAGGCGGTCATTACAACCCTGGCGGATGGTGTTAAAGCGGTGGTAAGACCGCCAACAGGCCGGCGGTAAAAAAATAGCAATTACGACCGTGGCGGAAACCGCCAACAAAGACAGCCACTTTAACACTCTGACCGCCACGGCGGTACAAACAAACAGCGCGGCGGACACCACCAACAGACAGGCGGGAGACAATGTACCACCCACAGTATTATGACAGGCCAATCCGCCACTTTTTCCGGGGCGGATTCACTGCGGATAAAAACATGGCGGAAACAGGAATTTCGAAGGGAAAACGCTCACCTCTATACACTCCACGAGGAACGAGGACATCATGGAACCGGAACTCCAAATCCTATCTGCGCTAGTCTTCCTGCTCCTCTACCAGGAGCACGAAAGCCGGCGGCGAAGACCACGGTGAGTACTGCACCTACGACACAGGGGAGGGGGAGGGAAAAAACAGGGGCACATACACGCAACACCCCTAACCTCACCCCCACCCTCACCCACTACAACACACACACTAATGCATATCAATACATCACAGTTACACCCCCCAAACCCCCCCGGAAGAATGCAAAGACCAAAGAAAATGAGTGTAACCATCGGAATATATTACAAGCAAGTAGGCAGAAATATATATATATATATATACACCATGTACAAAATATATACCAGGCATAGTAGTCCAGGTACTGCACAAAGAAAGTCTGTGGAACACTGGGACCACACGGTATGGGCGAGGCCCACAAAAGATCCCCGACCATGATGGAGAGAACACTGCAGGGGCATCAGACAGCAACTAAACAGGCACCTCAGTGGGAGGGAAAGGGGGGCACCTCAGCTGCTTGATTGCACAACGCCAAATCCATGAGGGGGCCACATGCCCACTGTTCAGTCCTGGGGAGTGCAAAGTCACAGTCTCACAAGTCTCTACAGTGGGTGGGTTGCCCACTGTTCCATCCTGGGGAGTGCAAAGCCACAGTCTCTCAAGTCTCTACAGTGGGTGGTTTGCCCACTGTTCAATCCTGGGGAGTGCAAAGCCACAGTCTCACAAGTCTCCACAGTGGGTGGGATGCCCACTGTTCCATCCTGGGAGTGCAAAGCCACAGTCTCTCAAGTCTCTACAGTGGGTGGGTTGCCCACTGTTCAATCCTGGGGAGTGCAAAGCCACAGTCTCTCAAGTGGATAACAGTCTTCACTAGGTCTGGAGGGGGACTGGTGCCCAGAGTGCTTCATCCTTCATGGCCCAGCGGGGCTTTTGCTGGCAGTCCTTCATGGCACAGTGGGGCTTTTGCTGGCGGTCCTTCATGGCCCAGCGGGGCCGGTGCTGGCGGTGGCCTCCTGGGCAGCTGTGCTGGGGCTGGCGGTGGCCTCCTGGGCAGCTGGGCTGGGGCTGGCCTCCTGGGCAGCTGTGCTGGGGCTGGCGGTCGCCTCCTGGGCAGCTGGGCTGGGGCTGGCGGTGGCCTCCTGGGCAGCTGGGCTGGGGCTAGCGGTGGCCTTCTGGGCAGCTGTGCTGGGGCTGGTGGTGGCCTCCTGGGCAGCTGGGCTGGGGCTGGCGGTGGCCTCCTGGGCAGCTGGGCTGGGGCTGGCGGTGGCCTCCTGGGCAGCTGGGCTGGGGCTGGCGGTGGCCTCCTGGGCAGCTGGGCTGGGGCTGGCGGTGGCCTCCTGGGCAGCGGGGATGATGGCGGTCTTCTCCGCCGTGCAGCTTTTCCCAGACTTGCTGGGTTTCTTGTGGCCCTTCCCCACCTTGGAAGGTGTCACAGCTGACTCCACACTCCCAATGGGACCCCTGGGAGCGGCTTTGGTGGCTGGAGTCTTCCCCCTCTCCCGCCGGGCACTGGCCAACTTCTGATGCTTCACAGGTGGGGGACTGTCTGTGCTATGGCTCCGTGCCACACTGGCTGTCCTGGTGGTCGGTGCACTCCACATACCGGTGACTACAGGCACCACTGGTCCCGGAGATGTTTTGGCTGAGGTGCTATTTCGGGACCTATGAGATGGACGATGTGGGGGAGGTGTGGCAAAAAGGTCAAGGGTGGACACGAAAAGTTTTTGGAACACACTGGGACGGGTTGCTGGAGGGGGGTTTGGGAGTGGAGGAAGAGGTGGTGGTTGTAGGAGGTGTTCGTTTGCTGACTTTGGGTGAAGGTGCATGCGCTGGAGGCTGTCGTGAGGTGGATGGCTGTTGGGTGGGTGTGTGCCTGCGTTTGTGTATCGTGGGAGGGAGCGTCACAGACACACTGGGAGAGGACACAGGGGACGTGTGAATGGCAGTGGGGGTGGTGACTGCACGCGAGCGGGGTGTGGTGGTGTGTGTGCTGGAGAGGGACGTAGTGGCTGTAGAGCTAGTGCATGCAGGTGTGAGTGTAGACGAGACTGGGAGGGAGGAGGCAGACGACGAGGAGGGGGACACAGTGGAGGCAGTGGATGTTGGTGTGTCTGCATGTGTGTGTTGCTTGCGTGAGTTCCTGTGGGATGTGTGGTGCCTATGTTTGACTGAGCTTCCCTTGTGTGTTGAGGTGTGTGCAGGCTGGTCTGATGGTGTGCTTGGGATAGGCAGAGGTACAGGGGATTGGGTCTGGGTGGAGGAAGTTGGAGGGGGGAGGCTAGAGATGGGGACAATGGCTGCCATCAGTGCTGAGGTCAGAGTTTGAAAAGCTCGGTGAAGGGCCGCCTGACCAGAATGAATGCCCTCCAGGAATGCATTAGTTTGTTGCAACTGCCTATCTACACCCTGGATGGCATTCAAAATGGTAGACTGCCCAACAGTGAGGGACCTGAGGAGGTCAATGGCCTCCTCACTGAGGGCAGCAGGGCTGACTGGGGCAGGGCCTGAGGTGCCTGGGGCGAAGGTGATGCCCACCCTCCTGGGTGAGCGGGCACGGGGCGAATGTTGAGGGGCTGCTGGGAGGGCGGTGCTGGTAGGGGTGTAGCGGATGTACCTGTAGATGCGGGGGGCACAGATGTTGCCGCCACCACAAGGGAGCTCCCATCAGATGACCAGTCTGTGTCGCTGGTGTCAGCTCCTGTCCTCGGCGTGGCGCTCCCCTCGCCCTCCGTCCCACTGGTGAATTCCGAGTCCATAGTCTCGCCCTCCAGGGACATGTGGGATGCAGCTCCCTCGTGCTCCGGTGCCACTGCTCCTCCGCCTGATGATGCTAATGCACACAAGAACAGGGAGACCATAAAAAGGGGAGGGAAGACAGAAGAAAGACATGTTGAGTGCATGGATTACCGCTACCGTTGGCGGACACGACAGACACAGAAGCCCCCTGCACTGCGCTGTGCTCTTGGGCTCCACTGTTAAATTCCTGGGAAATGGCCTACAAGGCTATGGACGAAATCTGCACACATAGATGACACAGGGGCATGACTAGCTGTACTTGGCACTCTACAGAGGTGGGGTGGGGTGCCACATGGACCGCCTTACGGAGGGGCCTTGCCTACGGAACTCGCCCTGGCCTAGGGAAACCCTCAGCCCTCCTCCCCCACCAAGACACCTCCACTGCACGCAAAGTCAGCAGAATGAGAGTGTACTCACCCCCTTGTGTCTGCTGTGATGCCCTCAAGTGCCCATCCAACTCTGGGTAGGCCACCGCCAGGATCCTGAACATCAGGGGGGTCATGGTGCGATGGGGACCCCTCCCACATTGGGAGGCCATCCCCAGCTGAGCCTCTGCCGTCTTCTTGCTCCAGCGGCGAATGTCCTCCCATCTTTTATGGCAGTGGGTGCTCCGTCTCTGGTGGACCCCCAGGTTCCGGACGTACTTGGCGATGGCAAGCCAAATATCTTTCTTCTGGTGGGCGCTGACCTACATGAAATGTACAGGGGAAGAAGAGAAGTCATTACCAACTGCACTGTCAAAGTGATTGGCCCCCATCCCTACCCTTGCCATGGGGCACATGCATTCACCGTCTTTCATGCACGCAGCACTCTGCCCCCTTCCTTCTTACATCCAGCCCTCTCCACACAGGCATAGCCCGTACAACATCCTCCCTGTGTACTTACCTGTTTGTCGGGAGGACCGTAGAGTAGCGTGTACTGGGGGAGGACCCCATCCACGAGCTTCTCCAACTCCTCCGATGTGAAGGCAGGGGCCCTTTCCCCAGACGCACGAGCCATTGTCTCTTCCAGACCGAGGTCACAGCAGCACTTGCAGTGTAGATCCTCTCCTGTCGAAGATCAGGTATCGAGTGATTGAACAGATAGAAAATGGCGGTCACGTACACGGCGGTGCGTACCGTCACCGCCGGCGTACATCGTCATTGGCTCCTGCGACCCATAGGGTCCAATGTTAACCAATGCAGCATTGCCCCGCGGTCTTCGACCGCTACTGCTACGGTGTAAAACGCCAGCACAGTTACCTCACATCCCATTGTCCCACTTTAGAGGTCAGGCAGCCGCCATTTCAGGGGCCCACATGGCTTCATTTTCAACTGCGTCACACATACCTAGGCCTAGATTCAACACACATACAGGCCACCTTTTGTGTATGATTGGTGTTCTGGGTAAACTTTGGGTACGTACCTCTGAGTTGTTTGACTCTGTGCTCTCTGTTGTCCTTCATAGGCACCGTCCGCTGGGACATGTGAGGAGATGGCGGCATCCTCCGGTGTACCGACCGTTGGTGGACCTGTCGACAATGGAGGAGCGACATTTGATAATCACCTACAGGCTTGACCGTGCCACAATCCAGGAACTGTGTACCCAGTTGGAGCCAGACCTGATGTCAGCAATCCGCCATCCCACAGGAATCCCCCCTCAAGTGCAGGTGCTGTCAGTGCTCCATTTCCTTGCAAGTGGGTCATTTCAAACAACTGTGGCCATGGCATCAGGGATGTCCCAGCCTATGTTTTCCAACGTGTTGTCCAGAGTGTTGTCTGCCCTTCTGAAACACATGCGGAGCTACATCGTTTTCCCTCAGGTGGAGGATTTGCCTACAGTGAAAGGTGATTTCTATGCCCAGGGACATATCCCCAACATCATAGGTGCCATTGATGGGACCCATGTGGCTTTGGTCCCCCCCACAGGAATGAACAGGTGTACAGAAACCGGAAGAGTTATCATTCTATGAATGCATAGATGGTATGTTTGGCAGACCAGTACATCTCCCATGTGAATGCCAAGTTCCATGGCTCAGTGCATGACGCCTACATCCTGCGGAATAGCAGCATCCCTTATGTGATGGGTCAACTCCAGAGGCACCGTGTGTGTGGCTATTAGGTGAACACCTGGAAGCAAGACAGTGGGAATTGTTGTCTGGGTCTGGGGATATCCCTCCAGGTTAGTGCGTGTCTAACAGTTGTCCCTCACCATTTGCAGGTGACTCTGGTTACCCCAACCTGTCATGGCTACTGACCCCAGTGAGGAATCCCAGGACAAGGGCAGAGGAACGCTACAATGAGGCACATGGGCGAATTAGGAGGGTGATCGAGCGGACCTTCGGCCTCCTGAAGGCCAGGTTCCGGTGCCTCCATATGACAGGTGGATCCCTATTCTACTCACCAAAGAAGGTGTGCCAGATCATCGTGGCCTGCTGTATGCTTCACAACTTGGCTTTGCGACGACAGGTGCCTTTTCTGCAGGAGGATGGACCAGATGGCGGTGTTGTTGCAGCTGTGGAGCCTGTGGACAGTGATGAGGAGGAAGCAGAGGAAGAAGAAATGCACAACAGGGACTCAGTGATCCTGCAATATTTCCAGTGAGACACAGGTAGGAATACAAACCTGCCTACTACATGTACTTAGACACTACTACCTCTCTCCTGTCTGTCGTTTTCACCCAGTGTATGGTCACTGAGTTGTCACTTTCCCTTACGATTTCACAGATGTGGGTCCCACTGTGTGACATCTGCTTAGATTCCTCATGGACTAGAGCTGTGTGACATAGGTATGTTGACATTACTATTTAAAAAACATTTTGTCACTGTAATTGCTAATACACTATTTCGAAATCACAGACAGACTCCAGATCATTTTGTGCTTTAGGTGTGTTTATTTAAATTCTCAATATTGGAGGGGGTAGTGAAATGGTGAGGGGTGATGGCAGAGGAGTGTCCATGGCAAAGTCCAGTCTATTAGTCTCACAGGTGCATTGCACATATGGGCATAGGAAGTGGAGCTGAGGCAGTTTAATCATGGACAGGGTGACAAAGTGGGACAGTAGGATGACAATCAGGGTGGTCTCATTTCTTGGCGGGGGTCTTGGCATCGTGCTCTGTATTTTTCCTGGATCTCAGGGACCGTTTGCGGGGTGGTTCTCCCTATGCAGGGGGTGGGGTGCTGGTGTGGTGGTCCTGTGGCGGTGCCTCCTGTCCACTAGCGCCTGCGGAGGTGGTGGGCAGTTCATCGTCCATGCTAGTATCAGGGGCCCCTTGAAGTGTCACAGTGTCCCTCCTGGTGTTGAGTAGTTCCTTCAGCACCCCTACGATGGTGCCCAGGGTGGAGCTGATGGTTCTGAGTTTCTCCCTGAACCCCATATACTGTTCCTCCTGCATGCGCTGGGTCTCCTGAAACTTGGCCAGGACCGCAGCCATCGTCTCCTGGGAGTGGCGGTAGGCTCCCATGATGGAGGAGAGGGCCTCGTAGAGAGTGTGTTCCCTTGGCCTGTCCGCCCCCTGTCGCACAGCAGCCCTCCCAGTTCCTCTGTGTTCCTGGGCCTCCGTCCCCTGGACCGTGGGCCCACTACCACTGCCCCCAGGTCCCTGTTGTTGTTGGGGTTGTGGGTTATCCTGGGTTCCCTGTAGTGGTGGACACACAGCTGATTGACTTGTCCTGGGAATGGAAGTATGGGCTCCGCTGGGTGGGTGCTGTGCTGGTGTTTCCAAAGGGGGGAAGGTCTGTGGTGGGCTGTGCCTATGCGAGGGGAACCAACTGTCCCGAGGCCCACGATGGTCCGGGCTGGTCATCTGGATCCAGTTGGCCAGAGCTGCTGTCCTCACTGTGGGCCTCTTCTGTGGGTGGGGTAGAGATGTCTGGACCCTCCTGTCTGGTGACGTTGGGTAGTGGTCCTTCAGGGGTGTAAAAGCATGATTATTGCATGTGTGTGTGTCATGGTGTGCAATGGGTGGGTGAGCGTGTACCCCGGTGCTAGCATTCCTGTGTGGGGGCTTGTGTGATGATGGTTGGGGGGTGTTATGGGTATGTGCAGTGGGCATGCTTTAGTGAGGGGTGTCCATGCTTTGTTGTGTCATGCAGGGCTTGGTGTTGGGATGGGTGGTTTGTGTTATTAGTACATTAGTGAGGAGTTGGAGTGATAGGGGAGGGTGTGAGGGTGGGGGTCTGTGATAGCATGCAGGTAGGGTGGGGGATATGATAGTTAAGATTTGACTTACCAGAGTCCATTCCTCCACCGACTCCTCTGAGGCCCTCAGGATGCATAATGGTCAAGACCTGCTCATCCCATGTTGTTAGTTGTGGGGGAGGAGGTGGGGGTCCGCCGCCAGTCCGCTGGACCGCGATATTGTGTCTTGAGACCACGGAACGCACCTTCCCCCGTAGGTCGTTCCACCTCTTCCTGATGTCCTCCCGATTTCTTGGGTGTTGTCCCACTGCATTGACCCTGTCCACTATTCTTCGCCATAGCTCCATCTTCCTAGCTATGGAGGTGTGCTGCACCTGTGATCCAAATAGCTGTGGCTCTACCCGGACGATTTCCTCCACCATGACCCTGAGCTCCTCCTCAGAGAACCTGGGGTGTCTTTTCCGTGTCATGGGGTGGTGTAGGTGATGTGTGGGGTGGTGTATGTGGTGATGAGTGTGGTGATGTGTAGTGGTGTGTGGTGTTTTGTGTGTGGATGTTGTGTGGGTGATGGTGTTGTGTGCCTCTGTGTGGTGGGGTTGTCTATGCTGTGCAGTCTCTCTGGCCTTTGTCATAATTTTTGGTCGTAGGGGTTTGTGGGTGATGTGGGTGTGTGTTTTATATAGTGTTGGGTGTGTGGGAGTGGTGTTTGTATGTGTATCAGGTGTGTGTATTTCGAATTGTCCAATGTGGCGGTGTTTTGGAGATGTGTGTATATTTTGAGACGCGGCGGTGTGTACCGTCAATGGAATACCGCGGTTGAAAGACCACTGCGTGGATTCGTGGGTCGTGATAGCATGGGCGTGTTTCTGTTGGCGTGACGGTGGAGGATTTGTTTTCGCCAGTTTATCACTGACCTTTGGTGTGGCGGACTTGTGTGGGTGTCTGAATTTCGGCGGATTCCGAGATGTGGGTCATAATAGCTGTGGCGGATTTCCGCGGCGGTGTATTGACGGTCTTCTTCATGGCGGTAAGCGGCTTTTACCGCCAATGTTGTAATGACCTCCTATGTTTGTCAGTGAATAAGTTTTGTTGGACAGAGTGTTCATGCCGTTATCAACAACAGCTAAAGCCTTTTCTACGTTTTCCTTATCTACTTGCCTTAAACGCGCAGCAGCTTCCATCTGAGAAAGCTTCCAGATCTTGTTATACAGAGCATATATGAATCTAATACCTAGCAAAAAGTCCTGCAAGTCTACATCCTTAGAAAGAGTGTTAAGATGCTCTTTAACTGCAGCTAACATGTTAGACTGTATCCATTGTTGGCAGTTTACCCACACTGTATGTCGTAACTATACCCATGTGTTGACCTGAGACGAAGTGAGGGTCTGTCTGGCTAATCTTGAAATCCCCTGAGGAATTCAAAAAACGTGCCTGACATCCGTTGGTATCTATTGGCCAAATTAATCACCCGCCGGATCTGGAAAGGGAAGAATTATAGGTACCAGCCTCAACCTTTGCACCTAGCTCTTCCTAGGAGACATTCAGGAAGAATTGCCAATCATTAAACTTCACCAGTGTGGGGATACTGGGCATTTTTCTTTCTTTCATTTTTGCTAACCCCAGACAGGACGTCTGTTGAATGGTGTCATTTAAAAAGATAATTTGCATAGGAATCAGACATGCTCTAAATAAAGCTTCCCTACCCTGTATTTGCCAATCTTGTTTCCCTAATACACTTTTCAAATCAACAGTGTTCTTTCAGTATTCGTAACCCTCAACTGCAAGATGGGAAACAAAGGAATCTGAATAGATTAGCTTTGTATCGGTTAGCAAAAGTTTCCTAAATTTGAAAGGAGGAAAATGGAAATAATATGACTCAGGATTTTTTGTGTCATGCTCAGAAAAATAAGTAAACTTATCTGTATAACGTTTTGGGCTCCCCACTGGAGGTGTTGAACAGTGTTCCCACTGTGTGTAATTAAGTACTGGTCTGTGTCTAGTGGCACGGTGCATCATCACTTTCAAACACTGAATAGTCCTTCATTTCAGTTAACATGGAATTAACCGTCCGGACATCCCAATCATCAGATACAACACCAGGTGTAATTACATCTGCCATAGAAAACCTCAGTAGGCCAGTATATATTAAATGGAGCGTTGTCCCACACAATCCCATCAGGAATTGGCACAGCTGAAATGTTGACAAGGGACAAGTCTCTTCGGACCTTATGTGAGAAAATATATGGAGTTAAGACTTCATCCACAAGCTCAATTGAAGAGCGTCCAGGAAGGTAATGACCATTTATAAGGAAAAATAAAACACTCACAAAACCAATCTATAGAAACAATGCTAAATATGCCAAGCAGAACCATAAATAGTTCCATCGGTGTATTAAATAGTTATTTTTAAGCCATAGATACAGCTTACTTGTCTTTGAAACATTTTTAATCATAGAGTGGATGAGTATGAAGAAAAATCTTCAATGTCAATGAAATAACCAGAGGCAGTGTCTGCAAATGCAGGAGCAGGTGCATTTCTTGTAGATGGATCCACTTCATGTGGAGGCTAATAGTAGACGGTGTCATCAGCCTGTGTAGTGTTGGTGTAAACAACAGCCAAATCTTGGACAAGTGCTGTCATTGGAGTGGTAACTGAAATCAGCAAGAGCTCATTGTCCGCCCTCCCCACGATCGAGGAGGCATTTGTAGCATCATTGGACAGTGTTGTGTAGTCCAAAGTATTGTTGTGAATTCTAATTTGAAGCTGTATGTCTTGTTAGGTAGTGAGAGGGGATCAGGAACTACCCAAGGGACCTCTGGGTCTACTGTGTAGGATCGGCCACATGTTGAACTTTGCCATCATCAATGGAAATTAATCTGTTTGCTCTGGAACTGGTAAGATGACAGTTCTGGTACCTTGTATTCCCAGGACTTGGACTGGTGCTCTGTAGGATGGACCGAATTCCTTCTTCACAATGATTTTCCCACAAACCAGATCCCTGACTACAGGAATCCATCCAGTGGAAGTTGTTGGTAAATCCCTTATTCTTAAGATGGCAGCATTGGCGGGTGATTTATCATCACGAAATTGATGAAGCTCCTGTAAGACAGTGAGACGTTCATTTATGTCAAAAGGTGTGTCTGCTGCCACCAAACCAGGGCCATCAAGTTCTGGGACATACATAGGTATCCCAAAGAGAACCTCATAAGGAGGGTGTCCTCCAAGGATCATCTTGGCAGATTGTTCTGTGCTCTCTGGACCCCATATAGGTGATGAAGCCAACTGCGGCCAGAACTAATACTCTAGCTGTTAAGGACTGCTTTGGATCACAGTTCCGCCTCTCCACGACCAAATTTCCCTCGGGATGTGTTTGTGAGGAGTAATGAAGTTCAACACCCATCGTCTCTGTGGCATCCCTAAATGCCTTAGAGGCAAATGCAGGGCCCTGGTCCAAATGGAATGCCTCAACCGCATATGTATCGATAAAGATCAGTAAGTCTTTTATAACAGTTTGAGTGTCAGCGGACCACTGAGGCCATACCCACAGGAATCTAGAACAAGAATCTACAGAGACTGAGATGTATTTGTATGCGCCATCCAGTTGAAGTGGACCGCAATGGTCCAGGTACACACATTGTAGTGGCTTGCTCGGCACTAGGAGGGATGTCTGTGGTGGGTGTCTGATATAAGAGTCCTTGATTTGCTGGCAAATGTCACAACAAAGGATGTATTGTTTGGTCTGTTTGTATAGATTTTGCCACCAGAAGCATTTCTGTAAGAATGTTACTGTGGCCGAGATACCAGCATGTGCAGAAGCGACACCCTCATGCGCTGCTTTTATTAGGTCTAATCTCTGGTCTTGATTGGGGATCGCTCAATCTCCAACCCCAGGAAGTGTTGCATAGGCAAGATTCTGTGCACTGACGTGGTAAGAATATTTTGTAGGGTATGCTTTTGGGAGAGACTTGCCCTCAACCGAAGCTTTCATGGCAATCAGAATTTCATTATCCAATCTCGTCTGGGAACGAGTCACTGCAGCCACAGAAGCCGTAGCAACTGCGGATTTGGCTGCTTCGTCAGCCAAAGTGTTGCCAATGACATGCACTCCTACACGTTGGTGGCCCAATTTATGTACTACATGGACACATGGTAGCTTATCCTTGAGATTAGCCATCCTCCCCCACAATATTTTGTGTTTATGGTGTTCCCTTTGGAATCTCTAAACCTGTTCAGCTTCCAATGATTGAGGTAATCATTGTAGGACTGGACGCAGTAGTATGAGTCACAAACAATTAAAGTCAGCAATCCTGACTCTGTGTGTTCTAGCGCTAGAAAAAGGGCTTTAAGTTCAGCCAGCTGAGCTGTGCAGTCCCCTGGGGTCTGTGTGTAGGTATTATGAGGGTGGAAAACTCCATCCTTCATCACTCCACTCACGGCTGCACAAGCGGCAGAATATTGATGTTTGGTACCTACAGCTGGTTGAACTAAACCATCAGTATAAATGACAGTATGATATCTGTCAAGTGGCAAAATATCTAGAGGAGCGGGGTACTCCTGTTCGTATTGGAGAAAATCTTGTGTCTGAAGTTTTGGATCAAATATGCAGTCAACATCAGTGGCAGTCAGGGAGGTTGCCCACTGAATCCAGGGTGGATGTAATACTTTAGCATTAGAAAAGCTTGCTTTGGTGACGGCCTCTAAGGCAGGCATTGGGGTAACAACAATTATGTGTTTCCCTTGGGCAAGTAGCCTCACCTTAATGACAGCCATTTGAACTGCAGTTAGAATTTCTTCTGTGGGTACAAAACGTTGCTCTGCATTGGAGTATAAATGTGATTTCATATGCTATGGGCACTGTGTCGCCCTCGTTAAAGGTGACATAAGTGAACCCAATGGCACCGCAAGTTCTGATGACCAAATTTGTTTTGTTGTAACGTCAGTGTAAATGTTTGGCTTCTAGCATGTCCTGTGGCAATTCCCTAAGGATGCCTGTGTGTTCAACTGTCCAGTGTCTGCTAGAAAAATCTGGGCATATTAAGTCATAGACTGACCGTAGTTTCTTGAGAGTGTTAGGTGGGTGGAGTTGCGCACACTTTTCTAGAAAGTGCGGGCCAGGCTCTTCGCCTTGTTTGATAGCTTGTATCCCAGGAACAGTACGCTGAGAAAGCCTATTTTAATTTTTCTAAAATTGAATTTGTAGCCAAGGGGTGCGAATCCTAAAACAATACAATCTACCCTAACAAGATGAATGTTGAGGTCGTCATCTGTGAGATAGATGTCATCCATGTAGGACAATGCATCAGGATCAATATCATGTAATATTGATGTTACTCGGGCTGAGAACAGCCCTGGGCACTTCTTGTAGCCCTGGGGAAAACTACAAAAGCGTTTTTGTGAGCCAAATGAGAATGCACTCAGGACCCGTATTTCGTGTGCTAAGTTCTGGCAGAAGAACCCGTTGGAAATATCCAACATTGTTTTGTATTGTTTACACACTATATTATCAATTAGTGCTGTGCTATGTGAATTTTGTATAGCATATATAAGTGTATGACTATTTAAGTGTCTGTAATCTAAGACTATTCTGTAGGAATAGTCTGGTTTTGCAACGAGTGATAATGGGTTATTCATTGCAGAGACACAGGGCTCAGTTACTCCCTGGTACTCGAGCTAAGTGAGCGTCTCCCTCACTGGAGCTTTTGCTTCATGTTTAACAGGATATTGTGGCTGAGGTTGGGGTGTGGACCTGATAGGTATTACCTGACAAGGAGAGTCCTTGTCCCAACCTACATGCATGCGGTACAACGCAGGTGCCTGTGCTAAAGCCCAATTGACAGCGTAGGCTTGTTTTACCACCTCCGGAACAAGATCAGAGAAAGAAGGCAAAATTACATCTTCCCCATGTGGGAGCTTATGGACGTCTTCAGGTGGCCAGTCCCTTTCGGCCAGCAGGATATCACAACTAAGTTCATCCCAGAATATCACACCAATGGTGCTCTCCACGTCTCCCTCAATTTGGATATTTAAACCAGAAACCCTGTTGGGTGGGAGAACGCGGACATCGGCAGTCTCAACTGCAATGAAATCGCTAGCTGCTGTCACATGCAGATGATCTTTCAGACTCTGGCGACATATTGTGACCTCTGCTGCACTGTCTAACAGTGTCACTGCCCACGTCTTGTCCTTCAGCAATGTTCTTGCATGTACTGGCATTTTTAATTGACAATGCTGCCACCTTTTTCTTTTTAAACTGTGGCTTTTGTTGTTGGGACTTATCTTCTTTTTTGTCTGAAGACTGGTGAGTCTTTCTTCTGTTTCACATATTCAGGGCGTCGTTCTGGACGGCCCCCTCTCCCGCTATGTCTATCCGGTGTGTCCTGAAAGGAACGAGGGGAACGTGATTCAGTATATCTTTCAGGAGCTTTTATATTTTCTCTATTTCTGAGAGTATGTCTCCTGTGGGAGTTCTCCGGGTGTGGAGAATCAGCTCTCTGATTTTGTCTATCTTTAAAATGTTTTTGTTTATCCCAGCGCTTCTTAGAACCCTCCTGTGCTTGTTTAGTGCCTTCAGCTTGGCTCCTAAACTCTCCCGTCCTATACTGGTGTAGTTGTCAGAAATCATTTTTGGTAGCTCTTTCTCCCGGTCCAAATGTGGAATCTCTTGGAGATGCTGGTGTATAGCCAGTGCTACTGCTTCCCCTTTAATGTTACTGAGTATGATCTAGGAGACTGTGTCAAAGTTACATATTATTTCATCCCCAAGTCTAGGGCTGGTGCAGCCCGTGCTCGTCCTGTTTTTGTTTTAACTCTTCCGGCAAATTGGCAAGTGTTGGGGTACCATGTGTGGTAGTATATATTGCAGCGAAGTCTGTACCCCATGTGGCACAGTCCTCCACCAAGGGAACCATCCCAAAAGGCAAGCACATTGTGAGAATTCAATGTTTCTCCGGTGGTCCCGTATGGGGAAACACAGTATGGAGAACACAGCTTCCAGCTGATTTGTTTTCTGGGCTATCCAGAATGGGATTTTTTTCTCGTTCTGTGGGTACTTTACCCATGATAGTATGCACTGTTTGTGGATTCATCCCAGTAGCCAATTGGTATCCAGCAGGTGCTGGTGGTGCTGGACGCGCTGGTGTAGTGTTCAAAGTTCGCATTACTAACTGAACAAGTAATCTGTAGAGTGTTACTGATTCATGATGTAAGTTTCGCAGGTCTGCTGCCTGCATATTTTGTATACCTGGGTGAGGTGTGTATGTGGCAAACATAAGCCACGTTGGTCCTTCATTACCTAAGGGACCTAATCTCATGGGTTGTATTACATGTGGTAGGGCCCCTTCAAACCATTTCTGATGCTCCTGATAAGTGAGTGGTATTTCATGATACTGGTATGCTTGGCACCGCATTGCTACGTTTGCAATTCTGTATGGGTGGAATGTGAATGTAGTGTTGTCTTCCGTGGGAAAGTGTACCCATGAATAAAATGTTTCTGTTTGGCAAGCTTCACTATCTTCCACCATGAATGTAACATCCCAGCCCTCTTCTGTTAAGCCATGCCCTACTAACTGTAAAGTTAATGCTTGTCTAGCATTCTCAGGAATGTCTATGGTGTTAGCCATATTGTGAAATGAGTAAATAGATGGAACACCAAGTGGGGAGTAAAGTCCTTTTATGAGTTCCAGATCAGACAATCTACAGCCTTATTAGGTGGTCCCTGTTCAGCTGAGGAGGATCTTCCCCCAGATACGGACGTCTCTGTAAAATGGTACTTAGGGTACCTGTTGTCTGTGAGACAGTGATAATCAGGGTATCCATAAATTAGTGCCTGAACACCATCGGTGGTGGTTCCATGTCGTAGTTGGATTCTTGCTCTAGGCAAGACTGCTGGTTTAAAGATGATAGTACTTACGTTTGTAGGCGACTATGCCAGTCCTACAACAAGTCGCAACTGTCATCCCAACCCTTCCGGCTCACAAGCAGTACCTCACCAAAACCAAAAACAGTAAAAGGTGATTTATGGCATCCTTTATGGATGGACTCAAGAGTGTGACATCTCAGGGAGTGTTGTGGTTAAACAGAGATTACCCCTTTCTCACATTAACACCATGTCTCAATCAAACACAGGCAATGAAGAAGATGCAGTAAAGTTTCAATAGGCTTTATTTAGCAAAACTGCATTATGTGATGAGCTGCATGGACTGCAATGATTAGGTTAATGAACAGTGCAAGAAACAGAATGGTAAAGACAAGAGTCATTAATACAGAGACCCCCACCATCTTGCAAAAACATGAAAAGACATGAGATGTGAAATATGTCATAATACCCTAGCATGATAGGCCTAACCTCTAACCTAAAGGAAAGCTAGGTGTGTTAAACCTAATTTGCCAATGCCATGTCCATGAGAAGAGCCCCCAACCCTCGTTACCTTGGAATGAGGTCTCTAGCTCAGACTCCGTAGGGACATGAAAACTGGCTCAGTGTCAACGTGACTTGCAGCATCAATAGCAGCGATGGCATCTGGTCGGAATCCCTCTGACTATCTGTTTAAGTGAGGAGTATTTATACAGATCTGCTTGGGCCCCTGACGTAGGTCTGTTCTCAAACAATAGATAACAAGGCATGCTTGGGATGGTAATTTATATAAACAATTCCCTCAAAAGCGTGAAGAAGGTAAGTACCTAAAGTGAACACCCACAGTTTCTTTATCTTTGTCACTTGATATCGATGCCTTAGTGGGTGGCACTGATAATGCAAACTAAAATATGGGCCTAACTAAAAACAAGACAGCCATCTTAAAAGATTTAATTAAATAAATGAGCTAAAACAGAGCAAGCTAAGTAGGGTAAAAGTCACTAGGGGATGGGGACACGAGTCTGCAAGCCAAAGGCTAAGCTAACTCCTGTATCCCATTAAAACAAACTAGGATTCAATACAGCATATCAAGTGTCAGTGTTGTCTTCCTAGATACCCCAACCACAGCCTTCCAATCTGTACAGTTACATTGGCCAATAGCCAGGGCGAACAGGAGTGGTGACACTGAGCACTCCTACCTCGTACCCTGGAAAACCTCATACGAGTCCAATACAGTCTGGGCCAACCAGAACCAGGCAGTAGGGTTGGTATATAACAAGCGCACTCAAACCACCCACGAGGCTCCCAACTGCATTCTGGTCAGGACTACATTTAGGTAGATCCCATTAATACTGCTGAATGTTTTTTCCATGTTGACAGCCATCAGGCCCCCCCCAGCTTCATCCTCCTGCCAAGGACCAAATTGTACTGATTACAGGTTGAGGGAGGTGTTACACTGTGAGATAAACCCACAATGGTGAGGTAGGTAAGTGTTTGCATGTACTGAAGGAGGAGAGCGGCCAGTATTTTGCAGATCTTGAAGTCCATATTCAACATGGACAGTGGACAACATGCTGAGGGGTGCGCCCTTTGTGTGGTTGACTTTGAGAATGAGATAACCATTGCATCCCTGATGGTGGCAGTTCTTTCTGTTTGAGTGCCTTAATATACATGTCAATGGAGCTGGGATAGCGACATAATAAATCACAATAAAACTCCACTGGTTGTCCATCAGGGCCCGGTGTCTTCCCTGTGCCATGACTCGGATGGCCCCTTTGATCTCTTGGGGTGTAATGGGACCTCTCAGTTCTTTTGCAGCAATTGGAGTCAGGGTCTGTTGTATGAGGGGAGCCAGAAAGGCTTCTACAGTTTCTCTTGGCACATCTGGTCATCTCCGGTAGACGTCCTGTATAGTACTCTCGGAGGTTGCTGTTAATCTCCACCTTGGCATGCACACATCGCCCATCTGACGGGTCACGCAGTTGATCAGGTCCCCATAGCTCAGGACACACCCACCAGGCCAGCATCCTGCCTGTCCTACCTTCTCCCTCATGAGCCCTGGTGTTATAATCTCTATAATTATGACAACAAAGATTCTACAGAATAACACTATACCGTTCCTTGGCTTCTGTCAGCTGCATTCTTGACTTGAGGTCAGTATCAACCTGATTGTCCAAACCATGAATATTCCTGTCAAGAGATAATAGTTCATGGTCAAGATCCCTCTGGATACCCATATCGTCCCCTGTAGTGTTCACAAACAACCATTTTAAAGGCCTCTCACTCACAGAGGCAATTGGAGGCAGTGCCAAACTTATGTGTACAGTATATCGAGATGGCTTCCTGGAGGTCCTTGCAGTAAGTCTCATCTTCCATAGTACGGGCGCAAAGGCACCACATCCTGATCACCTGGTTAGCTGTGCCTGAACTGAATTCCCATAAGTACCAGATTAAGATCTGAGATAGTCCAGCCTAGATATTCAGTGTGGTGGATAAATTGGAAAAGGGGTGCCGAGCACAGAACATTATCTAGACGGATGTGGAGAGTGTATAGGCTAGAATAATAGGGCTAATCCTTTTCACACTATGTGGCATCCTCCATACATCTTCAAGCCCACAACTGATTTCCCAGTCCTGAAAACCCTTTGCAATGCTATGAACAGGAACCCCTGGAAGAATGACCAGTAAAGCCCTGGAACCAACAGAACTGTCAAGCAAATCCCCAACTTCCCTATCAAGGACAGCCTGGCAGCACCCACCCGCACTTAGGCATGATGAAAAAGACATGTAATATGTAACCATTACCCGTGTATGTATGGGATGGATAACCTGCACAACTAGTGTGCATCAGCATCTGCCTAAACCCAGTACTCCCCCCATCTGGTCAGGTATATCTCTTATTCATTAGTGATATGGCAGGGGAAGCAACCCTGGCCCCTTCCAACCCACTGACCAAGCCTCTCCCAGTTAGCGCAGGCATTGACAGGAGGAAAAAGGTCCCCCATTGAAGAACAGGAAGCAGGAAAATAGGAATGTAAATAGTAAAAACATTACAGGAGCATATTAGAAGTGTAAGTCACAAGTAAGAGAGTTTCCTCAAAGTCACTTAGGAGCATCCAGGAGGCCCCCATTAAAAAGAGGAGTGCCTCATAGTCAAACACATGTGAACCCTCCCTGCCTGATCACCTTACCAACTTGCCAGTGAAGTTCAAAGCAGTTCATCTGCTGTCTGCGGGATCACAAGAGACAGAGGGGGTCATTACAACCCTGGCGGACGGTGTTAAAGATGCGGTAATACCGCAAACAGTCAGACGGACAAAAAAAGGGAATTATGACCCTGGCGGAAACCGCCAACAAAGACAGCCACTTTGACACTTCGCCCGCCACGGCGGTACAGACAAGCATCGCGGCGGTCACCGCCAACAGACAGGCGGGAGACAATGTACACAGTATCACAACAGGCCAATCCGCCACCTTTTCCGGGGCCGATTCACCGTGGATAAAAACACAGCGGAAACAGCTTTTGCTATGGGAAAACGCTCACCTTAACATATCCCACGAGGAACGACGACTCCATGGACCCGGAACTCCATATACTACCTGTCCTTGTCTTTCTGCTCCTTCACGACCAACAACGACGTAGGCGCAGAAGATACCGGTGAGTACAGCACCTACGACATGGGGGAGGCAAAAGTTAGGGGGACACCCACCAAACACCCCCACCCCCACCCTCGCATATTACAACATACACACCAATGCAGTCACAAACATCACAGTAACAACCCACAATTCCCCCGGAAGAATGCAAAGACAATGCGAATTTCAGACAAACTTTGTAATGTGCCAATATACATGTCATACAAAAATAAACAAATATATGTATACTAAAATCACTCTTATTTACATATATACATTCCGAGAAGTAGTGCAGATATGTACACCAAAATCGGAGAGAACACTGCCGGGGCATCAGATAGAAACACTACAGGCACCTCAGGGGGAAGGGAAGGGGGGGCACCTCAGCCACATAAACGCAAAGCCAGATCCACGACGGGGCTCCATGCCCATTGATGTATCCTGGGGAGTGCAAAGCCACAGTCTCTCAAGTCTATACAGTGGGTGGGTTGCCCACTGTTACATCCTGAGGAGTGCAAAGCCACAGTCTCTCAAGTCTCCCAAGTGGGTGGGTTGCCCACTGTTACATCCTGGGGAGTGCAAAGCCACAGTCTCTCAAGTCTATGCAGTGGGTGGGTTGCCCACTGTCACATCCTGGGGAGTGCAAAGCCACAGTCTCTCAAGTTGATGCAGGTCCATACTGGTACTGCGGGGTGACTGGTGCCCAGACTGGATGAGTCTCCCCGTGAATGGTAGTGTCCTGTCACTGTCCCAGCTGCTCATGGGATTTCAGGACTTTTCAGCGGTGCTTTGACATGGCGGTCTTTGCCCTCTTCAGCGGTGCTTTGACATGGCAGTCTTTGCCCTCTTCAGCGGTGCTTTGACATGGCGGTTCTGATGCGGACATTGGTGTGTGGCATGATGATTTCCACACTGGACATTGGTGTGTGGCATGACGATTTCCACACTGTACATTGGTGTGTGGCATGACGATTTCCACACTGGACATTGGTGTGTGGCATGACGTTCCATCATTGCCCAGCGGGGCTGTGACATCCTGGCCCGCCTGGTCTGTGACTCCGGCGGTGGTCTCTGGACCAGTGACGATACTTGAGCCCTCCTGGCCTGTGACTCTGGCGGTGGTCTCTGGACCAGTGACGATACTTGAGCCCTCCTGGCCTGTGACTCTGGCAGTGTTCTCTGGACCAGTGACGATACTTGAGCCCTCCTGGGCTGTGACTCTGGCGGTGGTCTCTGGACCAGTGACGATACTTGAGCCCTCCTGGGCTGTGACTCTGGCGGTGGTCTCTGGACCAGTGACGACAGTGCTGGCGGTTGTGTCTGGACCGCCGGAAATGATGGCGCACTTCTCCGCCGTGACACTCACAACAAGCTGGGCAGACTTCCTCTGGACCTTCCCCACCTTTTTTGGAGTTACAGCTGACTCACCAATCGCCTTAGATCCCATTTCACTTGTTGTCCCACCAGGAGTCTTGCCACGGTCCCGTCGTCCACTCTCCAATTTCGGAGCCTATACAGGGGGTGGGCTGCCTGTGCCTTGGCTCCGGGTCCTACTGCCTGCCCTGGTGGACGGTGCACTCCAAAAACATTGAACAGGCAAACCCGGTCCTGGAGGCTTTTTGGCTGAGGTGCTACGACGGGACTGATGAATTAGAGGGGGGGGAGGGGGCAAAAAGGTCAATTTGACAGAGGGACAGTTTCTGACGAACTCTGGGATGGGTAGCTGAAGGGGGTCTGGGAGTGGAGGAAGAGGAGGTGGTTGTAGGAGGTGTCACTTTAGCTGTTTTGGGTGCAGGTGCAGTTACTGGAGGCTGTCGTGAAGTGGATGGATGTTGGGTGAGTGATTGCCGGCGTTTGGGTACTTTGGGAGGGGGCGTCACAGACACACTGGGAGAGGACACAGGGGACGTGTAAATGGCAGTGGAGGTGGTGAGAGCAGGTGAGCGGCGTGTGGTGCTGGGTGTCCTGGTGCGAATCCTAGTGCCTGTAGATGTGGTGCATGCAGGTGTGTGTGTAGACAAGACTGGGAGGGAGGAGGGAGAAGAGGAGGAGGGGGACACAGTGGAGACAGTGGATGTTGCTGTGTCTGTATGGGTGTGATGCTTGTGTGAGTGCTTGTGGTGTGTGTGGTGCCTATGTTTGCTTGAGCTACTTGGGTGTGTTGACTTGTCTGCATGCTGGTCTGTAGGTGTGCTTGGGATGGGCTGGGATACAGGGGATTGGGTCTGGGTGGAGGAAGTTGGAGGGGGGAGGCTGGACACAGGGACAATTGCTGCCATCAGTGCTGAGGCCAGAGATTGCAGGGTTCGCTGAAGGGCAGCCTGACTAGAATGAATGCCCTCCAGGAATGCATTACCGTGTTGCAACTCCCTTTCTCCACCCTGGATGGCATTCACAATGGTAGACTTCCCAACAGTGAGTGACCTGAGGAGGTCAATGACCTCCTCACTGAGGGCAGCAGGGGTGACTGGGGCAGGGCCTGAGGTGCCAGAGGCGAAGGTGATGCCCACCCTCCTGGGTGAGCGGGCACGGGGCGAATGCTGAGGGGCTGCTGGGAGGGCGGTGCTGGTAGGGGGGGTGGCAGCTGTACCTGTAGAAGTGGGGCGCACAGATGGTGCCGCCACTACAGGGGACCTCACATCGGCGGACGAGTCTGTGTCGCTGGTTGGTGATCCGGTGGCCGATGTGAAGCTCCCCTCGCCCTCCGTCCCACTGGTGTATTCAGAGTCTGTGGTGTGGCCCTCCATGGCCATGTGGGATGCAGCTCCCTCGTGCTCCGGTGCCAATGTACCTCCGCCTGTTGATGCTGATGTACAAACGGACAGGGAGAGCAGGAAAAAGGGGGGGGACAGAAGTAAGAGAGTTTTAGTACATGGCATACCGCTACCGTTAAAGGACAAGACAGACGCAGCAGCCCCTTGCACAATGCCGCGCTTCTGCCCTCTGCACATGCAATTTCATGGATATGGGCTACATGGCAATGCTGGAAATCTGCGCACATGGATGCCACAGGGGCAACTATACCTCAACTTGCTAGTTTTCTGAGGTGGGGTAGAGTGCCACATGGCCTACATTACGGAGGGGCCTTGCCTAACTAACTCGCCCTGGCCTACGGACACCCACAGACCACCTCCCCCCCAGACACCTCCACTGCACGCAAAGTCCGCAGAATGAGTTTGTACTCACCCCCTTGTGTCTGCTGTGATGTCCTTAAGCGCCCATCCAACTCCTGGTAGGCCACCGCCAGGATCCGGACCATCAGGGGGGTCATGTTACGACGGGCACCCCTCCCACGTTGGGAGGCCATCCCCAGCTGAGCCTCCGCCGTCTTCTTGCTGTAGCGGCGAATGTCCTCCCATCTCTTCCGGCAGTGGGTGCCCCATCTCTGGTGGGCCCCTAGGGTCCGGACCTCCTTGGCGATGGCATGCCAAATGTCCCTCTTCTGGTGGGCGCTGACCTACATGACATGCACAAGGGAAGAGGAACAGTCATTACCAATTGCACCATCAATGTGTGTGGCCCCCTTCATACTCTGACAATATGGCCCATTTATTCCCATGCTTTACTGTAGTATGATTTCTGCCCCCTTCCCTCTCCACCCAGCCCTCTCCACCCAGGCCTAGCCCCTACAACGTGCTCCCTGTGTACCAACCTGTTTGTCTGGAGGACCGTAGAGTAGCGTGTACTGGGGGAGGACCCCATCCACAAGTTTCACCAACTCCTCCGATGTGAAGGCAGGGGCCCTTTCCCCAGACGCAGCAGCCATCGTCGCTTCCAGACCGAGGTCACAGCAGCACTAGCAGTGTAGGTCCTCTCCTGTCGAAGGTCAGGTATCTAGTGATTGAAGAGATAGAAAATGGCGGTGACGTCCGCGGCTGTGACGTCCGCGGCGGGGCGCATCATCACCGCCGGCGCACCTGTTCATTGGCTCCTGGGACCCATAGGGTCCATTGTTAACCAATGCAGCATTGCACCGCGCTCTACGACCGCCTACCGCGACGGTGTGCAACGCCAGCGCTGTTACCCCACAATCCCATTGTCCCAGTTTAGAGGTCAGGCAGCCGCCATTTCAGAGGCCCAAATGGATTAATTTTCAACTGCGTCACACATACTGAGGCCTACACTCAACACACATACAGGAAGGGTTTATTTTCTGGGGTAGTCTTGTGTGTGACTGTGGGTACATACCTGGAAGAATTGTGACTGTTTCTTCGCTGTTGTCCTTCGTAGGCACCGTCAGCTGGGACATATGAGAAGATGGCGGAATCCGCCGGTGTACCGACCGCTGGTGGACCTGTTGACAATGGAGGAGCGACATTTAATCGTGACCTACAGGGTTGACCGTGCCACAATCCAGGAACTGTATACCCAGTTGGAGCCAGAGCTGATTTCACCAATCCGACTGGAATCCCCCCTGACGTGCAGGTGCTGTCAGTGCTCCATTTCCTTGCAAGTGGGTCATTTCAAACAACAGTGGCCATGGCATCAGGGATGTCCCAGCCAATGTTTTCCAACGTCTTGTCCAGAGTGTTGTCTGCCCTGCTGAAACACGTAAGGAGATACATCATTTTCCCTGAGGTGGAGGATTTGCCTACAGTGAAAGGTGACTTCTATGCCCTTGGACATATCCCCAAAGTCATAGGTGCCATTGATGGGACCCATGTAGCTCTGGTCCCCCCCGCAGGAGTGAACAGGTGTACAGGAACAGGAAGAGTTATCATTCTATGAATGTCCAGATGGTCTGTTTGGCAGACCAGTACATCTCCCAGGTAAATGCTATGTTCCCTGGCTCTGTGCATGACACCTACATCCTGCGCAATAGCAGCATCCCTGATCTGATGGGTGAACTCCAGAGGCACCGTGTATGGCTATTCGGGGACTCTGGTTACCCCAACCTTTCCTGGCTATTGACCCCAGTGAGGAATCCCAGGACCAGGGCAGAGGAACGGTACAATGATGCCCATGGGCGGACTAGGAGGGTTATTGAGCGCACCTTCGGCCTTCTTAAGGCCAGGTTCAGGTGCCTCCATATGACAGGTAGATCCCTATTCTACTCACCGAAGAAGGTGTGCGACATCATCATCGTCTGCTCCATGCTCCATAACTTGGCTTTGCGACGCCAGGTGCCTTTTCTGCAGGAGGATGATCCAGATGACGGTGTTGTAGCAGCTGTGGAGCCTGTGGACAGTGATGAGGATGAAGCTGAGGAAGACGAAAACGACAACAGGGAGTCATTCATACAGCAATATTTCCAGTGACACACAGGTGAGCACATTTTCTATTTTACCTTTACATTCACTTTCACACATCTACCTCTATCCTGTACCTCAATTTCACTCACTATTTGTTAACTGAGTTGTCCCCTTCCATTTCAGTTCCACAAGTGTGGTAACCTACTTGTCAACTGTTTGCATCCTTGAAGGGCTTGTGATGTGTGACATAGGTATGTTAGCCTTCCAATGGGTAACCCATTATGCAACTTTAATTGATTATACAGATTTACAAATCATTGACTGACTCCATTTTTTGGGGTGTTTGAAGGGTGTTTATTTAAGTGTACAAAAATGAAGGGGGGTTGTAAAATGGTGATGGGTGATGGTGGAGGAATGTCCATGGCAGAGTCCAGTCTATTAGTCTCACAGGTACATTGCACATATGGGCATTGGAAGTGGAGCTGTCCCAGTTCCGATTTGGGCAGGGTAACAAAGTGGGACAGTGGGAGGACTATTAGGGTGGTCTTATTTCCTGGCGGGGGTCTTGCCATCTTGCTCTGTCCTGTTCCTGGATCTCAGTGCCCACTTGCGTGATGGTTGTCCGTCTGCAGGGGGTGGGGTGCAGGTGTGGTGGTCCTGTGGTGGGACGTCCTGTCCACTAGCGCCGGCGGAGGTGGTTGGCAGTTCGTCGTCCTGCCTAGTGTCAGGGGCCCCTTGGAGTGCCACGGTGTCCCTCAAGGTCTTTTGAATGTTCGTCAGCACCCCTACGATGGTGCCCAGGGCGAAGCCGATGGTCCTGAACTCTTCCCTGAACCCCAAATATTGTTCGTCCTGCAGATGCAGGGTCTCCTGCAACTTGTCCAGGACCGTGGCCATCGTCTCCTGGGAGTGGTGGTAGGCTCCCATGATGGAGGAGAGGGCCTCTTTGAGAGTGGGTTCCCTTGGCCTGTCCTTCCTGTGTTGCACAGCAGCCCTCCCAGTCCCCCAATGTTCCTGTGCCTCTGTCCCCTGGACCGTGTGCCCACTACCACTGCCCCCAGGTCCCTGTTGTTGTTGGGGTGGTGGGTTACCCTGGGTGCCCTGCAGTGGTGGACACACAGCTGATTGACCTGTCCTGGGTAGGGAGGTTTGGGCCCGCTGGGTGGGTGCTGTGCTGGTGTTACCAGAGGGTGGCAGCTCGGTGTTGGGCTGTGGCTGGGCAAGGGGAACCGACTGTCCCGAGGCCCACGATGGTCCGGGCTGGTCATCAAGATCCAGTGGGGCAGAGCTGCTATCGTCACTGTGGGTGGAGTGGTGTTGTCTGGACCCTCTGGTGTGGTGACGTTGCTTCGGGTTCCTGCGGGGGTATAAGTACATGATTATTGCATGTGTGTGTTTCATGGTGTGCGATGGTTGGGTGTGCGTGAACCCCAGTGCAGGCATTCCTGTGGGGGGGCTTGTGTGCTGATGGTTGGGGGTGTTCTGGGTCTGTGCAGTGGGCATGCTTTGGTGATGGGTGTTGATGCTTAGTTATGTCATGCAGGGCTTGGGTTTGGGATGGGTGGTTGGTGTAATGGGTAGATAGGTGAGGATTTGGGGTGATAGGGGAGGGTGTGATGGTGGGGGGGTGTGATATCATGCAGGTAGGGTGGGGGTTATGATAGTTAAGATTTGACTTACCAGTGTCCGTTCCTCCAACGACTCCTCCGAGGCCCTCAGGATGCAAGATGGACAAGACTTGCTCCTCCCATGTTGTTAGTTGAGGGGGAGGAGGTGGTGGTCCGCCGCCAGTCCGCTGTACCGCGATGTGGTGCCTGGATACCGTTGAACGCACCTTCCCCCGTAGGTCGTTCCACCTCTTCCTGATGTCCTCCCGATTTCTTGGGTGCTGTCCCACAGCGTTGACCCTGTCGTCTATTCTTTGCCATAGCTCCATCTTCCTGGCTTTTGATGTGTGCTGTACCTGTGAGCCAAATAGCTGTGGCTCTACCCGGATGATTTCCTCCACCATGACCCTGAGCTCCTCCTCGGAGAAGCGGGGGTGTCTTTGGCGTGACATGGGGTGGTGTGTGTGATGTGTGGGGTGGTGTATGTGTTGATGAGTGTGGTGAGTGTAGTGGTATGTGGTGTTTTGTGCGTGGATGTTTTGTGGGTGATGGTGTTGTGTGCCTCTGTGTGGTGGGGTTGTCTATTGCTGTGCTCTCTCTGTCGCCTTCAACTAAAATTTTTGGTCGTAGGGGTTTGTGGGTGTGTGTTTTATATTGTGTTGGGTGTGTGGGAGTGTTGTACCGCCAATGGAATACCGCGGTTGAAAGACCGCCGCGTGGATTCGTGGGTCATAATAGCATGGGCGTGTTTCTGTTGGCGTGGAGGTGGAGGATTTGTTTCCGCATGTTTATCGCTGACCTTTGGTGTGGCGGTATTGTGTGGGTGTCTGGATTTCGGCGGATTCCGTGATGTGTGTCATAATAGCTGTGGCGGTCTACTGCGGACGCGGCGGTGTATTGGCGGTCTTCTGCACAGCGGTAAGCACCTTATACCGCCAATGCTGTAATGACCCCCAGAGGGCCTGATTACAACTTTGGAGGAGGTGTTAATCCGTCCCAAAAGTGACGGTAAAGTGACGGATATATCACCAGACGTATTACGAGTCCATTATATCCTATGGAACTCGTAATACGGCTGGTGGTATATCCGTCACATTTGGGACGGATTAACACCTCCTCCAAAGTTGTAATCAGTCCCAGAGTCTGTTTGCCCATTGATGCATCATCTGATACAGGTGTTTTTGTCAGAATGAGTCCCTGAATCAGAGTCTGAATTG
This sequence comes from Pleurodeles waltl, assembly GCF_031143425.1. Classification (NCBI taxonomy): domain Eukaryota; kingdom Metazoa; phylum Chordata; class Amphibia; order Caudata; family Salamandridae; genus Pleurodeles; species Pleurodeles waltl. The sequence continues at coordinate 869,455,272 of NC_090442.1, read as the reverse complement.
TGTTCTTGGGTAAGCCCCATCACTGTCTCCAGGGCCACTGCCTTGTCTTGTTCTACCTGGGCATTCATCTGAACTCAAACACGGCTTGCATTCAACTGATCTCGGCGTCTCCTCCGTGGGCACCAGCACAGTAAAGGTGCTCCTGCATATTGCCAATCATGCCCTCCACTCAATATTTTTCCATCCAGACCCAGGCACCAGTGGAGTTCAGAAAAAGTGTGTGTGGTGCTGTCCACTAGGACTGCAACTTGACAAGGAATAGGAGGGAGTATCGGATACCGAGCTCTTGTAATTCCTGTTTAACCTCCAGGAAAGAAGCAATTTTGGCCTGCACTGCCACGGTGAAGTCAGAGAACAAGCTAACTGGTACATTGTGCATTTGAAACTAGCCACTCGTGTGAGCTTTCTGAAGCAAGATATCATGGTAATGCAGCAGCCTAGCCATCACCGGCCTCAGTGGATGACCCGGGGCAGGGGGTCTCATATGTACTCAGTGTGCACTGTCAAGAGCAAAGAAGGACATGGGTTCTGCAGCCACCACCTGAGTTTTCACCCAGATTTCAAGGAACGTAATCAGGTTGTCACCTTCCGCTCTCTCAGGGAGCCTCACGATCCACACATCACTGCACCAATTATGGTCTTCAGCATCCTCTACCTTACTTTTCTGAGTTTTCATGCATTTGGTGAGGTTCATCAGCTGCTGCAAGGACTATTGTGCTGGCCTGAGCTCCTTAATCACCACCTCTGTCACCTTGACCTTATTCCCAAGTTCACGGTGATCTGCTTGCAGGTGTCACGACTCACGTGCTGCTTACGCCTGGAATCCGCAGATCGAGTGGCGTGGGTCTTGAATGTTCGGCTTTGGCCCAGAAAGGGGCGACTCTTTCTGGTAGCCACAGTGCTTTAGGCAATGGAAACGCCAAGAACAGACCGTGCCCTTCAGAAATAGCGCCAGAGGGAAAAAAAAACTAAAAGGGGAAAAAACCTCCAAACAGAAAGATTCCTGAAACAGGAACAAAAGAACAGGAATCAATAGAGGCAAAATGTAGGTATACACAGAATTGACGAGATCCAGAACCGAAAGGCAAAGAATCAGGAGCGAAGACACTATCAAAACAGAAAGTGTTGCAGCGCAAGGAAAGGAAGAAAACACATCCCTTAAATACCATCAAACAGGAAACGACCAACAGGAAGTAAAAGGACACCATCTTAGATAGGGAAAAGTACATAGAACACAATAGAATAGGAACCATAGAGAATAGGGAACAAGGAATGCTGGGAAAAAAAGGTAACATGGGAAGGGGGAAAAAACATAAAGGAAGGTACAACCAGATGACCCAGGAAAAGAAGAAAAGAAAAGAAAAGAACAGGTAAGAGGGGTCAGGAGGCACAAGAAACGCGGTGCACAGAAGCAGAGCGAGGCCCCATGCCAAATCTGCGGCCTCGCAAGGTACACAGTAGACTTGGGGCACGCCGCGTCCTGCAGACGCGTTGTGCGGCCCGAGCCGAATGTTCGGCTCAGGCCGCACCACGCGGCGCGACAGTAGGTCCCCCCCCCGAACGTCCAGGTTTGTGTGGAAATAAACGGTGAAAACGATGAATCAGAAGAGGTGCGTGAACAGAAGAAGCATCTTCCCAAGAGCATTCACTGAGAGGATAACCCTTCCAATGAATCAGATACTGAAGACGTTTGTGAAAAAAACGAGAGTCGCAAATTTCTTGTACCTCATATTCAGGTACATCATCCACTAACACAGGAGGAGGACAAGGAAACTGATAAGAGTAAGGGTCAGGTACGTAAGGTTTGAGCTGGGAAACATGAAAGACTGGATGAATTTCCCATGTACGAGGCAAGTGAAGACAGACAGTGACAGGATTAATCAACTGAAGGACACGGAAAGGCCCGTAGTAGCGAGGTGTGAACTTATTCTGAGAAAGGCGTGAGGGCAAGAATTTGGATGAAAGCCAGACTTTATCTTGAGGGTGATAGTCTGGAGTGTTCTTACGTTTCTTGTCTGCTATTTTCTTCATATATCTCTTGGTGTTTAATAAATTGGATCGAATTAGTCTATGGATTTGTAGAAGTCGTTTGGAAAGGGAAGTAACCGCAGGCAGAGGAGAGGTAGACTGAGGAGAAGTAGGAAAAGGAGTAGGATGATAGCCATAAGAACAGAAAAAAGGAGTGACCTTGGAGGCACTATGGACAGTATTATTGTAGGAAAATTCAGCAATAGGGAGATAAGTGTTCCAGTTGCTTTGGGTAGAATTACAAAAACAGCTCTAATCCTTGGTTCAGACGCTCGGTCTGTCCATTGGTCTGAGGATGGAAACCCGATGACAGTGCTATATTGATATTTAGTGTCCTACAAAAATATTTCCAAAACCTGGAAATGTACTGAGGTCCTCTGTCAGATACAATGGTATGTGGAAGTCCATGGAGACGGAAAATATGGTCGATAAATATCTGGCTTAGTTCTTGGGATGGAGGTAGCTTTTTCAGGGCAGTGAAGTGAGCCATTTTAGTAAAGGAATCAACAGTGACCATGATAACCCGGTTTCCTGCTGATGGTGGGAGCGAACACATGAAATCAGTAGAAATGGTGTGCCAGGGAGCTGGTGGAACAGGCAAAGGCTGTAGTAATCCTGCAGGTCTGGTACGGGGAATCTTGACTTGAGCACATATGGGACAAGCCTGAACGTATCTTTCAACATCCGGCTTCCAGGTAAGCCACCAGAAAAATCGCGAGAGAAGTTCTTGTGTGGCCTTGATGCCTCTATGACCAGCAACCGGCGAATCATGGCACATTTGTAATGCTTTTTCTCTAACTCTGTTGGTAGGGAGGAACAACAGATTCTGATAATAATAATATCCTTGTCTTTTACATATAAAGGGTTTTAGTTTCTCTGCTTCGCGGTCAGACAGGCTGGAGTATTCCAGTTGTACCTCTTCCAGGAAAGACTGAGCTACTCCAATGATCTTACTAGGTTCAAGTAGATACTGAGATGGGGTAGGAGTACAATCTGGATAACGGCGAGACAGAGCATCAGCCAGAATGTTTTGGGATCCAGGAATTTAGGTGATGTAAAAATCATACTGACTGAAGAAAAAGGCCCAACGAGCCTGGCGACTATTCTGGCATACAAAATTACGTAAACGTTGTAGATTACGATGGTCTGTTCTCACCTCAAAAGGCTCCTTGGAACCCATAAGAAACTGTCTAATAACTCCCTTTCTAGTACTGAGTAATGTTGTTCTGATGTAGAGAGTACATGGGACAAACTGCCTATCTGTGCCTGAAGATATTCCATGGAGTCAGTAATGGCTGCCAAGATTTTGTCCATGGTCAGCTGGTGGGCAGGGAACGCAAGCTTCATGCCACCCACTGGAGGCGTTTTCCCTGCCTTGGTCACCCCTTGCGTGTCTGTAGTTGAGTCAGTAACTCGCACCCTTGGTTCACCAATTGTTGTGTGCTATATGGCAGATGGCCTGCGATATCAGTCACACCGCAAAGCCTCTCCAGCAATCTGGGGTTGAGTCCCAAATCTAACAAAGGGTGCTAACCACAGGCCCCACTCAGTTACACTCCATTGGCAGCATTAGCTCATGAAGTTCTGGCCATGTTGTGGGCAGCACAGTCAGCTGGGGGGGTTCCCCCCAAGTCTCACCAGAGGCCCCATCAACTTTCTATCTGGGAGGCCAACCATTTGTTGTAGAGATTTAGAGTTTTACTGTCCTCAGACGGATGTCAAGCAGTACCTAGGATGCACAGTGACAGTATGAGAGGTGGGCCCCATGGTTCTGCTGGTCTGGCCCAGTAAGCAAGAATCACTCTACCATTCTGGCCTCTCATGTCATTTGCCCCCGCCACTATAAGGAAGTCTCCCCACTGGGTCAAGGGACAGGGGCACTCCCCCACCTCCAGCCACATCTACAGGGGTCCACAGCACTCCACCCGATGGGCCTCCAATGAGCTGAGAATAGAGGACAAAATCACACATCTTCACCAAGGAGGTCAGTTCAATGCCAGGGGTACCCCCTGAACGAGGTGCCACATGGCAGTCCCATTGCACTTAGGCCGCTTACAGGGCTCTGCCAGTCCAGTTCAAGGAGGGAGGGGGGTGCTGGTCATAAACAAATCCAGCCCAGTCTGCGTCATCCTGGGTGGGGGCGGTGGGGTTATTCCATTTGCTGGGCCATGGTCTGGGCAGTAGGACCACCAATGTTCTCTCAGATCTCAGCAAGCAATAGGAGCCCCCACAGCCTCAGCACAGTGTCCCAGGCCATGCGACTTCCCCTAGGTGCACCACGCCTCTGAAGGTGTCCCTTGCTGTTGTTTGCCAGGGCCCAGCACACCTCAGTCCATGACGTAGGCCTCTCAGAATGCCAGACCACTCTCCACCGGCCTCTCAGCAGCAGCACATGCCCCAATAAAGTACCTCCATTACATCAATTCAGGGGTTCATGACTCAGGGGGGTAGGCTAACACATCCCATGTCTCGCCGTGCCCGAACTTCACCTCTGCTCGGGAGGGGAGCTTCTGCTGCTTGTGTTGCACTTTGTGTCTGCCGCAATTTTTAGATCCTCCTGGCAGCCATGAAATCTGTGCAGATTTTTAGCCCTGGGCCCAACGAGCAACCCTCGTCACATGGTAGTGCAACCTGCAGTCTCAATCAGGGGCAGGCCATCAGGGGGTCAGAATCACCAGATAAGTCTCAGGATGAGGCCATATAGGGAAGTGCGGATGGGAGCCCGCTGAGATGCTCCTCACACCATCAGCATTTGGACACGCGCCCACGGACATAGGGTTAGTGTACTAACTGGGTGTTTTTGGTGTACCCTTTTTCATCAAGGACACCTTACCAATTTGAGTTTGAATAAGAAAGACTTAGCTCAAGGAAAAGGATTAGTCTTATGAAGTAACACAATGTTAGGCACAGATAGAAATGTCAGAATCATCTGAGCAGTCGCTAAAGGATACTTGCTCAGGACTTAGCGAAGCGGTCAGTGCTCAAGGCCCCTTCACATAGACACAAATACCTCATAGTAATTCTTGTTGGTATGTTTCAGTAAGGACTCACAACTCAGGCTGATTGTAAGGCATTAATTTAAGTTCGTCTGAAATGCTTGTGTTGTTTTGTAGAGCACCTGTCCCCTATCCTCAATGAAGGAGTATGCCTTGACAGTAGAATCTGAGAGGTCCTACTTAGATGAATTAACATCCACCACCATCCTTTTCAAAGAAGCTCACAGAACTATCGCTTTCGCCCTCTATCCATCTCCCTTCCTCCAGGGATAGTCACCGGCATCTGACACTTCTTCTGATGCTAAGGGTTAACCTTAAGGGAAAGTTATGGAAGATCTTCGCTTCCACAGAAGTCCTGGGAATTTATTGGGGTGGCCTTTGGCATGAGACTATGTAGGATAGCAATAACAATGAATTTCAATTGTGTCTGTAAATAGTTTACATACCAGAAAAGTTAAGGGAAAATGCTAACTGAAATCCAGAAATTGGATTAGTACTTGACTGGGGTTTGAGCCCTGGTTATGTGGTAAACACAATTCTAGTCAGGTGAAGGCACAAGCAAACCCCAAATTAACTAGTGCTCACTCCCACAACTTCGGCACGGAGCAGTCATGCTTAACTTAGAGACAGTGTGTAAGTATTTGTGCAACACTGCAAACAGTAAAACTGTGAAAACCCCCCACAAAAAGTATCCCACAGCATTTTAGAAAACAGAGCTTAATTTAATAAACAAAACAAGACCAAAATGGCAAAACCCCAATCAGTTGAGCCAGAGTTACACATTTATAGAATAAACTGCAATATAGCACCTAAAAGCACAGAACACCAACTGCAGTTATCTGGTCATCCTGGATCGTGTCAAAGTCAAATGTTCAAGGCCGACCATGATAGAGCGTGGGTCAGACAGAGTCCCACTGATGTTTTGTCTTCTCAAGCCAAGAGACCTCTTTGCATTGAATAAAGTCAATGGGAGCAAGGAGAGTGTCACCGGTCAGCATGGCACGAGGAACAGGCCAGGCAACACAGGTGGGCGAGCTAGTACTTCAGATTGATGATCCTCCATGGCGAACGATATTTACTGCGCGAAGAGACAGGCTTATGGTGGCTCATGCTTATTCTTAGTGCGAGCAGCCAATTCTGGTGCGAACAGGCCGTTTGTTTTTGCGAAGAGTCCAAAAGCTTGAATTTAAGAGCTCAAGAGCCACACCAGGGATCTGGGATAAATTCAGCAAAAAGTAGGAGGAAGGCCACAAATTTGAGGATAAACCTGCAAAAAGGTCCAGGTCCTACACTAAAAATTTTCAGAAGTTTTTGTACTGAATTTTCTTGTTTAATATAAAGACAATTGTGAGAGCAGGGATTCCTCTGTAGAGACTGTATCAGCAAAACCCTGCCCAAGATAGGCTAGAGATTACAGAATGCATGGACAATAGATCTGTTACCACAAAATTTGAAGCACCATAGCAAGATTGTGGCAATGGCCAAGTTAATTAACCTCTATAATTTAAATGGCAGCATAATCAGGAGTTTGATGAAGCACTGGTATTTACTAGTTGATGATCTCCACCTAAAGGGACAAAAAGATAGCAATACGTTCAGTGCAAATTACAATAGTAGGGATGTGGACGAAGCAACTTCTCGTCTCCTAATATGCCCAAAGGGTAATCCTCAAATATCGTAGTAGCAGTCTATTTAGATATTCTGTTTCCACGTGCAACCTAAATGTAGTGACAGTGATATATATGCAAATGTATTCTTTAACAAAGAGCAAGATGACTTTGACACCTCTAAATTATGAGAAGAAAAGGTCATTCATTTTGTCTCGACACTTTCTACATTTACTAACTATTCTGTGTCAAATATCTCACAGACATTACTTCACCAAATACATTCCATCATTGTCTGGTTGACTCAAAAATGCCTCTTTAAGAAAACAGTCTTTTTCCAAATCGTGGTTCATAGCTTTTCTCTGTAAAGCTATCCAAACACAAAAAAGAAGGTAGCTCTTATTGTCCAGATAACTCTTAGGCCCATATTTATACTTTTTGACGCAAACCAGCGCCGGCGCTGGTTTGCATCAAAAACTTTACCGCCGGTTAACGCCATTCCAATGCGCCAGGCGGGCGCCTTATTTATGGATTGACTTTAGCAGGCACTGCGGGCTGGTTAGAGTAAAAAAATATGACTCTAACTGGGCAGCGCAGGCGTAGGGAAGAATGGGGGTTGTGCATCAAAAAGTGGTGCAAGTCAGGTTAGAGTAAAAAATAATGGCTCTAACGGGACTTGCGCCATTTTTGGACGCACAACCTCCATTGAAATGACTCTTGTCTTAGCAAAGACAGGAGTCATGCCCCCCTGCCCAATGGCCATGCCCAGGGGACCTCTGTCCCCTGGGCATGGCCATTGGGCACAATGGCATGTTGGAGGGGCCCAAGTTAGGCCCCCCTATGCCATTTAAAAATAAAATAAAAAATGACTTACCTCTACTTACCTGTACTTACCTGGGATGGGTCCCCCCATCCATGAGTGTCCTTCAGGGGTGGGTGAGGGTGGCAGGGGGTGTCCCTGGGGGCAGGTAAGGGCACCTGTGGACTACTTCTATGATCAGAGACCATGGAAATGAGCCCACAGGTCCCTTAACGCCTGCCCTCACCCAGGTGTTAAAAAACAGTGCAAATCAGGCTGTGCGCCATTTTTTAAGGCCCACCCCGTCCTGTGAGTCAAAATGACACAGGAGTATAAATAAGGCGCACATGCCTTAAAGTAATTTTTTGGACGGGAACGCCTACCTTGCATGTCATTAACGCAAGGCGGATTCACGCATCCAGAAATTGACTCACACTGCTGAATTTTGACGTTCGCGGGGTCGGGCGTCAAAGTATAAATATGGTGTTAGGTTTGCACCGAATTTGCGTACAAAATTTGGACGCAAATTTGGTGCAAACAGAGTATAAATATGCACCTTAGAGCTTTCCTAGCACAACTTTCCATTTACCCAAATGAAAGAGTGAGTAGTCTGCCCTGCATTCTCTCAGTTGGCCAGCTTCTCTCTCACCCCATCCCAACTAATCACTCCTAACACTTCCCCACTTGTCTGAAAGAAAGATCAGTCAGCATTGCATTCCCTCAGTTGCTCGGCTTCTGCCTGAGCGGCAGAGGCTCTATGAATAGGAAAAGTCACAGGTCCCACCTTCAATGTTATACACCCCTGCTTTCTGATAGGGTTAAAAAATTAAGGACAAAGTTTACTTAGAAACAATGCAGTGCAACACAGCAACTTTGGTCGCTGCATTGTGTTGCGTGAAAGGGAGAGAGTAGGACAGTGCCATATGTACTATGATGCAGCACTGCTGCTGTCATTATCTCACTGGGGCACTTCAGGCTGGTTGTGGCATGCACAATAGTGCAAGGGTGTACATGTGAAGTCTTGCAGCGGTTGGGTATTGGAAGAGGACCCTTCTACTACAAAATACTATGCTTAGACACAGTTTTTAGCTTTTGAACTTTGTATGTGTGTTGTACATTATACCATAAATGCTAACTCAGGAAAGCTTTGAGAAAAGAAAATGATTCTCAAACAATATGCCTACCTCAAACAGGTGTACATTTTTTATGCAAAGCCCTGTCTACTTTGTTAGTGGATAGGGATCTGCATATAAATCGATGATCAGTTGCATGGGATGATCAGTTGCATGGGAATGCCATTGTATCACCTGTGGGCTCCTCCTTAAAGTGCTGTAACACAAAGTAGCACAAAGTGTGTTTTAACTTTGTGTTTCTTTAGGGAAACTTTCCAACTCGTTATGCTGGAAAGTAAATCACATTTCAAGACTTTTGGTGGTTTGTGTCACTTTTTGTGAGACTGCATCAAGTTTAAGTTTAGAACTTGTTTAATGTTTTGGGAGTCCTGATTGGTAACAGCGAGGGTTGAAGGCGAGATTCAAGCCTTCTCTTTGGGCATGGAACAGGGCAAAGAAGGGAAAATGGGCATGTCCTCATGATAATGGTGGTTCGCTGAGTTTCAAGACACAGGTTTTTCTGAAAATAGGAGGGAGGTTGTGAATGTTCACTAACAAGTGTTTCTAAGTCCCAGTGGTTCCCCTAGAGTCGGATGCATGTTGGATTTGTGTGCAAGCATGTATGGCTATGTCTGTTGTTCAGGTAAAAAAAACTCTGACCATTCATCACCCACCACTGTCTAACCACACGTGTTGGTGTAAATGCAAGACTCCCTTCCTGGTTGCATTAGAAGCTTGCATTCGATGGTGATGCATATTGAGAGCAGAGATGAGATTCACCTTGTGAGGGTGGAGTGGGAACTGACAATGACATTAGTATCAATATCATTATTTGTACCTCCAAACATATACATGGACAGCACCACGAGACCACTGAAAGAAAGAACAAATTCTAAGGTATATCTAACCCATCAGAGAAAGAAATCAGCAATGCCTGTTAACCATTTTGATCCGAAACGCTCTTTGTGCATGTGTTATTCACATTCAGTTTCATGGCATAGATATGACTGGATGAGTCAAAAGAGGAGTCAGATCACGTGGACTGAGGCAAACAGGGGCATTCTGGATTTGTGACTCAAGGACGTTGATCCTGACCATAACGTAGACTATGAATCACACAAATGATTAGATGAGTAGGAATTGAGCTGATCTTTATTTAGATTGTAGAAAGTGTTAACGCGTTCCTTTATGATAATTTATTACACATCAGGACTCGTTTTAGGCCAATGAATCTTTTGACCCAGTTGAGAGACACCTTAGGACGAGATAGCTAATCAATATATCAAACAATACGTCAATAATGTCATAAATATTTATCACAACAATACATTTCACCTTAGTCAAAGTCATTAATTAATTCAAGACGCTACCATGACCTTTCAGCCATGAATAACCACACCGGTTTAGTAGAATTTTATGAGTTTTATTCCCTATTAATTACAGTCTAAAAGCAGATGCGTTAATCTCAACACCAAGAAACATAATAGCATAGTCACAATATGCCAACTTTGATAAGATTTCATTAAAGCAAGAATCACAAACATCAGAACATAACACGGCATGAACATAGATCAAATTCAACAGAGTGTCAATAATGCGTCAATTCACCAAAGCATAGTCTCGGTCGTTTGTCTATTTGCGTCAGTTTTGGTGAACACCTGTCCTAACCACTGATTAGCATTCGCATGTTGGGTTTCATGCAAAACAATTTAGAACACTAATTTGGAAAACATCTAACTAGGGTCTCTGACAAAAGTAAGCAGTTGGTACCTAGAAAGGAAAGCAAACAGACAAATCACAAATGCATTGTTATAATTACCCTCCAAGGTTTAGGTCAGCGCACAGGTTCAGTCTTTGTCTTCAGGACATCAGTCAATTCGCCATCAGTCCAAACTCAGCTCCGGGGCAAAAGGGCACTTCCCTCATAAGGAGGTAAAGTGTAACATGGACAAATCTAAGGGCGAGGATGGTTTCTAGTAAAGCAACAAGTCACCAAACAGAGTGACAGAGTTTCTGGATAAAATCAATAGCATTCCCTAACCCACCTAAATGACTCCCCGTGACATGGGTTTTTATCCCTTTTCCATTGTACATTCCCCAAAATTCTATTGGACATTTGTTATACCCCACTATCTTTAACCTATCAGAAAATACATAAGGTCACCCAACTCTTCACCCCATATTATTTTACAAGTCTTTGATTGGTTGTCCTGTTCGGTATCTTCAGAGGTGGCACGTCCGGTATGATTTTGTCTTTCTGTAATTCTTTGCACATCTTTTGGTCAGCAGCTCCATTGTCTTCACCGGTTTGAATGACCTTGTACATTACATTAATCTACACTGTTTCAATTTGTTTTTAACATTTATTCTGCAAACAAGAAAAAAGCTATGAGAACGGATCTAGCATGGTTACCTTCGTCTTCTAGTACATGCAGGGTCGTGTCCTTTTATGAGTCAACACACTGTAAAATAGAAAAAAACATTTAATATGAGAGCCAAGTAGCTAAGCTTCGACTCATGCTAACTTAAGGCCTATGAGGATTTCAGCACAGATTCAATAATGCAGTCATTAGTACAAACTTATTTAAACAGAATATAAACATTTTAGTCATCATTATTAGTCTACGTATACATTGGTGGCCACTCCCCGTGGTCACATTTCGAGTGCACGTTTTAAGCAAAATTATTATTATTATAGTTTCTATGCAGCATTATCACACATTATTTCATAAACATTTCATGTTAATATAGATTTTATAAGCTACGCTCTCTCAAAAGTTACAATGTATAAATCCTGTAAAGGACTAGGCTGTACTGTCGAGTGACATATTTCAGCATTTATAGACTTGCATTAACATATCCTTATATAAAATTAAATTGCTGAAACTGTCCATAAAAATATCTTTTCAGTATAGCCCATCATGTTTAACACAGTTTTTGAATATTACTCATCCTCGAATGACTTATAAAATAATGTCACCTTCAATTGTTTTTGTGGTTTGCATGATTCTTTAGGTCTATTCTGATTGTTTACCCTTCTTGTGACTTGGTTAGCTTATGGTGTTATTAATTGAAAGATGTAAAAATTAGCCTTTCAAAACAATTTTTAAACAGATGGCTATGTGAAACAAACAAAGGTAATTTCCTACCTCCCACATTTTAGCACAACCAATTCAATATGTTTTAATCCCAGGTACGTAAAAAAAAGTCCATCCACTTGACTTAAATGAGGACCCTTGTTTTGCATTTTAAGTAGGGGTTCGTGCTTTCACCGACAAATGAGGCATGAAGTACACTGCCAGAGAGCATGGTGTTTTCTGCTTTAGTGGGAGGTTATATCTTGTTTTACAGGAAGAATACAATTCTTCTGGACTTTCAGTCAAACTCTATTTGTCACTCAAAACCAATTTAAACATGCAATGCATGTCTCACGCCTGCCAAAAAACATTCTCACTGGAGACTACATAGCTGTTAAATGGGCCCATGTCATGAGGGTGATCTTCGAAGGTTGACTGTGCTGTCAGCAGCATTACGTATGCTCGGTCTCGCAGACTCACTCCTGTTTATATAGATTGGTCTTCAGATTCCCGCATGACCAGCGCTGCTGACTGAAATACCAGGACTGCCGAAGATCCCCGCCATGACTCGGTTCCAGAGGACAGCTAGCAATTCATGTTTCTAATATCTACTTTCTTTAGGATCAATCCTTCCTAGGGAACTTTGAGCATGTTATAGCAACATCAGTCCTCTCCGACGGTGTTGCATATGTATATTTTACTAGAATACGGTATTTCCAAAGGATTCTTCTGGTATTATACGAATGTTCCACGCTTATACCCAACTCTCCTATGTACACGTTTTTATGTACAAAGGATATAAATCGCTTGTTTGCAAAAATGTACCACCTTTATTAACCTTTTATAAAACTTTATTATACATCTTTATTCCATTACTGCTGAAACATAAAACACAGTAACATTTCAAAACCATCTCTCCTTTTCTTTTTGTTTTCCTTTTCTCACTTTCTGTCTCTTTCCCCATCTCTGTTCACAGTCATTATCTCGCTCTCTCTTTCACACGCACATGAACTCATGAAATAACCACTCAAAGATGCATTCTTTCACATACCTTACTTTCCAGGCACTAACCACACTTCTGCCCTCATATTAATCCATTATTCTCATACAGGCCCCTGAAACTATAAAACACCAGATAAATTGTAATTGTAGAGAGCGCCATATAAGTATAGTATTTTTTTTTTTTAATTATCATTCTAAACGGGGTTTAATTTTGTCAGAGGGAATTGAAGCAAGGAGAAATAGAATGGATATTCTATTTTCAGTGATGCATTTGGGGAAACCAGAAGGAGAGCACCCTTATTAGGAGGAGACCATTAGTGAAAGCAAGATGCACTCTGCCAGGCCAGCCTCTAACTTTTAAGTGTAGCCTTGTTGGTTCATGCTGAGTAAAAATGTTTATGTTATAGATATGAATATTGTTTTAAAACTTTATTTAACAAAATTCTGGTTTCACAAGAACACAGAGTGTTTCTTATCGAATATTTTACCACTCTGAGGGTTGATCAACAATCTGGAAAATGAGAGCTATTTATTTTTATGCTAATTTGCAATACATTTAAATAGAGATTTAATTGGGACAGAGCTCCGACGGCTTCCATTGCTCTATCTGGCTCTTTCACCGTTGCCACAATAGCCTATTGAACATTTGACAGTACACACTAGAGAAGCTAATGATGCATTTGATGTGATTTCAGCTATTAAACACTCAAATGTAGGACGGAAACATTCAGTTGTTCTCATATGCTAGATTACATTGAGAATATTGCTGGCTGTTGTCAATGATTGGGTACATACTGGATTTAATATAAAGTAAGATCCATATCGGAGAATGATGCCTATGGCTCAAACCTCAAACCGCCAGTTACCCTTCTGGTGGTATATTATATATCAAACCTAACCATATTTTTTGTGGAGGCTTCACAGGACGATACCAGTTCTTATATTCTGATTTACAAGGTACATTTATCCTTCACAAAATATTGGAGTAACAAATTCTTTCAAATTCATTCATTAATCTAGAAATTCCAAACATCATCCACTTTAACCCCTTCGCTGCCAGGCCTTTTCCCCCTCCTGTGCCAGGCCTTTTTTTGGCTATTTGGGGCAGTTCGCACTTAGGCCCTCATAACTTTTTGTCCACATAAGCTAGCCAAGCCAAAATTGCGTCCTTTTTTATCAAGATCCTAGGGATTCTAGAGGTACCCAGACTTTGTAGGTTTCCCTGAAGGAGGTCAAGAAATTAGCCAAAATACAGTGAAAATTTCGTTTTTTTAAAAAAAAAATGGGAAAAAGGGGCTGCAGAAGAAGGCTTGTGGTTTTTCCCATGAAAATGGCATCAACAAAGGGTTTGCGGTGCTAAAATCACCAGCTTCCCAGCTTTCAGGAACAGGCAGACTTGAATCAGAAAACCAAATTTTTCAACACAATTTTGGCATTTTACTGGGACATACCCCATGTTTACGATTTTTTGTGCTTTCAGCCTCCTTCCAGTCAGTGACAGAAATGGGTGTGAAACCAGTGCTGGATCCCAGAAACCTAAACATTTCTGAAAAGTAGACAAAATTCCAAATTCAGCAAGGGGTAATTTGTGTAGATCCTACAAGGGTTTCCAACAGCAAATAACAACTGAAAAAAATAACATTGAAATTGAGGTGAAAAAAACCAGCAATTTTTCTCTACGTTTTACTCTGTAACTTTTTCCTGCAATGTCAGATTTTTTAAAGCAATATACCGTTACGTCTGCTGGACTCTTCTGGTTGCGGGGATATATAGGGCTTGTAGGTTCATCAAGAACCCTAGGTACCCAGAGCCAATAAATGAGCTGCACCCTGCAGTGGGTTTTCATTCTATACCGGGTATACAGCAATTCATTTGCTGAAATATAAAGAGTGAAAAATAGCTATCAAGAAAACCTTTGTATTTCCGAAATGGGCACATGATAAGGTGTTGAGGAGCAGTGGTTAGTTGCACATCTCGGAATTACGGGGTGCCCATACTAGCATGTGAATTACAGGGCATTTCTCAAATAGACGTCTTTTTTATACACTCTCTTATATTTGGAAGGAAAAAATGTAGAGAAAGACAAGGGGCAATAACACTTGTTTTGCTATTCTATGTTCCCCCAAGTCTCCCGATACAAATGATACCTCACTTGTGTGGGTAGGCCTAGCGCCCGCGACAGGAAATGCCCCAAAACCCAAAATGGACACATCACATTTTTTGACAGAAAACAGTGGTGTTACCTGTAGATTTTGGCCTCTAGCACAGCCGGCACCTAGGGAAACCTACCAAACCTTTGCATTTTTGAAAACTAGAGACCTAGGGTAATCTAAGATGGGGTGACGTGTGGGGCTTTGACCAGGTTCTGTTACCCAGAATCCTTTGCAAACCTCACAATTTGGCTAAAAAAACACATTTTCCTCACATTTCAGTGACAGAAAGTTCTGGAATCTAAGAGGAGCCACAAATGTCCTTCCACCCAGCGTTCCCCCAAGTGTCCCGATAAAAAAGATACCTCACTTGTGTGGGTAGGCCTAGCGCCCGTGACAGGAAATGCCCCAAAACACAACATGGACACATCACATTTTTTGACAGAAAACAGAGGTGTGTTTTGCAAAGTACCTACCTGTAGATGTTGGCCTCTAGCTCAGCTGGCACCTAGGGAAACCTACCAAACCTGTGCATTTTTTAAAACTAGAGACCTAGGGGAATCCAAGATGGGGTGACTTGTGGGGCTCCGACCAGGTTCTGTTACCCAGAATCCTTTGCAAACCTCAAAATTTGGCTAAAAAAACAAGTTTTCCTCACATTTCGGTGACAGAAAGTTCTGGAATCTGAGAGGAGCCACAAATTTCCTTCCACCCAGCGTTCCCCCAAGTCTCCCGATAAAAATGATATCACACTTGTGTGGGTAGGCCTAGCGCCTGCGACAGGAAATGCCCCAAAACACAACGTGGACACATCACATTTTTTGACAGAAAACAGAGGAGTTTTTTGCAAAGTGCCTACCTGTAGATTTTGGCCTCTAGCTCAGCCGGCACTAAGGGAAACCTACCAAACCTGTGCGTTTTTTAAAACTAGAGACCTAGGGGAATCCAAGATGGGGTGACTTGTGGGGCTCTGACCAGGTTCTGTTACCCAGAATCCTTTGCAAACCTTAAAATGTGGCTAAAAAAACACATTTTCCTCACATTTCGGTGACAGAAAGTCCTGGAATCTGAGAGGAGCCACAAATTTCCTTCCACCCAGCGTTCCCCCAAGTCTCCCGATAAAAATTATACCTCACACGTGTGGGTAGGCCTAGTGCCCACGAAAGGAAATGGCCCAAAACACAACGTGGACACATCACATTTTTTCACAGAAAACAGAGGTGTTTTTTACAAAGTGCCTGCCTGTGGATTTTGGCCTCTAGCTCAGCCGGCCACAGGGGGGGGGCAGAAATGCCCTAAAATAAATATGCCCCCGAACCCCCTGGGGAGCGACCCTTGCCTACAGGGTCTCTCCCCGTGCGTGACATTGGCGCAAAAAAAAAGATCCCCGGTGCCTAGTTGTTTCTTGACCTAAAATCGGCCGATTTGTCCCCAAGCGGGGCAGAAATGGTCTAAATACAATTTGCCCAGGCGAATCGACCCTTGCCTAATGGGTCGCTCCCCTTCTCTAAAAAAACAAACAAACAAAAAAAAACACACAAAAAAAATTAGCCCTGGCGTCTAGAGGTTTCTGCCCCCCCTGGGGGCAAATTGGCCTAATAACAATAGGCCGATCTGCCCCCGGGGGAAGGAATGGCCTAAAATTAATTTGCCCCCAACCCCTCCAACCCCACCGGGAGAGACCCTTGCCTACGGGGTTGCTCCCTCTGCGTGACATTGGTGCAAAAAAAAAAATCCCCTGTGCCTAGTGGTTTCTGCCCCCCGTGGGAGCAGATTGACCTAAAATCGGCCGATCTGCCCCCAAGGGGGGCAGAAATGGTCTAAATACAATTTGCCCCCCAGGGGAGCGACCCTTGCCTAATGGGTAGCTCCCCATCTCTAAAAAAACAAACAAACAAAAACAAAACACAAAAAAACAAATTTGCCCTGGCGCCTAGAGGTTTCTGCCCCCCCCGGGGGCAGACCGGCCTAATAACAATAGGCCGATCTGCCCCCAGGGGGGCAGAAATGGTCTAAAATAAATCTGACCCCCCACCACCCTAATTCCCCCCTGGAGTGATCCTTGCCTACGGGGTCGCTCCCTTTGCGTGACATTGGCGCAAAAAAAAAATCCCCTGTGCCTAGTGGTTTCTGCCCCCTTGGGGGCAGATTGACCTAAAATCAGCCGATCTGCCCCAAGGGGGGCAGAAATAATCTAAATACAATTTGCCCCCCAGGGGAGCGACCCTTGTCTAATGGGTCGCTCCCCATCTCTAAAAAAACAAACAAACAAAATTAAAACACAAAACAACATTTTGCACTGGCGCCTAGATGTTTCTGCCCACCCTGGGGGCAGATCGGCCTAATACCAATAGGCCGAACTGCCCCCAAGGGGGGCAGAAATGGCCTAATTGTAATTTGCCCCCTAGGAGCGCAACCCTTGCCTAAGGGGTCGCTCCCCACCTCTAAAAGAAAAAACAAAACAAAAAAAGATACCTGGTGCCTATAGGTTTCTGCCCCCGGGGGGGGGCAGAAAAGGCCTTAAAAAAATGCCCCCCCCTGGGAGCGACCCTTGCCCAAGGGGTCGCTCCCCTTGGGTGAAATTCGCAAAAATAACAACTCCCTGGTGTCTAGTGGTTTCTGTCCCCCTTGGGGGCAGATTGGCCTCATAAAAATAGGCCAATCTGCCCCCAAGGGGGGCAGAAATGGCCTAATTGTAATTTGCCCCCTAGGGGCACAACCCTTGCCTCAGGGGTCGCTCCCCACCTCTAAAAGAAAAAAACAAAACAAAAAAAAAAGATACCTGGTGCCTAGAGGTTTCTGTCCCCGGGGGGGCAGAAAAGGCCTTAAAAAAATGCCCCCCCCACTGCGAGCGACCCTTGCCCAAGGGGTCGCTCCCCTTGGGTGAAATTCGCCAAAAAAAAACTCACTGGTGTCTAGTGGTTTCTGTCCCCCTTGGGGGCAGATTGGCCTCATAAAAATATGCCAATATGCCCCCAAGGGGGCAGAAATGGCCTAAATGGAATTTGCCCCCTAGGGGAGCTACCCTTGCCTAAGGGGTCGCTCCCCACCTCTAAAAGAAAAAAAGAAAAAAAAAAAGAAAAAAAATGATCCCTAAAATGCACCCCCCTGGGAGCGACCCTTGCCCAAGGGGTGGCTCCCTTATGCCAATTTCCATATAGAAATAAAATCCCTGGTGTCTAGTGGGCGTTTCAAATGCTGAGAGAGACTTCAAAGGGAAGGAAATACATTTCCTTCAATTTGAAGCCTCTTTCGGCCTCCTCCACGTGATCGGAGAGCACGCTGGAAGCTGAGCTTCCAGCCCGAAGGAGGAGGCCCCTGTGACAATCAGCGCGCGATGCACGCTGACGTCACAGGGGGGGAAGTGGGGAGGTCGGGGGTGGAAGTGGAAGGGATTCCCCGGGAACCGGTGCCTTGGACGAGATCACCTCGTCCAAGGCACTGTAGGGGTTCATCTTGAAGAGAATTTTAGATAAGTAAAAGTAAACAGGCAACACATGTTTTGTGGCTAACTTCTTCACCAGGGCTGTAAGGCAAAAATACCTCAATCAGTGAAAAATCAAGTAACATGATCAATAATCAGTTACACAATATACAGTATTACCCACACAGAATTAGGAAATACAAAATCTTAACTGGTGAAACATCTGTGATCAGATGCAAAATAAATATTAACACGTACACACATATTTGAAATTTGCAATGTTTCAAATACTGATAATTTTTCTATAGCTAACATCTAAAAAGAGTAAATTCTGAATACTATGAATATTGCTATATGGCACAATTAACTTCATAAAAATTAAATTTAAAGAACATAATTCAGGGCCAGATGTATGAAAGCATTTTGCATTCGCAAACGGTGCGAATGCCCGTTTGCGAATGCAAAATGCCATTTCAGAATGTATGAAATACATTCTGAACGCAATTTTAAGGAATCGCAAAAATAGCGATTCCTTAAAATTGCGACCCTGTTTAGAGAGTCGCAAATTGCAACTCTCTAAATTAGAAATCGCAAATAAGGATTCCTTATTTGCGATTCCTTAGCACATGTATGAAGCAATTCCTAAATGCGATTTTGGCATTTAGGAATCGCTAATTACCAAGTTGAACTTGGTGGTAACCATGTGCAAAATTTAAAAATGCCTTTAAAATGCATTTTTAAATTGTACATGTAAAGCACACATGCCCTTTTGGCATGTGTGCACCTTACGTGTCCTCATAAAAGTTTTTGGGGTGCAGCAGAGGGGGCCTTAGGCCCCCAGCACCCTTGGGTTTTTGCATTTCTAAAATTGCGATTTCTGGTTCAGAAATTGCAATTTTGGAAGTGCAAAAAATTTACAGATATGGGCCAACAGGCCCATAGGTGCGAATGGGGCAGGTATCTCAATTTGCGATTCGGTAATAGCATTTGCGATTTTTAAGAAATCGCTATTACCGATTCGCAAATGTGATCCATGGCACTTTGTGAGTCGGAAATAGCGATTTCTTAAAAATCGCTATTTCCGAATCGCAAAAGGCCTTGATGATACATTAGCCATTAGTCATACCTTAGTCATTTTTAAAACTAGTACTAACAGTTCCCTAATGTTGCCAGATAACATATGACAACATTAACGTTGTAACTCACCTTAGTACATTGACATTTCATTTAGCATAACATTGTTCCTGCCATAAATGTTAATTTCCACCATAGACTAAGAAGCTAGCATCAAAAAATCCAATTTATTGGGGAAGCATCCCGAACAACGAGTCCTGAACAACGAAGTCATGGAAAACGAAAGCGGAACAAAGGGCCTTAACCGCGTATGTGCTGAACCACGTACATGCCTGGTTAAGGCACAGAAGAAGGGAGTCAATGCGATCAAGGAGGAGGTAAGTTGGGCTGGAACTGAGGCTATTTTTGGGGGGGGCTTGGAGTGATTAAGGTTTAGGGGCAGGGAGGGGGGATCAGGTTTTAGGTTTTAGGGATGGGATGGGGGGTTGGGGTTCTTTAGGTTTTAGGGAAGGGGTGGGGAGTCTGGGTATTTTTAGTTTTTGGGGGTGGGGTGGGGTCTCGTGGTGATTAAGGTTTAGGGGCGGGGGTGGTCAGGGTTTACGTTTTAGGGGTGGGGGTTGGGGGTGCTTTAGTTTTTAGGGGAGGGGCGTTGGGGTTGTGCTAATTTTGGGGGTGGGGTGGTTATGTGGGTGGGGGGTCAAGGTAATTTTTAAGGGTGGGGGGCCATGGGGACGCATGCTGGAACCATGCATGCCATTCACTAATGGCTTTACCAGGAATTCCTTTACAACAAAAAATCATTGTTAAGGCATTCGTGGTAAAGGCATTAGTGGTAACAACAAGGTTGTTTTTCCTTCCCCGTTGTTCAGGCATGGGTGGTTCAAGCACTCGTTGTTCCGAGACATAACCAATTTATTGTATTAGTTAAAATAGTAGTAAAATAGTTAAGATAGCAACATTAGATGTTGATATAGTTATTTCATTTCTCTAAAGTATCATACAGTATCAATTAGTCTTAATATGTTACGGACTGAAATAAAATGCATACATGGCATGACCACGTATCCTACTTCAAATATAATCAACATGAACTTTTACCACCCATATTTATTTCAGGAAAGTAATATTGTTAAACCAAATGAAGAAAAAAAACAATAATTACAATTTCCCCATTTTTTTAAAGATATCCAAGTACAGTTTAAAAGGCTCATAAACAACAAGTCGAAGCAAACATATCATACAATTCATATACAATTGAATTAGTGCATTAATGTTTATTACAATTACTCACAGTGATTTCTATGTGATATGGATGACCAGATTCAACCCCTGCATTTAATTATGCAGAAACTCACTTGTACCACTTGAGGGCTTCTTGATAAACATAGACATAGAAGACCTAATTTACCACCAAAAGTGAACATTTGTAGTTACAAGGGGTAGGAGGGAGGGATTTCTGAGGACAATAAACACATTTAGGGCCAGATGTAGCAAAGAGATTGCGCCTAGCAAATAGCGAAAATCGCCGTTTGCGAGGCGCAAATGCCTCTTTGCTATGCAGAAATGCATTTTGCGAGTCGGATCCGACTCGCAAAATGCATTTCCGACTCGCAAATAGGAAGGGGTATTCCCTTCCTATTTGCGACTCGCAATGCAATTCAATTCCATTTGCGACCGCGAAAGCGGTCGCAAATGGAATCGCAGTTACCATCCACTTGAAGTGGATGGTAACCCAGTCGCAAATGGGAAGGGGTCCCCATGGGACCCCTTCCCCTTTGTGACTGGATAAAAAAAATATTTTTTCAGAGCAGGCAGTGGTCCAAGGGACCACTACCTGCCCTAAAAAAAACGAAACTAAAGGTTTCGTTTTTTTTTTCAAAGTGCAGCTCGTTTTCCTTTAAGGAAAACGGGCTGCACTTAGAAAAAAAAAAACTGCTTTATTAAAAAGCAGTCACGGACATGGTGGTCTGCTGTCTCCAGCAGGCCACCATCCCCGTGAGTGCCCCTACTCGCAATTGGGTCGCAAACTGCGACCCACCTCATAAATATTAATGAGGTGGGTCTTTGCGACCCCATTGCGAGTTGCAGAAGGTGTCTGAGACACCTTTCTGCATTCCAAATTGCGACTTGCAATTTGCGAGTCGCAGGGACTCGCAAATTGCAAGTCTCAATTTGGATTTTTGGTACATCTGGCCCTTAGTTATAGAGTGGTGGGTGTAGTGCTCTGAATTTAGAACAAGATAA
The DNA here is from genome assembly GCF_031143425.1 of Pleurodeles waltl. NCBI lineage: Eukaryota > Metazoa > Chordata > Amphibia > Caudata > Salamandridae > Pleurodeles > Pleurodeles waltl. The sequence goes on along the minus strand of NC_090442.1, from coordinate 869,433,759 downwards.
ACAGTAATTAGTTTGTTTATCCAAAATGCCTCCTTTCATCTTAATTTTAATTCCAAGATTTCTCCTCTCCTATCAAATTGTATGTCTTCAATAATGCCAATACATTTTTTTTTCTTTATGAGTGTTTTTGCAATATCTGCCTAGAATATTTGATGTACTAGTTCTCAATGCTTTTACATTTTCTTACCATCTTTCTTTAAGTGTGCACACGGTTGAGTCAATATATTGGATTCCACATGAACAAATTATTATTAGATAAATGTAACATTTTTGGCTTGATTTTGAGTTGGGCAGATGGGTCACCTGTCCGCCAAACTTCTGATGGGGAGGCTACCACCATACTGGCTACATTCCTGCTGAGCTGATGTGCGGAATTCAAGGTTTCCGCATGTCAGCCCAGTGGGAAAGTGGTGGCAGAATTGTTGCCGGCTCATAATCATGCCAGAAGGACCAGAGGGCACCAGCACCCTCGCAATGCTAACTGTCTGCCAGCAGACAGTGAGCATTGTGTGTATGCTGGGCAGGGGGACCCCTGAACTGCTTATGCCAAGTGCATGGGCAGTGCAGGGTCCCCCCTGTGGCCCCCTGCACCTGTTCTCCGCCAGCCTTTTCATGGCGGTGACACCACCATGAAAAGGCTGGCAGAGAACCAGGTTATAACCAGCAGGGCGGCACTGACCTCAGCGCCGCCCTGGCTGATTCTGACCTTCACTACCATCACCACGTTGGGATTGAAGATCCCGGCGAAGAAGGTGGTAGGTTGGTGGGTCTGCCCGCCAACTTCGTAATGTGGTGGTTGGACTGCCACAACCACAGTGGCCCGGCAGCCACAGCGAGTGTGGCGGACCAAGGACCACCACACTCGTATTCAGGCCTGTTGTGTTGAAGTTATGTCAGAAATTAGACTATTAGCTGAAGTGGGTGAGAACCCACTTCACACAATAATCACAATCCTTGTGAACCACTAAAGTCACTAAAGAAACCTATGCTTTACCCTCTGGTAGCTTCGCACAAAGAAGTCAGACTTAACTTAGAGGTAATATGTAAAAAATATATTCAATACTCAAACTAGGAAAGATTTTAAGACTGACCTATCTAATCGGCCAGTTCTTAAAAACTGAAATCCTAGTTGGTTGCACTCTGACCTACTACCTGATTATGAATGAGATAGATCACACAATGCAACTCAGCACAATTGAAGGTCACTATGCCAACACAAGGACGATGGCCTTCTAGGATTATCAGACCAAAATGTCTATGATTGCATTCCAATGAAGCAAACTTTTTTTTTGTAAATGCAGCCCCCTTTTTTTAAAGGAAGCCAGCTGCATTTGAAAAAAAAAATTGTTTTAGGCTTGTTGGAGAGTTTACAGTAGTCCTGTGGGGCACTGCCTACCACCACAAATTTTGTTTAATATTCCCAAAGGGGAGAGTGACCCCATTGGGCCCCCTTCCTTTTTGCGAATGAGTTACCACCACTAGTCATTAACTTTTCAATATTTTACAGATTCTATTTTTGACATATATCTTTGATACATATGCATAGGAATCATTATTTAGAAGGAACGCCTACAACACTCGACTTCCAAATAGTCATTCTTCATCCATTTTGACTGAAGGTCCCTGAAAACCTTATATTATTGTGACCAAACTGGATGTTTTTTCTTCAAGAACAGCAAGAACAACATCAATGGAAATAAAGAAACCCATGTCCACTTGACTGTGTGCTGCAGAAATAATGAAAGTGAACAGTGCAGGGGGAAACACATCCATTTTGGAAAAAGATGGCTTCCAGGTGTAAGCTGAGGCCTAGTACAAATAGCTAACAATACGGACTTCTACAAGTCATAGCAACATTGCATCGAATATAGTAGTAATATATCAGTGTGCATGTGTACAACCAATAGTAAATCCACATGCTGCATGGTGTAATTGGTACACAAAAATATAATTTCACAAAAATCTCTAATAACTTTAGAAAAATAATCAATATCTGGAACATTGTGATTTCAAATATATGTCTGTGTTCATGTATATTATGTGCCTAATCACTGATCATGTTCTGTGGCTCTTTATTTGTTGATATGTGTGAGTTATAATGCATGTTTTGTAAGTGATTATGTATCATGTTATTGGAATTTTTCACTGATTGGTGTGTTTATTTGTCTTGTTATTCCATTTACAGTCTTGACAAAGTGGTTTGTATGCAAAACACATGTTGTCTGTTTCCTTTTTTCTAATGTAAAACTATCTTTACAATTGCAGTGAATGATATTTGCAATCAATCTATCCATTGATTAATGACTTTGAAGGATTTTAATACTTTTGCAGTTTAGAACAAATACATGTAATTTTATTCAGGTGGTAAGAACCGGTGTTTACATAGACTTTGTACTAAATCCCTGTGTGATTTAACTTATCTACACAAATTACTGAGTTCCTAAAATGCAAAAGTGCTAGGTCAGTGGTTCCTAACTTGTGGTCCGGGGATCTCTGGGGGACTGCGCCAGGTGATTCCATGGACAATCTGAGTTAGAGAAGCAATGCTAAATATTTGAAACAAATAATAAAAAGCACTGAATGACTTGAAAAACATATCTAGAGTCGCAAAAAATAAAGTAGAGTTATTACTCAATTTCAAAACTAAAATGTGGTCCTTTGCAGGCTTCCACTGCCAAAGAATCTCCTTTTCTCATCATTTCATCTTCAATAGAATGTTTTTTTTACTAACAAGTTCAGACTGAAAAGAGTGACTTTGGGTCAGTGGCATTTCAGATGTACCTCTCAGTAACTCAGAAGGGTCATAACCTAATGTGAGTGTTTCCCATTTTCTTTTAATGATAAGAGTAAAGATAGTGGAATCCTTCTTAAACCACAGTTATTTCCATCTCAGGGCGGTTCCTAATGGAACACAAATTATTGCTAGCTTCATGTGCATGAAAGATAATGAATATATTTACCTAAAAATGATGTGTAAAAAATAGGTTACTGGTTTTGAGGAGGTTGAAGCCCCACTCAAGCAGAAAATAAAAACCTTGTAAAGCTGAAGTCACAAGCAAACATCAAATTAACCTGTGCTCAACCATTTGGTAGCTTGTCACAAAGCAGTAAGGCATAACTTAGAGGCAATGTGCAAAGTATTTATACAGCATTTCAAACAGTAAGAAAGTGAGAACACAGCACAAGAAAATCCCCACGCCAATTTAGAAAAATAGAGATGTTAATAAATTAAACAGACCAAAATGGGAAAAATCCATTCAGTGCAAATGGGGACATAAAATGTTAACAGTTTGAGTGAATATAGCACCAAAAAGCACAAAGTAACAACAGTGTCATCTGGTCGCGGTGGTCTGGGACAATGTCACTATACTTGAGTGTGGGCCAGCTATGGGGACCCAGTTAGGCCCACTGAACATGAGTACTTTAAATACTGGTTGCAGAGCATTGCAAGGACTTGTGTTGAGGATGCGTTGTCCAGCAGTGTTTCTGGGGAGTTGCAAGGCTGGGATGCGAGGTCCCGTATCATCGTCAATGATCCCACTGACAAAGGGCTTGCAATGCAAGGTCCAGTATCGGGGTGCATTGCGCACCACCTGATTGAGAAGTTGCAGGTCTTGCAGTGCAAAATCCTGTGTTATCCTCAAGGCAGCTGTCGATGAGGGGCTTGCAATGTGAGAGCCTGTGTCAGGGTTTCATTGCACAGTTGCAGTTCAGAGGAGGCTGCGGGCTGTGAGGACGATCTGAGATCTTTGTTTTGTGAGAGTCCATGCAGCAGAGGAGATGCACACGTTCTGCTGGGTCCACAGGTGGGCTATCAGGCCACCTTGTGCCTTCTTCTAAGGGTCCAGGACTGGGGTAGCACCACTTGAGAGGGTAGGACACACAGATATCAGTGTTCAGGTGCTGGGATCAATGTTGTTGGAAGCCTGTTCTGTCCCTGAGGCTTCTGATCAGTAGCCCAGTCAACTATCCCTTGGAGTCACTCTGGGGTTCTGGGTTCAGAGTTGCAGGTCCAGCCATTCTCACCCAAGGAACAGGGCAGCTGGTCAGCACAGCAAGGCAGCAGCCATTCAGGACAGCAGTCCAGTAGACTTTCAGCAGCACAGAAGTTCTTCTTCCTGTCAGTCTTCCACAGGTCCAGAAGTGTACTGAAGCGCTGGGTCAAAGAAGCCAACATTTATACCTGGCTTCCATTTTGCAGGAGTGGAAGCTCTACAGCATCCTTTTCTCCCTGTCCTGGCACCAGCTTTTCTGGGTTTAAAAAACACTAGTGACAACCCCTTTGTGAAAGTGCTCAGTAAGGGTGTTTGTGATGTGCAAGCGTGGTAGGTGTCAGCTCCTTTTTCTCGTTAACTCAGAGTGGCCCATCCTGCCAACTACTATCTTCCCTTTGCCTGTTTGGAAGCAAAACACAAAGCCCAACTCACAGCTCCATCTAGCCACATGACCTAGGAACAGGCTACAGGCACCAAATGGTTTAAAATAAGAAAATAACAACTATCGAAAGTGACATTTTCAGAATTGTGGTTTAACCCCTTCGCTGCCAGGCCTTTTCCCCCTCCTATGCCAGGCCTTTTTTTGGCTATTTGGGGCAGTTTGTGTTTAGGCCCTCATAACTTTTTGTCCACATAAGCTAGCCAAGCCAAATTTGTGTCCTTTTTTCCAGTATCCTAGGGATTATTTTATAGGTACCCAGACTTTGTGGGTTCCCCTGAAGGATGCCAAGAAATTAGCCAAAATGCAGTGAAAACTTCATTTTTTTAAAAAGAAATTGGAAAAAGGGGCTGCAGAAGAAGGCTTGTGGTTTTTCACCTGAAAATGGCATCAACAAAGGGTGTGTGGTGCTAAAATCACCAGCTTCCCAGCTTTCAGGAACAGGCAGACTTGAATCAGAAAACCCAATTTTTCAACACAATTTTGGCATTTTACTGGGACATACCCCATTTTTACGATTTTTTGTGCTTTCAGCCTCCTTCCCGTCAGTGACAGAAATGGGCGTGAAACTAATGTTGGATCCCAGAAAACTAAATATTTAAGAAAAGTAGACACAATTCTAAATTCAGCAAGGGGTAATTTGTGTAGATCCTACAAGGGTTTCCTACAGAAAATAACAACTGAAAAAAATAAATATTGAAATTGAGGTAAAAAAACTAAAATTTTTCTCTACGTTTTACTCTGTAACTTTTTCCTGCAATGTCAGATTTTTTAAAGCAATATACCGTTACGTCTGCTGGACTCTTTTGGTTGCAGGGATATATAAGGCTTGTAGGTTCATCAAGAACCCTAGGTACCCAGAGCCAATAAATGAGCTGCACCCTGCAGTGGGTTTTCATTCTATACCGGGTATACAGCAATTCATTTGCGAAATATAAAGAGTGAAAAATAGCTATCAAGAAAACCTTTGTATTTCCAAAATGGGCACAAGATAAGGTGTTGAGGAGCAGTGGTTATTTACACATCTCTGAATTACGGGGTGCCCATACTAGCATGTGAATTACAGGGCATTTCTCAAATAGACGTCTTTTTTACACACTCTCTTATATTTGGAAGGAAAAAATGTAGAGAAAGACAAGGGGCAATAACACTTGTTTTGCTATTCTATGTTCCCCCAAGTCTCCGGATAAAAATGATAACTCACTTGTGTGGGTAGGCCTAGCGCCCGCAACAGGAAATGCCCCAAAACACAACGTGGACACATCCCATTTTTTTAAAGAAAACAGAGGTGTTTTTTACAAAGTGCCTACCTGTAGATTTTGGCCTCTAGCTCAGCCGGCACCTAGGGAAACCTACCAAAACTGTGTATTTTTTAAAACTAGAGACCTAGGGCAATCCAAGATGGGGTGACTTGTGGGGCTCTGACCAGGTTCTGTTACCCAGAATCCTTTGCAAAGCTCAAAATATGGCTAAAAAAACACATTTTCCTCACATTTCAGTGACAGAAAGTTCTGGAATCTGAGAGGAGCCACAAATTTCCTTCCACCCAGCGCTCCCCCAAGTCTCCCGATGGTGCTTAGAGGTTTCGCCCCCCCCCCGGGCAGATCGGCCTAATAATAGGCCGATCTGCCCCCGGGGGTGGGGGGACAGAAAAGGCCTTAAAAAAAATGCCCCCCCTGGGAGCGACCCTTGCCCAAGGGGTCACTCCCTTGGGTGAAATTCGCAAAAAAAAACCTCCCTGTTGTCTAGTGGTTTCTGTTCCCCTTGGGGGCAGATTGGCCTCATAAATATAGGCCAATCTGCCCCCAAGGGGGGCTGAAATGGCCTAAATATAATTTGCCCCCTAGGGGAGCGACCTTTGCCTAAGGGGTCGCTCCCCACCTCTAAAACAAAAACAAAAATAAAAAAAATAAAAAAAGATCCATGGTGCCTAGAGGTTTCTGCCCCCCTGGGGGCAGATCGGCCTAGTTATAGGGCGATCTGCCACCAGGGGGGGCAGAAAAGGCCTTAAAAAAAAAATGCCCTCCCTGGGAGCGACCCTTGCCCAAGGGGTCGCTCCCCTTGCGTGAAATTCACAAAACAAAAAAAACTTCCTAGTGTCTAGTGGTTTCTGTCCCCCTTGGGGGCAGATTGGCCTCATAAAAATAGGCCAATCTGCCCCCAAGGGAGGCAGAAATGGCCTAAATGTAATTTGCCCCCGTGGGGAGCGAACCTTGCCTAAGGGGTCGCTCCCCACCTCTAAAACAAAAAAAAAACAAAAAAATAAGATCCCTGTTGCCTAGAGGTTTCAGATCGCCCGATCTGCCCCCAAGGGGGACAGAAAAGGCCTTACAAAAAAAATGCCCCCCCTGGGAGCGACCCTTACCCAAATGGGTCGCTCCCCTCTTGCCAGTTTCACTTTGAAAAGAAATCCCTGGTGTCTAGTGGGCGTTTCAAAAGCCGGATTGCTTTACAATTTGGCTTTTGAAACGCTGAGAGAGACTTCAAAGGGAAGGAAATACATTCCCTTCCCTTTATTTCCTTCCCTTTGAAGTCTCTCTCGGCCTCCTCCACGTGATCGGAAGAGAAATGCTTTGCATTTCTCTTTCGAGCGCGCTGGAAGCTGAGCTTCCAGCGCGAAGGAGGAGGCCTCTGTGACAATCCGCGCGCGATGTGCGCTGACGTCACAGGGGATGTCAGGGGTGGAAGGGGAAGGGATTCCCCTTCCATCCACGACCGGGGAGTGTGGGTGGGGGGCACATGGGGGGAGCGCTAGCCTTGGACGAAATCACCTCGTCCAAGGCACCGTAGGGGTTAAAAAACAATTTTATCATCAAAGAGGGTTTTTATTTACAATTCTTTACCGTCTTTACTGTCTACCTGCTCCCACTTGGAAGTTACAGCTTATTAATTGTAAAAAGGTAACTCCAATATTATATTATTGAAGAGGTAGTCCTTACGGTAACAAAAAATGACTTTAGGAGTTTTTCACTAGAAGGATATGTAACACTTAAAAGTGAATGTCCTACTTTTTAAATCCACTGTACCCAGCCCGCTGGGCTGTTTAGGGCCTACCCTTGGGGTGACTTACATGTGTTAAAAAGGAAGGTTTGGGCTGGCAAAAGCTTTATTTTGCCAGGGCAAAATGGCAGATTAAAAGTGCGCACACACAAACTGCAGTGGCAGGCCTGCCCATGTGACTGTAAGTACCTACCTAAGAAGGACAGTTATGAACCACTTCTGTGACTGAGGTTGATGTTTCCATTGACAGATTATCCACTGTCAGTGTACAGATTTGTATTCTTCGTGCATATTCTTCAACCACTAATCAATTTTCTAAAGCCTATCACAAGAAACAAAGATAAATCAACAGTAAATTATGTTTCTTTTTTTAAAGAAAAATGCATTATGGCTTGAGAGAGTATTATCTTTTTTCTGAACAAATTAGCTCAACAGATGCTGTACACCTGAAATGAACAATATTAAGGAGTGATCTAGCAAAATATGTGGAAACTTGGAGAAATTGTTGATAATAAATTGGCCCCTTTTTTCAGGCTCTGCTTCAGGCAGCTTGTGCTGTCTTTATTCAGAACTATTGTTTTCAATATAGGGTCAGTCCCTTGCTCATGATTGGATGGCTTTGTTGTCTACTTCAAATATCTGCTCTTGATTTAATGCCTTTCTTCCATCTTCTCGAGCTTGTCCCATCAAAAAATATTTCTGTCTCACAGCATTCTGTTTGGATGGGTTGTATCCTTCCACTTCACATGAGGGCACTCTTTAGTATGTCTGTCTTGACAGTGAATATTTAAAATATTCCTAGGGATAGATTCATAAAAGTAGATGTAGTTGTTAATGACTGTATCTACCTTTCATTGGCCTCTCAGGAATTTAGTAAGGGAATCCTAGCAGGGGAGTGAAAGGAGTGCACAGGGAGAGCAATGCAGCCAAGAGCAACACACGGAAAATTCTCATGTCGTTAATCGGCTATTCTATGATACCACCAACTCAGGATCCAGGCATTGTGATTCCTACACCAGATTTAATTCCCCAACTAATTGATCTTAATGTAGTGCACAATGCATCTCTACTGTGTAGAAGCAGAATTCAATCCACATATCTTTGAGACATTTGTTAGGTCAGTTGTGAGTAACTTTCCTCTCTTGAACCACAGATTACCAAATGATGTTGACAAATTTTAGTTGGAAGTAGGAATTTTCGACCCTACAGTTTCTCTAGAATCTATATTATCTCACCTTCTACCCTTCCACAAAATAAAAAAACCTGATCTGCAGGTTCCAATGTATCACATGGAGCAATACCACATTTGGGTCTATTTTGTATTATAAACTCAAAACTACGTAGCTTTTGTTATCTTGCTAATTTCGATAAGCTTGAAGCATCCATTCAGAGACACCTCCCATGATACTGTGCATGTGATCTTCCATTATTGTCTATCATCCTGGATGCCTATCTCATTGATTTTTTCCACTCTATATAAACGTCACCACCTTCCGTCTTGCAAACATTTTACATAGTGAGATCACATGGCATAAGCACCAACCTGCATCCAATGCATAACTTAGAGCAGATGTTACCTAGGTGTCTTTAAGGAGGTTGGTCCGTCGACGAGCAAGACCTCCCACCAATTGCACATACTGAAGTGCAATTTCAGCTGAATGCCCTCATAAGGGCATTATTATATCCATCCATTTCAATACAGCCCACAAAATTATGCACCATACAAAAATTATACATAAATTCATAGGATTGTCCCATTCAAACAGTTGGGGCTGGGTAGGCTAAGTTACAATTAATCTTAGGACCCCTAATTGGAAAAATACTAACCTGCACCCAAATTCCTATTAAAAAGTTATAAAAGCTGCTGCAGATAGCACACTAGGGCCCATATTTATACTTTTTGACACAAATCAGCGCCAGCGCAGATTTGCGTCAAAAAGTTTAACGCTGGCTAACGACATTCCAACGCACCAGCTGGGTGCCTTATTTATGGTATGACGGTAGCCGGCGCTGCGGTCTGGGTAGCGTCAAAATAAATGACGGTAACCGGGCAGCGGAGGTGAAGGGAAGAATGGGGGTTGTGCGCCAAAGATTGGTGCAAGTCAGGTTCGACTCAAAAATATTGGCTCTAACCTGACTAATGCCATTTTTTTATGCACAACCCCCATGGAAATGTCTCCTGTCTTAGCAAAGACAGGAGTCATGCCCCCGTGCCCAATGGCCATGCCCAGGGGACTTCTGTCCCCTGGGCATGGCCATTGGGCACAGTGGCATGTAGGAGGGCCCAAATTAGGCCCCCCATTGCCACTTAAAAAAAATAAAAAAAATACTTACCTTTACTTACCTGTACTCACCGTAGATGGGTCCCCTTATTCATGGGTGTCATCTAGGGGTGGGCGAGGGTGGCAGGAGGTGTCCCTGGGTGCAGGGAAGGGCACCTGTGGACTGCTTCCATGGTCTCCCGCCATGGAAATGAGCCCACAGGTCCCCTAACGCCTGCCCTGACCCAGGCGTTAAAAAACGGCGCAAATCCGGCTTGTGACCATGTTCTAAGGCCCGCCTCCTCCTGTGCTTAATTTTGACGCCAGGGGATAAATAAGGCACACATGCCTTAGGGTCATTTTTTTCACTGGAACGCCTACCTTGCATGTCATTAGTGCAAGGTAGGTTTTCACGTACAAAAAATGGCACACACTCCATAACTTTGGCGCTAGACGGGTCTAGCGCCAAAGTATAAATATGTAGTTAAAATAAATGATGCAAATCCGGCGCAAACAGAGTATAAATATGGGCCTAGATACAAGCCACAAGCTGTGATCCCTCTATAAAATGGGGTCTCAGGCTAGTCATGTGTTCTTTCTCCAAGTCTTGTATTCCTAATGATTAGTGTTAATGTTTCAGAGGAATATACTTATTAGCGTATTCAAGAGAGTTGTTGCACCTTTACCACTACTTTGAAAAATGCAGTGTTTGCTTGTTATGGAGCGTTGTCAATGATAGGTTTTTAGGACATTGAATGGTGGCTTTGTTTTTAGTTACCAGTGTTGGACAACACTATAGGCAGAAAGCAAATTAGACTTTCTACACACAACAATATTTATTTAAAACCCAAATGGCCTCAACCAGATTGTCACTTGAAGTTCGAATAAGGTTCAAATAAAGTTCGAAATCACTGGTTTGGTGTGAATCTGCATTGTTACACTCTTTCATTTAAAAGCAAAACCTTAAAAACAATTTGTGAAATACCTTGAAATTCATAGGGCACGTGTGTAGTGTCACTTCCTTGTGCAATGCTTATCTTGTTCTTTCACCCCACCCACTCCTAAGGGCATTATTTCATAATGGGCCTGCTCTAGCATGGACCCTCACAAACCCTCTCTCTTTACTCCTGTTTTCTCCTATCTTTGTTGATTGGACCAGTGGGTACTTGTGACAAAAGTAGTATCATGCAGCCCCTCAAGACATATCTACTTGTTTTTATCGGAAGTGTAAGAAATAGGGTTGTTGGTTGACTGGGAAGTAAACCCTGGTCAAGCAGTAACCACAATCATTGTCAGGCTGAGGCACAACCTAACCCTACACATGTCACAGAGCAGTGAGGCTTAACTTTAATACAATGAGTAAAGTATTTGCTCACTACTTCAAACATTAATGGAGTGAAAACATCACATAAAAAGATCCCACAGCAAGTTAGAAAAAAGAGTGATTTTTAATAAATAAAACAAGATCCAAACAACAAAAATTAATTCAGTAGAACTGGAGGTATGCAATTTTAAAGGTTTTAGTGAAAATAACACCAAAAACCAAAAGCTCCAACTATGGAATCTGGCCAAGCTGCACCAGGTCAACCTCAATAAAGTGCAAGTGTTGACCGCAATGAAGTGCAGGTCAGTCACCGTGACCATATTAGCCCCGCTGAAAGTTTACCTTCTCAAATCAGTTCCAAGAGTCACATTCACAGTGGAGGGAGCAGTGAGGAGCAGGGAGAGAGTCTCAGGAGGTGACTGGAGTAGCACAAAGGGCAGGCCAGCAATAATGGGCAGGTGTTCCTGGAGTTTCGTGTTGGTGGTTCCCATGACCAGTTGGTGTTGTAGCTTGAAGAAGCTACAGCCATAGCTTTGCGTTGAATGGCAGCCCAGACGGTGAGGTCTCAGCATGAATGGGCTCATTTGCTGTCTCCAAGAGCCCAAAAATGTCAATACAGTTCTCTGAGGCCACACTAAAGGTTCAGGACATGAGAGACACCACTTGGGGGTCAGGACCTCACTTCACCTGGGTCCAGGTGCACATGCATGATGTTGGGGATCCTTTTATGTCCCCAAGAGTAAGGTAACAGACTAGCCCTTGGAGTCACTCTGGCAGCCCTGGGTTCAAGATGAAGTTGTAACTGCAAGCTACACCCAGTGATGTGACCCATAGACTGGCTGCAGGCACCAAATGGCTATGGCGGAAAAATGCTAGCTTTCTAAGAGTCTCACTTAAAAATGTTCCTAGAGGAATTATTTAGATATAGGGGGTCATTCCAACCCTGGCGGTCGGTGTTAAAGCGGCGGCCAACCCGCCAACAGGCAGGCGGTAAAAAAAATGGAATTCTGACCCTGGCGGGAACCGCCAATAGAGACCGCCACTTTAACACTCCGACAGCCACGGCGGGACAAACAAACAGCGCGGCGGTGACCACCAACAGACAGGCGGGAGACAATGTACCGCCCACCCTATCACAACCCACCAATCCGCCACCTTTTCCGGGGCGGTAGCCCCGCCGATAAAAACACGGCGGAAACAGACATTACGAACGGAAAACGCTCACCTCTACACACTCCACGAGGAATCTGGACAGCATGGAACCCGAACTACACATCCTACCAGCTATTGTCTTCCTGCTCCTCTACCAGGAGCACGAACGCCGCCGCAGAAGACAACGGTGAGTACTGCACCTACGACACAGGGGAGGGGGAGGCAAAAAATTACGGGGACACACATACGCGACACACCCACCCTCACCCTCACCCACAACTACATACACATCAATGCAGAGCAACAACTCAGAGTGACACCCCCGAGCCCCCCGGAAGAATGCAAAGACAAAAATAAATGATCCTGAAATTTGAAGTATATTGTACAGCTAAGTAAAAAAATATATTAAACATCTCCAACTATATATACATATGTAAATTGTTCAGTCCAAATTGGGTATCAGCCATTGTTCGTGGGCCAATGGGCCTAAACACATGGGCAAAGCCCACACACGATACCCGGCTCCAATGGAGAGAACACTGCAGGGGCATCAGATAGCAAAACTACAAGCACCTCAGGGGGAAGGGAAGGGGGGGCACCTCAGCCAGATGAGTCCACGACGCAAGATCCACGAGGGGCCTCCCTGGCCACTGTTCAATCCTGGGGAGTGCAAAGTCACAGTCTCACAAGTCTCTACAGTGGGTGGATTGCCCACTGTGCCTTCCTGGGGAGTGCAAAGCCACAGTCTCACAAGTCGCTACAGTGGGTGGGTTGCCCACTGTGCCATCCTGGGGAGTGCAAAGCCACAGTCTCACAAGTCTCTACAGTGGGTGGGTTGCCCACTGTGCCATCCTGGGGAGTGCAAAGCCACAGTCTCACAAGTCTCTACAGTGGGTGGATTGCCCACTGTGCCATCCTGGGGAGTGCAAAGCCACAGTCTCACAAGTCTCTACAGTGGGTGGATTGCCCACTGTGCCATCCTGGGGAGTGCAAAGCCACAGTCTCACAAGTCTCTACAGTGGGTGGATTGCCCACTGTGCCATCCTGGGGAGTGCAAAGCCACAGTCTCACAAGTGGATTACAGACTCCACTGGTTCTGGAGGAGGCATGGTGCCCAGAGTGCTTCGTGCAGCCCAGCCCGACACAGTTGCGGGCCTGCCCCTTCTGCCAATGGGCCAGCGGTGCTTGAGACAGCGGTGCCCAGCGGAGCGGTGCTTGAGTTGAAGGGCCCAGCGGGGCGGGGCTTGAGACGGCGGTGCCCAGCGGAGCGGTGCTTGAGTTGAAGGGCCCAGCGGAGCGGTGCTTGAGACTGCAGTGCCCAGCGGGGCGGTGCTTGAGACGGCGGTGCCCAGCGGAGCGGTGCTTGAGTTGAAGGGCCCAGCGGAGCGGTGCTTGAGTTGAAGGGCCCAGCGGGGCGGTGCTTGAGACGGCGGTGCCCAGCGGAGCGGTGCTTGAGTTGAAGGGCCCAGCGGAGCGGTGCTTGAGTTGAAGGGCCCAGCGGAGCGGTGATTGAGACGGCGGTGCCCAGCGGGGCGGTGCTTGAGACGGCGGTGCCCAGCGGAGCGGTGCTTGAGTTGAAGGGCCCAGCGGAGTGGTGCTTGAGTTGAAGGGCCCAGCGGAGCGGTGCTTGAGATGAAGGGCCCAGTTCAGCGGTGCTTGAGATGAAGGGCCCAGCGGAGAGGTGCTTGAGTTGAAGGGCCCTGTTCAGCGGTTCTTGAGTTGAAGGGCCCTGTTCATCGGTTCTTGACTTGAAGGGCCCTGTTCAGCGGTTCTTGACTTGAAGGTCCCTGTTCAGCGGTTCTTGAGTTGAAGGGCCCTGTTCAGCGGTTCTTGACTAGAAGGGCCCTGTTCAGCGGTTCTTGACTTGAAGGGCCCTGTTCAGCGGTTCTTGACTTGAAGGGCCCTGTTCAGCGGTTCTTGAGATGGCGGTGCCCTGTTCAGCGGTGCTTGAGATGGCGGTGCCCTGTTCAGCGGTGCTTGCCTTGGCAGTCCTTGCCATGTTCAGCGTTGCTTGAGTTGGCGCTCCTTCATTGCCCAGCTGGGCTGTGGCTGGCGCTCCTTCATTGCCCAGCTGGGCTGTGGCTGGCGGGGCCCTCCTGGGCAGCTGGGCTGGGGCTGGCGGGGCCCTCCTGGGCAGCTTGGCTGGGGCTGGCGGGGCCCTCCTGGGCAGCTTGGCTGGGGCTGGTGGGGCCCTCCTGGGCAGCTTGGCTGGGGCTGGCGGGGCCCTCCTGGGCAGCTTGGCTGGGGCTGGCGGGGCCCTCCTGGGCAGCTGGGCTGGGGCTGGCGGGGCCCTCCTGGGCAGCTCGCCTGCTGCCGGACTTGTCGGGCGTGCTGCCCTTGCCACCCTTCCCTGCTCGTCTGTGGCCCTTTCTTCCCTTTGCCAGTGTGCCAGGTGGCACCCCACTCCCTGACGGTGCCAGGGTAGTGCTTGTGGAGCCTGCTGTCTTTGGCCTCTCGCGCCGGGCACTGGCTTTCTTTGCTTTTTTTGCAGGGGGTGGGCTGGCCGTCTCTTTACTCCCAGCCGAAGTAGCTGGGCTTGAAGGTGGTGGACTCCAAAATCCTTGGACTATTTTCTTAGTAGGTCCAGGTTTTGTGGTGGCTGAGGTGCTGATTGGAGCCTTATGAGATGGAGGGGGGGGTCAGTTGATGGAAAGAGGTCAAGGTTGGAAAGGAAAATCAATTTAGTAAGACAGGGACGGGTAGTTGTAGTGGGTATGGGAGTGGAGGAAGAGGACGTGGTTGTAGGAGAGTGAAGTCTGGTGTCTTTGGGTGCAGGTGCTTGTGCTGGAGGCTGTTGTGAGGTGGATGGCTGTTGGGTAGTTGGCTGCCTGCGTTTGTGTGGTTTGGAAGAGGGGGTGACAGACACACTGGGAGAGGACACAGGGGACGTGTAAATGGTAGTGGGGGTGGTGACTGCACGTGTGCGGAGTGTTCTGGTGGGTGTGCTGGTGATGGACGTAGTGGCTGAAGATGTTGTGCATGCAAGTGTGAGTGGAGACGTCACAGGGAGGGAGGAGGGAGACGAGGAGGAGGGGGACGCAGAGGAGGCAGTGGCTGTTGGCATGTCTGCATGTGGATGTTGCTTGTGTGAATGCTTGTGTGATGTGTGGTGCGTATGTCTGGATGAGCTTCTCTTGGGTGTTGAGGTGTGTGCAGGCTGGTCTGATGGTGTGTCTGGGATAGGCAGAGGTACAGGGGAGTGGGACTGGATTGAGGAAGTTGGAGGAGGGATGCAGGAGACAGGGACAATTGCTGCCGTCAGTGCTGAGGCCAGAGCGTTGAACGATCCCTGATGGGCAGCCTGACCTGAATGAATGCCCTCCAGGTATGCATTACTCCGGTGCACCTCCCTTTCTACACCCTGGATGGCATTCAAAAGGGTAGACTGCCCAACAATGAGTGTCCTCAGGAGGTCAATGACCTCCTCACTGAGGGCAGCAGGGGTAACTGGGGCAGGGCCTGAGGTGCCTGGGGCGAAGGAGATGCCCACCTTCCTGGGTGAGCGGGCACGGGGTGAAGGCTGAGGGGCTGCTGGGAGGGCAGAGCTGGCGCGCTGGGTGGCGGCTGTACCTGTTGTTGCGGTGGGCACGGATGTAGCCGCCACCACAAGGGAGCTCCCTTCCGAGGACGTGTCTGTGTCGCTGGTGTCACCACGTGTCCCCGCTGTGGAGCTCCCCTCACCCTCCGTCTCACTGGTGAAATCAGAGTCAGTTGCATGGCCCTCCATGGCCATGTGAGATGCAGCTCCCTCGTGCTCCGATGCCACTTCTCCTCCGCCTGATGATGCTAATGCACACATGAACAGGAAGACCACAAAAAAAGGGGGGGGGGTGGAGAAACAAAGACATGTTGAGTGCATGCATTGGCGACACCGTTGGCGGAGAGGACAGACACAGAAGCCCCCTGCACTACGCCGCGCACTTGGGGTACACTACTCAATCCGTGGGACATGGCCTACAAGCCTATGGACGACAACTCCACACATAGGTGACACAGGGCCATGATTAGCTGTACCAGGCAACCAACAGAGGTGGGGGGCGGGGGTACAGGGCCATGCCTAATGGAGGGGCCTAGCCTACAGAAAACACCCTGGCCTAGGGATACCCACAGCCCTCCTCCCCCACCCAGACACCTCCAATGTGCGCAAAATCAGCAGAATGTGCTTGTACTCACCCTCTTGTGTCTGCTGTGATGTCCTCACGCGCCCATCCAAATCGGGGTAGGCCACCGCCAGGATCCGGGACATCAGGGGGGTCAAAGTACGACTGGCACCCCTCCTACGTTGGGAGGCCATCCCCAGCAGAGCCTCCGCGGTCTTCCTGCTCCCGCGGCGGATGTCCTCCCACCTCTTCCGGCAGTGGGTGCCCCGTCTGTTGTGGACCCCCAGGGTCCGGACGTCCTTGGTGATGGCACGCAAAATGTTGATTTTCTGATGGGCGCTGACCTATGTGACATGTGCAGGGGGAGAAAGAAAAACAAACATCACCTTCTGCATGGACGATGTGAGTGGCCCCCCATCCCCACCCTTGCCATGTGGCACATGCTCTCATCTTTCGTTTAATGCATGCCTCATTCGCTCCCCTCCCCACCATCTTTCATTCACCCCACTCAACCCAGGCATTGATGGTGCCCAGGGTGGAGCTGATGGTTCTGAGTTTCTCCCTGAACCCCATATACTGTTCCTCCTGCATGCGCTGGGTCTCCTGAAACTTGGCCAGGACCGCAGCCATCGTCTCCTGGGAGTGGCGGTAGGCTCCCATGATGGAGGAGAGGGCCTCGTAGAGAGTGTGTTCCCTTGGCCTGTCCGCCCCCTGTCGCACAGCAGCCCTCCCAGTTCCCCTGTTTCCCTGGGCCTCTGTCCCCTGGACCGTGTGCCCACTACCACTGCCCCCAGGTCCCTGTTGTTGTTGGGGTGGTGGGTTAACCTGGGTGCCCTGTAGTGGTGGACACACCGCTGATTGACGTGTCCTGGAGACAGAGGCATGGGCCCGCTGGGTGGGTGCTGTGCTGGTGTTCCCAGAGGGGGGTAGGTCTGCTGTGGCCTGTGGCTGTCTGAGGGGAACCGACTGTCCCGAGGTCCCCTCTGGTCCGGGCTGGTCATCTGGGTCCAGGGAGACAGAGCTGCTGTCATCACTGTGTATGATTTGGCATGCCGGTGGGTGGGGGGGGATGAAGTAGTTGAGATTCGACTTACCAGAGTCCATTCCTCCGCCTACTCCTGCGAGGCCCTCAGGATGCAGGATCACCAAGACCTGTTCCTCCCATGTTGTAAATTCTGGGGGTTGAGGTGGGGGTCCGCCGCCAGTCTTCTGCACCGCGATGTTGTGTCTGGATACCATGGAACGCCCCTTCCCCCGTAGGTCGTTCCACCGCTTCCTGATGTCGTCCCGATTTCGTGGATGCTGACCCACAGCGTTGACCCTGTCCACTGTTCTTTGCCATAGCTCCATCTTCCTGGCAATGGTGGTGTGCTGCACCTGTGCCCCGAAGAGCTGGGGCTCTACCCGAACTATTTCCTCCACCATGACCCTGAGTTCAGCGTCTGTAAACCTGGGGTGTCTTTGGGGTGCCATGGGGTGGTGTGGATGAGGTGTGGGGTGGCGTTTGTGGTGATGAGTATGGTGAGTGTGGTGGTGTGTGGTGTTTTGTGCGTGGATGTTGTGTGAGTGATGGTGTTATGTGCCTGTGAATGCTCTGTACTAGCTGGTGGTGTCTCTCTCTGGCCTTAGTCAATAAATGGTGGTCGTAGGGGTTTGTGGGTGATGTGGGTGTGTGTTTTATATTGTGTTGGGTGTGTGGGAGTGGTGTTTGTATGTGTATCAGGTGTGTGTATTTCAAAATGTCCAATGTGGCAGTGTTTTGGAGCTGTGTGTGTATTTTGACCGCGGCGGTGTGTACCGCCAATGGAATACCGCGGTTGAAAGACCGCCGTGTGGATTCGTGGGTCGGAATGGAATGGGCGTATTTCTGTTGGCGTGACGGTGGAGGTTTGGTCATCGCCAGTTTTTCGCTGACCTTTGGTGTGCCGGACTTTTGTGGATGGCGGGTTTTTGCGGTTTGCCTGTTGCGGGTCAGAATGACCGTGGCGGTTTCCCACGCCCGCGGCGGTTTTATGGCGGTCTTCTGACCGGCGGTAAGCGCATTTTACCGCCGAGGTCAGAATGACCCCCATAGTTTGTGTACATATGATCCAGGTTTGATTCTGACTTGCATGTGTTGAGTGGATGCGGATGGAGACAGACGCTAGCAGTCCCATATTTAGAAGGTTGAAGTGCCCTTGTTTGTTGCTACAGAGTCTATTTTTGCAACCTGGTGTATTATTTAACAACACTGAGTCCTGATGATGGTCTGAAGGACCTCTGACTGTGACCACAGGCTGAAACATCGATATTACATTCTCATTTGACAAGTTGATATAAAAGTCCATGATATTGCTTGAACTGGGTCTGAAAACCAGACAATTATTGTGCAAGACTGTGTCATGAAGAGGATTATAACACCTTCATTCAATCTTATGATCTCGGGGGTTATAAACAGTGTTGTTGTTTATGAGATGGACATTTGTTGGATTTGATGTATATTTTTTTTAACTTCCTGAATCCTATTGAGTAATATATTGAATTTTAACAGTACAGAGTTGTCTTATTCATTAATTGAAGACTAGATCATGTGTACACAAACTATATCTAAACAATTCCTCTAGGAGCATTTTTAAGTGAGACATTGTTTGTACCAAGTTCCTAGGTGCATAGTGGGTTGCCCCTAAGTGTGTTCATCAGCTTTCTAAAAGTGGCATTTTTTTAAATATTGCAATTTAATATTGAACTTCATGATAAGTTTGGATTTGTTTTATTACAATTCCAGAGACACCAAACGCAAACTGCCTACCTGTTCCCATTTGAAAATTGCAACTTATTAAATGTAATAAGGGATCTCTAATGGCATCTTAGGGGAGAGGTAGACCTTACAGTAGTGAAAAATTAATTTGAAAAGGTTTCACTACTAGTACAAGTACTTCGGGCTGCCCAGGCCTACTCTAGGGGTGGCATATGTATCAAAAAGGAAGGTTTGGGCCTGGCAAAAAATTGATTTTGCCAGGCCGATATGACAGTTTAAAATCGCACACACAGGCTACAATGATAGACCAGAGGCATGTTTAAAGTGCTACTTAAGATGGTGGCACAATAAGGGCCAGATGTACAGAGGCCTTTTGCATTTCTTAACTGGACGAATCCAAATTTTGACCTGTTAAGAAATGCAAAGCAGCCATTTACTATGTACAAAGGCCTTTAGGATTTCCTAAATGCAAAATCAGCATTTAGCAAATGCAATTTCCATTGAATGCAAGTCAATGATATCTAACTAACCTACTAACTAATAAAGCACACACATGCCCCTAGAGCATGTGTGCGCTTTACATGTGCACCACTTTTTTGGGGGTGCAGCAATGGGGGGAATCAGGCTGAACGTCACCCTTGTTTTAGCATTTCCTAATTTGTGATTTCCTCTTAGGAAATTGCAAATTAGGGAATGCTAAACCATTCATAACTTTTGGCCTTTAGGCCCATAAGAACGAATAGTTTGGTATTACCTAAGTAGCGATTTCCTAATAGCAATTCCTACACTGTAGGAATTGCTTTTAGGGAATCTCTATTTTTCTACATACCATTTTGCATTTCCTAAATAGCAATTTCTAAGGAGTCGCTATTTAGGAAATGCAAAATAAGTATTTCATACATCTGGCCCGAAATTCTCACTTGCACCTTCTGTAACATTAAGTAGTCCCACAAGTTACTGGGTGTACTTGTTCTATTGAAAAAGCCCACCTGGACCAGAATAACCTGCTTGTACATGTGATGGGTAAAATGGGACGCCAAGATGTTGCCCCCATGCACAGCTCTGTCACGCATTTCACTGCCCGAATTTTAGGCAGTGAAATGCACAACGGGTGCTGCTGCACCCGCTGCACTGCCACATTGGGGCTGGCTCACTTCCGAGCCGGTGTCAATGTTAAGGCCCTTTTCACCGCAGGGCCGGTGGGCGGAAACACTGTTTCCGTCTGCCGGCCTGCGGTGAACTTGGAATAGGGCCAGCAGTGTCATGGCTGCACTACCAGTTAGGTTGCAGGATGAGTTTAGCAGGCGGCCTCCGCCACCCGCCAAATTCAGAATTACCACCTGAGTCTATGTGCACTAAGTTCATTACTGGATCTCCTCAAATCAATGGAGGCAACTATTCACTAGATCACAATGTCTTCATCTAACTGATCCCTCACATCTATGCTCACCGGTCGAAGTGCAATCCTCAAAAATAGCACATTCACTTAATCTTTGTGCAAGATAAAAGTTTTTCTGCATACATTTCATAGCCTGACAAACCTCCACATCCTTTGCATGGCTAATGCTTTCTATATGTTTGCATGTCACAACAGTGAGGTCAATATTATCGATCTGCACATATCAAAACCACAATATTGACTACCAGTAAATCCACTAGGTAAGTATGTATGGGGAATTACATATTTAATATTCTAACTCCACATGACTTATCATGACTATTTAGTGACAGTCAATAATGTGGAGTAGATGTAAGTTCAGGTCATTATTGATGCTTTCCTTCAGTGATATAACCCCTACCACATTAGCACAAATATACACTGTACTGAATTGATTGAACCTCTCCAAGCACTCTAGAAGAGGAAGACAAAATCAAAACTCTTTAGGAGCCTGGAAACAAATATAAAACCTTGTACGGCCTAGAAGTCCCATCAATAGCGGAATATAATAAAAAGGAGCAGGAACATTACTCCTGATGGGAAAGCTCAGGATACACAATTTCAAAAACTTTATACTGTGAAACATTACCTCTCATAATGATGTTCATCTCTTACAGATCTGTTCACTTTGTTCAGTATGCTTTGATGGTACTGCCTGTCTTCTTTTTAGAGCTAATTAAATTAGCTGGCCCTGCATATTTTTACCTAAGTCTCACATGTTTCAGTTCTGTGTACAGCTCCCTAACTGAAAGCACACTGGTGACATAAATAGATATGTATGCATGTGTGAGAGCACACAAGCTACGGGTCTCCCATATGCTGCATATGTGATTGGTATTTTTAAAATCCTAACCGAAAGTAGTGCCTTGTACAGAAGAACAAGGTGTGGTCGGCTCCTTTCAAGTGATGATGAAATGTAAAAACTCAGTCAGCACAGAACTGTAGAAACCCTGACAGAACAGATGTAAAATCCCTAACAGCACATTTACAAACGTAAAACCCCAACAGCTTTGTGTTGTTAGATGTTTTACGTTTCATTGTAAGAGTAAGAGTAACTCCTGGTAAATTAAAAGGACCACTTCACATGTTAGTTTATTTATTAATTTATTCTTGTGCTTTGTATAACACTGCATGTTGTTTTGTGGTAAGTTGAAATTGCTTGCCAAAGGGGAATACATCATAGTTTGTGTAGGAGAAAATTAGACTCCAGTTGTCCAAGGTGAATAACCATTGCTGATTTTCTTTAGCCTAAGCCTTGTCCCTTGTCCCCCCCACCCTCCCCTCAGCGCCTTGAAACCCTAACGGGTACGTAGCGCGCTTTATAAATATTGTGATTGACTGATTGATTGATTGACATTTCAATTGAAGACAAGTCTAAATATTTAAATTTCCAATAATTTCTTGAACTTCACTTAGTTATCTCTAGCGGTAAGATTCAAGAGCATTTCAATTTATGGTTCCTTGGAGAACTTGAGATCTGTTGAACTGTTTCTCTTGAAGGACAACAGTTTATTCTGCTGGGCTGACTGAAAGAATAGCTCTTTTTAAATGGGGAGTCAGATTCTGCACTGAAGTGAGATATTTGCCTCAGTTGTGAACAGTGCACAAGATTTTCAATTATATCCAGGCATCCGCTGAAAGCAACTGGAGAGCTGAAAGAGCAGGCTTGCCGTGCTTTTGCTTTCAGATGTTAAGTAATATTTTGGGCTCTTGGTTCTGAAGTCCTTGGACCTTTGCCATACGTTTTAAGGAGGTAGGGCGCTCTGTATACGTGGCTTAGGCTCCCTTGCTTAACATATCTTCCCATCACCCACATACAAGGTCTAGTCCTTCAAACAAATGAGGAGGTTCACTCCAAACTGAGACTGAAAGCCATTCAAGAAATTAAGAAACTTAAAATCATGTAAAAGGTGAAATCCTACATTACTTTGACAGCCTCTAAGGTACAGTATATAAAGTGTGAGCCTGCCATTACCTGATATCCAAAGATGTCCATCATGCAAAACGATTGACCATTCATATGAAAAAATTAAAAATAATTTCCAAAAGGTAAGCAAATGACGTAATCTCTCCAGAGAGTCTACATCTCTTCTAGATACAGTGCTTTCTGTCTATCACAGTTAGCTTCTAGACCTATGGGTCAGTGATAAACTATGCAATATATCTCAACTGAGTGCACGGTTTTCTTTTGCTCTCTCTTTAATTTTTCTTGGATTTCTTTAGTCCCTCCCCGCTCCTCTCTTCATGACCCTTGATGCTCTGCTGAACATTGGGAGAGTTCTGCAGGCCATTGTTTTGGTTCCTCTCTAGAGCTGTAGAAAAACATGTAAAAACATGTAATATATATATATATATATATATATATATATATATATATATATATATATATATAAATATATATGCATATGCATATATATGTATATGTGTGTATATTTATATTTATATATATATATATATATATATATATATATATATATATGATGTACACAACCTGCAAAGATGCGCGTGGGTGCGCGCACACACAAAGAGACAAACACACACACACAAAAGCTCACACACAGAGAATAGGCCAGCATGTTATAAATGCTACACGAGTCTGATCGATATGCAAGTGATTGATTAAATCGCCTGGATGTAAAGAATGTAAAATGAGCATCGCAGGCTAATTTGTCTTGAAGTGTGCACTGCTGTGCTTCAGAAGCATTGCATGATATTTGTCATTCCCCATGCCCCAGTTCTTTTGAAGCACAGTCGGAAACGTATTAGAATACATGTTCCATATCTTATACTTTTTGAAGTACGTTTGATAAACTGCCCTACAATTGCCTTGAGGTCCTTTGGCAAATTCGCGGAGTCTCAAGAGATTTAATCTCGGGGACTTATTAAACAACAGCTCCGTGTGGGGGTCTAGACACCAGCCTATTCGTCAAAATGCACTTTCGGCCAAAGTGAATGCTCAGGCTCATTTATTTCTGTCTCGAAAACATGGGTATTTAGATGGAAATATACCTAAAACTGATGCATGGCCATGCAAAGCGACATCAGACTGAATTACAGATCAGAAAGATGAATATGGAGCATGGGTGCAGCAACTTTGTTTTTACCTGATTAATGATGGGTGACGCTAGAACGTAGCCAGTGCCAAGAAGAGGTAAGGTGTGAACAAATGATTGTTTACGAAGTCAAATGTGCTCCAATGTATCTCATAGTCACAGCTAAAACATGACATTCAGTTCGATCTTAACACAGCGAGGGCTCAATAATATTATTATATTTTAAAATACGTCCTTAATTTTAAATCGTACAATCTTGCAAATACTGGACAACAAAACTTACATATGCGTGTATATTAACTATGCAAATTCGTAACGCTATTCTATGCAGTATATATAGTAGGAGCTAGAAATTCACGATGCTGTTTCCAGCACACAACCTGTTTCTGCTGGCTAGGGCTTCTGTCTTCGAAACTAAGGGACCAGGTTCCAATTCGGGCTGCAGCTAACCATCCTGTGCTTATAGTAGAATCACGATATAACAAAACAAAAAGATTGTACTGTATTTAATTTTTTTGTAAAGAGTTTTACAGTGGTGTAACAAAGGCCCCCTCGGCTCCCGCGCTGCGGAGGTCGGAAGGGTAGGGTGGGTGGAGGGGAGGCCCAGGCTCAAGGAGGCAGCCTCAGCACAGTACACAGGCTCATGGAGGGTGGGCCCCCTCAAGGTACTTTGCAGGGCCGCCCTCAAGTTTCGTTGCCCCAGTGGTGCTGTAATGCATCAGGCCAAGTCAATGCTATATAACACAAACACACAAAAATTCCCACTCGCAAGTCCTGGACAGACACAAAAAGTAGGGAGAACAGGTATACTGGACAGACACAAAAGTAGGGAGGACAAGAATTCTAAATGTGTGTTTAAAGATGTACATGCTTTCGCCCAAGGGAGTCATCACCGACTGAAACATTTTCATAGATGGACTACAACGGAATTGGAAGATTTAAATGCACATCGAAGGAATGGACGGTTGATTTGTTTTAATTAAATGTTTGCTATTGAACGTGTTTGTTAAGTGAGGCCTAACCAACGGTTTCAAGCGATGCACACAAACCCTAGAAAGAATATCACATTGCAAGGCGAGCTTAGGCACATTTGGAGGTAGGCGAGTATAAAAGGAAACCTTGCCTAACAGACAGGGGGGTGTAGAACATGCTGAGTTAATGTACTACACACTTTAGCAAGTATTCTTTAGGTCGAGCCAAGGCAGCGCGCATGCGCTGTCTCTCGACATGCTGTAATTAGTCTATGGGCTTTATGCCAGCCCAGGGATTTGTGGTTGGCTTGTTACTTTGTCACTCCTGTAAGCTTTGTTTTTATTTGTTTCTGACATGCATTTGTCATGACTCCTTTTGTGTTTATCCCTCCTGGAGCTCAGTGACCAAGTAAAATCTTCTTCTATTAGTTATCTTTATTACATCTTTTGTTGAACTTTGTAGTTTTTTTTTTGCAGTCGCACTGCAGCGACCACCGGTGACTTGCTTCCCATGGTTGCAAACAGACATCCAGGATTGCAGGCCACTATCCAATAACTTCAGCTAAATCTTAGCAAAGTATCTGGAAGGCTGTTGTCACTTACTGTGCATGTTTTGGGGGATTTCTTTGCCAGACTATGATGTGTTGAAAGAAAACCTCCGATGCATACAAAAAAGATGTGTCAGGAACATCACCACACGCCTGCGCACTACGGTGATCGTCTGTTCGGTATTCACACAGACCATCCTTGATTTCAGCCTAATTTTCATTGTCTGTTATTAATCTTTTAGTTTCAGTACTTCTGGGTCGCAACAAACAAACCCATAATTATACATATTCTAGCAGCCCTCTGGGAGGGAGAGGAGCTTGTAGTTTGTACAATGATCTAAGACGCGTGTAGCTCAGCCAATCCGAGTATGCTGCACAAATTCCTAACTGCTCATTGGCTCTAGAGTTCCCTACGTGCAGCTACAGTTTATAACTATTATTTTAAGTGGACTTGTCACGCTCGAACTGGACGATGACAGCCCGTCTCGGCCGATTAGGCTTTGCTATTGCTAACAGCAATTCTGAGTTGCAGAGGGCGGTGCGGTGTGGTAAGTGGTGGCCACTGGTGATGGATAAGTGATACCTTTATCCCAGTCACACAGGCCCGGTTTCAGGGCATTTCAGCTGTTTGTTGATAGACGACATCGGTCACCCATAAAACCATATATGTAATATTTCTTACCCAATTCGGTATGCTTTGAAAGCCACTGTCTCTGAAAAAGTGGAACAGTAACAATGTCTGAATATTCACTATGTCTAGGTCTCTGCATCTCCGGTTAGCCTTTCTCAGATGATTTTCCTTCGTTGTACTTGTAAGGGTGCCCAGTGTAGCTGTTTTGTTGGCAGAAAGGGGTCTAGCGGTTGTAGCATAAATAGAAGTAGAGCTGTTTGTGGACAATCAGCTTTGAGCTGTTAACAGTTGGAAGAAAATGCTTATCCTTTTTACTCATTTGACTAATCCATGTGAGTAATGGCTGCCAAACAAACAAACAGTGAAAAAATCCCAAACATATTTATATATTATATAACTGTCTAGATTTTTAGGTCGAGCGTAGGCAGCGCGCATGTTTCTTATGGTTGCAAACAGACATCCTACAGATGAGTATCAGGACTGCATGCCGTTATCCAATAACTACAGCTAACTCTTAGCAAAGCCTCTAGAAGGTCATAGTCACTTGCTGTGTGTGTTTTGGGGCATTTCTTTGCGAGACTGATGTGTTGTGAGAAAACTGGTGGCGCACACAAAAAAGATGTGTTGGGGCATCGAGTCTTAAGTACAAAATGAGCAACAGTACGCTCATTGCTCCCCTGTGATTGATGTGCCCGTAGCCATTTCCCATATATCATTGAGTAACTGTGTGGCCTGATTGATTTTGTTTTGTATGTACTGGAGGTGTGGATGCCTATGCTTCAAACACTGCAAGTCTTTGATCATTAAATGAAGCAGCCCCACCCATTATATTGAAGTGGGTCACTTTCTAATCTAAAGAGTGTGAGGAAGGTGAAACTAAACTGTTATCTTTTCCATTAAGCAAAAATCTGTATTTTTATCACCTGCACCTTCGCGAATTACTAACAGGACACTTTTGAAACTTTTTAATTGTGCATCTTATGTGTTACTCTTTACCTTATTATTCATGCTCTCCGGACATGCCTGAAGTACAACATTAGTTTGTGTCTGTACGCTCATTCATTTCTGTGCACCAGCTAGGTACGCTATGGTGTAGCAATACTTCACGCCTTTCTCTCTCTATTTTTTAAATGCGTAAGTTATTTCTGTTGTTTAGTTATTAACCATGGTTTCTTTGCTTTGTTGTTGCTCTCTTCACATTAACAAGTCATTCAAAGTAGGAAAACATAATACTTTAATGTGTTCCAAGTGGACCAGTACCACAGTATTTGAGTTATAAATTCCTTACTTTGCATGACATCCCTCTCACAGTCACTGTGCTTTATCTATCATTGCGGCATGTTGATCTGGTGTATTTAAGTTTGCATAAGGATTTAATAATTTTTTCCAAAAAGCCTACTCCAGGACATGTTATTTGCCGAGCAGCTTGTTTTGAAAAAGGGGAATATTTTAATTTTAAAGGAATAACCCACAGAGGAAACTTTTTAACATTATTATGTATTCTAGAGGCTTCGAGGTAATATGCTGGAAGTGGTGCCCTAACGGTGATGAGGCTATACGTTATTATGCAGGAACACATCATGAGCAGTGCCATTTGCTGTTTAATTTAAAATTAAAAGCGATTATTGGACTCGAAGACATGTCTAAAAACTTCAGAAATATAGCTATCACGTAATTCAGCTCCACAAAACACAAAACTATTCCGCATAATTAACTCCATAACACAAAATCTCACTCTACATAATTCCACTACAGTTAATATCATTTAATTACTATCCACATAATTCCAAAGCACACCATGCTACATATTTCCACTACACAACTCCACACCACACAATTCACAACAAAGAATTTTAATCCAACTCATATCTACCTCACACTTCCACCATCACTATCATCTCTTCCCACACACTGCCCCTCACACCTCTCCCCCACACTCCCTGTCTTCTCTCTCTACTGCCTGCTCACACATGCTACTTTACTGTACCTCCACGCACTCTGCACCGGCCCACCCCTCCCTTCCATCCTCCCATTTAGGTGTCCCTCCAACTCTCCCTCTCTCACTCACTCTCTCACGCATACTTCCCACCTCTCTCATATTGCTGCACTTTAGGTCTTCAAGCATAATTTCTTTCCTGTGCCTTTTCAACCTTTTTTCCCCTCAAACCCACGTTCCCACCCCCTTTTTGGGGTGTCTTCTACGTACACAGGCATATCCTCCTTCTTTGTTTCTCACACACTTTCTGCTCCTCTGTCTGACTTAATTCACCACTTCGTGCACAAACTACCTATCCCTCTCTGTCTTCCTTTCTATCTATTCTGTGCAGCTTTCGCCGCTATCTATTCAGCATGCCACATAATTCAACTACACAAATACACTACACACCAAACAATGCCACCCCCCACAGTTAACAATTCCAGTTCAACCCACATAATTCCAATGCAAACCAAAACACATGGTTAAAAGACATTGGGGGTCATTACAACATTGGCGGTAAAAGCCGCTTACCGCCGTGCAGAAGACCGCCAATACACCGCCGCCCCCGCGGAAGTCCGCCACAGCTATTATGACCCACATTTCAGAATCCGCCGAAATTCAGTCACCCACACAAGTCCGCCACACCAAAGGTCAGTGGTAAAATGGCTAAAACAAAACCTCCACCTCCACGCCAACAGAAACACCCCCATGCTATTATGACCCATGAATCCATGCGGCAGTCTTTCAACCGCGGTATTCCATTGGCGGTACACACCGCCGCGCTCAAAATAAACACACATCTCCAAAACACCGCCACATTGGACAATTCAAAATACACATACCTGATACACATACAAATACCACTCCCACACACCCAACACAATATAAAACACACACCCACATCACCCACAAACCCCTACGACCAGAAATTCTGAAAGAAGGCCAGAGAGACAGCACTGATTAGACAATCCCACCTCACAGAGGCACACAACACCATCACCCACACAACATCCACGTACAAAACACCACACACCACTACACATCAGTAAACTCATCACCACATACACCACCTCACACATCACACACACCACCAAAGACACCCCCGCTTTTCCGAAGAGGAGCTCAGGGTCATGGTGGAGGAAATCGTACGGGTAGAGCCACAGCTTTATGGCTCACAGGTGCAGCACACATCCATAGCCAGGAAGATGGAGCTATGGCGCAGAATCGTGGACAGGGTCAACGCTGTGGGACAACACCCAAGAAATCGTGAGGACATCAGGAAGAGGTGGAACGACCTACAGGGAAAGGTGCGTTCAGCGGTCTCCAGGCACAACATCGCGGTACAGCGGACTGGCGGCAGACCCCCACCTCCTCCCCCACAACTAACAACATGGGAGGAGCAAGTCTTGACCATCATGCATCCAGAGGGCCTCGGAGGAGTCGGTGGAGGAATGGACCCTGGTAAGTCTAATCTTAACTATCAGATCCCCCACCCTACCTGCATGCTATCACACACCCGACCCTCACACCCTCCCCTATCACTCCAACTCCTCACTAGTGTACTAATAATACAAACCACACATCCCAACACCAAGCCCTGCATGACACAACTAAGCATGGTCACCCCTCACCAAAGCATGCTCACTGCACATACCCAGAACAACCCCCTAACCATCATCACACAAGCCCCCACACAGGAAGCACTGGGGTACACAAACACCCACCCATTGCACACCATGACACACACACATGCAATAATCATGCTCTTATGCCCCTGCAGGATCACGAAGGACCGTCACCACACCGGAGGGTCCAGACATCTCCACTCCACCCACAGAAGAGGCCCACAGCGATAGCAGCTCTGCCCTACTGGATCCAGATGACCAGCCCGGACCATCGTGGGCCTCGGGACAGTCGGTTCCCCTTGCACAGGCACAGCCCAACACTGACCTTCCACCCTCAGGTAACACCAGCACAGCACCCACCCAGCGGGCCCAAACCTCCGTACCCAGGACAGGTCAATCAGCTGTGTGTCCACCACTACAGGGAACCCAGGATAACCCACCACCCCAACAACAATAGGGACCTGGGGGCAGTAGTAGTGGGCACACGGTCCAGGGGACGGAGGCCCAGGAACACAGGTGAACTGGAAGGGCTGCTGTGCGACAGGGGGCGGACATGCCAAGGGAACCCACTCTCCACGAGGCCCTATCCTCCATCATGGGAGCATACCACCACTCCCAGGAGACGATGGTGACGGTCCTGGTCAAGTTTCAGGAGACCCAGCGCCTGCAGGAGGAACAGTATTTGGGCTTCAGGGAGGATCTCAGGACCATCAGCTCCGCCTTGGGCACCATCGTAGGGGTGCTGAAGGACATACAGCAGACCTTGAGGGACACCGTGGCACTCCAAGGGGCCCCTGACACTAGCCAGGACGATGAACTGCCCACCACCTACGCCGGCGCTAGTGGACAGGAGGCACCGCCACAGGACCACCACACCAGCACCTCACCCCCTGCAGACGGGCAACCACCACGCAAGCGGGCCCTGAGATCCAGGAACAGGACAGAGCATGATGGCAAGACCCCCGCCAGGAAATGAGACCACCCTGATTGTCCTCCCCCTGTCCCACTTTGTTACCCTGTCCATACTTTAACTGCCCCAGCTCCACTTCCTATGCCCAGATGGGCAGTGCACCTGTGAGACTAATAGACTGGACTCTGCCATGGACATTCCACCATCATCACCCATCACCATTTAACTAGCCCCCTCCATTTTTGAGCACTTAAATAAACAACCTTGAACCACAAAACATTCTAGAGTCAGTCTATGATTTTGTACAAATGTATTATCAATGACAGTGTCAAAATGCTTTTTTAGTTGTTAAGGCAACATACCAATGTCACACATCACAAGTCCTTGAAGGATGCATGCAGATAACACAAGTTGGTAACCACACCTGTGAAACCGTAATGGAAAGGAACAACTCAGTTACCAAATAATCCCATTAAATTACACACAGGATAGAGTAAGACGTGTGACAGTGAATGTAATGTTAAAAATGAAACTGTTCTCACCTGTGTGTCACTGGAAATATTGCTGTATGACTGACTCCCTGTTGTCGTTGTCTTCTTCCTCAGCTTCCTCCTCATCACTGTCCACAGGCTCCACAGGCTCCACAGCTGCCACAACACCGTCATCTGGACCATCCTCCTGCAGAAAAGGCACCTGGCGTCGCAAAGCAAGATTGTGAAGCATCGAGCAGGCGATGATGATCTGGCACACCTTCTTCGGTGAGTAGAATAGGGAACCACCTGTTCTATGGAGGCACCTGAACCTGGCCTTCAGGAGGCCGAAGGTGCGTTCGATCACCCTCCTAGTCCACCCATGGGCCTCATTGTAGCGTTCCTCTGCCCTGGTCCTGGGATTCCTCACTGGGGTCAATAGCCAGGACAGGTTGGGGTAACCAGAGTCCCCTAAGAGCCACACACGGTGCCTCTGGAGTTGACCCATCATATCAGGGATGCTGCTATTCCACAGGATGTAGGCGTCATGCACAGAGCCAGGGAACATTGCATTTACCTGCGAGATGTACTGGTCTGCCAAACAGACCATCTGTACATTCATGGAATGATAACTCTTCCGGTTCCTGTACACCTATTCACTCCTGTGAGGGGGGGACCAGAGCTACATGGGTCCCATCAATAGCACCTATGACGTTGGGGATATGTCCAAGGGCATAGAAGTCACCTTTAACTGTAGCCAAATCTTCAACCTCAGGGAAAATGCTGTATCTCCTTACGTGTTTAAGCCGGGCAGACAACACTCTGGACAACACATTGGAAAACATAGGCTGGGACATCCCTGATGCCATGGCCACTGTTGTCTGAAAAGACCCACTAGCAAGGAAATGGAGCACTGACAGCACCTGAACGTCAGGAGGGATTCCAGTGGGATGGCGGATTGGTGACATCAGGTCTGGCTCCAACTGGGTACATAGTTCCTGGATTGTGGCACGGTCAAACCTGTAGGTGACGATTAAATGTCGCTCTTCCATTGTCAACAGATCCACCAGCGGTCGGTACACCGGAGGATTCCGCCATCTTCTCAAATGTCCCAGCTGACGGCGCCTAGAAAGGACAACAGCGAGGATCGAGTCAACTAATTTCCAGGTATGTACCCACAGTTACACAAAACACGACACCAAACGCAAACCCCTTCCTGTATGTGTGTTGAGTGTAGGCCTAGCTATGTGTGACGCAGAAGTAAATGGAGCCATGTGGGCCCCTGAAATGGCGGCTGCCTGACCTCTAAACTGGGACAATGAGATTGTGGGGTAACTGCGTTGGCGTTGCACACCGCCACGGTAGGCGGTCGTAGACCGCGGCGCAATGCTGCATTGGTTAACATTGGACCCTATGGGTCCCAGGAGCCAATGAGGAAGTGCGCTGGTGGTGTTGATACGCACCGCCGCGGATGTCACCGCCGCAGACGTCACCGCCATTTTCTATCTGTTCAATCACTAGATACCTGATCTTCGACAGGAGAGGACCTACACTGCAAGTGCTGCTGTGACCTCGGTCTGGAAGCGACGATGGCTGCTGCGTCTGGGGAAAGGGCCCCTGCCTTCACTGCTCAGGAGTTGGAGAAACTGGTAGACGGGGTCCACCCCCAGTACACGCTACTCTACGGTCCTCCAGACCAACAGGTTAGTACACAGGGAGCACGTTGTATGGGCTAGGCCTGGGTGGAGAGGGCTGGTTAGAAGAGGGAAGGGGGCAGAGTTCAGGCAACATTAATGCATGTGAATGTATGTGCCACATGGGTAGGGAGGGGGGCCACGCACATTGACGGTGCGGTTGTTAATGACTTCTCTTCTTCCCTTGTGCATGTCATGTAGGTCAGCTCCCACCAGAAGAAGGACATTTGGCGTGCCATCGCCAAGGACGTCTGGACGCTGGGGGTCCACCAGAGATGGGGCACCCACTGCCGTAAACGATGGGAGGACATTCGCCGCTGGAGCAAGAAGACGGCGGAGGCTCAGCTGGGGATGGCCTCCCAACGTGGGAGAGGTGCCCGTCACCCCATGACCACCCTGATGTTCAGGATCCTGGCGCTGGCCTACCCGGAGTTGGAGTGGGACGGAGGGCGAGGGGAGCTTCACGTCGGCCACCGGATCACCAACCAGCGACACTGACTCGTCCGACGATGGGAGCTCCCTTGTGGTGGCGTCACCATCTGTGCGCCCCACTTCTACAGGTACAGCCGCCACCTCCCCTACCAGCACCGCTCTCCCAGCAGCCACTCAGCGTTCGCCCCGTGCCCGCTCACCCAGGAGGGTGGGCATCACCT
The DNA here is from genome assembly GCF_031143425.1 of Pleurodeles waltl. Lineage (NCBI taxonomy): Eukaryota > Metazoa > Chordata > Amphibia > Caudata > Salamandridae > Pleurodeles > Pleurodeles waltl. The sequence continues at coordinate 869,400,780 of NC_090442.1, read as the reverse complement.
TCGCCCCAGGCACCTCAGGTCCTGCCCCAGTCACCCCTGCTGCCCTCAGTGAGAGGCCATTGACCTCCTCAGGTCACTCACTGTTGGGCAGTCTACCATTGTGAATGCCATCCAGGGTGTAGAAAGGGAGTTTCAACACAGTAATGCATTCCTGGAGGGCATTCATTCTGGTCAGGCTGCCCTTCAGCGAACCCTGCAATCTCTGGCCTCAGCACTGATGGCAGCCATTGTCCCTGTGTCCAGCCTCCCCCCTCCAACCTCCTCCACCCAGACCCAATCCCCTGTACCCCAGCCTATCCCAAACACACCTACAGACCAGCATGCACACACCTCAACACACAAAAGTAGCTCAGGCAAACATAGGCACCACACAACCCACAGGTACACACGCAAGCATCACCCACATAGAGACACAGCAACATCCACTGCCTCCACTGTGTCCCCCTCCTCGTCGTCTCCCTCCTCCCTCCCAGTCTCGGCTACACTCTCACCTGCATGCACTACATCTACAGGCACTAGGACTCGCAGCAGTACACCCAGCACCACACCCCGCTCACCTGCACTCACCACCTCCACTCCCATTTACACTTCCCCTGTGTCCTCTCCCAGTTTGTCTGTGACGCCCCCTCCCAAAGTACACAAACGCGGGCACCCACACACCCAACATCCATCTACCTCACGACAGCCTGCACCTGCACCCAAAACACCCAAAGTGACACCTCCTACAACCACCTCCTCTTCCTCCACTCCCAGACCCCCTCCAACTACCCACCCCAGTGTTCGTCAGAAACTGTCCCTGTGTAAAGTTGACCTTTTTGCCCCCCCGCCAATTCATCAGTCCCGTCGTAGGGCCTCAGCCAAAAAGCCTCCAATACCAGTGGTGCCTGTTCAAGGTGTGTGGAGTGCACCGGCCACCAGGGCAGGCAGTGTGACCCGGAGCCAATCACTGGCAGCCCACCCCCTGTAAAGGCTCTGAAATTGGAAAGTGGCCGACAGGACCCTGTGAAGACTCCTGGGGGCAAAACAACTCACAAGGGTCCCAGGGGATTGCAGATTCACCTGTGACTCCTCCAAAGGTGGGGAAGGGCCAGAGGAAGTCTGCACAGCCTAATATGAGCAGCACGGCAGAGAAGGGCGGCATCCTTCCCAGCGGTCGGGACGCCACCGCCAGCACCGTCGTCACTGGTCAGGAGACCACCGTCTGAGTCATTGCCCAGGAGAGCCAAAGTATCGTCACTGGTCAGGAGACCACCGCCGGAGTCAGTGCCCAGGAGGGCCTAAGTATCGTCACTGGTCAGGAGACCACTGCCACCGCCAGAGTAGGTGCCCAGCAGGGCCCAAGTATCGTCACTGGTCAGGAGACCACTGCCGGAGTCAGTGCCCAGGAGGGCCCAAGTATCGTCACTGGTCAGGAGACCACCGCCGGAGTCAGTGCCCAGGAGGGCCCAAGTATCGTCACTGGTCAGGAGACCACCGCCGGAGTCAGTGGCCAGGAGGGCCCAAGTATCGTCACTGGTCAGGAGACCACCGCCACCGCCGGAGTCAGTGCCCAGGGGGGCCCAAGTATCGTCACTGGTCAGGAGACCACTGCCGGAGTCAGTGCCCAGGAGGGCCCAAGTATCGTCACTGGTCAGGAGACCACCGCCGGAGTCAGTGCCCAGGAGGGCCCAAGTATCGTCACTGGTCAGGAGACCACCACCGGAGTCAGTGCCCAGGAGGGCCCCGGCTGCCACAGCCCCGCTGGGCAATGAGGGAACGTCATGCCACACACCAATGCCCAGTCCAGAGAACGCCATGCCACACACCACTGCACAGTCCAGAACCGCCATGGCAAAGCACCGCTGAACAGTCCAGAGACCGCCATGGCAAAGCACCGCTGAACAGTCCTGAACCGCCATGGCAAAGCACCGCTGAACATTCCAGAGACCGCCATGGCAAAGCACGGCTGAACAGGTCATGCACGGCCATGGCAAAGCACCGCTGAACAGTCCAGAACCGCCATGGCAAAGCACCGCTGAACAGGGCATGCACCGCCATGGCAAAGCACCGCTGAACAGGGCATGCACCGCCATGGCAAAGCACCGCTGAACAGGGCATGCACCGCCATGGCAAAGCACCCCTGAACAGGGCATGCACCGCGATGGCAAAGCACCGCTGAACAGTCCAGAACCGCGATGGCAAAGCACTGCTGAACAGGTCATGCACCGCCATGGCAAAGCACCGCTGAACAGTCCACAACCGCCATGGCAAAGCACCGCTGAACAGGGCATGCACCGCCATGGCAAAGCACCGCTGAACAGGGCATGCACCGCCATGGCAAAGCACCGCTGAACAGTCCAGAACCGCCATGGCAAAGCACCGCTGAACAGGGCATGCACCGGGAAAGAATGAAAAGGCCGCCACATCAAGCATCGTTATCCCATGTGCAGGTGGGACAGTGACGGGACAGGAACTTCCACGGGGAGACTAATCCAGTCTGGGCACCAGTCCCCCTCCAGAACCAGTGGAGGCTGTTATCTACTTTGGAAACTGTGGCTTTGCACTCCCCAGGATATGGCAGTGGGCAACCCACCCACTGTAGAGACTTGAGAGACTGTGGCTTTGCCCTCCCCAGGATGGTACAGTGGGAAACCCACCCACTGTAGAGACTTGAGAGACTGTGGCTTTGCACTCCCCAGGATTGAACAGTGGGCAACCCACCCACTGTAGAGACTTGAGAGACTGTGGCTTTGCACTCCCCAGGATATGGCAGTGGGCAACCCACCCACTGTAGAGACTTGAGAGACTGTGGCTTTGCACTCCCCAGGGTGGTACAGTGGGCAACCCACCCACTGTAGAGACTTGAGAGACTGTGGCTTTGCACTCCCCAGGATTGAACAGTGGGCAACCCACCCACTGTAGAAACTTGAGAGACTGTGGCTTTGCACTCCCCAGGATACATCAATGGGCATGGAGCCCCGTCGTGGATCTGGCTTTGCACTCCTCTGGCTGAGGTGCCCCCACATTCCCTTCCCCCTGAGGTGCCTGTAGTATTTCGATCTGATGCCCCGGCAGGGTTCTCTCCGTTTGTGGACAGGTATCTATTGTGGGCCTCGCCCATGCATTTTTGGACTAGTGGTGCACGGACATTTCTATGTGCATATCTGAACTACTTCTCGGAATGTATATACTTTTATATGATTTTCTAATATATCTGTATATTTTTGAGACATGTACATTGATACATTACAATGTTTGGACTGATTTCGTTTTGTCTTTGCATTCTTCCGGGGGGGTTGTGGGTTGGTACTGTGATTTTTGTGAATGCATTGGTGTGTGTGTTGTAATATGCGAGGGTGGGGTGGGGGTGGGGGTGTTTCGTGTGTGTCCCCCTAACTTTTGCCTCCCCCCTTCCCTATGTCATAGGTGCAGTACTCACCGTTGTCCTCGCCGGCGCAGGCGTTGGTCTTCGTAAATAAGTAGGAATACAAGGGCCGGTAGGATTTGGAGTTCCGGCTCCATGGTGTCCTCCTTCCTCGTGGGATGTGTTCAGGTGAGCGTTTTCCCATTGCAGTAACTGTTTCCGCTGTGTTTTTATCCACGGAGAATCCGCCCAGGAAAAGGTGGCGGATTGGCAGGTTGGGATACTATGGGCGGTACATTGTCTTCCGCCTGTCTGATGGCGGTGACTGCTGCGCTGCTTATCTGTACCGCTGTGGCGGTCGGAGTGTTAAAGTGGCTGTCTTTGTTGGCGGTTTCCACCAGGGTCATAATTCCCTTTATTTGTCCGCTGGCCTGTTTGCAGTATTACCGCCGCTTTAACACCGACCGCCAGGGTTGTAATGACCACCATTGTCATTTACAACACCGATAGCTGTAACTATCGCAAATGTGAGACCTATTGCATTGCAAATGCTTGTTTATAAGATGGGTTTTATGAGCTTTCTGGAATATGATGAGGGATGTGGACCATCAAATCTCTTCCAGGAAAGTGTTCCAGACTAGGGAAAGCTTGTTTCAATATTTCTTCTTGCTCTTCATGAGATGTCTACAGCAGTAGAAGGGACACGCTTTCTGCCATTCGACACACTCGTTCTATGGTGACTTTTTTGTGTGCAAGTACATAGGTTGTCATAATGTTAATGCTTTATATGAGTTCAATGCACCACTGTGATTATTATGTTTGCAGGGTTAGTCTGTGTAAAATGATTAGAATCAGTACAACACTGTGGAAATGTTTGAGTCCAGAAAACATTCTTTCCTTCAAGTACAACATTCCATTAGAGGAGATATGGTAGCACTAGGTGGCTCTGAGAAGACTCTACTACTAATATCCAATTGGAAAAGTCTTAATGCTTCAACTACTTGGTAGCCATCATACTACAGAATGGGGCTAGTTTTAGACTTCTAAGTAGGTGACAGTGTAGTGCAGCGTATATAGAGAGTTGTGAGATAGAAACCTTAAAGCATGAGATTGTCCCTGCAGATTCAAAGACTGAAGACCCACCATTAGCCATAAAGCCTGGATCACTAAGTTAGTGGGAATATTTAAGAGTTTCTTTAAACACAAGCTTTCCAATTGCTCCCTATTGACTCTTTCACCGATAGTTGGAAGAGTCAGCAGTTCTGTCCCAAAGAGTTCCTGGATGAAGAATTTATGCAAAATGGTCGTATTAACTGTTGGCATTACAGAGGTTTTCTATACATCAAAATGTTTGTCCGCCCCAGAGTATTTACTAAGTGAAGGCCTAAATGCTTGTAGACGTTTCCCTGTATGGTAGGAGCATTATTAAGAAACCAAACAAATCTCTTTGCCTACTTAGAAAAAATTTGAGTTGTAGTCTTCAGCACATTACCAGTAAGTCCATTAAGATTGCAATTTTCACTAAGAACTTTCAATTTTTACTGAAGATCTACTTGAGTATAAACCAATAATACTCAATCACCTAAACATGTAAAAGACACAGAAAGTGGATTTTGTCATTTTTTGGGGGTAAAAGAGTTTAGATCCGAAACATAAAGACTAAAGAGGAGGGGCGCTAAAACATACCTGTGTGTGAAGTCATTTTTAAGAGGGATTTTTTGGAATAGAATTCCATCCCGATTCAAATTGACCTGGACCCAATGTCTTAGGTTTCCAGAATAACAGATCAGATAATATTTAACATTTCATAATTTATTCCTTAGCACATTTCAGTTCACTTGGTTGAAAGCAGCTGAAGAGTAGATCTTAGAAGAAGTATGAAGTAAATAATTAAACCCATAGTTTGCAGGCTCTCCCCAACTACCTTTCTTATGGATTGGCTTAAATATTAAGCTAAGCCACAAATCAAGCATCATCCTGGGAGAAGAAAACCATTTTAAACAAGCATTGGCAGTGTCAATATTAGGTTTTGCCTTTGCTTTTTCTTTTGCATTCTATCTTACTGGATTATAAATATTAGAATTAATGTTGAATTAATCAACAACCCCATGAACAAATATTAGCAGTTTATCAAATTTAAAACAAACATTATTATAAGATTTTCCCAACATTTATAATCCAGTTAGTTAGCAATTCCTGCTGCAGGCTGCCATTCTCAACGTTTTGTCAGGTGAGCCCTAGTATAAGGTCAAGAAATGGGCATGAATACACCATAGAGTGGGAGCCCACTGGTGTGTGGAATTATGCTGACCTATGGGTGCAAAATCAGAAACACATCAGGGAGAAGGCATGAGAGTTTGTTGGGGGTGGGCATGATGCAAGTATCCTGATGAGTTAGTTATTAGTTATCCCTCAGAAGATGTACCCACAAGTAGGTTTCTGCGTGCTACAGAGGGGAAGGGCTCCTTTTAAATATATTTCAGTGAGAAGCATCTTAGGTTTCACCTCACTGGCTAAAGTTGGATTGCATTGAGTCTTGGGAATAGGGCATGCCCACATGCTTGGGGATGCAAACCATGAAATGCATGCAAGGTCGAAGTGCCTGTGGACAACTCCCCTCTGGCAGTCCAATGAACAGGCAGCCTATTCTGCACCCTGCCCCTGAAATAGAATGACGACCGCATTGGGGGACCTCACCCACGCCGATCAGGATGGCAACTGTGCTTGGTTAGGTGGCAGATGTGAAGGAGCCCCGAGCTCATGGGGCCCTGCACCTGCCTTTAGGGGCAGAGCCGGTTGCAGGGCAGAGCCCAGGGTACCATGCCAGGAAGGAATAGCTTTCCACTCTATTGCCACAGGGGCGAAAGGTTGCCAATGGTGGGTTCAGCTCTTATTAACTGTGCGCACTTGCGAACAGGCTCTACTGTCTGACAAAAACAACTTTTGTTAACAGAGGCCTGCGAAAAATCATGTTGGCATATGTACTACACCCATGTATTAAATGACAAATACTGTGTCATGTGCTTTTTGCAAGTTATTCTACCAAGGATACACAGACCTTAACACAGACTGTCTTCTAGTGCGACTTAAAGTGTGATGAGCATGGCTGCCACTTTTCCTTATGCTAAAGTGTGAAATTTCTATTGTTGGTGTGTGCTTATGTGTGACATTTGCGTAACTCAAGTGTGACAGCTTGACTGACACTATCGAAAGGTGACTAAATAGTAAGGTTAGCCTAGAGGAAGGACACTGGCTGGTGTCTAATGGCAAGTGACAAAAAGGAGTACTTGGTCCTGAAGTAACACGGTGGCATGGACGGCAAAGAAGAGAGTGGGAAGTGAAGCAGACTACATTCGGATGACATGCTGGCTGATCAGAAGCATGTAAATTAGAGCGACATTGGACCAAGTCCGTGGTATGTTCAGGTAAGTAAAGAGAGGTTTCTAACCCCTTTTAAAGTTTTTTCATCAACAAAATATTTTGCAAGCAGAGCGCTCAAGCTCACGGGTGCAGACGAAACCTAAAAGGATTTAATGCGCTAGCACACCAAAGGAAATCTGCCTTAAGGATAGCTGCGGGAAGACTGCTGTTGCCCCTGCCTGCAAAGGTTTCATATTGCCAGTTAGTTCTGAGATTGTCCCAACATCCTGCAATGACATTAAATTAACATCTGCTATGCACTCTGTAGTTGATTGTAAGAGTCTGGTTAGACGAACCCTTATGAAAGTCAGAAATACGTTCTACCCACTGGCATTCTGAAACTTCAGTTCCCAGCTTATTTTGAGATTCAGTATTGACGAGGCGACAACATTTGTTCGAATTACCCTGCGATATGACTTCTTCCATTAGTTCCCAATTTAAATGAAATAACTCTTGTTTTTTGCGCTAATAGTGTGTGATATTATTTTTTCACTGCATTAACTCGTGTCTAACAACATTACACCTATTATTCAGTAGTTTTTTGCACATCCTATTTAGCACCTTTCTTGTACTAGCACATTCTTGATCAAACTAGCCCGGAGAAGACCTAATTTTATTTGCTCTTCTAGGGAATGACGTTAATACTCAGCTTCCAAGCACAAAAGGGCTCCTTCGATACATCGATTGTACAACTTTATAGAATAGGGGCCACCATGTCCAATCATATGCTGATCAACTCTCAAACTGAATAATTCTTTAAAGCTGATTGTAACCCTTGTTCTGCGACCTTATACCAGAATTAATTCTAGGATGGCTTTCTTCTTCTTTTGATATTGTCCCCTTAAAGTTACTTCTAAAGCAAGATGATCTCTAAACCCCAAATATACTACTTAATAATATTCTATTTTTTTAAAACAGTTCTAGCGGATCAAAAGATTAGTCTATCGGGACCTATCACTAGAAAAGTGGCCATTAAATTAATGAAATTGGGCTGCACTAGTAATTACAAAATCTGGATGGACTTACAGAAACGATTTTCTTCGGTTGCAGCCACTTGGGGTATTTCAGAAAGATTCATCATATCACGATGAACCTCATCAATGTGGCACAGCGTCATTCTTTTATAAAATTAAAGTCACCGCCAAAATGAAAGTAGAAATTGGAATGTGAGTGCTCAAGTAGCCCAAGTCATTGCACAACTTCTTCATCTCATCATTAACACAAATGTCACTTTCAGAGGAATTTACACATTTAGACAAACTATAAAATGTCATTCAATTAGGGGATCAGTTAATTCTATATAAAATGCCTGCAACCAGTTACAAGTAGGTTCCAAAACTAATACCTTCCTCCCACAAGGACCTGACATGAAAATCAGCTGACTCCCAGAAGGACAACATCGGGAAGGTGAGTTGGCACTTTTTGCACAGACCACGTAGCTTTCACACGATGGACGCTCCCTCAAACAGGACTCTTGAAATATTAACATAGAATATTTTTCTACAAATGATTTGTATGAGCCTTAGTTTAAAAAGGTCTTATCACCATGAATATTCCATTAAGAAACTTTAACTGCTTAGCTGCCAGGTCTCCCCCCACCCCTCCTGTGCTGACCCTTTTTTTGGCTATTTTGGTAGTTTGCGATTAGGCTCTCATAACTTTTTGTTCACACAAGCTATCCACACCAAATTTGCATCCTTATTTCCCAGCATTGTAGGGATTTGAAAGGTACTCAGAGTTTGTGGGTTCTCCTGGAGGAAAACAAGAAATTAGCCAAAATACAGCCACATTGTTTTTTTATTAGGAAAATGGGAAAAAAGGGCTGCAGAAGAAAGCATGTGTTTTCTTCTGTGTAAATGGCATCAACAAAGGTTTTGCGGTGCTAAAATTAACATCTTCCCAGCTTTTAGGAACAGGTAGACTTGAATCAGAAAACCACATTTTTCAACACCATTTTGGCATTTTACTGGGACATACCCCATTTTTACATTTTTTTGTGCTTTCAGCCTCCTTCCAGTTGGTGACAGAAATAGGTGTGAAACCAATAGTGGATCCTGGACAGCCAAACATTTCTGAATCGTAGACAAAATTCTGAATTCAGCAAGGGGTCATTTAGGAAGATCCTGCAAGGTTTTCCTACAGAAAAAAACAGCTGAAATAAAAAAATATTGAAATTGAGCTGAAAAAAACAATTTCTGTCCATGTTTCTTCTGTAACTTTTTCCTGCTATAACAGATATTTGAAAGCAATATTATGTTACATCTGCTGGACTCTTCTGGTTGTGGGGATATGTAAGGCTTGTGAGTTCATCAAGAACCCTAGGTATCCAGAGTCAATAAATGAGCTGCACCCTGCAATATTATTTTATTGTATACCGGGTATACAACAAGTTATTTGGTCAAATATAAGGTGTGAAAAATAGGTTTCAAAGAAACCTTTGTATTTCCAAAATGGGCACAAGATAAGGTGTTGAGAAGCAGTGGTTATTTGCACATCTCTGAATTCGGGGGTCCCCATACTAGCATGTGAATTACAGGGCATTTCTCAAACACATCTTCTTTCTTACACATTGCCTTACATTTGGAAGGAAAAAATGTAGAGAAAGACAAGAGGCAATAACAGTAGTTCTTCTATTCTGTGTTCCCCATAGTCTCCCGATAAAAATGGTACCTCACTTGTGTGGGTGGGCCTAGTGCCAGCAACAGGAAACACCCCAAAAATATATGGACACATCACATTTTTACATTGCGATTTTTTTTTAAAAGTGTTTAGCTGTGGATTTTGGCCTCTAGCTCAGCCGGCACCTAGGGAAACTAGATACTCAGGGTACCCGAGGATGGGGTTACCATCTTCCCAGCTTTCAGGAACAGGCAAACTTAAATCTGAAAACCAAAAGTTTCAACACCATTTTGGCATTTTACTGGGACATACCCCATCTTTACAATTTATTGTACTTTCAGCCTCCTTCCAGTTGGTGACAGAAATAGGCGTGAAACCAATAGTGGATCCCAGACAGCCATTTCTATTCTGTGTTCCCCAGAGTCTCCTGATAAAAATGGTACCTCACTTGTGTAGGTGGGCCTAGTGCCCGCAACAGGAAACACCCCAAAAATACATGGACACATCACATTTTTACATTAAAATGTTTTTTTAATAGTGCTTAGCTGTGGATGTTGGCCTCTAGCTCAGCTGGCACCTAAGGAAACTAGACACTTAGGGGAACCCAGGATGGGGTAACTTGTGGCGCTCTCACCAGGCTCTGTCACCCAGAATCCTTTGCAAACCTCAAAATGTGGAAAAATACACTTTTTCCTCACATTTTGGTGCTGCAAAGTTCTGGAATCTGAGGGGAGCCACAAACTTCCTTCTAGCCAGCATTCCCCCAAGTCTCCCAATAAAAATAAGAACTGATGTGAACTGATGTGAACTGATGTGTTTTTTGGAAAGTGCCTAGCTGTGGATTTTGGCCTCTAGCTCAGCCAGCACGTAGGAAAAACTACCAAACCTGTGCATTTTTGTGGTGCTCTCATGAGGTTATGTTACCTAGAATCATTTGAAAACCTCAACTTTTAGCAACAAAAAAAACACTTTTTTCCTCACATTTCGGTGTTGGCAAGTTCTGGAATCTGAGAGGAGCCATACATTTTCTTCTACTCAGCATTTTCCCAAGTCTCCCAATACAAATTGTACCTCCCTTGTGTGGGTAGGCCTAGTCCCCACGACAAGGAAGGGTCCAAAACACAACATGGACACAATCCTTTGCAATCCTCACAATTTGGCAAAAAAACCCTTTTTCTCACATCTCGGTCATGGAAATTTCTGGAATCTCAGGGGAGCCACAAACGTCCTTCCACCCAGCATTACCCCCTACCTCCTGATAAAAATGATACCTCACATGTGTGGGTAGGCCTAGTGCCTGTGACAGGAAATGCCCCAAAACACTATGTGGACAAATCAAAATGATCAATTATAAAACTACCTGTTTTTGCACGGGGTGGCACCTGGACTCAGCAGCCACCTAGGGACACCTACCAAACCCAGACATTTCTGAAAACTAGACATCTAAGGAAGTCCAGGGAGGTGTGACTTGTGTGGATCCCCCAGTGTTTTTTTATCCAGAATCCTCAGCAAACCTCAAATTTGGTAAAAAAAAATCAAATTTTTCCCACATTTCTGCATGAGATCCTCACACCGGCACAAATTTCCTACCACCTAACATTCCCCTCAGTCTCCCGATAAAAATGATACCTCACTTGTGTAGGTGGGCCAAGTGCCTCTGACAGGGAATAGACAAAAACATGTTGAAATTGAGGGGGAACCAAAGCGGGTCCAAAAGGGCAGTTTGAAAAAAACTGTTTTTAGGCTGACTAGTGGGGTAGAATTTTGATCGGTATACGTGCAACAATGCTGGGTGGTAGGAATTTTGTGGATTCCTGCAGATTCCAGAAGGTTCCATCACAAAAATGTTGGGAAAATGTGTGATTTCAAGCAAAGTTGGAGGTTTACAGGGCATTGTGGATAAGAAAATGGTGCAGGTGCATATGAAGCACACTACCCTGGAATCACCCAGATGTTTAGTTTTCAGATGTGTCTAGGCCTTGTAGATTTTTCTAGAGGGCAGCATCCCAAAGTCCAAAAAGTGTAGCCCTCACCATTCTAAGTGGTACGATTTCAAGATTTAGCCAAGCTCTCATGGCCCAAATGTAAAATCAAAACCCAAAATAATCAAAAGTCTTCTTGCTAGCCATTGAAATAAGATCTTTTAGTTTGTGGGGTGAGAGCTAAAAGACTGTTACTCCCTTCAGTTGGGGTGGGGGCATAACCATGCCCCTACTGTTTGGTAGCCACCACCCCACTCTTTTTTATTTTTTTTAAATTCCCTGGCATCTAGTAGGCTTTCTGCCCCCCCCGGGGAGTGAATCGGAGGTAAGTGCCCCATCTGCCCACTGGTGCATAGAACAACTTTGTCCCCATTTATTTAGGGGTGGGTGAGATGTGTGCTCGCACCCATGATGTGTGAGTATTGTACAGTAAGATGTATGGGGCATTCCTGTTGCATATCAAGCCAACTGTTCCCCAAAACTCTTTTCAACGAATTGTAGAGAAGACATTGACCTGGAGAGGAAAGAGTGGATCATTATCATATAAATCATATGGATCTCAATTCTGCCAAGATGATCTGGTCCTCCAATTGCTTCTTACTTCCTTCTCTGGGTGGTATTATGAACAAAGTCTGAACACTGGATTTAAGTCGATGATAGGCCTCTCTGCTTTAATAAGAAAAGATCGAGCACATATTTTATACTTTGCAGGCATAGAACAATTAGTTTTGCTTGCTGGCAATTCATCAAAACCAAAGCCTCCAGCATCCCCTGAAATGTGGTTTGCATTAGCAATAGAATAGTTAGCATTGACAGCTCTTGAACACCTCCTCTTTCAGCAGAACTGAAAAGTGAAGTTCCAGGTTGTAAAAAAAAAATTGGAATGCAATTTCCTCAGCATTCATTGATTCTGGAGATTCATCTTGGAATAAAGGAACTGCTGAGAATAGGAATACATTTCCCCTGAGGCCACATCCATCCTTTAAATTATAACACAGGGAATGGGATAGACATAGATCTCTCTTTTTCACATAGTTGTGTTAACTGAATGATGCAAGAATGAGTTAATAATTTTAGGCGGATTTAATTTACTAAAATAGCTGTTTGACATTCACCCAGAGGCATGGAAACTGGATTTAATTCAACATTTGGAATAAGGGTAACAGAATTCCCCACTCCTGTGCTGAGTACGTAAGGTGCATCAGATACTGATCTAATAAAGGAACTGGAAAAATTGGGCCAATAGACCCTAACAGTCCAACCCACACACTAACTTCAGTAAGTCCTTTATCAGCTTGTAGTTGACCCACTGTTGAGTTTTCCTGGCCCAAATCAACATGGAATGCTGAGACGTCAATGGATATGGAAATCTACAGTGTTTATTTGCAAACCTTCTCAAATATGTAGACAATGGAAAACAATTAGATCAGAAGGAGCAAAAGGAACAAAAAGAAGATATTCTCTCTGAGGGGTCTACTTTACCTTCTGTGGCCAACACTTGTTCCACTGGACAAGGAGATATGATCTCTCGGTACGAATGTAAAGGTATTGTCCATTTTGCTGACATAGTGGGAAAAAATGGATGCATTAAAACCAATCAAGCTAACCTGCACTAGAGCAGCACAAGATCTGGGAGGTCACAGTTGGCCATATGATATACGTACCAAATAAGACCTATAAAGATTCCAGAAAAACTCCAGCACTTCTAGACTGCAATGACCCTCCGCTGTGCTCAAATAACATATGCCATGGGTAAAAACGTAAGGGTCTGGGCAATGTATGGCTACCAATTTCACACTGGCTTTTGCACTGGTTTTTGTTCATAATTACAAGAATACAAAAGTGAATACTCCAGGGTGAATATCCATAAAGCTTATGAAGCTCTGCAATTGCCTCATTTATATGAGGAAAATGTACTGCAAAGAGGGCAAACATAGGCCTAACTGGCCAGAAGCAGCTGCAAAGTTCACCATCTCTGCTTCACATAATCATTAGTTCCAACAACATGTTTTTAATGTCACTGGAGGTAACCAGCTTGCTGACTTGTGCTAGGCCACGAGCCACCTGTGCCACCTTACACACAAGACCACCAATGGTCACCAACAGGCACAAAACAGACTAGGTCCCAGCATCTCCCCCAACCAAACACCTCCCCAGAATTGTCCCTTGACTGCCCAAAACATCACACAAATGCTGCAAGCTTCCTCAGCCAGGCTATTCTATCTGTGGGCTAATGAGCAAAAACAACATAAGCACAATGGGAGAGAAGTTGGAAGCTAAAACTGGAGGGGGACAATAGGGGTAGGCACAAGGCACCCTTAACCCACTGACACAAATTTAAGACAGGAAACAAGGCACTGGGGGCAAGAGCACCTGACCACTTCCATTGGCACTTCACTATGCTTCAATCCAGAGCTCCCCCCACAAAAGCTCAATACAACATGGCAGGAGTTGGATTCAGCCCTGACAATGAGGAAGCAGGAATTAGAATCAGTACTGGCACTATGGCCTAAGCCCACAGCCACAGCTCTCCTGGCTACTTGCCTTTCCCTTCTCACGTCTCCTAGCAGTGGTGTTCTCTCATTCTGTTAACATCACACAGTGTCTCCTCATTGTCCTCCAACTACTGCTGTTTGAGACCTGTGAGGTGACCTGAAGGGCTCGACCTGCTCCCACTTGTACCTAGGACAAAGAAGAAGATGCCAAGGGGCAGTTGGATCACAACCTGTGGGGCTGATGGGATAGAAAAAGCTGCCAGAGACCATTATCATGAAGTGGCAACATATCCGGTGCTAATTGGACCTGGCTTAGACCCAGCTGGTGGCCTCTGTTGGAGTGAGTCTTGATTCACAAGTGCTCTCCCTGAGATCTTGGTACTCTTGGCTGTGCCTAACTGGACTTCTCCTACAACCTTTGAAAACCTGCTGCTTCAAAAATGTTTGGACTTCCAGACCTCTGGAGGACCAGGACCAACCACCATGGACTACCTCCAGGCCACAACCTTGCTGGGCTAAGAATATAGGTTCCTTCCACTAATAGCCTCTTCACAGAAGAAAATCCAACTCTACCGACCCTCAGCAAGAAGGTATACATCCTTGTGGAACTCAATGTCAGAAACAATTACAGCCTTGACTCACTGAATGATTCCAAGCTTTAAAATAGAGACTAAGACAGAAGGTAAAAGTCTTGACAGAGGTAAGGCGCTAAAAGTGTCAGAGTGAATTTTGTACTTCTCTCACTTTATGCTTTTTCCACAAATCCCAGCGGCTTCTGTAGGACCCCGTCCAAGACATATGTGACTTTGTGAGGCCTTTCATGGATACACCGGCTGAAATAATTTTGATTTCCAGAAAAAGCACGAAAACCTCTGCCCAGTGTCAAACCTGGTTGGTGTATCTGACCCACGCCCCACAGAGAGGTCAGCCTCAAATTGAGCCATGGTACAGCACTACTGCGGCCATTGACTAGCATTGGTTCTTTGCGTTAATTGGCATAATTGTTCTTTAAATCTTTAAAAATTCATATTGCTGGTTCCCTTTAAATACCATTTGTAATTTTGGCGTAATTTTGTTCATTACATTTCACTATTTAACTGAGTTGTATTTTTTACTTTATGACTGGTTTGTTGTGTCTAAATACACATTTTCTTTAAGTTAAGCCTGTCTCCTTTGGGCCAGTTCTACCAGGGATTGAGTTCAGGTTTACATTACTGAAACATTTGACTGAAGTGAGTGTTTTTATTACTTCTGGTGGACTATCATCCGCCCCAATTATTAATTCACTTTCTCAGGGTAATCTTTTTCCATTAACCTTTATGATGGCACTGACTGTCAGTGGGGAGACGTATATATTTGTAATAAACTACAGTTCCCATTTACACTGTTAACAAACTTGGACAGGGACAGTGCTTGTACATAATTACAATACCTTTTTAGTGTTTTTTTCCACTTCATGCATGCTTCAATTAAATATTCATAACTTCTTATTACAATGATGTTTAGCCTCCATCACATTTAAAAACACAAGGCTGTGCAATTATTATATCTCCCATGACCCTTAAGTGCATCCTAAGATTAATAAGTAGACACATCGGCTCATAACACCATGAGATTATTTCAAAATACTGTTTTGATTATATCTTTGGCTTTTCCAAGCATATAAGGTTTCATTTACTCCATGAAGCAGCACAATATATTCACAGGTTGCTAAAGCCATGCATCTGTTTCCTAAATGACAGAATCTCTACCTGCCACCACCTCCACTCACATAGCTGAAAATAGCTGATTGATATGGTGAAAGGCATAGTAAGTTAAAAGATCTTTGTCCCCACGCTTGGACTGTAACCAGATTAGTGCAGTGAAAAAGTGTAAGAAAGTGGGTTATTATTTGGGGTAGACATGAGTGTACCTCAAGGAATAAGATCACAAACTTGTCAGGGTATGACACAGTTTCAGGGCTTCAATCCATTGTAGCTATGGAACAGGGTGGACAGGCTTATCCTAGCAACATATTTAAGCATCTAGCAGTAACAAAATAGTTAAAAAGTCAAAATATAATATCATCGAAATTCAACAACCAGTTTAGAAAAAATAAAACATGATGATTAAAATGACACAAAAGCAAGAATAATTCAACAATGGGAAGTAGAGGCATAGATTGTTGAAGATGTAAAGCAAAAATCTCAAAGAAAAAGTAAAACAGTAATGAGTAATTACAGTTTGCAGTTGCCCACCATCTAGCAGAATTTCAGGCTGACGATGATGGAGCGCAGGTCAGATACACCAAGTGAGTTTGTCCCAGTGAAAAATTGTACCATTAGCCTTTGTCTCTGAAATAGAAGTTGAAAAACTCCAGCCCGGCAAGGTAGTAAGCTGTAATCGCTTAAGTCCTCTTGAAGGTGGATAGCCACTGGATGAGGTCCCACTTAAGCTGTTGGTTTTGGCAGGAAAAGGTTTGTATGGAAAAAATTCAAATTTTGTGGCCATCCAAATTCTTGCATTTAGATGGATACTTTTTGCGCCTTTGCCTGTCAAGAGTTCTACTTTCAGACTTAGGGCCTGATTTAGCTCTTGGCGTGACTTACTATGTCCCTTTGTGGTGGTGTTTTCAAGTACTTCCTCAAGGTGACGGATTCCCGCCTGCCTAAATTAGATATGTGCCAGCTGATCCTCCGCCTGCCTTGACAGAGTGTTTTCCATCGCGTAAACAGCTCACCGCAAACAACGCAGCAGGCTCCTGTGCTGGCCAATATAACTCCATCGCCATCAGGGTGGCAGAATTGCCCCAAGCACATTTAGATTTCTCAGTTGTGCTGGCATTGTCATAGTGGCAAATTCCTGACAGAAGAATTCCGTCAAGGACGCGCTCAACATTATGCTATGCCTGTGGCTTTTGAATGGATGGTAGCATCACACACTTGATGTGTTTTGTCTTATTGGTTTCACCTGTATACCACACTACAAAACATCCTCCGTTTCAAACCATGATCCTTTGCCATTTTACTGCAGTCCAACATTGTCCAGGTAACATTTTGACAGTGAGGTCAGGTTTGTTTGCTTTAGCTGCTCCTTGTTCATTTTACATTTGTTATTTTGTTTTACTTATGGGTCAACAAATGTATTTAATTCCATCATATGAGAGTAGCAGGGAGAAGTCCCCATTCCACTCAGGGAGAATTGTCAGTAATGGTGGAGAAATTATTAGGGAAGAGCCACAATTGTTTGGAGGCCGAGTACAAAATACAACGATAGTGCAGAAAACTCAAATGTGGTCCTAAATAGTTGTCAGAGTGAATGCTATAGCAAACAACCCAAGCCCACAGGAGGAAATTAGGAAGTGGTAGAATGACCTGCGGGAAGAGTGTGGTCCCTGGCCTCCAAACATCACCCGGAGGCCTAGAGGGCTGGTTGTGGTTCTCCCAGCCACCCCCTTACAGCTACATCCCTGGAAGGAAAAGGTCTTTCAGATCCTCCATTTGGAATGCTTGACAGGAATCCCTGGTGGAGTGGAGACTGGTAAGTTATACTTTTGAAAGTGTCACTAAACCTAAATGTCATTTTTGCTATTAATTTTTGTTGTTACTGATGTATTTTCCACCTTTTTCAAACATATAAACCTATAAATAATTGTATTTTTTTCTTTATATTGGAAACTTGTAGCATTATTGTGGTTCCTCTCATTTAACTAATAGTTAAAACTTTTGCCAATATGGGATTTTTTCTCCATGTTTTATATTTCTTTTTGCCTTGTTTGTTTGGTTGCCTGAATGTACTTTATTGAATTGAAAATATAGGTTTCAATCTCCATCAAAGTTTACATGATGTTATAGTGCTTGAGTTTTTCTTCACCAAATAACAACAATTATTATATGTGCCCTATATTGTAAATGTCTATTTCCACTGCATATTTTTAGTAGGTATGTTTAACTGACAATTTTGCAAGTGTTAGTGTTCATTTGAAATTACTACAACTAATATAATGCCTTTTTTTGTTTCTTTTCAAATGATATTGCAATGTTATTTTGGTCAATCTCTTGGTTATCATGCATACTTTCACATATGTTAAAGTGTTTTGTATTTATCAATCTCTCTTTTATGTTATGTTACTTAATTTTGTATTTTGTAAATTTCTTGTTATTTTATTGATTTGATGTTATTTACATCACAAATATTATTCTGTAGTGTTTTTTGGAGAAGATTTTTGATTTGTCCGCTGGTCGGACCTCATCAATCTAAATACAAAACAGGTTAAAGTTCAAACTTTTCTTTGGTCTTCAACAAGCCCATATTGCTATGGTAGCCCCTGTCACATAAGAGAACTACACTGTGGCGGTCATTCTGACCGCGGCGGTCGGCGGTCGCCGCCCGCCAAGCGGTTCCCGCCGAAAGACCGCTCCGCGGTCAGAAGACCGCGGCGGCCATTCTGGTTTTCCCGCGGGCCGGCAGGCAACCGCCAGAAGACCGCAGGCCGGCCCAGCGGGAAAGCCCCTTCAACAATGAAGCCGGCTCGGAATGGAGCCGGCGGAGTTGCAGGGGTGCGACGGGTGCAGTGGCACCCGTCGCGATTCTCACTGTCTGCAAAGCAGACAGTGAAAATCTTGGTGGGGCCCTGTAAGGTGGCCCCACGGCACCCGTTCCCGCCATCCTGGTTCTGGCGGTGGACACCGCCAGAAACAGGCTGGCTGGAAGGCGGTCGGAATCCCCATGGCGGTGCCGCAAGCAGCGCCGCCATGGCGGGTACCCTGGGCCAGCGGGAAACCGGCAGGAAACCGCTGGCTCCCCTTTTCTGACCGTGGCTTTACCGCCGCGGTCAGAATCGCCCAGGAAGCACCGCCAGCCTGTTGGCGGTGCTTCCGCCGCCCTCCGCCATGGCGGTCATGGACCGCCAGGGTCAGAATGACCCCCTGTGTGTGGATGTACTCCTTGTGAAAGGGCAGCATGCCACAACTCACAGTGAAGTTAGCCAACGACTGAATGGGACTGACGTATTGACCCTTGATGCATGCTGTAGTAGACGGAAGACAAATGTGAATGACACAACAATAGACTAATGGAAGGAGGCTTCATACAATGTCCTATTACTAACTATGTTACACACATAATTGTAGTAAAATGAAACAGGCCATGGATAACACCAGACCTAAAAAAGACGATTGGTTTGTTGTGACTTCCAGCCTCTTTTATAATACTTCTTTTGTAATTTTTTTTTGTTAATTGTTATTGCAAATAGACAAGAAGATTTCAAAGACAGTTAAAAAGGGAGGCTTGCAAATAAAAGTTTGTTATCTTAAAAATTTTAATGTATGTTAGTTTGTATGTTGAATATATGGTATTTTTGTAATAAATGTACTTTGCAATGCTTAAATGAAGACTAATGGGATTTATCCTATAAAGTTGTTTAACTTTTAGATTTTGTCAGTGCTAGGCATTTGGATTCTTTTACATTTCTCCTCTCCACTGTGCTGTTTTGAACGTTTGGTATTGTCATGTATACTTTGTAACTCTTATTACATTTCAGGACATCATTTTACATGCTTTTTTGAAGTAGTTTTGTGTGTAATTGAAACTATTTTGTAACTTATTAAAAACTAAAAGGTATAATAGTTATATTAATTGCCTTTTACCATTTTTGTTGCTTCTTTTTTCCATCAAGGTCATTTGTTGTACAATCCAGACTTGTTTTGTTGTAATTACTAATAGTTCTAACACCCAGAGTACGTGGACAACCATTTGCCACTGCTGCTGAGGATACCTCCACTCCAGACCAGGAACAAGACGTCAGTGAGGAATCCACTGCTGAAAGTCCGGATGATGAGGAGCAGGCAAGTCCATCTGGTCTGCCTGGGCAGACAGCTCAAGTGAGTCTCGCTCAACCCACACCTACACTTTCCACCCCAGCTGTTACAACACCTCAGTCTCTGGTTACCCCCACTTCCTGTTTTCAAAGAAAATCACCCCAATCATGTGATCCCCCAGTCCTGGCTGCCAATCCCACCACCACCTCCAGTCCAGTCAGGACTTATTGAGTTGGGGCACACTGGGTCGTGGTCACAGGAAAGCTGGGGTAGGGTTTGTGGGATGGAATCTTTGGGCCAGCAAAGTGAGGCCACTGGGTTCATTGTCCCCCAGGCCATCATCGACCAAGTCTTGGGATCACTCAATCAGTCCCAAGACATGGTGGGCGAGGTCCTTACAAAGCTCCAGCAGATGAGGCAGTTGAAGAGGAAGCATAATTTCCAAATGGGAAATCTGAACTCAAATTTGGGATCTCTAACTGGGGTGCTGCAGGATTGTTTTAACCATACGGACATTTCTTTTCCAGCAACACCTTCCCCTGTATGTGGTCCAACAACATCTGGACCAACTACGTCTGCCTCAGCCACAGACAGGCAGGCCCTGCCACAGGAGAAAGCACCTGCACCCTCATCAGTCCCTGCAATTTGGATCTACCAGTTCCCCTGAGAAGGGGACATTCATCTGTACCAGCAGGAGAGGATGGCAAGACCTCCTCCACCACCAGCAAGAGACGCAGAAGCCAATTTCCTGCAGTGTGTGAATAGCAGACGCTGTGTGAACTATTTTCCAGACACATTTACCTTTTTGATGCCAGTTGTGTTTTGTACAATGAACTTCAATCAATTTTGGCTCTTCAATAATAGTTTCATCCACCATGAGTGATTTTTTAAAATGTGTTTGCTTTGTTCTTGTCAAACATTTTTTATATTGTTTTGTTTAATAAAATCAAAACATTAACATTCAAAGACTGGTGTTGTATTCATTTTTTCAATGTTTTTCAATTTGTAGGATTTATCATACATCTTTAAAACATTACAATTATAAAAGGTTGTTTCTGCAGAAATAAATTACATGTAAGTAGTATTTTTCTAATTTTTTTAAACATTTTTAAAACATTGCAATAACTATATGTCAGAACTAAAGTTTTCTGGTTGGCTAGGGTATGCACCTAAGTCAGGCAAAACCCACCCCTCTAGACAGGGAAAGTAAGTTATACACCAAAGCTAACCTGTGCTTACCCTCTGGTAGCTTGGCACAGAGCAGTCAGGGTTATCATCAATGGATAAAGCTTTTGAGCAACACACTCACACAGGAACACAATGAATACACCACAAAAGACTTCATACTAGTTTTGAAATATAGCTTATTATATTCGGAACAAAACAAGACCAAGATGAAACACCTATCATATATAAGCATACCAGGATAACCCTTGTTATCCTGCACCAAACAACCCTAAAACAATAAAAATCAGTTAAGTGGTTCAGGAGATATGCCATCTCAAAGTTATTACTTCTCAGGGCATAAATGCAAGAACAGTGCTTGAATTCACTGGGCTTCCTTTAGAATCTTTATGGAAATGGTTTCTGTGCAGAACGGCACAACAACAGTGTTAGTGTTAGCATCGGGACTCAGAGGTCTCGAGAGGGGGTGGAAATTCTGCCCAATAATTCTCCCTCCAGCTGCTCATGATGGTGTGGGACAGCTGTGAAAACCGCATGGCACCATTGTATTCAGTACCTTTAAGTATGATGAATGCAGCCACAGATCGGCACCGGCATTTAGCGGAGAGATGGTGAGCCCAGCTGTGCTCCTATGTCCACTGTAGGGCCAGGCACACGCGCTGCTGTTATAGTTGGGAGTGCTTGCCCTCATGCAGTGAGAGTGCAGATTTGGGAGTGCTCATGAAGGGGGAGGACTGCTGCTCCTCAGACACTCAGAACAAGGGCAACACCCAGCTGATCACACCATGTGGAGTAAAAGCACCGCTCCTTGGGCACTCGTGGCGAAGGCAGCACTCAGCTTCAACTACACGGAGCACTGTAGATTGTTGAAGTTTGAGAAGAGGGAAGCACTGCTCCTCAGGCGCTCGGGCAGAGGGCAGTGCTTCTGTTTACTAAAAGGCAGGTGTGAAGGGAAGTTTTGCTCCTAGGGTGCTCTTGCAGGGAAGCTCTTTGCTTTAATTCAAAATGCTGATGGCCAGAAAGAGCGCTTCTCCTTGGTGCTTTAAGGTAAAATACTGACGTTAAGAGTGCAGCTGCAGGACTCACGGCTGACAGAGTCCAGCTGCAGCTGCACAGGGAGGAAATCTTTTGAGACAGGTTGAAAGGCTACTTCTTTTGGTGGCACAATCAGTGCTGCAAGCCCACTAGTAACAATTAATTGAAAAACCCTAGGTATATAGCATACACTTTACAAGGGACTTGCAAGTAAATCAAAATGTCAAACAGGT
Organism: Pleurodeles waltl; assembly: GCF_031143425.1. Lineage (NCBI taxonomy): Eukaryota > Metazoa > Chordata > Amphibia > Caudata > Salamandridae > Pleurodeles > Pleurodeles waltl. The sequence goes on along the minus strand of NC_090442.1, from coordinate 869,378,670 downwards.
GTAAATCAGTCATACCATGTTCAGAGAAGAGAGCACATACATATTAGCACTGATTAGCAGTGGTAAAGTGCCCAGAGTCCTAAAGCAAACAAAAGGAAGGTCAGACAAGTAGGAGAAGGAAGGTAAAACATTTGGGGTAACCTTGCAAAAAGGGCCAGGTCCCACACTATGCATCAAAAAGTATTGTTATATTAAATTAGAATAAATGTTTGTTTTTCATATTTTTCAAGTACAGTAGAACCCATGCATCAACCCAATACTTCAGTCTATTTTGGTATATACAATTCCATACCTTTCCACCATGGAAGAATTTGATATAATCTAACAATTTACATTAAACAGGCAAACTATTATTGATTTATGTCATCAGCAGGAGCCAGATCTTCCACCTTAAAATAGGAATCCCACAAGAATAACACCAGTATTGAAAATAATGGCAGCATTCAATTTTGTGGCCAGAGGATCATCCCACTACATTGTTACAGTATCTGTTCGAATGCCACAACCTACTTTGTCACCTTTGATTTTTAAGTTTTGAAAATGAAGTTATGTTAATTAAAAAAATAAACATTTATTTATAATAAGAATTAACAAAAACCTTTGAAATGTAGAAATTCCAACAAATAACAGCATAGATGATGTGACAGGCCTGGAGTAGTGAAATAATGACATAATAAGGGATAAGGTTACGATTCAGGTTATTACAAATTTGTGTTTTTGGGGGTACAAAAGTATTTAAAACAGACAAATAGCTATGCTGTTTTCATGTTTAAGAATGTTTGTGGCTGGTCCCTCAAATGTGTGTTACATCAAAATCAAAAAAAATAAAGGTCACACAAGTGTTTTGTTCGTACATTTTCTGTATCCATAGAGGTAAACACCCATCAAAAGAAGGACATATGAAACACAATCGCCAAGACGGTGTGGACCATGGGAATCTACAAGCGATGCAGCAACTACTGCAAAAAACGATGGGAGCATCTACGATGCTGGACCAAGAAGTCAGTAGAAGTTCAGCTTGGCCAGTTCCCCCAACATGACAAGCGTGTGTGCCGCACCCTGACTCACCACTAATGGCCTGCATACTTGCGGTGGCCTATCCCCAGCTAAATGGGAGGTCTAAAGACAGATCACAAAAAGAGGAGAGACTGGGAGAAGTTAGCAGTCCAGTGTACAACCTTTCAAACAATAATTCTCACAAAAACTGAGTACACTGTTCCGTAGGTCTGTTCTACAAACCCAAAGATGGGAGGACAGAGGTCACCCATGCATGTTATTAGGGCAAAGCATGAGCAATCACCAACCTACTGGTGGCATGCTTCATCATCGGGCCTGCTCTTCGTTGGGCTGGCAATGCAATGCATGACGGGCCCCGCAAGAGAACTCTTTGCCAGAGACCTTTTGGAGTAGTGACGTGAGGGACTGTAGGAGTGCTATGAATCCTCAAGTGTAATCTAGAGTGGGACTGGGGAATGCAAAGTTAAAATTGTTTATGGGTATTGGACATATCTTTAAGTGGAACAGAGACCACTTATGACAAGATTAAAAGCAGGGAGAGAAGGCTGTGGGAATTCATGTTCCCTGCCCTCTCTATAAGTGTCTGTGTATATAAATACTATAGAATACCGTTGACATGTTTCATGGCATAATTGACCCTACGGATCAAGCAGCGTTTCTTCACCACCAAAAATGAAAAGGTAGCCTAGTCTTCACAAAACCAAGAGAAAGAGTACTCATGAGTTAAGGTTGTGTTTCATACATGTGTAAATAGCACAAATATATGGACTTATTGGGACAGGTGACCTGAAATGATAGCAAATAACACATCAAAGCTATAAAATATCCAAACTTATTACAGTGGACCAATGGCAAATATGATTACTGTCCACAGACATACACATTGTGAGCAATTGTACTGGTGAAATCATGCCAAACTCAAGCTGTACCATCTCTAGGAGAGAAGGGTGTTGAAATACAGAAGTGAATGCAAACAGGTAGAAAGGAGTAGTCTTACTCTCTTCAAGTAAGGAACAGGTCCCTTGGGAAAATGCAGGGTGTTCAGCTTCTGCAAAACTTAAACGGACATTATAATTATGCTGAGATGGTATAGCAAAAAAGAAAATGTACGCAAGTCATGTTGTTCACACTGAATTTAATGTCCCCAATTTTCAAACAGGTATGTATCTGGCATGCTAAACATTCTTCCAAGGAGGCAATATCTCAGTGCTGACAATACTTATCAAATGGTGGAAGGTACAGAGTCAAGGATGAACGGTGGTCCCTGGAGTATCCACAACCCCTTGATAGATGCTAGCAATGGAGGGGTGGGCCACTTGTATCCCTCATAATACGCCAGTTCACAAACAATTTTAGTATATATCAAAAAACACTCCTCATGTTATGTCATTATAGGTTCCACTTATGACAGCTCCAGCAATGCGCCCCCTTTTCAATTCAAAATGGGAAATGTTCAATTAAAAAGGCCTATAATTATATACACACACACACACATAAACAATCATATTATATGCACCAGGGGTGGTTCCCATACAATCTGGAAACTCTCAGTTACAAGAATGATTTTACCCTGCATAGGTAGCAAAGTGATAGTAATATCGCCGCTCATCACTGCATGCTAAATATAAGGCTGGCATGCCTCACAGTGTTCGTCCTTCGCTGGTAAAATAATTCTTAATGTAATCTTAGAATCTTGTAACCAAAGGTTAAACACCTGATATTTAACTAAAAGGGTGAAAGATGGAGGGGAACAAACTTTCCACTTACTTGATTGCAGCAGGGCTGAAAACCTCGGACCTACCTGCTTTGCCGCGTTCCCGGAAGTTACTCTGGACGCAGTCTGGAGAGTGTTACTGGGGCGAAGACGTCTCTGGATTGGATGCTGTGTCCCCCTACAGGGAGATGGGGAGTTACGGCCCACGTGGGGTAAGTAATTATGATGAGCTGGCACGTCTTCACCACGAACCCTGTACCATGTCATGGCCTCTCATTTAAGGGTCATGGCTCCTTGTGCAATCCCCCAAAAAATATAATAAAGAATATGGTTTATTCTACATAGAGGGGCATTTAAAAAGGGTGGATGTGATAAATACGTAGTCTGACCACATAACAAATTAATTCCAAAAAGAAAATTTATTCTGGTAAAATTGTGAAGGGTGTTACATTCCCCCTATGACAACTGACATAGCATAAAATGCAGTTATGATACAGTAGATGTTTCCAACTTCACATTTGTGAGTTAGTATGATAAGCAATCATTGTTGAACATGTGAGCCAAAATGGCCAAAAACATAGGATTAAGTGGATAAAAAATTGATTAATAACATGTTAAGTACATATTTTTATTTTAAAAAGTATTTCAATTTATGTTAAAGAAGACAAGTCTGATTTTAGAAAAATGTATTTCAAAGGCATATTGTTTTGTACAAAAAAACAGACAGAAATTTGAACACATTCATGACAGAGAACACATAGCAGAAGCACATTCATTTTATGCCCTTTATTATATCCAGATGAAAAATCAATAATTAAGAAAAAATAGATTCCTTAAAGGGACTCTTGCAGATGGAGTGTTCTGTCACAAACAAAACCGATATTTTGTCCTATCTATTCCAAGTGCAATATTTTATAAGGCACTTGGAATTTGACAGAGGGAAATTCCATCACATGTATGTTGGAGTGTCCCATCTAAAATGCTTCAGAGTTTTAAAAAAATGTACATTTCTTTTTGTTTTTCATTTACATTTCATATAAATCAATGTGTGTTAACTTTTACTGTAATGTACCAAAATGTGACTAACCTGAAAGAAATATATATTTTTTTAATGTTGACATTGGTAAAAAAATCTCATTAAATTAAGATATTTTAGAGAAAATGTTTTCATTTTTCTATGTGTACTTAAGTGGACTTAAAACATTTCAAGCCGGTTAGAAATGGAGTCTTTGGTTGACAGTCAGGTTACCCCCTGTTCAAGCAACGACCCTCACTCTAGTCAGGGTAAAAGAGAATCACCCTCAGGTAACACCTGCTTACCCCCTTGGTAGCTTGGCAGAGCAGTAGGCTTAACTTCAGAGTGCTAGGTGTAAAGTATTTGTACAAACACACACAGTATCTTAATGAAAACACTACAAAATGACACAACACCAGTTTAGAAAAATAGAAAATATTTAGCTAAACAAATCAAGATCAAAACAACAAAAATCAGCGATGCTGCACGTCGTTTCTCCAGCTCAGTGCATCGATTCTTCGGTCGCATTCCCAGCGAGCATCGATTTTCAGCCACGGAGCCGGCGGCGCGTCGTTTCTTCAGCCGCAGATCAGAGTCACGTCAATCTTTTCCACGCATGGCACTCTGTGCGTGGATTTCTTCCTCTTAGGCTGCCATCTTCTCCTTACAGGGTCCCAGGAACTGGATGGGCACCACAAGGCAGAGTAGGAGTCTCTCCAGAGACTCCAGGTGCTGGCAGAGAGAAGTCTTTTCTGTCCTTGAGACTTCAACCAACAGGAGGCAAGCTCTAAATCAAGCCCTTGGAGATTTCTTCACAAGATGGAAGGCACACAAAGTCCAGTCTTTGCCCTCTTACTCTGGCAGAAGAAGCAACTGCAGGATAGCTCCACAAAGCACAGTCACAGGCAAGGCAGCTCTTCTTCCTCAGCTCTTCAGCTGTTCTCCAGGCAGAGGTTCCTCCTGGTTTCCAGAAGTGTTCCAAAGTCTGTGGTTTTGGGTGCTCTTCTGATACCCAATTTCTTCTTTGAAGTAGGCTTACTTCAAAGTAAAGTCTCTTTTGAATGTGAAATCCTGCCTTGCCCATGTCAGGCCCGAAACACTCACCAGGGGTTTGGAGACTGCATTGTGTGAGGACAGGCACAGCCCTTTCAGGTGTAAGTGACCACTCCTCCCCTCCCTCCTAGCATAGATGGCTCATCAGGAAATGCAGACTACACCCCAGCTCCCTTTGTGTCACTGTCTAGTGTGAGGTGCAACCAGCCCAGCTGTCAAACTGACCCAGGCAGGAAATCCACAAACAGGCAGAGTCACTGAAATAGTATAAGCAAGAAAATGCTCACTTTCTAAAAGTGGCATTTCCAAACACACAATCTTAAAATCAACTTAATTAAAAGATGTATTTTTTAATTGTGTGCTCAGAGACCCCAAACTCCACATGTCCATCCGCTCCCAAAGGGAATCTACACTTTAATCATATTTAAAGGTAGCCCCCATATTAACCTATGAGAGGGACAGGCCTTGCAACAGTGAAAAATGAATTTAGCAGTATTTCACTGTCAGGACATAGAAAACACATTACTCTATGTCCTACCTTAACCATACACTGCACCCTGCCCTTGGGCTACCTAGGGCCTACCTTAGGGGTGTCTGACATGTAACAAAAGGGAAGGTTTAGGACTGGCAATTGGGTACAATTGCAAAGTTTAATGTACATTGTGAAATGGCCCAAAACAGCCTTTCAAATTTTACAGATATTGGTACAACAGTAAAGTAAATATTAGCACACATTGATTCATATTTTTATGAATAAAATGTATAATCAGCCTTTTAAGCCTTTTACATAAGGTATACAAAGTGTTTTTGTTTGATCTAAAATTTTGGTAACATAATTTCACTATTCAAAACAACAAATCTGAAATATTCAGAAGTGTAAAAGAATTCCTGGAGATAGAAAATAAATTTTAAAAAATCAGAATTAAATTCGGAGCAATGAAAGACAATTACAAAACAGTGACCAAATGGTTTCTCTGAGAATGTTCCCTACATGCAGGATATAAAGATATACATAAACCTAAGTTTAAAAGCCTTGAAATTAGGAAATGTTTTGAGAACAGCCGTCAAGGTTGGTTATATTTACACAGATACAATGACACTATTCTATATGTCTTTATAGCATCTGCAAGGGTATGCAAAAGATACATTGACTAAGAAGGTGGGGAAGAAGTAGGGCACTATATTTGAGGTGGGGAAACATCTGACACCAATGTGGCATGGAGAGTGAGGGGACTGGAACAGACGCCAGAACATTTACATCAAAGGGCTAAGCTGCTAAATGCAACAAATGGCTGGATTTCTGGATGCCATTCACAGTTCAATGTCTGGCATGCAGAGATTGCTTGCAATAGTAGCATCCTCCTTACTCAGCCCAGCCTACAACCCAGCCCAACATTCTGCCCTCAACTCCGGTCCCCTCCTCAAACCAAATCCCAACTCCTACCCCAATCCCAAGCACACTCACTTCTTTACAGGCACCCACTGCAACAGACAAAGCAGCACGATCACAAACACACTCATAAACACAAACACACAAATAATTCAAATACACACACAAACAACAAACACGCACTATTGGTATTATACCTACGAGCACCACAAGCACAACACCCACAAACACCACAGACACCTCCCCACCCACAACCATCCCAATCACCACCACACCCATACGTACCACAACCACAACACTTACAACCACTACCATACCTAGAAGCATCACAACCACCACCACCCCACTCCCACAGCCACCACCACACCCACAACCACCACAAACACAACAACCACCACAGCAATATACTCATCCAAATCAACACACTCACACAAAAGCAAACCTACACACAAAACAACACAAACCAGTAGCAAACACTCACATTCACCAGAATAGCACACACCAGCTAAAACACACACCCACAAACACACAACAGACAGCAGACCCATATTCAACTGCCAAACATACAGACACAACCACTTAATCCACTCATCATTCACTCTCGCTCCCTCTACTTCTTAAAGCCAATCCTTGACTACCCCTCCTACCCTTACTCCTCCTTCTGAATTCTCCTCTTAACTTGCCTTAACCCCTACCAAACCTAAACCCACCCCTCCCGAGAAAAAGTCTTGAGATGCCTGCTCTGTGCCCAATAGTTGCCCCTTCCTGAGGTGGTGACACTTGGACTATGTGTTGGAGGCAAGTTATGGCAACAAAGCCACAAACTATTGTATTTTAAAACCATTAATTACTGGATTTTTGTTATATTGCCTAATTAATTGCAGGACAGAACTATTTTATTTATGATTGAAAATATTTACTTTCTCAAAGTTGTCCTACTATTATTCTTCATGTACAATTTATTGTTTTAAAAAATGTTATTGATGAAAATGTGTAACACATATTCGATTCATATTTTTTAGGTTCTTTTTATCAGTCGTTTAGCAAACAATACTCTCCGTTGAGCATAAAATAATTTTGCATCCAATCCACATACATGTATATAGAATTCCACCAAATATGACTGTTATATAGTTTTCTAACAGTGAAGTAACTCAAAACTAAGAGGTACAGGTTATTCACATCTCTGAGTTATGCTCTCAGGTAATAACAGGGAATCAATCTTAGTCTGACTTGCTATCCTTTTTTCCCTCCCAGTAAGTCCCTATCCATACTGTTTGGTCGGTCTCTTTGTCCTCACTTTTCAGTCATACATTGTCTTCACTTGCCTCTCCCATTCAGTTCCTTCCTATTCGTTTTTTCTGCCACCTGTAGCCACAGTGCGATTGCAGTGCTCTCCCCCCTCCTAAGCTTCCCATGTCCTACTCTGGAGTGTCATGTACTTCTGTATCCTGCATATGTTCCTCCCTCTCCCCATCCCCCACCCTGGTGGCTCATTTTCTCTGTAAGGGCCACATGTATCAAAGGGTTTTAACCATTCTGTGTCAATGGGAAAATGTGTTCATACATATGGCCCTAAGTGCTACCCAGACCTCCAGCTCCTCTAGTTTGTTATCTCTGCGAGTATGTTTCACATTTACCTCCTCCCCTTTGACCCATTCTGCCACACCTCTGTGCCATAACTCAATAGATGGTGTCCTCGAACTCAGCCGGCCAATGGCTACCCTCCATTTTGCCAACACCAAAGCTAATTGTAGAAACTTCCATTGCATCTTGCCACCCCTAGGCATATTGACAATTCCCAAGAGGCACATCTTTGGGGCCGCCTCATGTGCCATTGCGGTCACCTCTTCTATTCGCTTTGTCACCTGCTACCAGTACTGATGGACCACCTGGCATTCCCATGCCATATGTAGGAATGTGGCCAAGGCTACACTACATCTAGGGCAGAATGCCCCTCTACCCGCATACATCCTGTTGAGTTTAATCAGTGTTAAGTATGTGCGGTGTAGGTAATTAAAGTGAGTTAATTTAAGTCGTGCATTGCAGGACACCTTCTTCCCTAGCTCCCATACCACATGTCAGTCAGGGTCAGTAAGGTGTGGGGTCAGGTCTCCCTCCCATGCCCTTCCAGGAGTTGGCTCCTTCCACACACTATACTCCTGCAGTGTCTTATGCAAATAGGTCACCATGGGCCATATGTACAAACACATTTTCCCATAGACACAAAATGGGTAAAACCCTTTGCTACATCTGCCCCCATGTGTCTTGTTGCTCCAGCTGTTAACATTAATTGCAGTGTAGTCCTCACCCTCAGGGCGTTCAGGAAGTCTGTCCAGATTTCTTTCACAGTATTCATCAGTTTAGTGTATTAAAGGAATTGCTCCCCTCCTACCCTAAATGCTACTTGTGCCTCTGCCAATGTCAAGAATACCTCCACTAGTATAAGTACCCCAGCATTACACAGCTTCCTTTCCTCCAACAAACCGGGGTCCTGTCGTGATCAATGCAGTGGAACAGGAGCAGTGTCCAGGTGTCCAGTTCCCTAACAAATGTCGGCCTTTTAAACACCCTTGTAGTCACTCTTTCCCATACCTCCGCAACCTGTCAAATCAAGTATTGGGTATCTGGTGGAACCTGTGCCCCACGCATGAGCAACTCCATCAAGGAGTGCATACCATGTGTACTCCGTAAGAGTTCCGTCATCCCATTTTCGTCTATCTGAGGCACAGTTAGTGACATATTGCAACTTGGAGGCATAGTAGTGCAATTCCAGGTCTGGGAGACCCAGGCCCCCCATCTGCTTATTTCTTGAGCTGTGAGAGTGCAATCACACTTCTCTTCTCAGCCTAGACCAGTAATGTCATAAGACAGTTCAACTTCCAAAAAAGACTACATAGCAGGATATACAATGCATTGTGGAGAATATATAGGCATCTGGGGAGCAACACCATTTTAGCCACCACTGCTCTCCCCATCATGGAGAGCAACAGTGTATTCCAGAATCAGACCAACCTGCTCAGTCACCAAGAGGTCTTTACAGTATCACTGTTGATCTTCCAGGCTATGTCCACCATGACACCAAAGTAGCTAAATGACGAGTTTTCCCAGCGGAGACCCAGAGCAGCCAACTCTGCCTCTGGCACTGTCTCCAACACTCCCAAAGGGAACAGTAGTGACTTACTTCTATTGGTACAGAGACCCACTATCTCCCCAAACCTATCCAGGTGTTGTAGTAGTTGCGGTACTGTTTTTACTGGTTGCTGCAGGTAGAACAGGACATCATCTGCATATAGGGAGATCAGGTGAGTTACCTCCCCCACCCTTGTGCCTGCGTTTCTCATATCCCTTTGGAGTCTACCTAGCAATGGTTCAATTGTTAGTGAAAATAGTAGCGGTGAGAGCAGGCAACTGTGCCTTTCGGCACATCCCAGTCAGCAGACATGATTCCCCCTCTGCTCACCCAGGTCTTAGTTGATGCGTGTAATATCCTAACCCAGTGACGGGACTGCAGGTCAAATCCCATGTGCTGTATTACCGATTGTAGGTAGCACCACTCACCAGTGTTGAATGATGTTGTGATATCCACTGACACCAGGGTCACATCCCCATCACTACCCTTCACCTCATGCATGATGTGCACAGGCCTTTGTAGATTAATTGCTGTGCTCTACCCTTGAATAAAATCACAATGGTCCTCATGTACTATTGTTACCACCACAGCTTTTAGTTGCTCTACTAGGATTTTGCACATTACCTTCACATCTACATTAAGCATAGTGAGGGGTCTGCATGATAATGGTTCCATGAAATCACCCCCAGATTTGGGCACTGTGCATACCACTCCTTCCCTATGGGTCTGGGACAGTTCCCCTCACTCTTTTGCCTCATTACACACCTCCAGTAGTTGGCCTGACAGATCTCTACCGGGAAGCCATCACCCCCTGGGGGTTTTCCCCTGTTCAGTTTTGTTGTCACCACTCTGATCTCTCCAGTGTAATGTCCGCATTTAATTCTTCTCATATGGTGAGGGTCAGCCTAGGGAGTTCCACTCTCTTTAAATACTGAGCTATCACCCACACCTCTGTCTCCCTGCCCCTGTGTATAATTCCTGCAAATGCTCTCTTAATGTGTCATTGATCAATCGTTGGGTGGTGGCATCTGTCCCATCTCATCTGCATAGAATGACCATGGGGGGTTCTGACCATCTCTCGTCCAAGCAACCATGCTAGCATTCTGCTAGGCACTATGTAACCTATGTAACCTTTGTCAATAGTCTCATCGTGTGAACTAGTCCAGTCTATCCCATGTTTCCTCCGGTCTTCTCTTAATGTGTACCATAGTGCCCACCTCCTCTATTTCCCTCCCCCTCCTTTGGGCATCTGCCAACTCACTTTCCAGGTCTCCCAGGTCTGCCTGCAGTTGCTGTCACATTCCACACACTTTGCCCATACATTCCCCTCTTAGGACTGCTGTTAATGCTTCCCACTCTGTACCCCTACTTTTCACCATACCCCAGTTATCCTCCAGGCAAGCTCTCACCCACAGCTTGACTAAAGGGTCCATCCAGCAGCACGTATGTTTGCATGCACCAGTACTTTCCTCCGTTCCTGACTTGGCTTTCGCTCCACTCCAACATTAAGGGGAGTAATCTGAGCGATATCTACCCAGGTAACCTATTTTTTGTATGTCTACCCTCACACTTGTAGTGCCCAGTGCTCTTTCTAACCTACTATAGGTATCATGAGAAGCCAAATAACTGTGCGTCAGGTAATGTTCTCTCCACACACCCTTGAAATCGATGTTTTACATAATTTAAGTCAGTGAGCCCACCATTCCCGGTTTGTTTGTGGCCCGTGGGGATTGCCTGTCTATATTCGCATCTAAAACACAGTTAAAGTCCCCCATCCACAGCAATCTATCTACCATATGATCCATTAGTGGGGATTGCATTTTGGGGAAGAATTCTCTTTCATCTACATTCAACGCACATGTGTTAAGAGTAGTCATGTCTACTGAATCTAATGTCCCCTGCACTAAGACATATTGTCCCTCATTACAACGCTGGCGGTCGGTGATAATGTGGTGTTAATACTGCCAACAGTCCGGCGGTAATACATGCGGGGTGATGACCACGGCGGAAACAGATCAGACAGTCAGCCACTTTAACACCCTGGCGGACTGAGTTGCTCATACCCCAGGAGGGCAGATCCCTGCCTGTGAGATGGCAGCAGCTGTAGCTGCAGTGCAAGCCTCAGAGAGCTGGTTTGGCAGTACTGGGGGTCCATGAGGGAGCCCTCAGGATGCATGGAATTGGCTCCCTAATACCATATTTGGAATGGGGGGACAATTCCATGATCTTAGACATGTCACATGGACATATTCGGAGTTACCATTGTGAAGCTACATATAGGTATTGACCTATATGTAGTGCATGCATGTAATGGAATCCCCGCACTCACAAAGTCCCTGGAAATGGCCTTAAAATATGTGAGGGCACCTTTGCTAATGCAAGGGTGCCCTCACACTTAGGCCCTCATTTCGAACATGACGGTTCGGCCCACCATGCCGGCAGTGGAAAAGGAAAGTACCATCTTGTCTGGCATGTTACCCCCATTTTTCACATGTATGTAAGTTTGTTTTTGCCTGACTCACTAGGATCCTGCTAGCCAGGACTCCAGTGCTCATAGTTTGTGGCCTGAATGTGTGTATCTGTGTAATGACTAACTGTGTCACTGAGGCTCTGCTAACCAGAACCTTAGTGCTTATGCTCTCTCTGCTTTTAAATTTGTCACTAGTGACCATTTCTACCAATTCTAATTGGCACACTCGAACACCCTTATAATTCCCTAGTACATGGTACCTAGGCACCCAGGGTATTGGGGTTCCAGGAGATCCCTATGGGCTGCAGCATTTCTTTTTGCCACCCATGGGAGCTCAGACAAATCTTACACAGGACTGCCACTGCAGCCTGAGTGAAATAACGCACACGTTATTTCACAGCAATTTTACACTCACTTAAGTAACTTATAAGCCACATATATGTCTAGCCTTCACTTAGTGAAGGTTAGGTGCAAAGGTACTAAGTGAGAGGGCACCCTGGCACTAGACTTGCCAAGGTGTCCCCACATAGTTCAGGGCAATTTCCCTGGACTTTGTGAGTATGGGGACACCATTACACGCGTGCACTACATATGACCTAAAAGTAGCTTCACAATGGTAACTCCGAATATGGCCATGTAGCATGTCTAAGATCTTAGACTTCTCCCCCCATGCCAAATCTGGTATTGGGGTGTCAATCCCATGCATCCCCGGGGCTCCACCATGGACCTTGAGTACTGCCAAACCAGCTCTCTGGGGTTTTCTCTGCAGCAACAGCTGCTGCCAACACACAGACAGGCTTCTGCCCTCCTGGGGTCTGGGCTGCCCAGGCCCAGGAAGGCAGAAAAAGAATTTCCTCTGAGAGAGGGTGTTACACCCTCTCCCTTTAGAAATAGGTGTTAAGGGCTGGGGAGGAGTAGCCTTCACCAGCCTCTGAAAATGCTTTGAAGGGCACAGATGGTGCCCTCCTTGCATAAGCCAGTCTACACCGGTTCAGGGAACCCCCAGCCCCTGCTCTGGTGCGAAACTGGACAAAGGAAAGGGGAGTGACCACTCTCCTGTCCATCACCACCCCAGTGTGTCCCCGACCTCTGCCATCTTGAATCCAGAGGTGTGAGGGCACAGTTGAGGCCTCTGAGTGCCAGCAGGGGATGTCAGAGCCCCCTCCTGATAGGTGCTTACCTGACTAGGTGGCCAATCCTCCTCTGAGGGCTATTTAGGGTTTCTCCAGTGGGCTTTTCCTCAGATAAAGATGTGCAAGAATTCATCAGAGTTCCTCTGCATCTCCCTCTTTGACTTCTGCCAAGGATCGATTGCTGACTGTTCCAGGACGCCTGCAAAACTGCAAGAGAGTAGCAAGAAGACTACCAGCGACATTGTAGCGCCTAATCCTGCCGGCTTTCTCTACTGTTTCCTGGTGGTGCATGCTCTGTGGGCTTTCTGCCTTCACCCTGCACTGGAAGCCAAGAAGAAATCTCCTGCGGGTCGACGGAATCTTCCCCCTGTTCCAGCAGGCACAAAACTTCAGCATCACCGGTACTCTGGGACCCCTCTCATCCTGACGAGCATGGCCCCTGGAACACAGGTGGTGGACCCAAGTGACCCAGACTGTCCAGTGGTCTCACTGTCCAAATTTGGAGGAGGTAAGTCCTTGCCTCCCCTCGCCAGACAGTAATCATGTGTACTGCATGAACTGCAGCTGCTAGGACTTCTGTGCACTTTTGCAAAGAATCCTTTGTGCACAGCCTAGCCCAGGCCCCCAGCACTGTGTTCTGCATTGCTCAACTCGCTGAGTGGAACACCGGCTTCGTGGAACCCTCTTTCATAGTGCTGAGATGACCGCCATGCTCAGTTTTCTTGAACCCGTGTTCAAGTACTTCTGTGTGTGCTGCCTTCTTGTGCATGGACTTTCTGTATTTCTGAGGGCCCCCTCTGTCTCCTTTTCCAAGTGGTGACCTCCTGGTCCTTCCTGGGCCTGGGCAGCACCCATTTTCTTCAACTGTGACCTTTGTAGCTAGCAAGGCTTGATTGCGGTCTTTCTCCAAAGAAACATCTCTGCAACCTCCAGCACTTCATGGGACATCTTCTGTGCAATGGGGAAATCCCTGGCACCTTTCGTTGTTGCAGAATCTTCAGCTTCTTCCACCCAGAGGCAGCCATTTTGCACCTTCATCCTGTTTTTAGTGGGCTCCTGCCTCCCCTGGACACTTTCACGACTCTTGGACTTGGTCCCCTTCCTTTACAGGTCTTCAGGCCCAGGAATCCATCTTCAGTGCTTTACAGTCTGTTCTGGTCTTTGCAGAATCTCCTATCACGTCTTCAATGTGTTTCTGGGGAAGTAGGGTCACTTTACTCCTACCTTTCAGGGTCTTGGAGTGGGGTATCTTGGACACTCTTAGTGTTTTCTTACACTCCCAGTGACCCTCCACACATACACTAGGCCAGGGTCCCTAAGTCGTTCACATTTCACTTTCGTAGTATATGGTTTGTGTTGCCCCTAGGCCAATTGCATCCTTTTGTAGTCTACAGTGTTTCTAACTGTTTACTTACCTGATTTTGGTTTGTGTGTATATTTTGTGTATTTTACTTACCTCCTAAGGGAGTATATCCTCTGAGATATTTTTGGCACATTGTCACTAAAATAAAGCACCTTTATTTTTAGTAACGCTGAGTATTGTGATTCTTATGATATAGTGCTATATGATATAAGTGGTATAGTAGGAGCTTTGCATGGCTCCTAGTTCAGCCTAAGCTGCTCTGCTATAGCTACCTCTATCAGCCTAAGCTGCTAGAACACTACTAATCTACTAATAAGGGATAACTGGACCTGGCACAAGGTGTAAGTACCATCAGGTACCCACTATAAACCAGACCAGCCTCCTACACCAGCCCTTGGAATCCACTGCCCTTTCCTCCAGTGTTTTAGTCATGGCTGTTAATTTCGTGACTTGTTCTTTTAGGGAGGCTACCTCCCAGCTTACATCGCCAATTATCTGTTAATTAGCAGCCTTTCTCTACGACACTTTGTGGAGATCCATACCTAGCAGCCCCACCTCAATAGTCACAGTGTCTATCTTACCCTCCAGGACATTGCGGTTGCCTTATATTGCTGCCATCAGCTCTTTACTAGGGGCTTCAGTTTCTTGCTCCAACATCTGTGCCCCTGTTGCATTGCTACAAAGTCTGTGGTTGTGCATACTGAGTTATTGTGTTACTTTGTTGACCCTTATCTGCTTTATCCTTCCCCACTGTTGTGTACCTGGCCCACCACTGTCGCCACTTTCTGTGCCTTCACCAATTTATTTGTGTCCTCTGGTCTTCTCCCTTCTGTGGTGCCGCAGTACTCGCGTCCTGCGAAACCCTCTGATCTCTTGCAGCTGTCAGCAGAACTTCAATGTCCAAGGGGGGTCAAATCAATACTTTTCATCCCACCGTCATTTGTCTGCAGTCCCCCGCCAGTGTCTACCCAGCCTTATCCGTGTCTCAGTTTACTGTCATAGTCCCGCATATCCTGAACAACTTTTTTGTATGTTGAAGCCCTCTAACCCTTGTGATTTAAATGTTCTCCGTCTGCTTGGAGGCTCTACTTTTTCACCAGGCTCTTCCGGCACTGCTTACTCTCCTATGTTGTGTGCCAAGGGCCAATTCAACACTTACTATTTCCTGCTGGTCCTATTCAGTTTGTAGTCTCAAGCAGGTGCGGTCATTCCTGAGGGGCCCACAAAAGAGACCCCCCTCTCAATGGTGCCCCCCTTCTTCAGCAGGGGTCAGAGGTACTTTGCTTTGTAGTTCCCTGGTTGGGAGGTAGCTTCCACCCCCCTTTTCTCATCTGGACTTCCATCCCCAGTCGCCTTGCTTTCGAGCCTTCATAATTTCCTCGTAGACCCTCACTCCTCCTCTCTACTTGTGTTCAGGGCCGCACTCTCTCTTCCGGTGTGCCTTTCCTGCTACCCCACCACTTACCTCTGTCTCTACGCCTCCTGTTTCAGTGAGTATGTCTCCCGATTCTTCCTCGCTGTCACCTCATCTCTTGGCTGGGAGCACCCTGCTCACCTTGCAGCCTCCGTTCACACTCCGTGGTCTCCCATACCAGCCACACCCACCTTGCGGGCAATTGTTGTATGTCGCAGGAGGCTCCTAGCCTTTAGTTCCTCCTCAGGGGGCCACCAGGCTCCTCAGTTACCACGGCGGGACAAGTGCAGTCTCCTGCAGCAGTCGCCAAACAAGAGGCCAAAATTGCACCAATCCTGGCTGTACAGGTCTCCGATCGGTCCTGCGATTGCACCACACACTTGCAGCCCTCTTGCTTTCGCTACCATGTTGCTTTCTCTGCTTCTATTTGCTGCTTCCTCTCAACCCGCGGTTACGGTCAGGCTGGGAGCACCCCGCTCACCTCGCAGCCTCCGTTCACACTCTGTGGTCTCCCATACCAGCCACACTCACCTTGGCTGTAGTCCTGAAGGCCCTGATATTCAACGCGGAACTGATCCATTTGTTCAGTACAAATCCTGTTTAAAAGGGATCAGGGTGTAAACCTCTGTTTCCAGAGTCCAGTGTGCCCAATCAAGGCACTTGTTTGTATTCCTGCTGGAAGGATTAGTCAGGATTTTTACATGGGGCAGCAGAGGTCAGATTCATAGCACATGATTGGATAGCTTGCCAGGCCGCGCTCCCTGAGACATTTATTCTTACTTGCATTTATAACAGTAAATACAAAATATTTTTTAAATTACCTACTTGTAAAGACCAAACTTTAGAAAAAAATAAAAATGTAGTGTAAATAAAAAATTTGGTGTAAATATTCATCATGATAATGGACACTTACATCAAAAAATACAATAGATATTTTTAATTTTAAGTGTTAATATGGGTGTGTTTGTTGTACCTTAATAAGTGAAAAAAACACATGCATGCATTGCACCTTAAGAATAAAAGTAAACCTAAAATACAGGAAAGTCTGTAGACAGAGGAAAATGTAACATGAATAGTTAAAAATATGAATTAAGTTTAGAACTAACATTGATTTGACATTTATTTCGAATAAACATTCTACCTTGTCTAGTGCTATTACTGAATTATTTGCCATTTAAATTATTCAAACAATATGTAAGGCATATGTTTATAATTTGTTAGTGTGCGATAAATAATTACACACACCTGTAAGAACACATTCTGTTTTTTTTATTTATGTCTCATTTTGTGTATGTATCAATTATCATAATAGAAGCTTGCACCAACCAAAAATTAATAAATGTTAATACAGGTGTGTTTCTTTAAATTTCTTAAATGACAACATTACACACATATGCATTACACATGAGGAAAAAAATGCTTGGGAGAGATTTTTGAAAATGCTTGTGTCCCCAGCCAAGGAAATTTGGGAATTCACACGAAAGAAAGTAAAAAAAATAATCTTATTTTGATTCTGGTGACAACGGGGTTGATTTGCTTATTGGTCAAGTAGCAGCAGCAAAGGAAGGACTTGAACAAATAGGTTCATGATGGAAACAGAAGTGAAAAAGAGAAAATAATGTAAATTTCAAGCTTATATCAATTCAAAACTGCTAACTCAGCCTCACAGTTACGCCGATGGGAAGGCACATCATGATTGGCCCATTAGAAATATTAGCTGTACTTTTTCCCTGCAGCTGATTTTGCCTATGATGCAGTCGAAGCGGGAGGAAAATGATGGCAGAGACGGTGGGACTGGGTGGGATTAACATCCATAGACCCACCATGTGAGAAAACAGGGCTGATTGCAGAGGCCCCATAACTTTTTGCCCCCATTTTCCACTTTATGCTGGTGTTTTCCTGACTCTGATGGTGCCCTGGGTACTGCTAACCAGTCCCAGGGCCTGTGCTCTGTGTAAAATGGATATGCAAATTGGGCTAATTATAATTGGCTAAGTTAACCTACCTATAAGTCCCTAGTATATGGTAGGGCATGTAGGTTTAGGGACCACAGCATAGGTGGTGCACACCTAGGTGCATTGCTGAGGTGCCCAGTGTCATTTTAAAAGCAAGCCTGCCTTGCTGGCTGCTTTTAAATTAAAGTTATATGCAAATTCGACTTTGGAATTAAAGGTACTTCCAAAGTCTTAAACTACCTTATTTTTACATATAAGTCACCCCTAAGGTGTGCCCTATGTGCCCCTAGGGCTGGGTGCCATGTAACTATAAGCAGGGACTTTATAAAAATGGATTTATAAGCCCTGGTGAGGTAAAAACAGCCAAATTCGTTTTTCCCTCATAGAAGTAAATGGCCTTCATAGGCTAGAATGGACAGACTTTATTTTAAATTTTAAAGTCTCCTTAAATGTTACATACCAAGAATTTGGTATCAAATTGATTGTTGTAATAAATCCCACAACTTCCAGTTGTTGGATTTAATATAACTTGTCCAGGTAAAAAGTTTAGACTTTACCTAAAAAGTTGCCAATTTCAGCTCTGCATTGTTTTTGCTGCTGTGCTCTGATTGGCCAGCCTGCAGCAGCTTCTGCCAGGCTACCTTGATGAGGTGTGAAGTGGCCTGACTTCACACAAAGGAATGTGCTTGGGGGAGAGAATCTCCCCTCAGCAGATGGTGAGGCAGGAAGGGGGAGGGCTGCCAAACTGGTCTTCAAAGGCAGAGAAGGACATTTGCAGCACCCAGCAACACCCCCACATCCTGCAACCCCAGACAACTAGGTGCCCCCTTGATTAGATTAGGAGAGGGGAGGAGAGGGGTGTGTTTATGATTTTTAGCCACACCAGTGGGTGGGCTCAGCCAGATGTAACCTCCAAAAATCAGATTCAGCCATGTTGGATTTTTGGAGACTGTTGCCTTTTGGGATGGATTTTTGCCACACTTCCCAGGAAGTGGTCATCACAGGGGGACGACCCTGTACCTGATTGGAGGACCAGGACCCCCCTGCTTTTCACCCAGGAGCAAGGATAAAACTGGCAGACCTGCACCCACGCCTCAGATCCCCACCAAATTTCAAGAAGAAAGAACTTAAGGAGAAGAAGGACTGCCCTGCTGGACCCCTGGCCTGCACCTGGAACCTGCACTCAGAAGGACTGCACCAGCTGCACACTTGGGCTTCACCACAAGAAGGACTTTGCCTGGCTTCAACTGGTTCAAGGAGGGACTCCCTGTTTGCTACAGGTGAAAAATTGCTAAACCAGAGTCCCCTGCACCAACTCCTGAAGAAAGCGACCAGCTGACCACTGACCAGTGGCCAAAAAGGAGTTTGCGCCAGGTGCATTCTGGGAGTTGAAGTCCGCACCCCCCAAGGACCAGCACAGAACTTCTGGACCCTTGGGGTGAGCTGTGGACCCCAAAAGAACCTTAAAAGAACATCTGGGTGAAGCCCCAGAAGTTTGGAAAAGATTTGAGAATTTTTGGAAAAAAGCTCCAGAGAGGGACCGACCCGCCGCGGAAATTCTAGCTGGCTTGCCTCAACCGCGACCCGGCCTGACTTCGTGGTTCGTCCCGGTAAAGAAAAACACCAAAAAAAGAGACTAAGTCCGAACGTAAAAAGTTGACCGGGACCTCCCAGCCATCGTATCCGAGAAGGGCTCCATGGACGTCGGATCAAGATCCAGGTTTACCCCGGTCGAAGGATTTTCATCTTGAAAAAACGACTAAGTCCGAAGGTAAAAGTCTCCACCGAGGAAACCCACATCGCGTATCCGGACAAGGGCTCCAGGAGGTCGGATTCAACTGGCAGGTTCGTCCCGGTGAAGAAAAACTTCAAAATAAAGACTAAGTCAGAAGGTAACTTTTTAACCGAGGCCTCCCGCGACCTGTAGCCGAGCAGGGCTCCATCGCGGTCGGCCTGAAAGTTTGACTTTGCCCCGGTTGAGGTGCAACCAGATGACCCGATTGGCGCTTTTTGTTTCTAAGCGCTAGAAAAGTAATAATTCTTTAAAAATTCATATCTCCGGTTCCCCCGAACCGATTTTAATCGTTTTGGTGTCATTTTAAAGATAAAAATATAAACTATTTTTATAAATTGGTTTTGGATTTTTAAACTGTTTCCTGTGTTTTATTTAATTACTGTTTTGTGATATTTGAATGCTTTACACTTTGTCTCCTAAGTTAAGCCTTGACGCTCGTTGCCAAGCTACCAAGGGTTGAGCTGGGATTAATTTACTGAGACCTAACTGTACCTATGTGGAGGTTAGTGGCTTGTTGCTAGGTGTAGGTACCTACCTGCCCTACCAATAACCCATTTTCCAACATAATTGGAAGCAGCGACGGGATCCTGTACTTGTGTTCAATATCACGTTACAGTTTTATGTAAAACAAAGTAAAAATCCTTTAAATTGTCCTAGTGCAAAAATTGTTTTTAATTTTTAATTTGGATTAATTTCAATTATTGAATTTTTGTAATTTTTCTAAATTCTTGTTTCCAATTTTTGCAAAAAGTTTTTGTTGACACAAAACTAGGGAACCATGGAGCTTGATCTGGCTAGCCTACCCACACTGACAGTAGTCCAGCTTAGGGGGTTGTGTATTGAAAGAGGGTTGCCTGCAACCACTGATCTCAGGAAGCAAATCCTGATCACATCCCTGACAGCATGGGCTGAGGCCCAAGAGGTAGAGTCAGAAGAAGCTCCAGAGGAGGGAGAAAGAAGGGAGGATGCAAGCTCTAACCACTCAGGGGAGGGAAGGCATCTGAGCCCAAGTGAGGATGAGGAAGAACGGTCCTCAGTAAACACAGTCACTAGGGGCAGATCCAAAGCTAGTGGTGGGAAGGGGGTCCTTTCAGGAGGAGAGAACCCATCCATGAGAGAAAGAGAGCTGGAGGCCCAGCTAGCATACATAGCTTTGGAAGCAGAGAAGCTGGCCCTAGAAAAGAAAAAGTGGGCATACAAAGAGAAAAGAGATGGAAGCAGCGATAAAGAAGCTGAGGTGTCCATGGGTGGGGGAGTTTGCCCCAGATTACCCAAAGGGGTGGTTCCTGCCTATGTAGAGGGGGATGACATAGATAAGTGGCTGGGGGCCTTTGAGAGGGCACTCCAAATGAGAAGGGTTAGGCCTCAATACTGGGGTTCCCTTTTGTGGGAGTTAGTCCCCAACTCAGGGAGGGATAGGCTTCTGACCTTAAGGGGGGAGGAGGCAGATTCATACCCTAGTATGAAGAGGTGCTTAGCCAAGAAGTTTGGTCTGACCCCAGAGCAATATAGAATGAAGTTCAGGGACACCCAGAAGGTCAGTACCCAGTCTTGGGTTGACTTTGTGGACATTTCACTAAAGGCACTAGAGGGCTGGATTATTGGCAACAAAGTAAATACTTATGAGGGGTTATACAATCTGATCATGAGAGAGCACATCTTGACCAATTGTATCCAAGAAAGGTTACGCCAGCATCTAGTGGACTCTAAGCAGACCAACCCTAGAGAGCTAGGGGAGGCAGCTGATGAGTGGTTGAGAACCAGGGTGGTTGTCAAGTCCCAGGGGGGAGACTCCAAGAAGGGGGGGACAGGTCCCCAAAAACCTAAGGAGGGAGGTGGTAAGCCCACCACAGAGACTCCCTCTGGACCCCAGAACCCTAAGAAGGAGGAGAGTAAATCCCACTCCCACTCTGACAAGCAGAGACAGGGAGACCCAGGGTTAAAAAAACTCTTGGACAGTAGGGCTTGCTTTGACTGGCAGCAGACAGGTCACTTCAGAGGAGATGCAGCCTGTCCAAGGAAGGTGGTTAGCACTGGGCTGTCCAGTGTAGCCATAGAGGAGGATTCCTCAGATGATGAAGTCCTCCTAGCATTGTGCTGGGAGACAGGACCAGATGGTAAGCTGGTGATCCCTGAGGGTGGGAGTAGGCACTTCCACCACATTCAAGTGAATGGGATCCCTACCACTGGCCTGAGAGACACCTGTGCCAGTCACACTATAGTGAGTGACCGGTTAGTGACCCCAGACATGTACGTCCCAGGAAAGACAAAGAAAGTCAGGATAGCCACAGGGGAGGTCACCTCCAAACCTGTAGCCATAGTGACCCTAGAGAGGGAGGGTATCCTTGACTGGATTAGGGTGGTAGTCAGTGCTGACCTTCCCCTAGATTGTATCCTGGGCAATGACCTCCCAGAGGTGAGTCTGGTCACAGATGGGGTGGTCGCCCAGGGCGCCCCCCCAACCCAAAGTCCTGGGGAGTCAGTCCCTACAGTTAGGAGACAGGGGTCCCCAAGAAAAGGAAAGAAGAAAAGGAAGGGTAGGCCACTCTTAAAGAGAGTTCCAGGGAGCCAAAGGCCTTCTACCCCAGTAGGGGGGGAGCCCAGAGTTGGCACTGGTGAGGCCTCACCTGACCCCAAGGAAGTCCTGAGTAGTCAGGCAGCTGTCCAGATGCAGGGTGTTGCCCCTGCACTGACAGAAGGGAGAGTGGAAGGAAAGTGTCTGCCACAGGAAGTGGTAGCCCCCCACTCTAGACAGCAAGAGGGGTGCCAGGACCTCACAATTGCCCCTAAAGCAGCTCAGCCACCTGTCAGTGGAGAGCTTAGGGTGTGGTTCTGGGTACTGACAGCTGTCAGTAGCCTCTGCTGGGTGCTAGCCTTCCTGGCAGCACTGTACTTGGCCTGGGAGGCAGACCCCAGGGCCAATAGCAAAGTAGGCCCCCTGACCCTATTGGTCATGGTGGGGTTGCTCAAGTGTTGGGTGACCTCTTTGGGTAAGCTAGGTGTTGCCCTAGCAAAGTTAGGAGTAGGGGAGGTGGGCACCTCACTACCCAAGTTGGCAGAGAGAGAGGAGGAAGACCCCCCTAGAGGGAAGTTTCAGTTTGAGTTGGGTCCTTTTACTGTTGGGATGGCTTCACTACCCAGAGAGAGTGACCCTGACAGGAGGATATAAGGCAGAGTAGGCCCTGCAAAGGGACAGACAGTTTTCTTCACTGTCTTCCTCGCCTAACAAGCCAGGAAGACTCTCCCAGGGTTGGGCTGAGTCTCCTGGGCGTGTGGGCTGGGGGGGGGGTTGTGTGAGAAAACAGGGCTGATTGCAGAGGCCCCATAACTTTTTGCCCCCATTTTCCACTTTATGCTGGTGTTTTCCTGACTCTGATGGTGCCCTGGGTACTGCTAACCAGTCCCAATGCCTGTGCTCTGTGTAAAATGGATATGCAAATTGGGCTAATTATAATTGGCTAAGTTAACCTACCTATAAGTCCCTAGTATATGGTAGGGCATGTAGGTTTAGGGACCACAGCATAGGTGGTGCACACCTAGGTGCATTGCTGAGGTGCCCAGTGTCATTTTAAAAGCAAGCCTGCCTTGCTGGCTGCTTTTAAATTAAAGTTATATGCAAATTCGACTTTGGAATTAAAGGTACTTCCAAAGTCTTAAACTACCTTATTTTTACATATAAGTCACCCCTAAGGTGTGCCCTATGTGCCCCTAGGGCTGGGTGCCATGTAACTATAAGCAGGGACTTTATAAAAATAGATTTATAAGCCCTGGTGAGGTAAAAACAGCCAAATCCGTTTTTCCCTCATAGAAGTAAATGGCCTTCATAGGCTAGAATGGACAGACTTTATTTTAAATTTTAAAGTCTCCTTAAATGTTACATACCAAGAATTTGGTATCAAATTGATTGTTGTAATAAATCCCACAACTTCCAGTTGTTGGATTTAATATAACTTGTCCAGGTAAAAAGTTTAGACTTTACCTAAAAAGTTGCCAATTTCAGCTCTGCATTGTTTTTGCTGCTGTGCTCTGATTGGCCAGCCTGCAGCAGCTTCTGCCAGGCTACCTTGATGAGGTGTGAAGTGGCCTGACTTCACACAAAGGAATGTGCTTGGGGGAGAGAATCTCCCCTCAGCAGATGGTGAGGCAGGAAGGGGGAGGGCTGCCAAACTGGTCTTCAAAGGCAGAGAAGGACATTTGCAGCACCCAGCAACACCCCCACATCCTGCAACCCCAGACAACTAGGTGCCCCCTTGATTAGATTAGGAGAGGGGAGGAGAGGGGTGTGTTTATGATTTTTAGCCACACCAGTGGGTGGGCTCAGCCAGATGTAACCTCCAAAAATCAGATTCAGCCATGTTGGATTTTTGGAGACTGTTGCCTTTTGGGATGGATTTTTGCCACACTTCCCAGGAAGTGGTCATCACAGGGGGACGACCCTGTACCTGATTGGAGGACCAGGACCCCCCTGCTTTTCACCCAGGAGCAAGGATAAAACTGGCAGACCTGCACCCACGCCTCAGATCCCCACCAAATTTCAAGAAGAAAGAACTTAAGGAGAAGAAGGACTGCCCTGCTGGACCCCTGGCCTGCACCTGGAACCTGCACTCAGAAGGACTGCACCAGCTGCACACTTGGGCTTCACCACAAGAAGGACTTTGCCTGGCTTCAACTGGTTCAAGGAGGGACTCCCTGTTTGCTACAGGTGAAAAATTGCTAAACCAGAGTCCCCTGCACCAACTCCTGAAGAAAGCGACCAGCTGACCACTGACCAGTGGCCAAAAAGGAGTTTGCGCCAGGTGCATTCTGGGAGTTGAAGTCCGCACCCCCCAAGGACCAGCACAGAACTTCTGGACCCTTGGGGTGAGCTGTGGACCCCAAAAGAACCTTAAAAGAACATCTGGGTGATGCCCCAGAAGTTTGGAAAATATTTGAGAATTTTTGGAAAAAAGCTCCAGAGAGGGACCGACCCGCCGCGGAAATTCTAGCCGGCTTGCCTCAACCGCGACCCGGCCTGACTTCGTGGTTCGTCCCGGTAAAGAAAAACATCCAAAAAAGAGACTTAGGCCCTCATTCTGACCTTGGCGGGCGGCGGAGGCCGCCCGCCAAAGTCCCGCCGTCAGGTTACCGTTCCGCGGTCGAAAGACCGCGGCGGTAATTCTGACTTTCCCGCTGGGCTGGCGGGCGGTCGCCTTCAGACCGCCAGCCAGCCCAGCGGGAAAGAGGCTTCCACGATGAAGCCGGCTCGGAATCGAGCCGGCGGAGTGGAAGCTGTGCGACGGGTGCAGTTGCACCCGTCGCGTATTTCACTGTCTGCACAGCAGACAGTGAAATACATGTAGGGGCCCTCTTACGGGGGCCCCTGCAATGCCCATGCCAGTGGCATGGGCACTGCAGGGGCCCCCAGGGGCCCCGCGACCCCCCCTACCGCCATCCGGATCTCGGCGGTCCGACCGCCGGGATCTGGATGGCGGTAGGGGGGGTCGGAATCCCCGCGGCGGTGCAGCAAGCTGCGCCGCCGCGGAGGATTCAATGGGGCCGCGGTACACTGGCGGGACCCCGCCAGTGGTGCCGGTCCGACCGCGGCTTTACCGCCGCGGTCGGAATCCCCATTGGAGCACCGCCGGCCTGTCGGCGGTGCTCCCGCGGTCCTCCGCCCTGGCGGTCAAAGACCGCCAGGGTCAGAATGACCACCTAAGTCCGAACGTAAAAAGTTGACCGGGACCTCCCAGCCATCGTATCCGAGAAGGGCTCCATGGACGTCGGATTAAGATCCAGGTTTACCCCGGTCGAAGGATTTTCATCTCGAAAAAACAACTAAGTCAGAAGGTAAAAGTCTCCACCGAGGAAACCCACATCGCGTATCCGGACAAGGGCTCCAGGAGGTCGGATTCAACTGGCAGGTTCGTCCCGGTGAAGAAAAACTTCAAAATAAAGACTAAGTCAGAAGGTAACTTTTTAACCGAGGCCTCCCGCGACCTGTAGCCGAGCAGGGCTCCATCGCGGTCGGCCTGAAAGTTTGACTTTGCCCCGGACGAGGTGCAACCAGATGACCCGATTGGCGCTTTTTGTTTCTAAGCGCTAGAAAAGTAATAATTCTTTAAAAATTCATATCTCCGGTTCCCCCGAACCGATTTTAATCGTTTTTGTGTCATTTTAAAGATAAAAATATAAACTATTTTTATAAATTGGTTTTGGATTTTTAAACTGTTTCCTGTGTTTTATTTAATTACTGTTTTGTGATATTTGAATGCTTTACACTTTGTCTCCTAAGTTAAGCCTTGACGCTCGTTGCCAAGCTACCAAGGGTTGAGCTGGGATTAATTTACTGAGACCTAACTGTACCTATGTGGAGGTTAGTGGCTTGTTGCTGGGTGTAGGTACCTACCTGCCCTACCAATAACCCATTTTCCAACACACCACCATCTAAAGTGAGGGGGCGGCAAGCTTAGTAGATGGATGGATCAACCAACGGAAAAGTGATGTCAAGACCAGATCCACCAAGATCTAATTCAGGCCCTTAGTCTTTTTAACAGAGCGCAAAATACTCCAGAGGATCAAGCCTGTAACTCTATCTGATGAAGTCTTTGAATTTTGTAATGAGGTCTCACTGACGCTGTGGAGATTTTGAAAGTCCAAACATTTTCTAATTCACAACTTTTCAGAGTTTTTGGAGCAGCTCTGCTTGACCAATTTAAAGACTCCCAGGGTCTTGGAGGCATCACTACGGGCCTCATTGTGAGTTTGGCGAATGGAAAATCCTGCCTGCCAAACTCCTGACTGGGTGGCCACTGCCTTCATGGCGACCACTCCACTGGATCTATTAGGAGTTTCCCGCTAGGCCGGCATGCAAAAACCTCGGTTTCTGCCTGCCGACCTAGCCAGAAACAGGCTACAGCATTGTCTCTAGCTCGTAATCGATCTGGCAGCAATGCTTTATCCCACAGGATGTACCAGCACCCTTGCAATGTTCGCTGTCTGCAAGGCAGACAGTGAACATTGTGACAATGCTGGGCAAGGGGACCCCTGCACTGCCCATGCCAAGTACCTCCCTGTGGTCCCCTATACCTGTTCTCCGCCAGCCTTTGCATGGTGAAACTACCATGGAAAGGCTGGTGGAGAACGAGGTTGTAATCTGCAGAGGAGCTCTGCATGCAGCACTGCCCTAGTGGATTATGAACTCAGCCACCACCATGCCGTCAGGATCCTGGAGCCTGGCAGTATTGGTTGGACCACTGGAGTCTTTATGTGGCAGTCAGACCAACACAGCAGCAGCCGTCCTGATTGCCACCCCAAGGCTGAAGGTCTGAAGACCACCAGCCTCATAATGAGGCCCTTGGTGTCCTGACTCTCTTCAGAAGAATCTAGTTGCCTCTGGTCAGCTCAGCCAACTAGAAACAAATCTTCTTGCAGCTTGTCAAGTCTAGATTGTTCTTGTGAGTCGTGAGCGGGGTGACACTTTTGTAGCCAGTGATTCGGGTGACTCCTAGACACTCCCTAACAAGTGAGGCAAAAGTTCCCAGGGCAATTTTCCCACCTTTACAGTATATCCTGTTTACCTTACTGCAAAGTATCCAACAGTGCATTATTCTAAGCAAAATTCCAAATGTCACAGCCTTTTGACCCTTAGAGTTGGCTTGTGTGCCAGCCAGAGGTGTGCTTAGTGAAATGAAAACTGATTCTGGGACCAGAACCCCTCCTAGTGGGCTAGTTTAAATCTAGAACAGAGAGCCCAGGAGGCAGCAGCCTTTTCTTCTCCAGGTCTCCTTTATATTCAGCTATTAATTGGCAGGCCACAACCTAGTAATTTTCAACTTAATGAAATCCCCAAAAACTGCCCTACTGACCTTCCTGAGTTGATATGTGTTACATACCTCACATCCAGGTCTACCTGCCAAAAGGCTGTATCCATTGTTTTCACTCTAGTAGAGTTTTCACACCTCCTAAAGGGGAAACACAGACAGGCCAGGTGCTGGTAGGCTAGCGCTAATTAGCTAACTCCAGGGTAAGCAGGCAAAATCTAACTTTTTAAAACATACATTTACTAAATAGTTATTAAAATCTGAATTCATCACTGAATTGAAATCTTTTACTAAACATTAAAAATAGTGTTTGGATTATTCCTGCTGCTTGTCCCAACCCACACATAGGAGAGTTATGATTATATTTTAAAATTGAGTTTTTCTCATGGGGCAGCTACAACACTTCAAAGTCAGCATAGATTTTAGGAGCTAGTCACTGTAGGTGCATGCCAACATTTAATTCGCGCATGTACCACTTTTAAATACTAGCCATCATACTTTGTGGGCTACAAGGCCAACATAAGACTGCCATTTGATATTTAAATGTAGGGTCTTTTCCTGTTGAAAGGGTTAGTTTGACAGATTCACCTACAGGTTAAAAAACTGCAGGAGTAAGGCTACATAGGTAGGCCTGAATATATGTTTTCATTGTCCACCTAGCGGATAGTGCAACATGTTCTGCAGTCCACAGGTGACGTTTAACTTTTCCATGCTTTTGGTGCATTTATTTACACCATATAGTATGGCAATACTGGAAAGTTAAGTAGGCTAATTAGGAGTTAGCCACTTTTACAATGTTTAAGCGTCAGAGCTCACACACTCTGTGGTTGGCAGAGTTTAAAGAAATAGCAGTACCAGTCTGCAAAACAATGAGGTTAACCAAACTAAAAGGCAATTTCTCATAGAAGGTCCCTCTGTAATATTTGAAAAGTAACCAAAAGTACAAACTTATATGCCTGACTGAAATTTGTCTGTGTTTATATCACAGTGTGGACTATAGTGATGCAACACTCAATATTTTAGAGCATATTTATGAAGGGATTATTATTTTAACCAAACAAATTCCACATTCTGGCTAGTAGGTACCAGTGGGGAGGAGATGAAGCAGTATACAATGGTTCCATCCCTCATAGATATTTCATCTTAACCCCTTCACTGCCAGGCCTTTTCCCCCTCAGGTGCCAAGCCTTTTTTTGGCTATTTGGGGCAGTTTGCACTTAGGCCCTCATAACGTTTTGTCCACATAAGCTACCCATGCCAAATTTGCATCCTTTTTTTCCAACATCCTAGGGATTCTAGAGGTACCCAGACTTTGTGGGTTCCCCTGAAGGAGACCAAGAAATTAGACAAAATACAGTGAAAATTTCGTTTTTTTCAAAAAAATGGAAAAAAGGGCTGCAGAAGAAGGCTTGTGGTTTCCCCCCTGAAAATGGCATCAACAAAAGGTTTGCGGTGCTAAAATCACCATCTTCCCAGCTTTCAGGAACAAGCAGACTTGAATCAGAAAAACAAACTTTTCAACACAATTGTGGCATTTTACTGGGACATACCCCATTTTTACAATTTTTTGCGCTTTCAGCCTCCTTCCAGTTAGTGACAGAAATGGTTGTGAAACCAATGCTGGATCCCAGAAAGCTAAACATTTCTGAAAAGTAGACAGAATTCTGAATTCAGCAAGGGGTAATTTGTGTAGATCCTACAAGGGTTTCCTACAGAAAACAACAACTGAAAAAGAAAAATATTGAAATTGAGGTGAAAAAAACATCAATTTTTCTCTACATTTTACTCTGTAACTTTTTCCTGCAATGTCAAATTTTCGAAAGCAATATACCATTACGTCTGCTGGACTCCTCTGGTTGCCGGGATATATAGGGCTTGTAGGTTCATCAAGAACCCTAGGTACCCAGAGCCAATAAATGAGCTGCACCCTGCAGTGCGTTTTCATTCTATACCTGGTATACAGCAATTCATTTGCTGAAATATAAAGAGTGAAAACGAGCTATCAAGAAAACCTTTGTATTTTCAAAATGAAGGTGTTGAGGAGCAGTGGTTATTTGCACATTTCTGAATTCTGGGGTGACCATACTAGCATGTGAATTACAGGGCATTTCTCAAATAGACGTCTTTAATACACACTCTTATATTTGGAAGGAAAAAATGTAGAGAAAGACATGGGGCAATAACACTTGTTTTGCTAATCTATGTTCCCCCAAGTCTCCCGATACCTCACTTGAGTGGGTAGGCCTAGTGCCCGTGACAGGAAAAGCCCCAAAACGCAACGTGGACACATCACATTTTTTAAAAGAAAACAGAGGTGTATTTTGCAAAGTGCCTACCTGTAGATTTTGGCCTCTAGCTCAGCCGGCACCTAGGGAAACCTACCAAACCTGTGTATTTTTGAAAACTAGAGACCTAGGGGAATCCAAGATGGGGTGACTTGTGGGGCTCTGACCAGGTTCTGTTACCCAGAATCCTTTGCAAACCTCAAACTTTGGCTAAAAAAACACATTTTCCTCCAATTTTGGTGACAGAAAGTCCTGGAATCTGAGAGGAGCCACGTATTTCCTTCTACCCAGCGTTCCCCCAAGTCTCCCGATAAAAATGATACCTCACTTGTGTGGGTAGGCCTAGCGCCCGTGACAGGAAACGCCCCAAAACACAACGTGGACACATCACATTTTTTTAAAGAAAACAGAGGTGTTATTTGCAAAGTGCCTACCTGTAGATTTTGGCCTCTAGCTCAGCCGGCACCTAGGGAAACCTACCAAACCTGTGCATTTTTGAAACCTAGAGACCTAGGGGAATCCAAGATGGGGTGACTTGTGGGGCTCTGACCAGGTTCTGTTACCCAGAATCCTTTGCAAACCTCAAAATTTGGCTAAAAAAAATACATGTTCCTCACATTTCTGTGACAGAAAGTTCTGGAATCTGAGAGGAGGCACAAATTTCCTTCCACCCAGCGTTCCCCCAAGTCTCCCGATAAAAATGATACCTCACTTGTGTGGGTAGTCCTAGCCCCCGTGACAGGAAATGCCCCATAGCACAACGTGGACACATCCCATTTTTTACAGAAAACAGAGGTGTTTTTTGCAAAGTGCCTACCTGTAGGTTTTGGCCTCTAGCTCAGCCGGCACCTAGGGAAACCTACCAAACCTGTGCATTTTTTAAAACTAGAGACCTAGGGAAATCTAAGATGGGGTGACTAGTGGAGTTCTGACCAGGTTCTGTTACCCAGAATCCTTTGCAAACCTCAGAATTTGGCCAAAAAAACACATTTTCCTTACATTTCGGTGACAGAAAGTTCTGGAATCTGAGAGGAGCCACAAATATCCTTCCACCCAGCATTCCCCCAGGTCTCCTGATAAAAATGATACTTCACTTGTGTGGGTAGGCCTAGAGCCCGCAACAGGAAACGCCCCAAAACACAACGTGGACACATCCCATTTTTTGAAAGAAAACAGAGGTGTTTTTTGCAAAGTGCCTACCTGTAGATTTTGGCCTCTAGCTCAGCCGGCACCTGGGGAAACCTACCAAACCTGTGCATTTTTGAAAACTAGAGACCTTGGGGAATCCAAGATGGGGTGACTTGTGGGGCTCTGACCAGGTTCTGTTACCCAGAATCCTTTGCAAACCTCAAAATTTGGCTAAAAAAAACACATGTTCCTCACATTTCTGTGACAGAAAGTTCTGGAATCTGAGAGGAGGCACAAATTTCCTTCCACCCAGCGTTCCCCCAAGACTCCCGATAAAAATGATACCTCACTTGTGTGGGTAGGCCTAGCGCCCGCAACAGGAAATGCCCCAAAGCACAACGTGCACACGTCCCATTTTTTGACAGAAAACAGAGCTGTTTATTGCAAAGTGCCTACCTGTAGATTTTGGCCTCTAGCTCAGCCGGCACCTAGGGAAACCTACCAAACCTGTGCATTTTTGAAAACTAGAGACCATGGGGAATCCAAGATGGGGTGACTTGTGGGGCTCTGACCAGGTTCTGTTACCCAGAATCCTTTGCAAACCTCAAAATGTGGCTAAACAAACACATTTTCCTCACATTTCGGTGGCAGAAAGTTCTGAAATCTAAGAGGAGCCACAAATTTCCTTCCACCCAGCGTTCCCCCAAGTCTCCCAATAAAAATGATAGCTCACTTTTGTGGGTAGACCTAGCGCCCACGACAGGAAACGCCCCAAAACACAACCTGGACACATCCCATTTTTTGAAAGAAAACAGAGGTGTTTTTTGCAAAGTGCCTACCTGTAGAGTTTGGCCTCTAGCTCAGCCGGCACCTAGGGAAACCTACCAAACCTGTGCATTTTTTAAAACTAGAGACCTAGGGGAATCCAAGATGGGGTGACTTGTGGGGCTCTGACCAGGTTCTGTTACCCAGAATCCTTTGCAAACCTCAAAATTTGGCTAAAAAAACACATGTTCCTCACATTTCTGTGACAGAAAGTTCTGGAATCTGAGAGGAGGCACAAATTTGCTTCCACCCAGCGTTCCCCTAAGTCTCCAGATAAAAATGATACCTCACTTGTGTGCGTAGGCCTAGCGCCTGCGACAGGATATGCCCTAAAACACAACGTGGACCCATCCCATTTTTTGACAGAAAACAGAGGTGTTTTTTGCAAAGTGCCTACCTTTAGATTTTGGCCTCTAGCTCAGCCGGCACCTAGGGAAACCTACCAAACCTGTGCATTTTTGAAAACTAGAGACCTAGGGGAATCCAAGATGGGGTGACTTGTGGGGCTCTGACCAGGTTCTGTTACCCAGAATCCTTTGCAAAACTCAAAATTTGGCTAAAAAATACATTTTCCTCATATTATGGTGACAGAAAGTTCTGGAATCTGAGAGGAGCCACAAGGGGGGGGGGCAGAAATCACCCAGATTACATTGCACCCTTAGGGGGGGCGACCCTTGCCCAAGGGGCCACACCCTGACACAAAGCACACACACACACATATAGTATCCCTGGTGCTATGGGGATTCTGCCCCCCTTGGGGGCAGAGAGGCCTAAAAAAAATAGGCTACCCAATAATACAAACGGGCCTCTGGGGGCAACCCTTGCCCAAGGGGCCGCCCCCCAACACAAAAAAAAAACCAACAATAAAATCCCTGGTGTCTAGTGGCTTTCTGCCCCCCTTGGGGGCAGATTGGCCTAAAAATAAGGCCAATCTGCCCCCAAGGGAGGCAGAAACGACGATAAATACATTGCCCCCCAGGGGGAGCGACCCTTGCCCAAGGGGCCACCCCCAACACAAAGCACACATACACACATAATATTTCTGGCGCTATTGGGATTCTGGCCCCCTTGGGGCAGAAAGGCCTAAAATAAATAGGCCTATCTGCCCCCAAGGAGGTCAGAACTGCCCAAAAATACATGTGGGCCCCTGGGGCGACCCTTGCCCAAGGGGCCGCCCCCCAACACAAAAAAAAAAAAAAAAACAACAATAAAATCCCTGGTGTCTAGTGGCTTTCTGCCGCCCTTGGGGCAGATCGGCCTAAAAATAGGGCCAAGGGGGGCAGAAACGACAAAAAATAAATTTACCCCCAAAGGGGAGCGACCCTTGCCCAAGGGGTCGCTCCCCCACACTAATAACACACACACACATAGAAAAATCCCTGGTGTCTAGTGGGCATTCCTGCTGCCCGATCGGGCAGCAGGAATGCTCAAAGAGACATTGAGGGAAAGGAAAACCCTTTCAGAGGTATCCCCCCCCCAGGAACACAGAGACGGGGCAGGTGATGCCGCAAACTTCGGACAGGTCCCAACTCAGTAGGACCTCCGTTACTTGGTGCTTTACCTGATGCGGCCCATCCACTAGTATGAGGAGGGTCCCTGCATTGTACTAATATTCCTTATTATAGGTTATATTTACACATAGGATTAGGTAGTTTAGGTCCTGAAGAATCGCGTTAGATCCATAGGACATCAATAGCGAGAAACATGTTGACCTTCTGGTGAATCGTACAGGGGATCCTGTGCGTACAATTCCTAACCTCAAATTGAGTGAGGAAGTGAATAATATTTTGGGGAGCGTAGACCTTGTTCTTTTCTCTCCCCGCTCTTTGGTTTTAATCATGACAGTGGTTGGATTATTTAATAAAATTTGCCTAACCTCTAGTTATTTTTAAATATAATTTTTCCAATCCTATACCCTATTCTTTCTAAACCGGGCATATATCTCAAAAGATCTCCGGCAAAGAGCCCCCCTTGAGGGGCCCGTCAGGCATTGCAGCACCGGCCTGACGTGGAGCAAAGCCCGAGGATGAAGCATGTCACCTTTGGTGAGTGAGGGCTCTTGTTCCAAAATAATTAATTTTCCAGGGACCTGGCTTTCTTTCTTCTTTCTTTTCTTTTTTTACGATCTTTTCCTTAGATCAGGACCCAATGTGGTTTTCCTGATTATACTTACGTTGTGGAACTGTGTATACCTTGTTTTTGTACATTGTGTTCTGTACCAGAAACTTAGAAGGTAAGGTCACATCCATATCAATAATGCCTTTTGGAGTTGAATTGTAAGCTTAGGGGCATATTTATACTATGTTTGTGCTGAATTAGCATCATTTTTTAAATGCAAATTCAGCGCAAACTTAACTTAATATTTATATTTTGACGCTAGGCACGTCTAGCGTCAAAATATTGCACCTACCTTCTGTCAATGAGATGCAAGGTAGGCGTTCCCATCTAAAAATTGTGCTATCCCCATAGCCCCATATTTATCCCCCGTGCTAAAATGATGCACAGGTGGGAGGAGGGGCTAAATAATGCTGCAAAGCCCGCTTTGCACCAATATTTAATGCCTGGGTCTGACCAGGCATTAGGTGACCTGAGGACCCATTTTCATGGTTAAACACCATGGAATGAGTCCACAGGTTCCCTCCTCAAGCCCTGGGAACACCTCACCCACAACAGAGGGATACCAGAGAGTGGGGGACCGCATCCTAGGTAAGTAGGGTAAGTATTGGTAAGTATTTCTTTTTGTTTAAGTGCCATGGGGGCCCCAACTTGGGGCCCCCGGCATGGCATTGGGTGCAGTGTCCATGCCCAAGGGACCCTGGTCCCCTGTGCTGGCCTTTGGACGGTGGGCATAACTCCTGTCTTTTCTAAGTCAGGAGCCATGTGTTATGAATGGTTGTGCATCAGAAAATTATGCTTGCTTGTTTGAGGCATTATTTTGCCTCTAACCTGCCTAGCATCAGTTTTTGATGCTCACCCTCTATCACCTCTCCCGCTACCCCCAACCGGCTAGCATCATTTTAGTTGACGCTAGCCCAAGCTTAGCGCTGGCTTGCGCCATTCCATTATTATGGTGCCGGTTGGAGCTCAGGAATAGTGCAAGCCAGCGCTGAACTTTTTGGTGCAAAACTGCATTAGCACAGTTTTGAACCAAAAAGTTTAAATTAAATATGGGCCTTAGTACAAACATGTATTTTGAAATGGACCTTGTGGGCGTGTCAGACCTTAATTTATTTTACATTATTATGATAAGGTGACACGTAAAGGGTAAAACATCTATTACCCTCAGAGGTCGACTTGGATTTTTGGACTCAAACAGGCATGAGAAAACATCCAATCAGACAATATGAGCCAGCAAACATCAAATAAATCATTCAATAATCAAAATATTCAATTTAAAGTCAGTAATTTAAACGCACCATAACCTGGTGGCCATGAATCACCACACCAGTTTAGTAAAGTTTAAACATTTATTGCCCTCAACTTAACAATGCTAAAGTCACATAAATCATGGCCAAAACCAAATCATAGAAATACAGAAACATCACAGGCTGTCCAAAACTTCTAAAGAATCTCAATATAACCAAAGCATTTATCATTAAACACTCCAAAAGAATAATGCAGAATGACAACAGAATTAAGTGAATACTAGAAACAGTATACATTTAGTTTGTGCAGCTGAATCAATCACAAATAATTAATATACATTCAAAATCAGATATTACGCCAGGCATCCCTAAATAACACTCTAAGGGCCAGATGTAGCAAAGGGTTTTTCCCATTCTGTGTCAATGGGAAAATGTGCTCGTACATATGGCCCCAAATCACAAAGCATGTGTGGGCTTCATGCAAAAATAAAAATAAGACAAGAATTTATTTGGAAAACATATAACTATGGCACTAACCAAAACAAGTGGCTGGATTTTCTAAGGGAGAAAAACCTGCAAGAAAGACAAATGCATATTGGTTATACCTCTCATAAATGGATCAGCAATAAGTTGTGTCTTCATCAACAGAGCACAGGAACATCGGGGCATATTTATACTCCGTTTGTGCTGAATTTGCATCGTTTTTTTTGACGCAAAACTAACTCCATATTTATACTTTGGCGTTAGACGCGTCTAGCGCCAAAGTTCATGGAGTTAGCGTCATTTTTTTGCGTGAACACCTTCCTTGCGTTAATGATATGCAATGTAGGCGTTCCCGTCTTAAAAAATGACTCCCAGGCATGTGCGTGGTATTTATACTCCCGGGCAAAAATCACGCCTGGGAGTGGGCGGGGCAAAAAACCCCGCATTTGCGCCTCTTTTTAACGCCTGGGTCAGGGCAGGCGTTAAGGGACCTGTGGGCTCAGAATGAGCCCAGGGGTGCCCTCCCCTGCCCCCAGGGACACCCCCTGCCACCCTTGCCCACCCCAGGAGGACACCCAAGGATGGAGGGACCCATCCCAGGGAAGAAAAGGTAAGTTGTGCTAAGTATTTTTTTAATTTTGTTTTTGTGGCATAGGGGGTCTGATTTGTGCCCCCCTACATGCCACTATGCCCAATAACCATGCCCAGGGGACATAAGTCACCTGGGCATGGCCATTGGGCAAGGGGCATGACTCCTGTCTTTGCTAAGACAGGAGTCATGTTAATGGCGTCTGGGCGCCCCAAAAAAATGGCGCAAATCGGGTTAAGACGATTTTTTTGCCTCAGCCTGACTTGCCCCATTTTGGGACGCCCAAACGCCATTTTTCCCTACGCCGGCGCTGCCTGGTGTACGTCGTTTTTTTTCACGCACACCTGGCAGCGCGGGTCGGCTAACGCCGGCTAACGCCATTCAATAAATACGCTGCCCGCATGGCGCTTCAGAATGGCGTTAGCCGGCGCTAATTTTTTGGGCGCAAAACTGCGTTAGCGCAGTTTTGCGTCAAAAAGTATAAATATGGGCCATCATGTCTTCATTAGTCAGCCTCAGGGCATGAAAGCAAAACAGTTAAGTAAAGTTGGGGCCTAATGTAACTGAACTGTTAGAATCATGGGCAAAGACACACCCAACTCGGCACAAAACTAGGGCAGAACTAACTGACATCACCTAAAAATTTGCTATATTAAAGTCCCAAAAAGTTACTAGCAAACCTTATCTTGGACAAGATTATGAGGTGGTTTAGTACACAGCCAATAAAACACCCTCTGTGCTTCATATGTATTTCTTCTTGTTCTCTGTACCCAGGATTGGTTTACGCTGTCTCCTGTCTTGTCTCTGGTCATCAGATTCTGTGATTAAATACATTTTAAAATGCAACATGAAACACGACATTGAGCACTAAGGCTCATAGCAGTAAAGGCATTACAGAAATTTCCACTTTGCAAGTCACACAGGATGTTTCAAGAAACATTATTTTGCAAAGTTAGCACAACATTAAAACATCCTGTTTCTGGAAAATTACTGAAATGTGAGGCCTTTTAACTAACGCTAAGCATGAAGAATAAAATGTTTTATAATATTTTTAAACCATTAACCTTCTAGTACATTTTAATAATCATCTTTTGTCAGTACATGTAATTATGATTGAACAAATACATTTCTATTAGACATTTTTCATTGTCGATTTTCATTATGGCTGACACCTGAGCAATCACATTTCAAAGCACAAATTTTTCAGTTAGGCCTTTTAATACATGTTATTCTACATTATGTTTTAGTGGCACATTTTTAGGTCGAGCATAGCAGCGTGCAAGCACTGCTTTTCCAACGTGTTTGTATGTATCAGCTTTTAACAACGCCCACCTCACGCCTATCATTACAACTCATTGGTGGGCTTACCCTTCAAAAATCTTTTGATGACACTGGTAAATGTTTTACGTTTGTCCTTCCTTGGGGAGGTCTTGTTACGGCCGTGGTCATCGCCCCTGTTACATGGCTAATTGCACTTTTGCTGATAAGTTTGACTGCGAGCAAACTTCTTTTTCCTTAGTGTGCCTCTTTATGCTGATGCTGATGGCAGCTGTGGTGCTGTGAATCAGCTTGATTATGTGAAACTGTTTTACTTTTAATTTTCAATTTATGTGGCAAGAGAAGTCTGGTTAACAGTTTACAATGCTAATGGCTTTAACTCAAGCAAATGCAAGACCCATTGCATTGTGAATGCTTGTTTATTATTAATGTTTGCTCTCTAACAACCTTCAAAGTTGGATGATGTCTCTTATGAAAATGACTTGGCAGGAAGTGGAGGACAATAATTAAACCAAACAATGTGATACCTGGGACTTCCTTTTTAGGCAATATATCAGAAGCATGCTATAAAAATTCCAGATTTTCAATAGATAACAGTTATCTAACTCAACCATATTTTTCCAACTTACCGGAAAGACACTCGAGCAATTTGTTTTAAAGAAAACATCCTCAATCATTTAAGGCTGCTTACGTGGCCAATCAAAGAACTTCTGCAGCAGCTTATAAAGTCTTGTAAATAATCAGGATCTTCAAATACCCAAGGTTATTAAGAAAACCAAACCATAGAAAGTTTTATAATGTCTTGACTTCATACTGTGCAACATTCATCTCTAGAATACAAATCATGCAGTTCAAGAGATAAAAGTTTATATATATATTTTATAACAGTTTGTGCTTCTAAATCCATTTTTCAACAACTATCATCGTCATGTTTTTCGTAATTTCTTCCCGTTTTTCAATAACTAGATTTAGGTGGTCACTCCAATTTCATGTTCTCTTTGGAGACCAGAGTTCTTAATGGATACTCTATTTCCGTTTCTTCATCTTTATTCACGATGTCATGTATCTTGGTTATTTATTGCCTTAGGTTCATACATTATATATGCTGCACCATAGGCATAGAATCTTGTCTTTTTATGGTGTTTGCTTATTGTTAGGCTTGGTGCTTGCCTTTTATTGTTTTCAGTAGCTCCAGTGCCTGTGGTGCTGTCTTTTTTTTCTGTTCATTGTGAGGCATTGACTTTCTTTTTTCTGAACATGCTACCAAAGTAGTGTTCTTACCTTTATTGATCGGTGAGGGGTCTCAGTTAGGAGTTGGCGACCACTATCTGTGCCTGTAATGAGTTCCTGTCCCTAACGTATATACGTATTTTCGGCAAAGTCAGTGCTCCTGTGAGAGAAATGTAGTACAGGCAGATGGTATTCTCTCTGGCTTGCCTTTACATGGATAGCTCGAGACTCTGAGGACACTTAAGCTTTCAGTTTCTTTGATTTATTAAATTGCTATTAACTCCCATATCAGTGCACCACGCAGAAATCCAATGCACCAACCTAAGACAACTATGATTGAATTAACCAGTAATCACACAATGTGAAATTTAATAGCAGAGTAGTACCATCAAAAAGTTAAAACACACATGAACCTCTAAACAGTATTCTACTTTTTCTTCTTCTCTCCCTTCTTCTACTTCTTCTTCTATTTCTTCTCTTTCTTCTTCTCCTTTTTCTTTTGGCTCTTCTTCTTCTTATCATTATTTTTATTACTACTACTGTGAGCGTGTCTGACCTTATTCTTATCTTTAATTTATAAGGGGATGCGTTAGAGGTTTGATGGACCTTTTGACTGCGCTTAGAGTAAATCCCACCATAGGACTCAATTTCAATACAAATTATTAACAATATCAATAAACAGTATCAGTAATCTTTGGAGTCAGTAATCTCATGCGCCATGACCCCTTTGGCCAAGAATAACCACACCTTTATGTAAAAGTTAGAATGTTTATTTCCCTATATTAATAGTGCTAGTATCACGTAGCTTAGTCTGAAAATCAAATGATTTACATACAGAAACAACACTGGTTGACCAAACCTTCTAAAGAATCTCAATCTAACCAAGGCATGGATGGTTAGGCACTCTAGACTCACAGTACAAATTAATGGCAAGAACAACTGCGCAATAGAAATTGCATACATCTAGATTCAGCAACCAAGTAACATCAATTATTTATGTCAACACCAGGACAGTGCGCGCTCTACGGGCAACAGCATGCAAAATGACAAACCTTATGCAATGTAATAATTCATGCATTGTGTGTTGATATTGCATATTAACTTTTTGCATTGAAGGTATTTATCTTGAAATGTCATTAATGCTGTTTGTAATGTATTGTTCATTTTCAAGCCTTTTCTGCAGCCTGGCTGGGTGTGGCATGTGAACGAGGCTTGGGTCTCTTTAAGGAACCCAGCCCAGTGCCACGTGCTCACTATTCAGAGATCCCGGTGCAGAGCAGCAGCATTTTCCTGGGCTCCTGTTCCAGAGGCCTACTTGAACATTTCCTGGCCCTGTCCTCATTATCTTGCTGATCTTCAAGCAGGGCAGTAAGACGGAGGTCGGGGTAGGCCCCGACTCCGTTTCTAGAAACATTTGAGTTTTTGGCTTTGTGATTTACAGTGTGCGCAATTTATTCTTGGAACTTAACCCTTGCAGTTCGGATCGGCAGAGTGCGTGATCATTTCGAGGCATTTGAATCTTGATGGTTGAATCGGCAACAGTGTTCGCGATTCATTCTTGGCAATTAACCCTTGCAGTTCAGATCGGCAGAGTGCGCGATCATTTCGAGGCATTTGAATCTTGATGGTTGAATCGGCAACAGTGAACACGATTGATTCTTGGAAATTAACCCTTGAAGTTTGGATCGGCAGAGTGCGCGATCATTTCGAGTCATTTGAATCTTGATGGTTGAACCGGCAACAGTGTGCGAGATTCATTATTGGCAATTAACCCTTGCAGTTCAGATTGGCAGAGCGCGCAATCATTCCAGGTACTTGAGTCTTGATGTGCGTCTGGCAATAGGGTGCGCAATATTTTCTGGGCAATTGAATCTTGAAACTTAGATCAAACAGAGTATGATCTTTCTAGACAAAACAAGTTTAGTCAGTTTGCCTATTCTACAGTATCAATCATGGATCCTATAGCAGTTAATTCTTTGGGAACAAATGTACTCATTGACTCTTGTTGTGATGTAATTGCTATTCTAAGGATTAACTTGAGAGAGCTCAATGTTCAGAGCATATGAGTATAAAAAGGTAACGTTATTGAAAAGTTCTTGATCTCTCATGTTATTAGAGCATAAA
This sequence comes from Pleurodeles waltl, assembly GCF_031143425.1. NCBI lineage: Eukaryota > Metazoa > Chordata > Amphibia > Caudata > Salamandridae > Pleurodeles > Pleurodeles waltl. The sequence goes on along the minus strand of NC_090442.1, from coordinate 869,338,112 downwards.
GAATTAAAACAAAGTTCATGAAGATTAATGTGAATGACCTTGCTAATGTGTTTTTAACTGTTGCTTCCACAGGTATCCTTCCCCGCTGTTCCCAACATAAACCCCATCCCCCGCTTGGCCATTCTTTAACTCTGTGCTATGATAGCTAGTAGAGTTTGGAGCTGCCTAGAGGTGGACATATTGGGAACAGACCCAAACCCCGAGGATCCGGTCTCGCTGACAATTTATTAATAGCAACTTATTAGCATTTTAGGATTTCCTCTACTAACCTTCTGATTAGAATAGCATGCTTGGACTTCATGCAAAACAATTTAGTCAACATACATTTGGAAAAACATTTAGCTATGGCTCTATCAAAATTGCGGTTGGTACTTAGAAACCAAGGACAAATTACATCAAACAATAACATTTGATTACTGCCTCTCTTCAGTATGGATCAGCAAGCTGCGACTGTCTTCATCAATTGGACATCTGTCCGGTCAGCATCGAACCATGAAAGGAAATGGTTCAGAACCAGGAACTCTAAGCTATCTGACCCATATGGAAAGCAATGTCCAAGGGATCAGTATTCATCATTATTAGTTCAAGCAATAATGTCAAAAATAGAAAGTAAAGGCCTCTGGAACAGTTCAGCTCCTCAGACAGAATAAACAAGTTCCTCTCAGGAGGATATCAAAGTGGGAAAAAAACTGTTTCTTCTCATTGCAGTCGGGCTAAGTAAAAACCATCTAAAACTCTTCCCACGTCACTATTAGTCAAAGGATTGCATGTTTTCTTTTAGTCCAATGAAAAAAGAACTTCAAATCTAAGATATAACTAAACTGTCTTGCACATGTCGATGATTAGCTCCTCTTCTCCTGTTCCTGTCATCAGATATCAATTTTGTATCACTCCGTTCTCCAATCAGTGCATCCATTGTTTGCTTCTGGGAACATCATTTTATCACACACTAAATTTTACAATGTAACAATAACTAATATAATATATTCTAGCAAGCACTTCTCACGAGAAAAGAAAACATCCACTAGCGTTTGTTCAACTCAGTGGAAAAGAACAATTTGCATATTAATTTCTTCAAGCAAACATTTCTTACAGTGCTATCTTAACAATGCAGTTTAACATGAGGCTGTGCAAACTAGGCCCAAGAACTCGCTACCTTTAAAGTTTACAATGAATAAAGCAAATGTCAATGCATAATCAATAATATAACACACTACTACATCAATTTAAACCTAAGCACGTCAAGTCATTTCAATAAGAAATTAATAAGGACACTTTGTGATTACTGGTGGCTACTCAAGTAGGCACATTTCCAAGTTGTGCATTATTTTCTATCTTCAGTCAAATTCTATTCAGATTCATAATTCAGAATACAAGAATATTTATTAGCAAGAATTCAGCGTTCACACTACTAGTAATAATAGTAACAATATTAATAATTCATTTTTATGAAGCACTTTCTGCCACACATCTGTCGTATCTAAGCAATGCAAATAACAGATACTACTTCTACTAAAGAAAAGGGGCAAATGCCTCAAAGTCCTTGACTCAGTGAAGGTACAATGGCTATATGATGGTCTTGGGGGTGTTGTGAAATACACGGGCAACAGCCTGGGAGTGCTTTGGACCCACTGGTCTCTGAATCTGACTAACCAACCAGGATGTGGGGAGTCCACACCAACAGATCAAGAGAGAAAACAATGGTATGAATAAATGAGAAGAGTTACTGCAAGGAGAAAGAAGTGCTCATCAGGAAGAGTATTACCTCCACATGTAGCATGTGGTCTCACAGGCAGCATGCCTCTATCACCTGTTGGGCAAGCAGGGGACTTGACAAATGTTCACCAACACCAGTTATCAACAAGGTCAATTCTTCAGCAGCCCATCTCTGTCTCGTTGTGAGGGGTATCTTATGCTCAGATGTTCTTCAGCTGTGTATGACTTCATGGGCTGACTGAGGGGTTTGGGAAAGACTGGCAAAAGGGCAAGCAAATACACCTTAAGAAGTACCATAGGCTTGGTGTTACCCAGGAAGAAGTGGACAGCATGCCAGCTACTCACACTGGAGTACACCTCTAGCAACTGGAGCTACACAGGTCATCTGTCCACATGAATTCCAGTGATCTGCAGGGCAGAGCCTGCTTAAATTCTCAATGGGGGTCAACTAGGTAGATGTCCACTGCTAAGTAGAGCCATGTGAATCTATACAATTTCAATTGTCCAGTCAGGCTGGGTCACTCTTTCCCTTTTCAGGAAGGGAAGGCAGGAGCTTCTATCTATATATAGGGACTCATGTCATGAAACTATCTGTATTCCATTCTAACAGGGTAAAGGTAAAGAACAGAGTGGAAAGAAGAAGTAGGGATGAGGTCATCCTCTGTTGGCAGGACTTATCTATACTCTTGCAAATGCCATTCTTTAACTACATTTTCACAAAACAAATTCTGAATAACCCTAAAACTAGATGCACCATTGCTGTTCCCGAACATTTTTCCCACAGTTCATATACATTCACGTTCGATAGTGTCAATGCCAGAGGTGACTGTGTGAAATGTTTGAAAACATTACATTTATTTAACAAAATAAAAAGAAACACAAATGGGCCCCCAACGACTCTATCCTCTATACTTCAATTTACATAGCAATCCCAGTAGGGAGCCTTCTTGGGTGCCACCAGAAACCTCTAAAACTGTACATTTTACTACCACCCACCAGGGATCGAGCAGAGGGGCTTAAGGGGGACACCTCCTTGAGACTGCAAGGTCCACCAAGAGTGTGATCCTGATGTGCACAAGTCGTCTTTATGAAAATCTCCTCTGATACCTTTTCATCAAGAAAGTATGGCAAGACGAACCACATAGTGATGGCTTCTACCTAGCCACACCTTGAACCACACACATATATTCTGACCCGTTTTGGAGCTTGGCAGATGGAAAGCAACTTCCAAAAAAGTTGTGTATGTCCGGCCCACCACATTTGAATGCTTTAATGTCAATGGCACTCTAATTATGGTGGGTGAGTCACCCACCAGTCTTTGAAAGGTACCCACTTCGCTGAAGGCTAAATAATGCCCTCTGTTACCACACTCTCACTTTTACTCATACAAAATCTGATATCTTCATATATGAATGATACAGATATGTTATAGTCTAATTACTTTACGTTTACTACAAAAGACAATGTTCATAATAATAGAGATACAAACTATTTCTGAAAAGTAGTATATTTAAGATGGAGGAAACATAAGAAACAAGGAATTGTTTTAAATAGTCTAGAATGACACGTAGCCATCATAGATGTACAACATACATGTCAATACCAACTCATTACATCAGTGAATACATTCATTTGATTTTTTCCGTTGTTGCATGCCAAAAGAAATCACTGTAGGCAGAAGATTAATCTCAATATTGGCTTGAAGTCTACTTTTTTATCAGGTGAGAGAGAAATGAGCAGATTTTTAGGGTTTCACAGAATGTGTGACGGAGTTGTGGATTCACAGGGCCTGTGGAAGGAAGTTCCATTGCTGAGCCAAATATATCCGCTGCTTTACTTAACGTTGCATCCTGGGGATATTGGATATGCATTAAAGGATAGGGACATTTATTTTTAAACTGTATATAATAAGATGCCTGTTTGAAAGAACAAATGACCACAGGAAGTGAGAAGGATGACAAAGAATAGTATTTGACAGCAGAAACATTGTGACTTGTAGGATTAGATACCACTTCCTCAGCGTTGCTAAACAATAGCAAAAGAGCTCCAAGTGCTTAAATGTACCCGTACCGCCAGCATCATATTAAACACTAAACTTTTGGAAAACAAACAGTCTTTTAAAAAATGTTGAGACACATATTTTAAATTCTGTCTGGCACTTGAGGCTAATAATGGCACATCAACAAACTCATCACTCAAAATATGAATCCAACTTTCCCTTTGCTCCCAGGCTTTTAAGGTTATATCATTATGAGTTTGTGTGCTGCTCAATTTCACAGTGCCTTACAGAGCAGAAGCAAACTCAAACTATAAACATAGTAATCATTTTTTTCATAATGATATTTTTCCAATAATATATGTAGTACTTTTTAACTTCTCTCTCTTTCTCATTACCTCGCTTCTCAGAATAACTTTATTGAATTGTTATATAATACTAGCATCATGAATTCTTTCCACACAATATACTTGCACAGCAAAAAGTATGACTAAGCTATCTAAGTTTTCAGGTATTTTGAAAAATAGAAGTAACTGCATTATATCAATAAAACTACTGCAAAGCAATGATTTAACCAACATTAAAATCAAAACAAAAAACAATACAACCACTCCTACAAGAGCGTGCTTTAAAAGAAGTCAGATCTTTCATTCATGGTGCAAATACAAAAGCAAACATCATCATTAGTAGTAAACATCAATCAAATGCATTACAAATAGAAACAATCATTGACAAAACCAACAGGTCTGGCTTTGTCAACACTTAGGCCATCATTATAACCTTGGCGGTAGATGCCGCCTACCGCCATGCTGATGGCCGCCAACATACCACAGCGGTATACCGCTTTGGGTATTATGACCCACACAGAGAAATCCGTCACTATACAGACACCCACACAAGTCCGCCTGACTAAAGGTCAGTGATAAAATGGCGGTACCAAAACCCACACCGTTACGCCAACAGGAATACGCCCATAGTATCAGGACCTAAAAATCACTGTGGCGGTCTTTCAACCGCAGTAAACCATTGGCGGTACACACCGCCACACTAAAAAAATACACACACACTTACAAAACTACACCACATTGGACAATTCAAACTACACACACCTGACACACATTCACCCACACACTCAGGCCACTATAAAACACCATCCCACATTACCCACAACCCTTTCAACAAGGAAAAAGATTGCCAACAGAGAGAAAGAGACAAACCAGGAGCACCCACTCAATCTGGACCACAGAACACCATCACCCATACACCATCCACGCACCTCACAGCACACACCACAACACATCACCCCACACATCCTCACACATACCACTCACACCACATCCATGGGACCACAAAGACACCCCAGGTTTTCAGAGGAGGAACTAAGGGTCATGGCGGAGGAAATCATCTGGGAAGAGCCACAGCTATTTGGATCACAGGTGCAGCCGACGTACATTGCAAGGAAGGTGGAGCTATGGCAGAGAATAGCGGACAGGGTCAATGCTGTGGGACAGCACCCAAGAACAAGGGATGACATCAGGAAGAGGTGGAACGATCTACGGGGGAAGGTGCGTTCCGTAGTTGCAAGACACCAGGTAGCCGTACAGAGGACTGGCGGTGGACCCCTACCTCCTCCCCCACAACTAACAACATGGTAGGAGCAAGTCTTGGCAATAATGCATCCTGAGGGCCTCACAGGAGTAGCAGGAGGACTGGACTCTGGTATGTCAAATCTTTACTACTATATCCCACACCCTACCTGCATGCCACCACAAACTCCTACCTCTACCCTTACCCCCATCACTCCACCACCTCACAAGTACCCCACTATCACAACCCACCCATCCCAATACCAAGCCCTGCATGCAACACCTATGCATGGACACCTATCACAGACCTGCATGGACACCCATCACTAAAGCATGCCCATTAGAGAGAATCACCTAGCCCACAAAATCACCACACACAAAAGGCAAAACAGACAGGGCAATCACAACCATACAGGGAAAAACACCCATGCACAAGATGGCACATGCAGATACAATAACACTGCATTTTCATCCCCACAGGACCCCCACACATCATTACCGGAGAGGAGGTGCCACCAACATCCAGTCTCCCCACAGAAGAGGCCCACAGTGATGACAGCAGCTCTGCACGCCTGGATCACAATGACAAACCTGGCCCATTAGAGACCTCTGGACAGTCGGTTACCCTGTCACAGTCCCATACCAATACAGAGCCTCCCCCCTCAGGAAACACCACCACAGCACCCATCCAGCGGGCCCATACCACTGTCCCCAGGACACGTCAATTAGCAGTGTGTCCACCACTACAGGGAACCCAGGCAACCCCACAAACCCAAGAAAATCAGGGACCTGGGGTCAGTGCAGTGGGCACACGGTTCAGGGGACAGAGGCACAGGACAACAGGGAAGCTGGGAGGACTGCTGTGCGACAGGGGGAGAACAAACCCAGGGAACCCACTCTCCAGGAGGCACTTGCAGGGAACCTGGGAACATACCAACATTCTCAGGAGACCTTGGGCAAGATACTGGCCAAGTTGCAGGAGACCCAGCGGCTGCAGGACGGACAGTACCTGGGGATCAAGGAGAACCTGAAAGACATCCACACCATCCTGGTCACCATTTCAGGGGTGCTGGGTGACACGGCCAACACCATGAGGGAGGCAGTGGCACAACAACGGGCCCCTGACACTAGCCACTCCAATGAACAGCCCTCCACCTCCACCGGTGCTAGAGGACAGGAGGCCCTACCACTGGAACAACAGGCCACCAGCACCCCACACCCTGAAAAAGGAGAACCACCCCGCAAACGGTCCCTGCGATCCAGTAAGAAGCCAGAAAACATTGCCAAGAGCCCCATCATGATTGTCACTCATCTGTTCCACTCTGTCACCCTGTCCACCTTGAACTGCCATTGCTCCCCTTCCTCTGCCCCATTGGACAATGCACCTGTGATACCAAGAGACTGAACTCTAAATGGACATTCCTCTATCATTACCCCACCCCATTACACAGCCCCCTCTACTTATTAGCACTTAAACAAACAGCCTTGGAACAAATACAATTCTGGAGTCTGTCAATTGATTGAAATATCTAGTATCACAACATTCTGAAAACATTGCAAATCTTATGTACAGTAATTCATACATTGGTATGACCTGTAGTGGGCATCAGTAAAGTTACCAGGAGCCAGAGTGGGGCACAGATATCTAAAAATAGAGATGCCAAAGGGTACTGTAAGTGGCCATAGACATAGGGAAATTATGCTGCAATGTACAATGTCCAACAGAAAACTGAAAAGAAAAGTGAAGTTCAGTGTCTTACCTGTGTGTCACTGGAAGTACTGCTGTATGATATTACTTCTGTTGTCCACATCTTCTTCCTCTACCTCCTCTTCCTCACTGTCCACAGGCTCCACCGCTGCCACAAGACCATCTCCAGGCTCATCCTCCTGCAGAAAAGGCACCTGGCATCTCAAGGCCAGGTTGTGCAACATGCAACATGCAATGATGATCTGGCACATCTTCTTGGGTGAGTAGTACAGGGATACACCTCTCAGATGGAGGCACTGGAACCTGGCCTTCAGGAGGCCGAAGGTTCTCTCAATAATCCTCCTTGTTCGCCCATGTGCCTCATTGTAACATTCCTCTGCCCTTGTCCTGGGATTCCTCACTGGGGTCAGTAGCTATGAGAGGTTGGGGTAACCAGAGTCACCTGCAAGTATCAAGGGACAACTGTTAGACACACACTAATCCTTAGGGACAACCCCATACCCAGACACCAACATATACTGGGTGGGGACCTTGGGCTCACCTATGAACCACACCCGGTGCTTCTGGAGTTGGCCCATCACATATGGGATGCTGCTATTCCTTAAGATAAAGGTGCCATGCACAGAGCCAGGATACTTGGCAATCACATGGGAGATGTACTCGTCAGCCAACCACACCATCTGCACATTAATAGAGTGATAGCTTTTTCTATTCCTGAACACCTGTTCATTTCTCCGGTGGGGGGACAAATGCTACATGTGTACCATCAATGGCACCAATGATGTTGAGCATATGTCCCAGGGCATAAAGGTCACCTTTCACTGTGGCCAGATCCTCCACCTGGGGGAATACGATGTAGCTGCGCATATTTTTCAGCAGGGCAGAAAACACTCTGGTCAACATGTTGGAGAACATTGGCTGAGACATCCCTGATGCCATGGCCACTGTTGTTTGGAAGGAACCACTTGCCAGGAAATAGAGCACTGACAGGACCTGCACTAGAGAGGGAATACCTGTGGGGTGGCGGATAGCTGACATCAGGTTTGGCTCCAATTGGGCACACAGTTCTTGGATTGTGGCACAATCAAGTCTTTATGTTAGGACTTGAGTGTCTGTCCTCCATTGTCGCAAGGTCCACCAGGGGTCTGTACACTGGAGGATGTCTCCATCCCATATTCATCCTCAGCAGTTGAAGCCTATGGAGGAAAACGGTGTGCAGAGGGTCATATTCACACATCAATTGCAATAATGGTGCATCTCTTCATTTACAGAACCAGTATGTGAATCCGAGAGTCAGTTGATGTGCCAATGTCTGCTGTGACGCAGTTAGGTGCCATTGCGTGCTCCCCTGAAATGGCGGCTACCTGACCTGTGAGGAGGGACAAGTGGAGATGAGGTAATTCCGCTGGCGTAGTGCGCCGTTGTGGTTGGCGGTCGATGACCGCTGCGCAACTTCGCATTGGTTATCACTGGACCCTACGGGTTCCAGGAGCCAGTGGCGATGTACGCCACGGTGACTGTACGCACCGCTGTGGATTTGACTGCCATTTTCTACCTGTTCACTCACTTGCTACCTGACCTTCAACAGGAGAGGACCTACACTGCAAGGGCTGCTGTGACCTGTATCTGGAAGCCACAATGGCTCATGTATCTGGGGAAAGGGCCCCCGCTTTCACTTCGGAGGAACTGGAGAGACTAGTGGATGAGGTCTTACCCCAATACACTTTACTCTATGATCCTCCAGTCAAACAGGTGAGTACACTGTGAGCATGATGCGTGGGGCATGAATGTATGGAGTGCTGTGTGTGTAAGCCACATGTAGGGGGGGCTGAGGTGTCCTGGGCAGAGTGCTGCATGTATGGTGGTCAATGTATGTGCCTTAGTGGATGGGAGGGATATGGTGGACCATGAGTGTGATTGTCCGGATGGTATTACTAATCCCTTTTCTGCTGTATTTGTTCTGCTGTATTTTTCCTGCAGGTCAGCGCCCATCAGAAAAAGGGTATTTGGGATGCCATCGCCAAGGAGGAGTGAACCCAGGGGGTCTTTGACAGGCGGGGTACCCACTGCCGCTGGGCAAGGAAGACGGCAGAGGCCCAGCTGCGGCTGGCCTCCCAATGAGGAATGGGTGCCTGTCCTACCCTGGCCCCCCTGATGTTCCGCATCCTGGTGGTGGCCTATCCGGAGTTGGATGGGCGCTTGAGGGCATCACAGCAGCAACAAGAGGGTGAGTACAGATTCATGAGTAGGCCAGGGCGAACATGGCAAGGCAGGTCCCTTGTTGGGCAGGCTCTGAAGCACTCCAAACCCAATGATGTTAGTGGGCATCTACTACTGGGCAGGGTCCTGTGGGTTTCAGGTGTGCAGCTGATAGCGTTATGCCATGTCCCCCATGGGCTGGTGACTAGCACTGTAACTGGTAGTGCATGGCCTAGTGCAGCTCCCTGTGTGTTGTGTACGCCAACCGTAGTGTTGTTGCTGGCATTGACCAAGTGCATCCTCTGTCTCTCCCCCCCTTTTTGTTTTGTCACCCTGTCCTTATGTGCATTAGCATCATCTGGCGGAGGAGCAGAGGCACCAGCAATGGAGGGAGCTGCATCCTACATGGGCCTGGAGGCCGAATCCACAGAGGGTGAGTGCACCAATGGGACGGAGGGCGAGTTGAGCACCATGACAGAAACAGGAGGGGACACTACAGACAGCAATTCCTCCTCCGATGGAAGCTCCCTGGTGGTGGTGGGCACCTCTGTGCCCACCTCAACAACAGGTACAGCCGCCACCCCCCACACCAGCACCGCCCTCCCAGCAGCCCCTCAGCATGTTTCCCGTGCCCGCTCACCCAGGAGGGTGGGCATCTCCTTCGCCCCAGGCACCTCAGGTCCTGCTCCAGTCAGCCCTGCTGCCCTCAGTGACGAGGCTATTGACCTCCTGAGATCCCTCACTGTTGGGCAGTCAACCATTCTGAATGCCATCCAGGGTATCGAGAGGCATTTGCAACAAACAACTGCATAGCTGGAGGGCATTCACACCTACGTGGTGGCCCAACAGAAAGCATTTCAGGCTCTGGCCTCCGCACTGATGGCAGCCATTGTCTCTGTCTCTAGCCTCCCCCCTCCAACTTACTCTACCCAGTCCCAATCCCTTCAACATCAGCCTATCCCAAGAACACCTTCAGACCAGCATTCATCCAAATCAACACACAAACGAGCTCGGGCAAACACAAGCAAAACACTTAATCTCAGAGGCACTCAGGCAAGTACCATCACCATGACGACACACCAACAGCCACTGCTTCCACTCTGTCCCACTCCTCCTCCTTGTCCACCTCCCTCCCAGTAGCGTTTCCACTAACACCTACATGCACTATATCCTCATCCACTACTTCCATCATCAGCACGCCCATCACTACACACCCTTCACTGGCAGTCACCACCCCCACATCCATGCACACGTCCCCTGTGTCCTCTCCCACTGTGTCTGTGACCCCTCCTCCCAAAGTACACAAACGCAAGCACACACCCACCCAACAGCCATCCACCTCACAACAGCATCCAGGTCATGCACCTGCACCCAAAAACAGCAGATTAACACCTCCTACAACCACTCCCTCTTCCTCCACTCCCAAACCTTCACCCTCTTCTCGCCTCAATGTCCTTAAGAAGCTTTTCCTAGCCAACATTGACCTGTTCCCTAACCCTCCCCCCATCCTTCCCCTTGGGCCAGGGTGGCCAAAACCCAGCCCAGCACCTCCGCCATCAAGTCTACGTCCTCTGTGGTTCCTGCAGCTGTCAGAGGCTCAAAGGGGGCACCGTCAGACCAGCCAGTGTGCCGCCAACACCTGCCAAGGCAAAGAACATTCTGCCACCTGGCAAGGTGAAGAAGGGGAGAGCATCCAGTAAGGGGAAGAAGCCACAACCACCCAGCAAGGAAGGCTACCTCAAAGACCCCAGCTGCCAGACCCAAGGTGACACCACCATCTGCCAAGGGCAGGAAGGGACACAAAACACCAGCCAAGGCACTTCAGCCGTCCAAGGCTGCAGTTGGAGGCCTGGTGGCTACCAGCACAATCCGCCAGCACCGCCACCTGCACCGCGGCCAGCACCGCCATCTGCACTGCCGCAAGCACCACCGCAAGCACCGTCGCAAGCACTGCCACCTGCACCGCCATCTGCACCGCCGCAAGCACCACAACTGTCAGCAGCAGCAGGCTCAGTTGGCAGCTGTCGGAGACTGCAGGAGAAGGGCTGGAGCCTCCCCCCACCACTGGCAGCAACGGCACCTCTACCCCGGCAAGCACGGCCACCTGCACCCCCGCAAGCACCGCCACCTGCACCGCTGAATGTGGCACCACTGCCAGCAGCAGCAGCCCCAGTGGGCAGCCGTCCTAGGCTGTAGGGGAAGGGCTGGAGCCTCCCCCACCACTGGCAGCACCCCCACCAGAACCACCACTACCACCACTGCGCAGCAGTAGCTGGCTGCGGATGGAGTGTAGCCCTGCCTCCATGGACCAGCATGCGTCCTGACCACTGCAAATCTCGTGGGTCTGACACCCAGGTGAGGGACTGTGACCTGGCACCCCCCATGTGCTGCATCACTGGGCACAAAGCCCCCTCCAGAACCAGTGGAGAAATGCATCCACTCACCCTATCCTTGACAGGATGAAGCACACTGGGCACAAAGCCCCCTCCAGAACCAGTGGAGAAAGGCATCCACTCACTGCTTCCTTCCCGGATGAAGCACACTGGGCACAAAGCCCCCCTCCAGAACCAGTGGAGAAAGGCATCCACTCACCCTATCCTTGGCAGGATGAAGCACACAGGGCACAATGCCCCCTACAGAACCAGTGGAGAAAGGCATCCACTCACCCTATCCTTGGCAGGATGAAGCACACTGGGCACAATGCCTCCTCCAGAACCAGTGGAGAAAGGCATCCACTCACCCTATCCTTGGCAGGATGAAGCACACTGGGCACAATGCCCCCTCCAGAACCAGTGGAAGAAGCCATCCACTTGAGAGACTGTCCCCTTGCACTCCCCAGTACCAGGCAGCGTGCAAACCACCCACTTGAGAGACTGTGGCCTTGCACTCTCCAGGACTAAGCAGTGAGCAAACCACCCACTTGAGAGACTGTGGCCTTGTACTCCCCAGGACCAGACAGTGGACAAACCACCCACTAGAGAGACTGTGGCCTTGCACTCCCCACGACCAAGCAGTAGGCAAACCACCCACTAGAGAGACTTTGGCCTTGCACTCCCAAGGACCAAGCAGTGAGCAAACCACCCACTTGAGATACTTGAGAGACTGTGACTTTGCACTCCCCAGGACCAAGCAGTGGGCAAATCACCCACTGGAGAGACTTGAGAGACTGTGGCCTTGCACTCCCCAGGACATCGACGTGGGCATGGAGCCCCCTCCAGGAGCAGTGGCGTTGTACCATCTTCCGGCTGAGGTGCCCCCCCTTTCCCATCCCCCTGAGGTGCCAGTGTGTTTTCGACCTGATGCCCCTGCAGTGTTCTCTCCGTTTTGAGGCAGTTGTCAAGTGTGGGCTTGGCCTATGTGTCATGGCCCAGTGGGCCACGGACTATTTTTTGTGTGTGGACATTCTCCCTTATTTTGTATATATTGTATATATTGTACATACTGTTTATTTATTTATGAACGTATTTCTCAAGAATTCTAATATTACACTAATTTGACTCAATTTCTTTTGTCCTTGCGTTCTTCCAGAGGGTTACAGGGTGTATATGTAATGTTGTTGCATGTGTTTGTGTGTATGGTGTTAGGGTGAGGGTGGGGGTGGGGATGTTGCATTTGGCATGTGTGTGTCACTCTCTTTTTCCTCCCCCCTCCCCTGTCTACTAGGTGCTGTACTCACCGTGGTCGTAGTCTCCGCCGTTGGTGCTCCTGATATATGAGAAGATACACCAGCATGGGCAGAACGTGCAGCTCGGATTCCATGGCGTCCTGGTTCTTCGTTGAGTGTCGAGAGGTGAGTGGTTTCCCTTCCAAGAACTGTTTCTGCCGTGCTTCTGATGGCGTTGGTACCACCCCAGAAAAGCTGGTGGATGGGCATGTTGTGATGGAGTAGGCGGTACATTGTCTTCTGCCTGTCTGTTTGCGGTTACCGCTACGGTGTTTGTTGCTACCGCCGCGGACGGTCGGAGTGTTAAAGTGGCTGTATGTGTTGATGGTTTCTGCCGTGGTCATGATCACATTTTGTTTACTGCTGGCCTGTTGGTGGTATTACCGCCGCTCTAACACCGACCACCAGGGTTGTAATGAGGGCCTTATTCACTACTGGTAATGTCTCTGTGAATATTTATAGAATTGTAGCAAAAAACATTGGTAAAGCTAACATTGGTGGATGGCCATCTCGGATTGGTATTTTGTATGCTTTCAAGATAGTTTTCTTGCTGCATGGAGACACAATGTGTCAACCACCCTGTAAAGGTATAACAAGAAAAGTGCAAATTCATAATTTAATACCATTTAAAGATAGCCACCATGTTGTGCGTAGATTCAACATAAGGATCAACTTGTAAGTGTACAAAATAAAATTTCAAGATATCTGCCCACCCCAGTTGGCTTTGCCAATACTTCTGATAAATTTTTACAAGCATTAACCCCTTTGTTGCCAGGCCTTTTCCCCCTCAGGTGCCTGGCCTTTTTTTGGCTATTTGGGGCAGTTCGCGCTTAGGCCCTCATAAGTTTTAGTCCACATAAGCTACCCAGCCCAAATTTGCATCCTTTTTTCCAACATCCTAGGGATTCTAGAGGAACCAGAGTTTGTAGGTTCCCCTGGAGGAGATCAAGAAATTAGCCAATATACACCGACAATTATGTTTTCTTTTTAAAAAATGGGACAAAGAGCTGCAGAAGAAGGCTCGTGTTTTTGCCCCTGAAAATGGCATCAACAAAGAGTCTGTGGTGCTAAAATCACCATTTTCCCAGCTTTCAGGAACAGGCAGACGTGAATCAGAAAACCACATTTGCAACATAATTTTGGCTTTTTACTGGGACGTACCCCATTTTTGCTATTTTTGAGCTTTTGGCCTCCTTCCAGTTAATGACAGAAATGGGTGTGAACCCAATGCTGGATCCCAGACAGTTAAACATTTCTGAAAAGTAGACAAAATTCTAACTTAAGTAAGGGGTCATTTGTGTAGATCCTACAGGAAATAACAGCAGAATTAGAAACAAAATATTGACATTGAGGTGAAAGAAACAGCCATTTCTCTCCACATTTTACTCTCAAAATTTTCCCTGCAAAGTCAGATTTTCAAAAGCAATATACCATTACCTCTGCAGGACTCTTCTGGTTGTGGGGATATATAGGGCTTGTAGGTTCATCGAGAATCCTAGGTACCCACAGCCAATAAAGGAGCTGCACCTTGCAATGAGTTTTCATTTGATACTGTGTATACAGCATTTCATTTGGTGAAATATAAAGAGTGAAACATAGGTATCAAGGAAACCTTTGTATTTCCTCAAGGGGCACAAGATAAGGTATTGAGAAGCAGTGGTTATTTGCACATCTCTGAATTCCGGGGTCCCCATACTAGCATTACAGGGCATTTCTCAAATAGACGTCTTTTTTACTCACTGTCTTACATTTATAAGGAAAAAATGTAGAGAAAGTCAAGAGGCAATAACACATATTCTGCTACTCTGTGTTCCCCCAAGTCTCCTGATAAAAATGTTACCTCACTTGTGTGGGTAGGCCTAGTGCCCATGACAGGAAATACAACATGGATACATCACATTTTTACATTGAAATCTGAAGTTGTTTTTGGAAAGTGCCCAACTGTGGACTTTGGCCTGTATCTCAGCCAGCACCTAGGGAAACCTACCAAACCTGTGCATTTTTTTAAAATAGACACGTAGGGAAATTCAGAATGGGGTGACTTGTACGGCCCTCACCTGGTTCTGTTACCCAGAATTCTTTGAAAATCTCAACATTTGGCAAAAAAAAAACACTTCTTCACATTTTGGTGACAGAAAGCTCTGGAATCTCAGAGAAGCTGCAAATTTCCTTCCACCCAGCATTCCACCAAGTCTCCTGATAACAATGGTACTTCACTTATTTAGGTAGGCCTAGTGCCCGCAACAGGAAATGCCCCAAAACACAACATGGGCACATCACATTTTCCCAAAGCAAACTGACCTGTTATATACAAAGTGTCTAGCTGTGTATTTTGGCCTCTAGCTCATCTGGCACCTAGGAAAACCTAGCAAACCTAGACATTTCTGAAAACTAGACATCTAGGGGAACCCAGGATGGGGTATCGTGTGGAGCTCTCGCCAGGTTTTGTTACCCAGAATCCTTAGCAAACCTCAAAATTTGGCAAAAAATCACTTTTTCCTCACATTTCAGTGCTGCACAGTTCTGGAATCTGAGGGGAGCCACAAATTTCCTGCTACCTAGCATTCCCCCACATCTCCCGATAAAAATGGTACCTCACTTGTGTAGGTCGGCCTAGTGCCCACGACAGGAAATGCCCTAAAACACTATGTGGTCACATTTAAATTACATTAAATTTATCAAATGCAAAACTACCTGTTGTTGTGGGGGGCACCTGAGTTTTTGTTCCTGGGCTAAGCAGCCATCTAGGGAGACCTTCCAAAACCAGAAATTTCTGAAATCTAGACACCCAAGGGAGTTCCGGGAGGTGTGACTTGCGTGGATACCCCAGTGTTTTCTTACTCAGAATCCTCAGTAAACCTCAAATTTAGCAAAAAAATCTATTTTTTCCCACATTTCTTTGTGGGTTCACTGCACCGGCACAAATTTCCTACCACTCAACATTCCCCTCAGTTTCCTGATAAAAATGATACCTCACTTGTGTAGGTGGGCCAAGTGCCTGTGACAGGGAAGAGCCGAAAACATGTCGAAATTATGGGGAAACCAAAGCAGGCCCAAAAGGGCTGTTTGAAAAAAATAGTAATAATTTAGGCTGACAAGTGCAGCAGAATTTTTATCGATATAGATGCAACAATGCTGGGAGGTAGGAATTTTGTGGATTCCTGCAGATTCCGGAGGGTTTCATCACAAAAAGGTGAGGAAATGTGTGATTTCAAGCAAAGTTGAAGGTTTGCAGGCCATTGTGGGTAGGAAAATGGTGTGTGGTGCATGTGAAGCACACCACCGTGGACTCACCCAGATTTTTAGTTTTCAGATGTTTCTAGGTCTCGTAGATTTTTCTACATGGCAGCATCCCAAAGTCCAAAAAGTGCAGCCCTCACTATTCCAAGTGGGACGATTTTGAGAATTAGCCAAGCTCTCATGGCCCAACTGTAAAATCAAAACCCCAAATATTCAAATGTCCTCTTGCTTGCTGTTGGGATAAGATCTATTAGTGTGCGTGGGGAGAGCTGGAAGACTGTTACCCCTTCAGTTGGGGTGGGGGCATAACCATGCCCATATTGGTTGGTAGCCACCACCCCACTATTTTTGTTTTAATTCCCTGGCATCTAGTAGGCTTTCTGCCCCCCCGGGGAGTGGGTAGGGATAATTGCCCCATCTGCCCACTGGTGGGCAGAACAAGTTTGTCCTCATTTATTTGGGGTAGGGGTATGACCATACCCCACCCTCTTTGTTTTCAAAAAAACTCTTCTGTAGTGTCTAGTGGGCTTTCTATACAAAATACAAATACAAAAATAGGCCAATTTGCCCCCAAGGGGGACAGAAATGGCCAACCCTTGCCCAGGGGCTGCCCCCCCAAACAAAACACACACAGACCAATCCCTAGTGCCTAAGTGGCTTCTGCCTCCTCCCGGGGGCAGATTGGCCTAATAGCAATAGGCCGATCTGCCCTCAAGGGGGGGCAGAAATGTCCTAAAATAAATTTTCCCCCAGTGGAGTGACCCTTACCTAAGGGGTCGCTCTCCATCTGTGAAAAATAAAAAAATAAAGAACCCCTGGTGCATAGTGGTTTCTGCCCCCTTGGGGGCTGATCAGCCTAATTAAAATAGGCCAATGTGCCCCCAAGGGGGGAAGAACTGACCTAAAATAAATGTGTCCCCTAAGGGAGCGGGAGTGATCCTTGCCTAAGGAATCCCTCCCCTTGCGTGAAATTGGCACAAAAAAAATAATCCCTGGTGTCTAGTGGTTTCACCTAGGGGGCAGATTGGCTGAAGAAGAATAGGTCTGATCTGCCCCCAACGTGGGCAGCAATGGCCTAAAATAAAATTGCCCCCGAAGGGGAGCGACCATTGCCTAAGGGTTCACTCCCCATCTGTAAAAACAAATTAAAAAAAAAACGTGGTGCCTGGTGGTTTCTGCTCCCCTTGAGGGCAGATTGGCCTAATAAAAATAAGCCGATCTGCCTCGAAGGAGGGCAGAAATGGCCTAAAAACAATTTGCAAACAATAAAAAAAAAAAAAAATGATCACTGACGTCTAGAGGTTTCTGCCCCCCCTCGGGGAGGATCAGCCTAATTACAGCAGAAAAGGCCTTTAAAAAAATGCCCCCAGGGAAGCGCACCTTAATTGTAAACAAACAGAAATAAAACATCCCTGGTGTCTAGTGGGTATCTCTGCAGCCCGATCGCTTCTTGATCGGGCTGCAGAAATGCTTAAAGAGACATCAAAGGAAAGGAAAATCCTTTCCTTTCATGCCTCTGCCTGCCCCCACCCCCGGGATTGGACAAGCTCAGCTTCCAGCATGATGGGGCAGCCTCTGATGAGGTCAGCGTGCAATCAGGCACTGACATCATCAGTCTTCACTTGGGTGAGTGGGGGTGGAAGGGGAAGTGATTCCCCTTCCATCCCTGCCCAGGGGAGGGGTGCAGGATGCCCACTGGGGGTGCGCTAGCGCTCCCCCAGTGGGCCTGGTGCAGGACATAACCGTTACATCCTCAGTATCCAAGCTGTGCTGCGGAGGATGTAACCATTACATCCACGGCACACAAGGGGTTAATAGAGCCAATAGTGTCAACAGTGGATGGTGGGCCCAAAGAGTGCTCTGAGGAAGCGGAGAGACAGAGAGAGGTGGGAGAGGTACGATAGCGATGCAGAGGAGTTCAAGAGAAAAAGACACTTAGCAGAAGCAGTGGTCAGTTGTGTTGTGTAGCCATTTTAGTCATAGCTTAATGCAAGTTATTTTAACACACTAGGCTGCTGTGCACTCTAACGTAGATATATTTTATTCAGCTTCTTTATTATTATTAAAATAACAATTTTTACGGTCTTGTTTTATTTTCATCTATCTAACTGTTTTTGCCTAGGCCAGCACTCTGTTCTCAAACAAGACATTCTTGATCACTCTGTGCTTCATTCAAGACTGCAATGTCGGTGACCATGGTAGAAGTTTAGTCTCCAACATTTGTAGAAAATACACGTCCTTACATAGGGACATTTTCTCAGAACATCAGCTGTGTTATTATAAAAACACTTCCTTGTCCCATACACGTTAGAGGGAGATTCCAGCCAGGGAACCACGACTGTATGCTGATTGCTGATTGCTGAATGCTTCACTATAGACGCTAACGCAGACCTCAGGTCTTTGCTCAGGTATGGGGGTTGATGTCTTCCCAGGGGAACCTGAAGGGAAGAATTAGAGCTTAACATGCTGTGCACTATCATAGCCTAGGTAGGAGCTAGTCCATTGATTATAGTGACAATATGATAGCGTTATTTTTATGCTTCACTCTTCTCGTCACAATTTTAATACTGTCATGTTGTGTCATCCTGGTTGTTGCAGCTCATGCTTTGCTATCTAAGATGCAGTCATTTAATTAAACTCATTATGACAACATATACTGCTTCTGTTTGTCATTTATATTTGAGACTACATTGTAAATGAGAGAACCGGATGAGACCTGAGTGACCACGACTTCCCTGAGAAGCCTAGTATGTCATGCACTCGGCTGCCCAATCATCACTATCCCTTGGTAGAGATGAGGCACTGCTAGTTGGCCAGAGCAACATGTGTCACCTGCAGTGGGTTAGACTCAGTCTCCCACACCACAGGCGATTCTGCTGCTCAAAATCCAGTAGTCTCATTAGAATAATGAGAGCCTACGCAACAGCGGTGCCTGAGGGAAGGGTGAAGTGAGGGGTAGAGCCCAATAGGGTGGCAGTACAAGGATCAAGTATATATGCATGGCTAAGAAGGCAAAGGTGGAGTGAGTCAAAGGGAGAGAAAAAAGAAAGAGAAGAAAGCAAGAAATGCAGGCCTTAGAATGGTGAAACTGTAATAAATGCAAAACATGCAAAAATATAAAAAGGTTCTCAGTCATAAGCAGAGAACGGATGCACTCACCCAATCAAAAAGAAAGGGTTAAACCTAAATGCTCCACAGTCAGGATAAATGCAAGAAAATGGAGAAAAGCCATTGAATTGCAGGAGATGATGCAAATACATTAGAATTCTATCCAATCATAAGTGTGGGATAGGCACAAAGCCCATTCTAACATGTTGAAGTGTTGGCTAAATGGTTATGCGACAGACAGATACAACTGCCCACAGCAGGGCTACAAAAATGGAGGACTTTAAACAAAGAGTAGAAGACGCAAAGGCATCTCCTTCTAAGAAAAAACCTACAAATATTCTACCATGAAAGCCAAAGCTTACTTTTACAGTCCATTATGTTTTCCTTCTGTGATCTGAAAGTTACACTAAACTACAAATTATAATTTACATATTTTTATTTCAAGTTGTTATATTCCAATTTTGACATTTTAGGCAGGCACATAGATAGCCCTTTAAATGTAATTCTTGTTATCATTTTTAAGTTTTGAGTTGATTGGGTGTCAAATTAATTAGGGCCTCATCACAAGTTTGGTGGTTGGACTGTCAGACTGCAATGGTGACAGTCCAAAAAGGCCGCCATGTTACAGACAGCTCTATTCCGAGTTGCACAGGCAGGACTGCCAACCGCCAAGTAAAAAAGGCAGACTGCCAACTGCACGGAGGCCAGGAAATAGGTAGCCCCGACCTCTAGCACCGACAGCACAGTGACCAACCACTGACCATATTACAAGCACAAGCTTGCTGTGGTGGACACCCATGGCAGTCAACCAATGGTGGTCTAAACCACAGCATTCAGCAGTCAGCAAGGTGAGGACACTATAAAACACACACCTGCACACACCACAGCTTTTTTCAAAGCAAGGGCCAGTAAGACAGACAAATGAATTTACTAATCCACATGCCATACATCATTTTTTTCAGTATCCCATACAATACCCTGCACACACTTCACTCCATCCACACCCTATTGCACTCCCCTTGTTTAGTAAGTTACTTCAAACCTTTAAAAAAAATGTTTTTGCACCATGTAACATTTAAAAATCCCAATTTTTCAGAAGATGAGTTGAGAGTCATGGTGGATGAAATCATAAGGGTAGAGCTACAATTGTTTAGAGCACAAGTCCAGCACACTCCTCTTGTTAGGGAAATAGAAATGTGGGACAAGATTGTTGACAGAATAGATGCTGTAGCTACCATCCTGCTCACAAGGGAGGATCTAAGGAAGAGGTGGAATGACCTCAGGGGCAAGGTCTGTTCCCTGGTCTCCCAGCACCAGCTGTAGGCCAAGAAGACGTGTGGTGGCCCTCCCAGTGTCTCATTACAGCTCTATCCATGGAAGGAGAAGGTCTTGACTATCCTGCATCATGAAGGCTTGACATGAATACCTGGGAGAATGGAGTCTGGTAAGTTACCACATTAAAAATGTCACTACAACGCTATGTCATGCACGCTTATAGCTCACCATTTGCCACATCTACTGTCACTCCACTCACCAGCCCAGTGTTCAACTGTTCATAGACCCCACCTTTATAATCTCCCAACTGAAGTGTACTCACCTGGAGGAGAACACTTGCCAAGTGTGTGTAGTACAGGGAGTGACATGATTACAACTGCCAGGAGGCACTGTTACTGTTACTCAAACCTCTAGCCCAGTGTTTCCTTCTCCAAATACCCTTGTTTGTCAAGTCACAAATGAAGTGTACTCTCTTGGACGTATACCATGGGCTAACTGTTGGGAAGTAGATGGAATAACATGACTACAATTTCCAGGTGGCATTGTTACTGTTACTTAAACCAACAGCCCAGTGTTTCCTTCTCCAAATACACTTGTTTGTCAACTCACAAATGAAG